>NC_053026.1:229735162-230335162 GCF_003073215.2 Triticum urartu
CTCCTAGCTCCTCCTATGCCTATTTAAAGATTCCCCGAAATCTCCTTCTCCTTCCCCCTGAAAACCCTAGATCCACTCATCATCGCGCTCGCCGGACAAACTCCCCGCCGACGGACACGTCCGAATCTCCACCCCGCCGCCACGTGTAGCCACGCCGTTGGTCCGCGCCCCGCGGGACCGCATCACCGTGCCGCCACCCGCGCGGGCCCGCCGTAGCCCAGGCCGCCCCCCCCGGCCCGCATCGCTGCCCGACCGTGGCCGCGCGCGCCCGCCTCCTCGCGCCGCCTCTCCCTCGCGCCCGGCCGCCGGCGCCGCCGTGCGCCATCGCCGGATCTCCGTCGCCCCGCCGCCGCAGGTCGCCGCCGCCCGTCCCCGGCCCTCCTCGTCGCCCCGCGCCGCCGAGACCCTCCGCCGCCACTGCACCGCGCCGCCCCGGCATCCTCCTCTCCTCCGGCCGGCGTGCCTCGCCAAGTCCGGCAAGAACTCCGGCGAGGACGGCGTCGAACCTCAGGAACCGTGCCCCGATCCAGATCTGAAAATATTAGGGTTGACCCCGTTTTTTCCCGAAGTCCCTAATTTTTTTGCTCATGTTCATAGCCTCGTAACTTTGCATCTGTAACTCCGTTTTTGGCATATAACATATCAAAATGTTCATCTCAGAGAGTACATCATTTCATTCCATTGCATCATTTTCATTTGAGTTCATCTTGATGCCCGAAATGCTGTTAGAAGAGGGCTACTTGAGATAATTGTCAGATCTGCTGCTCCATTTAGCTTTTTGTCATTTTTGCCATGATTATTGTGTGCATGATATGCCCATGAGCTCTACATGTGCTTTGTTATGGGTTTTTCCATCTTTCCAGAGGTGCAACCCATGTATTTTCGTGTTGTGTGTGGGGACTAGCACAAGCTTGCCAAGAGAGGCACTTGGTAATTCTGATTTCAGGGACTTAGCATTTCCACTAAGTCTTTGACCTGTTTTTTTCATATGGCCATATGTTCATGTTGTTTCCTAGCGATCCGTGCCTCTTTTGAGGATGATCAGTAAGGATGTTTTATTAATCTTGTAGTGCTCTATCCATCCATGTCTTTGTTTGCAATTATGGAGCACCCTAGCTTGAGTTAATCGAGCTCTACTTTTGCTACTTCGTGAATCTGGACAGATTGTCAACTTATTTGTAATTTTGCCGATGATGTTGTAGTTGATCCATGCATGCTATGTTATTGTTCTTGCCATGTCTAGCTTGCATTTTGTGTATTCTTGATGGGTGTATGCTTAGCTTGTCATGACTTGCTCCGTTTTGAGTGCATCGAGCTCGTAAACATGCCTACTTGATATCTGTTTTCAGCGTGCTCCAGTTTTCACTAAGTTTGTGATCTGATTATGTTTTTGCCATGTTCACATGCTTGCAATTGTATTTTCTGATCTCTTTTGGTTCAAGATCACTAAGGGACTTTTGTTAAGCTCTTTGAGTAGCTCCATGCCATGCTCTACTTTGACATATTTAGTTCCTGTAGCATGTAGTTTTGATTAAAGATTTTCCAGCAATGCCCAACCTTGGTTTTACCATTTGCCACCTAGCCTCTTTTTCCCTTAGGTTTCCGGAGCCCGAGGGTCATCTTATTTTAAACCCCCCTGGGCCAGTGCTCCTCTGAGTGTTGGTCCAACTCGTCAGCCGCTGGTGGCTACCAGGGGCAACTCTGGGCTGGCCTATCGGAAGTTTAGACAATCTAAGTGTGCCCTGAGAAAGAGATATGTGCAGCTCCTATCGGGATTTGTCGGCACATTCGGGCGGTGTTGCTGGTCTTGTTTTAACCTGTCGAAGTGTCTTGAAGAACCGAGATACCGAGTCTGATCGGAACGTCTTGGGAGAAGATCTATTCCTTCGTTGACCGTGAGAGCTTGTCATGGGCTAAGTTGGGACTCCCCTGCAGGAATTTGAACTTTCGAAAGCCGTGCCCGCGGTTATGGGCAGATGGGAATTTGTTAATGTCCGGTTGTAGATAACTTGAATCTTAATTTAATTAAAATGAATCAACTGAGTGTGTTACCGTGATGGCCTCTTCTCTGCGGAGTCCGGAAAGTGGACACGGTGTTGGAGTAATGTTTGCGCAGGTTGTTCTCTAGTTTCCCGCTCGCGCTTTGCCTTCTCTTCTCGCTCTCTTTTGCGAATAAGTTAGCCACCATATTTTGCTAGTCGCTTGCTGTAGCTCCACATATTTACCTTACCTTACCTATAAGCTTAAATAGTCTTGATCGCGAGGGTGCGAGATTGCTGAGTCCCTGTGGCTCACAGATTACTATTACACCAGTTGCAGGGCCCAATGATTCCGCTCCAGGAGACGCGCTTGAGCTCAAGTGGGAGTTCGACGAGGACTCTCAATGATACTATGTTTCCTTTCCTGATGATCAGTAGTGGTGCCCAGTTGGGGGTGATCGGGACCGTGTCGCTTGTTGGGTTATCTTTTATTTTGGCGCCATAGTCGGGCCATGAGTGTTTGGATGATGTAATGTTATTTATGTACTTGATTGACGTGGCGAGTGTAAGCCAACTATATTATCTCCCCTTTATTACATATATTTTACATGGGATGTTGTGAAGATTGCCTAACTTGCGACATATGCCTTCAATGCGATTATGCCTCTAAGTCGTGCCTCGACACGTGGGAGATATAGTCGCATCGAGGGTGTTACATATGTGCAACTCCTATTGGGATTTGTCAGCACATTCGGGCGGTGTTGCTGGATTTGTTTTAATTTGTCTAAGTGTCTTGTAGAACCGGGATGCCGAGTCTGATCGGAATGTCTCGGGAGAAGGTATATCCTTCGTTGACCGTGAGAGCTTGTCATGGGCTAAGTTGGGACTCCCCTGCAGGGATTTGAACTTTCGAAAGCCGTGCCCGCGGTTATGGGCAGATGGGAATTTGTTAATGTCCGGTTGTAGATAACTTGAACCTTAACTTAATTAAAATGAATCAACTGTGTGAGTTACCGTGATGGTCTCTTCTCGGCGGAGTCCGGGAAGTGAACACGGTGTTGGAGTAATGTTTGCTGTAGTTGGTTCCCTAGTTCTTCGTTCGTGCTTTGCCTTCTCTTCTCGCTCTCTTTTGCGAACAGGTTAGCCACCATATATGCTAGTCGCTTGCTGCAGCTCCACATATTACCTTGCCTTACCTATAAGCTTAAATAGTCTTGATCGCGAGGGTGCGAGATTGTTGAGTCCCTGTGGCTCACAGATTACTTCCAAACCAGTTGCAGGGCATGGTGACTCCATTCTAGATGACGCGCTTGAGCTCAAGTGAGAGTTCGACGAGGACTCACGCCGTTACTATGTGTCTTTCCTTGATGATCAGTAGTGGTGCCCAGTTGGGGCGATCGGGACCGTGTCGCATGTTGGGTTGATCTTTTATTTTCGCACCGTAGTCGGGCCATGAGTGATTGGATGATGTAATGCTATTTATGTACTTTGGTTGATGTGGCGAGTGTAAGCCAACTATGTACCTTCCCCTTTTATTATCTATTTACATGGGATGTTGTGAAGATTCCCTTACTTGTGACATTGCTTTCAATGCGGTTATGTCTCTAAATCGTGCTTCGACACGTAGGAGATATAGCCGCATCGAGGGCGTTACAAAGTTTCACCAATTCCCGTGGCATGTGGGTTTGGAAAACAAATTCAGAAACAACCTCTTGCCTTTTCTCCTTTCATAAAAAATCAGACATAGTTCCTACCTCACCTCTTTCAATAAAAAGGCGCATCGGGATTTTGCTAGGGTTCATCAAATCGGGAGCGATTGCGCGCCTGGGAGATTGGAAGGGGATTGCTGTGACAGATCAGAGACGCCAGCGTGTAGGACGGCCGGTCGTTTATGGCCGAGTCATTGAGGATCACCCAAGCGAAGAGCCGGCCGCCTGCACGAGTTCTCGGAGCGGCGATGGCCTGGGAAGAGCTTGTGTATCCGGCGGGGCCGAAGCATGCGTGCAGCACTACGACACGCGGTGGCAAGCATGCGTGATGCAGTGGTGGCTACCTAATACGCGATGCTCGTAACTAGCAGGGCCAAGCTGCGTGGGCTGCTCGAGCACGTGGTTGCCATGCCCAGGAGTGGTGCGGCGACTCCTGCGTGTAGGCGCGAAGCTCGCGGCAGAGGCCAGCAGGCGACGCATATCAGTACACCAGCGGTAGACGGCAACGCAGTAGGCGGCAGCATCAGGCTGTGAGGCCAAAACCAGCAGTGGGGCGAACCAGCATGGTGGTTTACAAAGCCAAGGCACAGCAGCGGCGTCGATACGTGCATGCGGCGGCCTAGCTAGAGAGGCCGGCGCACGTGCAACCTGTTCGGAACAGCTACATGGCTATGGTGCGACAAGTCACCTAACGAAGCGGGATTAGCCCGATATGATGGAGTACGTACTGGGCCGTGGCGGATAGCAGAAAGATGAACGAAACCTTGATGTCAGCTCAATGATCATATCCAACTTCGGATCCAACCCACTCCTCCCTTCCGTTTTCCATGTACCTCACAGGGGCAGGGCAGCAGGGCTGTTTTGATCTTGTTCAGCAGCCAAGCATACGTACTACTGCCTGTGTTTGCGTCGAAGACGTGAATTAAGTGATTCACGTGGCTGCCGCTGAAGCTCTGGAACGTGGAGATCAGGCGCGCGGAAAGTGGCCATCGTACAGACTAGCCTGATCCCCATACAACTCTCAAATAAGCAAGACAGGTATTCCATGCTAAGCATCACTTACCAGACTGGTAGCTCTCTCCTATGTCATGTTTAATAATAGTACTTTACTAAACTCTGTTATTGTAGAGAGTTTTCAGTTCATAAATAGTCATGTCATTATGCTTGCAGGTTTTGCTAAAGCATATTTAGATGTGCTCTAAGTATTGCACATCTAAATCATATGTCATTGATTTTACCTGAAGATTTGTGCACGTATTTTCTTTTTTACTTCCCTTTTTCTTTTCGTATTTGATTGAATCATTTTTAATGCTATTTGATTAAGTCATTTAGATGTGCAATAACTAAGACATTAATTATAACGTTGACACACATGCACATGTCTACTGAATACTGGGTTTATACTAAAGATCTGGGTTGAAGTTGCGAAGCCTTAAGATTGACGATGTCAACGTGAGCAACTTGCTACCTGAAAAAAAATCAATATTAACAAGACAGCGAAGCGTCAAGTCTACAGTTTGATCTCTGTTAAACTAGGGTACCACTGCCTCCTAACCATCTAATCACTGGTATAATTGATATCTTCGCAATATTAATATATTCTCTTTGTCGATCTAACCACTGGTTAATGCTCATTATATTCTTACAACAACACCGAAATGCTCCATTACATCACATATCCCTTTCGAGCGAACCTTCAAATAACCCTCGATGCCAAAGTTTTCCTTCAAGCAACCGCTCATCGATCCACAACTACCGCCATTGATTTTCGCAATGCAAAGCTTTGTAGATCTGCCGTTTGAAGCACATTTGCTTATTCATGTCCCCGTTGCAACGCACGGGCACTTTTACTAGTCTATATCTAAATCTATACCAATATAAAAGGACCCAAAGGGGCAGATTCAACTGATCTCGACCATCAAACTAAGTCGATCCAACGACTAGACTGCTTCAATGGCGAGGATTCAACGTGTTTAACGTGCAATTAATATTATACCAAATATTGCACTAATTATAAAATTAACACACAAATAATAACATAGCTAATATATCCGTATGCCATTAATAAATTGCCTAAATATTAACGTGTATTGCACGTGCGCATTTATTAGTTTGTTTAAATAGGATGCGGAAAGGATCCACTATGACGTGATAAGTTTAAACTTGCCTGTAAATAACAGTTCTCCCATTGTCGAACACTGAAAACACTTTCACAAAAAAACACCATTCTTTTTCCACAAGAAAAGAAAAGAAAACACGGTTCTTTGTCAAGTGCCAAGCTATATAAACCTTGATCTGCTTCGCCTCCGGGCTGTGATTTGTCTTTTATTTTTATTTTTTGAGAAACATTCGTCTTTTTCTTTTTGAGAAATACATTCGGCTTTTTTTAAGGAAGGGATTGTAATTCGATGCGGAAAGTGTTTTGTAATTCGACTAGGCGACCCACTCACCTGCTCAATATAAAATGGGGAGGCCAGGTCGCGCCAAGGGCCCGACCAAGCCCAGCCCATACCGGCAGCCACCTCCGTTGTCGTCGCTACTGACGCGGCACGAGCCGGCGAATCTGACAGGCCCCCGACCTCTCGCTCGCCCCGCGTCCATGGCGGTCGGCATCGCGCTCCTACTCGACCTTGCGGCCCGCGCGCCCCGCTCCTCCGCCTCGCTCCACTCGCACGCCGCCTTCTCCGCCGCTGCCGCCGCCGCCGCCGCGGCAGCCCTGTCCGCCTCCGGCGTACCCCTCTCCGCGCGGCCATTCTTCGGGTTAGTTCGACCCCCCCCCCCCCCCCCCCGTTTGTCGATCTAACCATTGGTTAATGCTCATTATATTCTTACAACAACACCGGAATGCTCCATTACATCACATATCCCTTTCGAGCGAACCATCAAATAACCCTCGATGCCAAAGTTTTCCTTCAAGCAACCGCTCATCGATCCACAACTACCGCCATTGATTTTCGCAATGCAAAGCTTTGTAGATCTGCCGTTTGAAGCACATTTGCTTATTCATGTCCCTGTTGCAACGCACGGGCACTTTTGCTAGTCTATATCTAAATCTATACCAATATAAAAGGATCCAAAGGGGCAGATTCAACTGATCTCAACCATCAAACTAAGTCGATCCAACGACCTAGACTGCTTCAATGGCGAGGATTCAACATGTTTAACGTGCAATTAATATTATACCAAATATTGCACTAATTATAAAATTAACACACAAATAATAACATAGCTAATATATCCGTATGCCATTAATAAATTGCCTAAATATTAACGTGTATTGCACGTGCGCATTTATTAGTTTGTTTAAATAGGATGCGGAAAGGATCCACTATGACGTGATAAGTTTAAACTTGCCTGTAAATAACAGTTCTCCCATTGTCGAACACTGAAAACACTTTCACAAAAAAACACCATTCTTTTTCCCACAAGAAAAGAAAAGAAAACACAGTTCTTTGTCAAGTGCCAAGCTATATAAATCTTGATCTGCTTCGCCTCCGGGCTGTGATTTGTCTTTTATTTTTATTTTTTGAGAAACATTCGGCTTTTTTTTTTTGAGAAATACATTCGGCTTTTCTTAAGGAAGGGGTTGTAATTCGATGCGGAAAGTGTTTTGTAATTCGACTAGGCGACCCACTCACCTGCTCAATATAAAACGGGGAGGCCAGGTCGCGCCAAGGGCCCGACCAAGCCCAGCCCATACCGGCAGCCACCTCCGTCGTCGTCGCTACTGACGCGGCACGAGCCGGCGAATCCGACAGGCCCCCGACCTCTCGCTCGCCGCGAGATCCCGCGTCCATGGCGGTCGGCATCGCGCTCCTGCTCGACCTTGCGGCCCGCGCGCCCCGCTCCTCCGCCTCGCTCCACTCGCACGCCGCCTTCTCCGCCGCTGCCGCCGCCGCCGCCGCGGCAGCCCTGTCCGCCTCCGGCGTACCCCTCTCCGCGCGGCCATTCTTCGGGTTAGTTCGACCCCCCCCCCCCCCCCCCCCAATCCCTTAATCTCCTAATAACTAGGAGCGTTTTTGTTATTTCCTACTCCCGTGTTTTTTTTTTGTGTGCGCGTGCCTATGTCGCGATCGAGGTGTTCGGCGTATTGCGCCGGGAGGGGTTTACCAGGGATATTAGGAGCCTGTTCGGTTTCTCTCCGCTCCCGTGACTCACCTCCCGGAGCGGAGCAGACTACTGCAGTTTTTTATGGAGCTGCTCAAACCAAGCTCCGCGGAGTGGAGCGGAGCAGAGAGATTCCAAACAGGGCCTAGGTTGCGCCCGCACAGTTAGCGCGCGGGTATTTCGGTGCAGTAGTCGCAGGTGCTAAAGCTTGATGCGTTAGCCATTGCAGTTGCTAAGGCTTCTGTCCGGTGTTCAACATCGTCTTTGGATAGCTAGTTGCCAGTGTTTAGGCCTTGATGTTGTGGTAGGGCAATCTAAATATTGCTAATATATTAGGACCGTCTTATTAATAATTCTAATGAGTTATCTTGGAATTTAGAATCAAATAAAAAACCCTATATTATGCTCAAGGAAAGTAGATATAGATAGGAGCTTATGCCCTAAAAAAAAACACTAGTTTCTTAAATTAAAAATAAAAAAGATTTTTTTCAGTTCAGGTTTTGCTCTTGGTGCGCATGAGGTGTATATGGGTATATCAAGTCTCCCTTTTCAGCCAAGTATCAGTGACCATTGGTCCATTCATGCAAATAAACTTTAAAATACTGGACTGTCTCTGTTAGAAGATGTCCCCGCCCTCAAAGATCGTTCACCTCTAGCAACCATGCCATGTAGTGCAACATCATCATACATGTAAAAGGTGTCTGATGATACTGGACTGTCTCTGTTAGAAGATGTCCCCGCCCTCAAAGGTCGTTCACCTCTAGCAACCATGCCATGTAGTGCAACATCATAATACATGTAAAAGGTGTGATGCTTCGTTACAGTCGAATTATCCATAACACGGAATCCCTTTATGGTCATGACTGTAAGATGTAAATTGGATGAGGGGCGGACAAAGGGGGGGGGATACATGACGAAGTACCAAAAAATATATTTTCATGTGAGTTCTGGTGTCACTATCAGAGAGCTGTGTGAATTTATTTTTGATATTAAGTGAAACAGAATGAAGAAAAGTAGCAAGCACGCTGGAATGCGAGCTGGGTTCTTCACCCACATGCTTTAATCTTCTCATTTATCTTGTTCAGTTAGTTGTTTTCTTTGTGTTGTATGATTCTGCCATAGTAATCACTTCGGGTGAATAGGGGAAGAAGTGACTGTCATTGAGCTGGAATTTACGTCTTAATGCATTTCTTGATGGATTGAACCAACTGAATAATAGGGAAAGTTGTTCTCTTGGTTGAATAATTCATCCGAGTATGCTCGCAGACTTGCAGCCCACAAGTCATGGTTGCTGAATATGGTATGGAATTGGATATAAAGTTGTGGCATTAACTCTACATAACTGTTCATGTGGAAATGTGGGATAAATTGGAAAAGTTTCATTAAACAATATCATTCTGTGGAGTTTGCGATTTTACTCAAGCTTTTGTTCACTAACTAGCAAAAGTCATGGTTTTCTACAAATGAATGTGGAATGAATCCTAATAAGATATCTTCACTACTAACTTGGAAGTAAAGACCTGGAAAAAAAAAACTCTTCACTGCCTTATGGGAATGTGCATCACCTATTACTAAGGACACTGTTAGTTTTTTCCTCTGATTCATGCAGTGATGCTTTCCTGGTTCAGTTTTCCAGGATTCACTGTTGCTCATTGTGATGCTGGTGCAACTTATGGATCGATTGATAGTCCTGATCTTGCCAATGATCTTAATGAGAAGATACATGACTCGATTCATGATCTCCAATTACCGATAAAAGAATACCCGTTGGAGCTGAAGCCGCTTTTGTATGCATTTGGCTTTAAGCATTTGAGTATGACGACTATTAGGGCCTTTTTATTATACTATTTACCACTTCTGGAGCCTCGTCCGCCCACTGATGACGATGACGATGACGATCTGCTTCAAGATGATTCAGAGAGGCCGCCGGTTGACCTGGTTACTCCCTTCCATAATTCATTGAAGCAAATCGCTCGCGAGGTACATCTTTTCTCTGACACTTTAGTGCAGTAGCGTGATTCCTGCTCATACAGATATTTTAGTCACAGTGAGTGGCTAGGCACATGCTTGATTTGACTGATTGATCAGATAGGATATGTCAGTATCTTGATTCCAGATGCTCATGTGTGTTCACCTTAACCAACCTCCAATGTTGCCTTGCCTCTCAGTCCACGAGAAGCATAAATTCGATCTGTGCAAATTCAGTGCTTGCTGGATTTTTTCAATCGCTATACTTGACTTGTTGATTTCGCTTCCTAGTTAGACTATCTTCAAAATAAACATAAATTTGTTCTTTGTATACGTGAAACATAAATGTACTTCTAGTATTCATGTTATTTATATAGGGCCTGGAGGATAATAAAGCTAGGCCAAGCAGGTGGGGCTTCCTGGCCTTATCCTGTAACCCTAATTCAGCTTTGTAGGAAAAACTCCAAATCAGCTGAAACCATTTGGGTGTATTTATGAGTCATAATACTCTTTGAGCTGAAGCTTAAACTTGCTTATATTAGAATTTCAATTTTAAGCTGCTTACATTAGAATTTTAAGTTTGGCCCAGAAGATCATTATTATTTCTCCTATGTAAAGTAAAAGTTACTTGCTTAATCTTCTGTTCTGCATTTCAGATTTCTGTTGTAACAACAAGAAGAGTATTCGAAAGGATTGCGGTTCGTCATGTTTCACAAAGAACAGCATGGAAGCTTCTCAAAGGTGAATACTTCTCCGTTTTTCTCATGTCTTCTAGCAGCACTCTAGAAGCAGTGGGTGAAAGATATTTATCAGACATGGTGTTGAATCACTTAATATGTATGTTAATGTGATTGTTATTCCAATTGAATAGCTACATTCTTGGAATTATCATTTTGCATAGAAAGAATGTGTTATTTTATTAATTGTAACCATATCATTAGTTTCCTTGCCTTAGTTTTTTTCTCGAGAAACCTTGTTCACCAGATCATTGGCATGTGTCTTATTGCTGCTATTGTCCATAATCAATATTGAATGCTCTATTCAGCTTGCAAATTTCTTATTGGTTTAACTTGTGGTTCAAACTATTAGGCATTTAAAACCACATTAGGAGTCTTAGGACTACACAAGTTACCAAAATTTCCTTTTTACAATCTTGTTCCGCATGCATGTGTAAAGAACTTGTTTCTTAATAACTTGGCAAGATTAGGACTCAGAAAGTAGCTAGCGCATTAGCATTTTATGTTTGGGGCTCAGGGCTCAACAGAAGTAAAGCCTAAGTGCCTAACACAGTTTGTCTAATTAGAGCTTATCTGTGAGCTGAATGTGCCCTGAATGCTGAGTTGGATGGTAAGTCATTAAATCCCTATCTCTTTGTGGGTGAGTTGAGCACTCCTCACCGTCGAATAGATTATTTATTTTGACTTCTTGTGCTGGCCCAACATTGTCCAGTTCCTTTGCAGGATGTGCCTCCAAATTTATCTTAGATACGCTTGCTAGCTACATTTTCTGTCATATGCTAGCTTATCAACAAGTTACGCCATGTTCTGTCGGTTGCTTCTGTCTAACACATTAGTCATACGATTATTTTCTTTTGTCTTCTTGTGTACTCATTTGTGATTATCACTTTATCAGCTGTTATAATATAATGCGTTACTATTTACTTATTTTTCTAAAGATGCTGCAAAATCATCAAAGAGGAAAGCTCTGAGGGGGATGTCAATTCCAGAATACACATACTGTGTTGCCAGAACAACTTTCCGAGGTAAGATTTGCCTGCAGTGTCACTTTTCCTTCTGTAAATTATTGTTCAATTATTTTTCTTTGTTCAAACAGCGCATGCATTGGGAGTAGCTGCTACTTGGGTTGTACAATCTGTCGTCCAGGTCTACAAATGTTTTATTCGTCAACCTGATAATGATGACGAATTGTTCGACGAGAAGGAAAAACTCAGATTGTTTGCGAGAAGGATCTATAGTGTAACCATCAAATGTGGTTTCTCTTTGGTTTTTGCCTCGATTGGAGCAGGCCTCGGCGTCCTTCTGCATCCAGTGCATGGACAATGGATTGGTCAGTTATGACTTCTTTTTCTTTCATCAGTTCAAGTACTAGACTATGCCTTGTTTGCCAAAGCATCTCATTTTGTTTCTTGACTGACAATATTCGTTGAAGAGTTTCAATTTCACTTACGTTGGTGATAAAACATATCTTTTGTTTCTTCAAGATCACATAAATTAATTTTGTTTATTCTGCATGGAATTCCTTTTTCATTTTGCGTTGGTAAGTTTGCAGCCTTTTATGTTGGAAGTACCCTTTATGTTGCCAAAAGTAAAAAATGTGTCCTATGTGTTTATTGTGTAATGGCTTGAAGCACAGATATTATTTGTTTCAAATTTTCTCTAAGATATACCAAGGTTCTATTTGTTCTTCTGTCCAAGGAATTTAGGACACCACCACCTTGAATTGCTGCAACATGTTAGTATCGGTTCAGTTCAAACTAGTTTGACGCTATTTCTCATATCTGGCTTGCAGGTTGTATCCTTGGAGATTTTGCAGGACCAGTTGTTGCTATCCTTATTTTCGAGAAGTTACAGTTCCCGCTAGAAGGTTAAAGACCACCATCTCCTGCTACAAAGTTAAGAAACCCAGGTCATCCAACCTTGTTTCTAGCCTGCCTGGTTTTCGAAGAACATGAAGTGGAGCTCCTTGGCCTTGAGTCTACCCTTTCAGGATATTCATTGGCCTAACTTGGAGCTCAAAGTTGATGAATAACTATGCATGCATGGTTAATAGCTTTTCGTGGCACAATGCCTTTGGGTATTGTGTAATGCTTACTTTTGGCACATTTAATAACTAGCTACTGTACTTCGTTGCCGTGCTTCACATTTTGAACTCAAAGGAACATTTCTGTCCACTGGTTTGCTAAATTTCTACAGTAAGTACTTCGCTGCCCTTGTTGTGAACTGAATCTGGTATATCTAAGGCCCTCTTTGTTTGAGCCACATATTCCTGAGAATCAGTGTGGCTTTCTGTGACTTACGATTCCTGAGTATCAGAAGTTGGTTGTTTATTTATCCTACCGTGGACAGCTAAAGGAGTTGTTGAGGTTGTGAAATCATATGTGAAACCATACTTGATACGTCAACAATCCATTATGCTTTGTTTGGATGTCTATTGGATTGGTTGGAATACCAATTCAACAAGGATATTTGTAATGGACATGAATACAAATTCACTTGTTTGGATGTCCTGAATTGGCCTATGGAATCCTCTGAGGTTCAATACCAAATGATGTTTGGATGACAAGCTATGGAATTGCATAGTAATATGAGTATGAAGATAATACATTGTTATATATATGCATCAAAACAAAGTTTGTGATTCCAATTTTCAGCAACACTTTTTTCTGCGTGGAATTTTTCAGCAAAATCTACAAGTAGATAAACAAACCTATGCCTCTGTTTACAGGCGATGGCAGTGCACAACCGATGTAGCCTAGAACTATGCCTCTGAGTACCTGTACAAAGCATGAACTACTCTGTGTACGTACAAAGCATCGAATCAATCTCGTTACAAAATTGATTCTAAAATAAAAACTCTTTACAAAACTAAAAATACAAGCCAAGATCCCGTAAAAAAAATACAAGCCAGGAACATCACGACCACACATCTCACGAACAAACATGCTGCCTACACAGGAGGAACGAACATCGGCACCTTCCACGAATCGCAAGGCAGGAATCACGGACACCACGCAAAGGAGCATCGGCTGCGTCACCATGCAAATTGGGTCACCGGATCTGGGAGCGCCGACGGGGTCACCAAGCTGCAGCTATAGCTAAGGAGGAGGGTCGGGAGGAAGGGAAGGGTCGGCTGTCAGATCCCAGTGGATCGATCCGAGTTTGTGAGCTAAATCAGACGAAGTATAGGGGAACTTTAGGGATTTGGCCAAGCTATAAGGCCCTGTATTTATCTATATAATTGTTCTGGCCATTTCGGCAGAATACAATTCTAATCCAAGCATACCCATGCCAGCCACATGCCGGCTGTTTATATAGGCGAGCAGAATTATCCAACGATAAATAAAATGCTACGGTAATTAAGGCCAATGAAGTTTAAGAGTAACCGCGTCCATCTAGGCCGTCGAGCAACGACAATTGTGAAAGGACCGATGTCGGCCGTTGGATGAGCCGTGAAGCGTTATGTGAAGCTGGAGTGAAAACTGAAGAACTAGACATCCCGTCAGGTAGCTGGCATACCCCCCCCCTTGAAAACCGACGTGTCTTCATGGCGGTGCAGCCCTCGAACGCTAGTTCTCTGTGGTGGTTCTGAAGAACTCTGGGAACGTGTACTTCACAAAGTCAACATCCTCCCAAGTGACCTCTGCAGGTGACAAATTCTCCCACTGAATAAGCCATTGAACCACAGGTAGATTGTTCCTAAGAACTTGCCTCACTTCTAGCACTGCCGCAGGTGATGTTTTAAGCGTGCCATCTGCATTTACCACTGGAAGATTTGGGCTAGGAATTGCTTTAGGGCCAATATGCTTATTCAATTGACTGACATGGAAGACGTGGTGTATCTTGACATGTTTTGGGAGTTATAGTTTGTATGCAGCACTGCCTACTTTGTGAGTGACAACAAAGGGCCCATAGTACTTGTGCTGGAGTTTCAAAGCTCCCTTGAATTCAAAAGTTGTCGGTCTATAAGGCACCATATTTAGGTAAACCAGATCATCACACACAAAAGTTCTTTCACTCCTTTCTAGATCAACATATTTCTTCATCCTCTGCTGAGCTTTAAGTAGTTGTTCCTTGATGTTCTTGAGCATAGCACTCTTGCTCTTCAACAAGTCATGTGCATCACTGTCAGATGGACCAAGACTGGCCAACTCGCAGATCATAGGGGGTGGAAATCCATAAAGGGCTTGAAAAGTGGACCTCTTTATGTAGAATTGTACCAATATCCAGTCAAAGGTAGCCAAGACAACCTGTCGGTGTCAAAACAGGCGGATCTCGGGTAGGGGTCCCGAACTGTGCGTCTAGGCGGATGGTAACAGGAGACGGGGGATACGATGTTTTTACCCAGGTTCGGGCCCTCTCGATGGAGGTAAAACCCTACTCCTGCTTGATTGATCTTGATAATATGAGTATTACAAGAGTTGATCTACCACGAGATCGAAGAGGCTAAACCCTAGAAGCTAGCCTATGGTATGATTGTTGTTTTTTTGGTCCTACGGACTAAACCCTCCGGTTTATATAGACACCGGAGGGGGCTAGGGTTACACAGAGTCGGTTACAAGGAAAGAGATCTACATATCCGTACTGCCAAGCTTGCCTTCCACGCCAAGGAGAGTCCCATCCGGACACGGGACAGAGTCTTCAATCTTGTATCTTCATAGTCCAACAGTCCGGCCAAAGGATATAGTCCGGCTGTCCGGATACCCCCTAATCCAGGACTCCCTCAGTAGCTCCTGAACCAGGCTTCAATGACGATGAGTCCGCGCGCAGATTGTCTTCGGCATTGCAAGGCGGGTTCCTCCTCCGAATACTTCATAGAAGATTTTGAACACGAGGATCGTGTCCGGCTCTGCAAAACAAGTTCCACATACCACCGTAGAGAGAATAATATTTCCACAAATCTAATCTGCTGACCTACCCCGTAGTGTGACATCGCACCACAGCCAGGTCTTTATTCGAATCGTTTTTCATAACCAATCTCAGCGTGTTTCACGAGGCGGTTTCCTTGGCACGTCTTGTCGAAGCAGAGATCGTGTCCCCTTTATTACGAGATTCTCATCAATAAGGACGTGGGTAACCCTACCGTGCCTATTGGTAGGACTCCTAGATCTTAGGCAAGTCCCAAACGGCCATGAGGAGGACGCTTGATATTCACCCTCTTTATAAAGGGGACAAGACTTTTTATTTTTCCCCTCTCGTGCTCAATCAAATCCTTCCCCCGCCTCGAGTTCTAACACCCAAAACTCAGGTCAGGTGCTTCGGACCTTCAACTATGTCCGGATCCAACCTTCAAGGTCGGTGGATGCCTTCCTCCGTCACGGAGGAGGACATCAAGAAGTTGAGAGAGGCCAGATATCTGACCGCCGAAATTTCGCATCAGCTGCCCGCCCGAGGGCAGGTCGTCCCTACTCCCGAACCCAACAAGAGCGTCGTGTTCGTCTCCCACTTCCTCCGAGGACTAGGCCTTGCTCTGGATCCCTTTGTTAGGGGTCTTATGTTCTATTATGGGCTAGATTTTCACGATCTGGCCCCGGATTCCCTTCTTCACATTTCATCATTTATTGTCGTATGTGAGGCCTTCCTCCGCATTACCCCTCACTTCGGCCTGTGGCTCAAGACCTTTGATGTGAAGCCGAAGATGATCGAGGGGCAGCACGCAGCGTGCGGAGGCGCTTTAATAAGCAAAATTGCTGACGCTCCATGGCCTGAGGGTAGCTTCCCAGAGGTGTCCGGATTGTGGCAGTGGGAGTGGTTCTACATCACAGCTCCCGAAGTGCCAAGTGGGTAGCTGCCCCCACCTTTCGCTCAGGCCCCCCACCACAACTGATGTTATGGATCAGCAGGGGGCTGAGCTGGGGTCCAGCCAAGGACGTGCCAATGCTGCAAAGCCGTATCCGAGATCTCTTTGAGAGAGATTTCAGTCTGGTTATGGTAGTGCAAGTTATGCTAGTTCGTCGAGTCCAGCCTTGCAAACGCCGGCCCCTTCGCATGTGGGAATTCAACCCGGAAGGACCACGAGCTATTCAACACTTCCTTGGCATGACGCCCGAGGAGATGTACAAATTGTTCTTCGGACCATAAATAATGTGTCCGGACATCACTGAGGATGCAGGTCAATCACCCGGATACCCAAGTAAGTAGCCCTGCATCCGAACACACTGCCCGTTTATTTATCGCAACGTCGCCCTAAAAAGCCGCTCTTTGACCAGGATTGGATAGCGAAGGCAAAGTTGATCAGGTGTCCGGCCCCCTCCCTGAGACATCACCAAATCCCATGCTAACCAGGATGCTGGAGATCGCGCCTTATCAAGCGCCCTCAGGAGAAGATAAAGGGGGGGACAAGGAGGCTAGCGCCTCCGCGAAGGAGGTTAGCCGGGGAGGAGGAACTTAAACTTCCTCTCCCCAGGGAAGGAAGAGGACCGTCTCTGAGGACCCGGAGACCATGGTATCCAAACGGGGGAAGAAATCTTCGCCAGAGGGTCCTACCCTGGGGGATACCCCGGCCGCACTATGCCCTCAAGGGGATCAGCCCTCCACCGAGCTGTAAGTAAAAGGGTACTTAATAATGAAAATATCTCGCTTTACCTCTGAGGAAAATAACCGAAGCATTTATCTTGCAGTTCAGATCTTAGCCCTTCTCAGCAGAGCTCGTCTTCAGGGGATCTTCTTCCAGAGATGATGGAGAGCGAAACGCCTCCCCCTGCCATACCGCCTCATGAGGCGGGCGACCCCGAGGTGTCGTCGCGGAGGGTTTCTCCTGATCCGGCCAGGCCAGAAGGTAATCCTATGGCCACCCGAAGTCCTCAGTATCCGGCTCTTGAAGAGGGCAATCGAAAGAGTCCGACACCGTCTGGTGTACGGTCGGACGTACTGAGGGATCTGCTAGAGCAAGCGGCTATCTCAGAAGAGCACCACATGTTGATGGGTACGGTGATTGAAAGGATTTCGTCCGCCGAAAGCGGGTTGTATGAAGCCTTTATGAGTCTACTGACGGGTTTTTAGGTACGCGAAATGATGTACATTTTTGACAGTACCGCACATTTTTAGATGTGCCCTATGTAGATAGTAGCCCCTGAGACTCTGGGTGCTGTCGAAGACGACAACGTATAGAGGATCATAGTCCCAGGAATAATCGTGCCGCCTTAATATGCAGGTGGCGGAGGGTCCGGTGGCCAGCCGGACTAATGAGTTTGCCGAGCTAAAGCGGCAGCTTAACGTGGCAGATGCCGACATCGTAGTTTTCAACAAGCGGCTTGACGAGGCACAGGGTATGTGATTCCTCCGGTGACACATGGGAAGAGGAGCATGATGCTAGTATCTATAACATGTGTGTGAATGCAGATGAAGCTGCGGCCATGGAGAACCTTCGGTCGGAACTTGCCCGAGCCAAAGAACAAGCTAGGAAAAGCGATGCGGCTGCCCTAAAGGCAATCGAGGAGCTAAAAGCCCAACAGGCTGCTCACTGCCAAAGCAAGGAGGAAATAGCCAGGATGGCTGTGGAATTGAAGAACGCCGCTGACCGTTACGAGCTTCTTGAAAAGGAAGATCGAGCGAAGAGGACAGACCTGGAGAAGGCCACGATGGCGACCAAAGGCACCCGCTCTGCAATGAGAGCGATGAAGGAGGAGCTGCGTCAAGCCGGGATATTGCGGCTGGGAAGCCCTTTATGCTGCGGATGAAGTTCGGAGATCCTAGGTACTCCCCTTTGGACCGGCTGTGGAGTTCTGTGGACGCATATCTGGACTTAGCGGCGAGTGTTGCCGATGCGGCCGAATACTTCCGAGATCAAAAAGATCGCGAAGTGGAAAAGCTATTCTGGTCACAATTTAATGGTCTAGAGCGTCCGCTTCTATTGACTGATCGGTTGGCCGAATGGGCCGAGCTGAATAGATTGTCCGGACTCGCCATGAGGTCTATTGTGGATCATTTGTGGCCGGGAAGGCCAAAGACGAACAATTATTTTAGTTTGGTGCAATAGTTTCTTGGTGCGGTGCCGCACATCAACGCGATTAAGGGGTCGGCGTGCGTAGAGGGTGCGCGGATGGCCCTTGCCCATGTGAAGACATACTGGGCGGAGATGGAGGCCACCGCCATTGCAGCCTAAGATTCGGACGATAGCCGAGTACCTGCCGAGCACTACTTTCGAGAAGTTCTTGAGGGCGCTCGTTCAATAGAAGCGCAGTGCTCAAAGAATATTATGTTCTAATGACATGTATTCCCATTGAAAAACAATGTTTTATTGAGTTTATCAAGGCTGTTTTTATACTTTTGCCCGAAAGTACTATGATGCCTCATGTGCGGCCGTTTATGTATATATGTATATAACCTGAAAGATGGCAGTCGTCGGCTTCAGCCCCCACGCATATAATGCGGGGGTGCTCGCAGAAGACGCATGTTCACACTTGATCCAACGTCTTGGTCCATTAAGGAGGTGATAGCGCAGCGAACTAGGCAATCAGACTATAATGCTTTAACACTTTCACTTAGCCAGAGGAGTTTGACAGTGGGGCTACTATATAGCCCCTGGTGGCTCCGCGCTCATCCGAATTCGGGGCGCGTACATGCCTGGCCGGGAAAATGCCCTTCGTTAAGGATGAGGAATCCTGAAGATTCCACTAGGTCATCGAGTGATTGACCAGTCTCACGGTATATCATGACAGTCAGTTTTCGGCTTTCTCTACCGAGGTGCTCGTCCGGATGAACCAGGGCACAATCGTAGTAGTTCTCCTGGTGCCGCCCTAACCGATAGAGCGGAACGTAAGGCAGAAAAACACAGGAGCCGGGAAAACCCAACATTTGACCAAAGACATGATTCAGAGCTGATGCATATAAGGCCAAACTCGCGACGCCGAACACTCCCTAAGGTATTCGGTCTTTATGATGTAAACCGGGCTAAACAGTGCCCTTTGTAATAAGCCCCTGGTGTCCAGGTACGTGCAATATTTTGATGTGGTCACATGCCAATACGTCAGCATCCTTCTCAATTGTACAGAGAATCCGAGGGATGTGTATCAACAAGAGACAGTAAAAAAGGTTTACACAGGGTCTTAATCTAAAAAGAATCCTTGGAACGGGTCCCTGCTGCACGTCTGCGCCTGTGTCTCCGTTGTGCCGTATCCTGGACGGGTGTAGCACGATGGTCATCTGAAAAAGAGAGGATCTTAGTTGAAAAGTTGTCGTGCAAAAGGTAGGTTATACTAAATAAACCATGTATAGTTCCAGATGAGTAAAGTTGAGCCTAATTGTCACTTGTTCACACGCGTTGAGCCCCTTGTATTGTTGTAGGGGTATAGCCATCAAACCTGTATCAATTATATATAGCTACACCGGACTCGTCTAACCGTGTCCATGGTCTTAACGACCTGTCAGGTGCTCTAGTTGGTGAGGCCGTCTAGTGTGCGGCTGCCAAGGCAGCTGCACGGTCTTCCGCGCGCAAGGAGCGCTCAATATTTCCATTTACTGTAATGATGCCACGTGGACCGGGCATCTTAAGCATGAGAGAAGCGTAATGCGGTATTGCGTTAAAGCGAGCGAAAGCTTCGCGTCCGAGTAGTACTTGATAGCCACTTTGGAACGGAGCGATGTGGAAGGTTAACTTTTCGCTGCGGAAGTTATCGGGAAAGCCGAATATAACCTCTAGTAGCAGAGAGCCCGTACAATGGGCTTCTGGGCTTGGCGTTACTCCTTTAAAGGTAGTATTGCTATGGCTGATTTTTGTTGGGTCTATCCCCATTTTGCGGACTGTGTCCTGATATATCAGGTTTAAACTACTGCCGCCGTCCATCAGGACTCATGTGAAGTGGTATCCGTTGATTATCGGGTCTAACACCAAGGCAGCCCATCCTGCATGCAGGATACTTGCCGAGTAATCCCGATGGTCAAAGGTGATCGGTTTGGACGACCAGTGGCAGAACTCCACGGTGATAGGCCCTGGGGCATGTGTCTCTAGGAGTGCCGCTTTGTTTCTCCCCTTCATCACGTGTAACACGTTTACTATTTTGACTTCTGGTGGGAATTTCTTCTGTTCCCCAGTGCTTTGCTTGCGAGGCTCGTCCTCGTCTTCGCTTGGTGTATCCTGCCCCTTGTGTTCGGCGTTGAGTTTGCCGGATTGCTTGAAGACCCAACATTCTCTATGCGTATGATTTGCAGGTTTATCGAGGGTGCTGTGGATCTGACATAGTTTGTCTAGAATCTTGTTCAGGCTGGACAGTTCGTCTCTGTTGCCTTTGGAGGGCAGCTTTTGCTGACCTGGCCGGGAGCTTCTGAATCTGGTGTTTACCGCTGTGATCTTCGGGTTGTCTTCTTTATTCCGGCGCTTGTTTTTGCTGCGTCGTGGCTTCTCGTTTCTGTCCCTGACTTCGGATGTACTTGGGTCGCTGGTGCTACGTCGGGCTAACCAGCTGTCCTCGCCCGCACAAAAGCGGGTCATGAGGCTTGTTAATGTTGCCATTGTTCTCGGCTTTTCTTGGCTGAGGTGTCTGGCAAGCCATTCGTCTCGAACGCTGTGCTTGAAAGATGCTAAGGCTTCGGCGTTCGGACAGTCGACTATTTGGTTCTTTTTAGTGTGAAACCCGTTCAGATTCTCCGGGCTGTTGAGTTATATGACTTAAATCGTCTGCATCCGGTGGTCGGACATAGGTCCCTTGAAAATTTTCCCGAAAAGCGTCCTCGAGCTCTTCCCAGCTTCCAATGGAGTTTTTGGGGAGGCTTTTAAGCCAGTGCTGAGCTGGCCCTTTGAGCTTGAGGGGTAAGTACTTGATGGCATGGAGATCGTCTCCTCAAGCCATGTGGATATTGAGGATGTAGTCCTCAATCCAAACCCCAGGGTCTATCGTTCCGTCGTACGCCTCTATGTTCACGGGTTTGAATCCCTCTGGAAATTCATGGTCCAGCACCTCATCGGTGAAACATAGGGGGTGTGCGGCACCCCTGTATTTGGGTGTACCGTGGTGTTCGGATTTTTGTTGTGTTGCATTGAGTGCTGGAGCGTGCTTGCTTGGCCCGTAGATGGATCTGGTTGCGCCGTCCTTTTGATGCAAGCCCTCACGTGGATCGTGTACTGGCTTGTGTGCGGCGTCGTTTCCCGCTCTATGTTGGCCACGAGGTTGTCTATCCGACCGGATGGCTGTTCTGTTTTTTGATTGCGGGGGATCTAAGGCCTCCTCATCGAATTCAGGTAGCAGCTTTCGCTTCGGGTAGCTCTTTGTGTGGCGACTACCGCCATACTTTGCTGCAGTGTTGAGTACTTCACTCCATCTAATTCTGAGTGTGTCTTGTGCAACCCTGAGCCTTTGCTTCTGCTTTTTCAGACTCTTCGCAGTGGCAACAAGCCTTTGATGGGTATTCTGTTGCTCCGTGTGCCTGTCCGGTGTGATGTCATCCGGACTGTTATCTTCGCCAGAGTCGGGTTGTTCGGTTTGATTCTCCGTGTTGCCGTGGTCGGACGGTGGTTCAATTCCGTGTTTGTCATCCGCTGGCTCACCCTGCTCTATCGCTGGGTCTATATGATCGCTATTTCTGCCGAGGCGGGATTTGGAGCGGCGCTTACGCCGCCGCTTTGACTACTTCTCGAGGGAACGATCCTTCGCTGCATCCTTTCGTTCCTCGTTGTCGTTTTCTTTGGGTGTGTCCACCATGTATACATCATATGATGAAGTGGGCGTCCAGTGCCCTGTGGGCGGTGGCTCCTGTTCGTCTCCTGCATCGTCGTCCATACCATCGATGTCTTCGGAGTCGAAGGCGAGCATGTCGGTCAAATCATCCACAGTGTCTACTAAGTGGGTGGTGGGTGGGTGGCGAATTTCTTCGTCGTCCGCATCCCGATCTGGCCGGCCATAGTTCGGCCAGGACTCTCCTGACAAGGAGAGAGACCTTAATAAGTTCAGTATGTCGCCAAAGGGCGAGTGCTGAAAGATATCCGCGGAGGTGAACTCCATGATCGGCGCCCAGTTGGATTCGATAGGCACGGGCGCAGGCGGTTCGGAGTCCGTGGTTGGGGAAGAATCCGATAGTTCGGCGTCACGGCTCCCGTGAAGGGTAAGGTCGGTATTTGGCTCGATCGCCGCTGAAGATGCGGCCTCCGTGGCGGGGTCTATCCACCCGTCCTTGGATGGCGCAACTGGCTTCAAATTGAGGGTCGGAGCGGTCGCCGGTGCGATCTCCCGAACACTGTCCGATGGTAGAGCTAAATCATGCTCATTGTGACCTTGCAGCACACTCGGCAAGGGCTCGAATCCGTCGAAGATCAAGTCTCCGTGGATGTCGGCCGTGTGGTTTATGCTTCCAAACCTGACCTGGTGGCCAGGGGCGTAACTCTCGATCTGCTCTAGATGGCCAAGCGAGTTGGCCCGCAGTGCGGAGCCGCCGGATACAAAGATCTGTCCGAGGAGAAAAGTCTCACCCCAGACTGCATCACTATTGATGATTGAAGGAGCCATCCATCCTAACGATGATGACACAGAGGAACTCTCGATGAAAGCACCAATGTCGCTGTCAAAACCGGCGGATCTCGGGTAGGGGGTCCCGAACTATGCATCTAGGCGGATGGTAACAGGAGACGGGGGACACGATGTTTTTACCCAGGTTCGGGCCCTCTCGATGGAGGTAAAACCCTACTCCTGCTTGATTGATCTTGATGATATGAGTATTACAAGAGTTGATCTACCACGAGATCGAAGAGGCTAAACCCTAGAAGCTAGCCTATGGTATGATTGTTGTTTTTTTGGTCCTACGGACTAAACCCTCCGGTTTATATAGACACCGGAGGGGGCTAGGGTTACACAGAGTCGGTTACAAGGAAGGAGATCTACATATCCGTACTGCCAAGCTTGCCTTCCACGCCAAGGAGAGTCCCATCCGGACACGGGACGAAGTCTTCAATCTTGTATATTCATAGTCCAACAATCCGTCCAAAGGATATAGTCCGGCTGTCCGGATACCCCCTAATCCAGGACTCCCTCACAACCATTTCTTTCATTCAGAATAAGCCATGCATCTTAGCTAGGTTTCCAAATACTGATTTATCCTTTCAGGTTGACCATCAGTATGAGGATGGTATGCAGAACTGTATCTGAGCTTTGTCTTAAATCATGTAAATATATCTTTCCACACCCGACTTGTAAAAATCTTGTCTGTCTATAATGAGTTTAGGATGCCCATGTAACTTCATAATGTTATCCAGGGAAGTTGTTGCTACAGAATGTACTGAATATGGGTGGGACAATGGTATATAATGTGTATATTTGGTGAATCTATCCACCACCACAAGAATTACACCTTTACTTCCAGAAACAGGCAAGCCCTCAATAAAATCCACCTTTAGCCCTCTGACATATGGGACATTGAGAAATTATATTTTCCACAAACTTTTTGAGACGAGGCCAGGAAAATATTGTTTTCCTCTGCGATATGTTGCTCTCATTCTAGAGTGTCCTCCTATAGGAGTATCATGTCATGCATTTAACAAATTTTTCTTGAAGTCCTCTTGAGCTCCCAATCCAATTTTGCTCCTGAATATGAGAATGCCAACATGACAAGTATAATCATAGTAGCTATTGTCCTTGTTGCATAGAAACTGTTCCAGAATGGGCTTGTAATGCTGATCTTTTAGGTAACAGTCATATAATTGCTGAGCCCAAACAGGTACTGCTGCAAAGATGGACATCACTTAGTGTACCTTGCTTTCTTGTACATGATTATAAAATGAAATTCCAGTAATTTCATCATGAGTTTGTGCTGGATTACCTCAGTCAATCTCTAATCCATAATGAACTTCGAGACTGTTGATCTGTTTTAATAACCAACTTAGCTCCCAAGAAGTAATGCCTCCACTTTTTCAAAGCTCCCACAATAGCTAGTGCTTCCTTTTCATAGGTTGACATAGCTGCATTTCTTTGACATAATGTTGCACTGAAGCAAGCCTTCCCATTCTACATTAGCACATCCCCTATGCCTTTCCCTAAAGCATCTGTTTGTGAAGTCTGGTAATGCAAGAACTGGAGCAGATGTGAGAGTTTGCTTGACCTGTGCAAATGCCTTGTCCTGAGTAGCTATCCAAAGAAAATTTCCCTTCTTAAGAATGTCATGTAAGGGTCTACACATAATGCCATAATTCTCTATGAATCTTCTATAATATCCTGCTAGGCCTGGAAAACTTCTTAATTCAGATACATCTTGAGGTGTATCCCAATCAACAATTGCTTGCACCTTCTGGAAGTGGACACCCCTCTGCAGAAAGGACATGGCCCAAGTATTCCACTTGTGGTACTGCAAAAATACATTTAGATCTTTTGAAAATAGTTGATTTTCTCTAAGGACAATGAACATTTTCCGAAAGGTCAGCACATGTTCAGAGATTGAGATACTAGCTACTAGGATGTCATAAAAAACACACACAAAATAACAAATACTTGCACCCAACTCAAACAAGGGGTTGTCAATCCCTTGGTGGTTAATTGCATGGATCAAATCTTGTAGTGTTAGATAGATAAACAAAAACACAACATAAAAACAAAGGTAAATAAATTACAACAAGGTATTTTTGGATTTTTTTATATATGACTAAAATAGACCCCAGGGCCATAGTTTTCACTAGAGGCTTCTCTCTTGAAAATAGGATACAGTGAGTGAACAAATTACTATTTCGCAATTGATAGAAAAGCGAATAATCATGACAATATCCAAGGCAATGGTCATGTATATAGGTATCACGTCTGAGACAAATAGACCGACTCCTACCTGCATCTACTACTATTACTCCACACATCAACATCTATCCATCATGCATCTAGAGTATGAAGTTCATAAAGAATGAGGTAATGCCTTAAGCAAGATTACATGATGCAGACAAAGTAAACTCAATCAATATGAATAAACCCCATCATTTTACCCTTAATGACAACAGTACAAATACGTGTCTTGTCCCCTTCTATCACTGGGATATATATCACTTCAAGATTGAACCCATCACAAAGCACCTATCCCATTGCAAGATAAATCAATCTAGTTGGCAAACCAAATCAATAGATCAGAGAGAAATAAAAAGATATAATAATCATGCATAAAAGAGTTCAAAGAAGACTCAAATAATATGCATGGATAATCTGATCATAAACTCACAACTCACGGGATCCCAACAAACACACCGCAAAAAAGGATTACATCGAATAGATCTCCAAGAACATCGAGGATAACATTGTACTGAAGATCAAAGAGAGAGAGAAAAAGGCATCTAGCTACTAGCTATGGACCTGTAGGTCTATGGTAAACTACTCAATCATAATCGGAAGGGCGGCAAGGTTGATGTAGAGCCCCTCCATAATCGGAAGTTTTGCATACACCAAGACCTCCTCGAGGGGCGGCCTCGCCAGGCTAGCTCCCGAGGAGCGGAGATATCTATGCAAGATGCACCTCGCGAGGTTCAGATGACGTGAGCCGTGACGACTAAGGGGCCAGGCAGGTGCCAGCGGGCGCAGTGTACCAGTTTCCTCTTTGGTGCTAAGGAGGCAAGCGCAGGCGTGGAGTCCTGAGGAATCAAGCAAATGTTTCCATTTCGATGCAACAAGACCAAGACCACCAGGACGGAAGAGCAGAGGTCATCGTCGAGCCCACCATGGCGTCACGACCAGGAGCTTTTGGCACGCGAAGACTACTTTTGTCAGGATAGCATGTACTAGTTGTCTCCCTTCAAAATTGGCCATTGTGGGATCCCTTCCCGCCTTACATTTGGGAAGAGGACCAAGGCCATTATAAATAGGACTTAACCACCACCATAGAAGGGGGGGATTATCAGATCATCCTCTCACCCACCAGCTCATCCAGCACAAGAACACCTCTCCTCCTAAGGTTGTTCTCCACTATACTAGTTCATCCTCAGCCCTTCGAGGCTAATCCACCACAAAGCAGGAGTAGGGTTTTACACCGCAAGGTGGCCCGAACCTGGGTAAACTGATGTGTCTTTTGTTAATCTAGTTCGTCAAGCTAGGTTGTGGGATTAGCGAGCAGGCAGACTGGGGAGGACGACTTCTTCGCACGCACCCCAGAGTTCGAACCTCTCATGGGTCTGCGGAACCCTGAATCCGACATTTGGCGCGCCAGGTAGGGGTGCGTCGGAGCCTCTCTTCTTCCAGTCAGCCGCCATCACCCTGCAGTTCTGATGGCTGACGATCCGGGGGCTCATGCCGAGCACTGGGCTGCTTGGCCTGCCCGGGCGGCGCTGTCCGCCCAAGAAGACCTCCACACCGCGCTCCAGGCAGCCTGCACGCCACCCAACACCGCCGGACGTGGGTTGCGTGGGCCTGCGCCGTCCTCCTTCACACCGCAATGTACGCACTCCACCACATGATCTTCAGGCTACGCCGCGGCGACGACACCACACACTCGTCGGGAGTAGGCAAACATGCGAGCCGCGCTCATCGTGGCGCGAGAGCTGCTGTGTTGCAGGTTGGCGGAGGGCGGCCGCGACGCCCTGCTGGAGCGGGTCGCCGAGCTGCTTGACGCCGCCTGCAGGGGTGCGGCACCCTTCTACACCCTACCCATGCCGCAGGTTGTGGCAGGGGCGCGCCAGACCACGGCGTGCCTGCGCGCCCCCGGAGCGCCTGGGGGATTCGACATCATCAACGTGGTCCACAGCGCCGCTCATCCTACCACGACTACGCCACCTCCAGGCGAGGCAAGCTCTGTCGGTCCATTGCGGGGCCACGCCAGGATGTTACCCCATGGTCATCAGAGCCTGGCACCAGACCTGGCGGCCCACCACACAGGGCACCTAGGCGACGGTCCCGAGGCGGCAATCTCAGACGTCTACGTGCCTCTCATGGTGGACCTGATGTACACACCGAGAGGAAACCCTCGCCCGCTCTTCGAGCCAAGATGGGTAGCAGGGACACAAGAGGCCGAGGATTTCCACGAGCCGTCCAGAAGCTTCACCGACCCCTTCAATGACGACAGTCGCTGGGTACAACCGATATCTAAGGAGCATGATTATGCTAATCGTGGACCGCAGGTAAACCAGGCCACGACGGCGGCCAGAGACCCCGAGACGATGGCCCCGCCCCAGGCAGGAGAGCTGCACTAGGGGCTGCATGGGGGGAGCCCGGGGCCAGGGCCTCCCCCGCGCCGCATGGGGCAAGGCACTGCGTGGAGGTAGGTCCTCTGCCGGGGAAGGCGCCGGTGAGCCCTTCCCCCTGGCGGGGGGCCCGTGGTCGTCGAGGGCGCCGCCAGCGTCCACCTTGCCCCCGTCCTGGTTTTCGGACACCCCAACGGTGGTCGGGGGAGGCGCTGGGCGGGGCCCTCATCAGGCGACATGAAGCAAGGCCCATGCCTGTGAAGGTCTCTGCTCGTGACACTCTCACCTAATAATGAGTGGGGCTGTACACGCCCCGGAGTCTCCCAAGTGCTGTCCTCGGGCTTTACGGGGGCTCCCGCCCACGTCCAAGTGGAAGCACCATGCTCTGCGCTGGCCGTCAACATTGTCCCCTCAATGACTATGCTCACACCTAGTGAAAGCACTTAGCTCCGCGCTGGTGAGAAGACAAGAAGACGAGCTAGGTGCCGGACATGGCCGTTTGCTTTCGCCCTTCTTTCTGTAAATCGACTCAGTGCCTTTTTGGACTAATATTTGAAGTTCCTTGTGTTTAACAAAAACGGGGGGAATTTTCTCTTGATTTGTGTCGGTTTCTCACTTTCTAGTTGTGCGTTTTTCTGAGGGGCTCACACCTGCTGCCCCCCTGCGAGCACCCCACGAGCGGGGGCTGGGCATGGTATGTGCACGTCAGGCACGTTCGGGCCAGCCTGGGCGGCGACAGGACCTGAGGGAGTCCTGGATTAGGGGGTATCCGGACGGCCGGACTATAACCTTTGGCCGGACTGTTGGACTATGAAGATACAAGATTGAAGACTTCGTCCCGTGTCCGGATGGGACTCTCCTTGGTGTGGAAGGCAAGCTTGGCAATACGGATATGTAGATCTCCTTCCTTGTAATCAACTCTGTGTAACCCTAGCCCCGTCCGGTGTCTATATAAACCGGAGGGTTTAGTCCGTAGGACATAATCACAACAATCACACCATAGGCTAGTTTCTAGGGTTTAGCCTCTCTGATCTCGTGGTAGATCTACTCTTGTACTACCCATATCATCAATATTAATCAAGCAGGAGTAGGGTTTTTCCTCCATCGAGAGGGCCCAAACCTGGGTAAAAACATCGTGTCCCTTGTCTCCTGTTACCATCCGCCTAGATGCACAGTTCGGGACCCCCTACCCGAGATCCGCCGGTTTTGACACCGACATTGGTGCTTCCATTGAGAGTTCCACTGTGCCGTCGCCAAAAGGAAGGATGTCTCGTCTCGTCTTTAAAGACGATACTACTGTTGGAGGAGCTTTGGCTGTCGGCCAAACTCTCCGGCTAGGCGGTTTCATCATGACCGCCTGTTCGGCCGCCACGCCGACGATGACTTCTTGGGTCATCGAAAATAGCCTCCATGTCAAATCGGCACTCATCGAACAGATGGATCTAATGGAGCTCGCTTCCTTAAACGAGCTCTTGGATCACATCGCCGCCTTGGGAGTCGCTACGGACTATGATCGGATTGGGCTTAAACCTGATCAAAGGGAGATTAACTCTCCACCGGTCACCCATCATATTGCAGTGGTGGAGGAACAATGCGGCGACCTTTCCTCTATCTTGAGGACCAACTATGTCCGGATTCCCGAGCTCTCCGAGCCGGATGCCCGTTCGCGGGAGGACAACATCCAATCCCTGAACTTAGAGTCAGGCAGCGGGCCAGGATTATCGAGTAACACCCCGGAACCAGAACTTCCAAAATTGGAAACTCCTCGGCCCCTGGATCCCAGATCGGGTAAGGGTTCGGATTCAGTTACACCCTCCCACCCAAACATACGCGATCTTTCCCACATTAGGCAAGAGCCCCAGGAAACAGTACATCACTATTGGGCAGATTCCTCCTTGCGATGAACAAGGTTAAGGACTGTCGCGAGGAAGACGCAATCCTATTTTTTTTGCAATAATTGCACAGACAAGGGAATCCTTAACGCCATAAATTGCCGTGAGATAACACGCTTCGCTGACTTGGCGTCCATAGTACGAAAGTACTGTGCGATGGAAAGTGCCTGGAAAACTGAAACAAACTTTTGGGATAATCTGGCCCTGAATACAAACCCAGTCCGAAATAAAAGGGTGCATTATCACAATACACCCGGGTCAACTACCAAAAAGCAAAAACCCTCTACAGGGCATGGAACCGTACTGGAGGGATGGCTCAACGGACCCTGCAAAATTCATAGTACAGAAGGCGCCACACCAACACATAGCCTTAGAGCATGTTGGATACTCCGGCAGGTAGCCAAAAGTGGTGAGGATCTTCTCATCCTAGAGGCCACAAAGCACCATCCCAGGGATAACAATACGGTATTATCAGTCTTTGAGACCTTCGCATCAAATAATAGGCGAAAGAGAACGCTCTGCAGCCTTGCCGAAATCTACCATGTGGCAACAATAAATCCATGGAGTGACACGGCTATTACCTTCGATGCCAGTGATGAACCTAAGTTCCGAACAGCCCGAGGACCAGCTACGTTGGTCCTCAGTCCAATCGTGGACGGCTTTCGACTCACCAAGGTGCTCATGGACGGCGGCAGCGGATTAAACCTCATCTATGAGGAAACCCTTCAAAAAATTGAAATAGGCTGGAACCGCATCGAGCGAAGCAGCACAACCTTTAGAGGAATAATCCCCAGTCGAGAAGCGCGCTATACAGGCAAAACCACACTAGATGTGGTGTTCGGCACGCCGGAGAATTACAAGTCCGAAGAGATTACGTTCCAAGTGGCCCCGTTCAATAGCGGATACCACGCCCTTCTAGGGCGGGAGGCATTCACAATCTTCCAAGCCATACCCCATTACGGGTACATGAAGCTCAAAATGCCCGAGCCCAACGGAATCATCACTCTCGCTAGCGATCCGGACACAGCACTCCGCGCCGAAAACAAGATAGCCGCATTGGCCCTCGAGGCATTATCCGAAGCCCTCGCGGCCGAGGAACCGACTGCGCTGCGCTCCACGGTGGATAGGGACGACGTGATACTTGATAAGAGATCCAAGTCTACCTCCTTTAAACCAGTGGATGAAACAGTCAAAATCCAAGTCCATCCAACGGACCCTACAAAAACAACCACTATCGGGGCACGGTTAAGCCCCCCCCCCAGTGGACGCTGCACTACGAGATTTCCTGCGCAAGAATTGGGACATATTCGCCTAGCATCCCTCAGATATGCCAGGAATCCGATGCAGGCTGGCTGAGCACAGCCTCAATATCCTAAAAGGATTCAAGTCGGTCAAGCAGGCTCTTCGGCGTTTCTCTGAACCTAAGAGACATGCTATGGGAGAGGAACTAGCCAAGTTATTGGAGGCCGGATTCATTAGAGAAATAAAACACCCGGACTGGCTAGCAAACCTGGTGATGGTACCAAAGAAGGATAAATCCTGGCGCTTGTGCGTCGATTTCAAGGACCTCAACAAGGCCTGCCCAAAGGATCCCTTCCCCCTCCCCCGCATCAATCAAATTATCGATGCTACCGCAGGACACGACTCATTGTGTTTCCTCGACGCATACTCCGGCTACCACCAAATTAAGATGGCGGAGCCCGACCAAGCCGCAACGGCATTCATCACACCATACGGCCCCTTCTGCTTCAACACAATGCCCTTTGGGCTCAAAAACGCCGGCGCAACATATCAGCGCATGATTCAGACATGTCTGGCAAACCAGATCGGCAAAACAGTGGAGGCATACGTAGATGATGTGGTCGTCAAAACCAAGCATGTCGACTCTCTAGTAGACGACTTGAGACTCACATTCGATAACCTCCGAACATATGACATCAAGCTCAACCCAGAAAAATGCATTTTCGGCGTGCCTGCCGGAAAGCTCCTGGGCTTCATTGTATCCGGCAGAGGAATTGAAGAAAATCCGGCCAAGATCCGAGCTCTGTCATAGTTGGATATCCCAACAGACCTCAAACAAATCCAGAAATTAATCGGATGCGTGGCGGCTCTAAGCCGCTTTATCTCCTGCCTGGGAGAAAAGGCATTACCCCTTTATCGCCTCTTACGGCGCATCGAACACTTCGAGTGGACGGATGCCGCCACAGCTGGATTGGAAGAAATAAAAGCCATATTAGCAACCAACCCAGTCCTGGCCGCGCCAAACATTGGCGAACCAATGTTGTTATACATTGCGGCAACCCATCATGTTGTGAGCGCAGTGCTCGTCATCGAACGAGAAATGGACGGACATAAATTCCCCCTTCAAAAGCCGGTCTACTATGTATCCACTGTCCTTACTCCATGCAAGTCATGGTACCTGCATTATCAAATGATAGCATACGCGGTATTCATGGCATCCCGGAAACTGCGACACTACTTTCAGGAGTGTTCGATAACAGTAGCCTTGGAAGTGCCACTTAATGATATTATAAACAACCGCGACGCCACGGGCCGGATTGCCAAATGGGCCATTGAGCTCCTCCCATTTGACATAACTTACAAGCCGCCGCGAGCCATTAAGTCGCAAGTACTGGCCGACTCTGTCACCGAATGGACGGAAGCCGAACTCCCTAAAGAGTACGGCGCGTATTCCAACTGGATCATGCACTTCGACGGCTCCAAAATGTTGGCTGGTCTGGGGGCTGGCATGGTTTTGACGTCCCCAACCGGAGATATAGTTCAATACGTACTCCAGATAATGTATACGGACTCCAACAGCGCAGCCGCATATGAGGCCCTTTTACATGGTCTCCGGATGGCAGTATCCATGGGAATTCAACGCCTAGAGGTGTGGGGGATTCGAACCTCGCAATATCCAAAATAAATGGAAACTTTGATGCCAAGGATTCGAAAATGGTGGCCTATCGCAACACCGTCCTAAAAATGTCAGCTCGGTTCGAGGGGCTCGAATTTCACCATGTAGCCCGAAAAAACAATCAGGCGGCAGATGTCCTCGCACGCATAAGTGCAAAACGCGATGCAGTCCCCCCCAACATCTTTTTGGAGAGGCTGTTCAAGCCATCCGTGGTATGGGAAGGGGAACCCATCAATAACAGCCCGGACCCAACCGCAATGCCCGATACCGAACACTCTGACATAATCGGAGGCTCTGCCACCGAAATAACATCTTCAGCCCACGTTATAATGGCCGTCATCGCCCCGTGGATAGAACCATTCCTAGCCTACCTAACTAGGCAGGAACTCCCCGAGGACCAAAATGAGGCATGTTGCATAGTGCGGCGATCTAAAGCCTATAAGGTCCATGAGGGATAGCTTTATAAGAAAAGCACCACCGGAGTCCTTCAAAGGTGCATCTCCGAAGAGGAAGGGCGGAAGCTTCTGGCTGAAATTCATGCCGGACTCAGAGGCCACCACGCTGCAGCCCAGGCCCTTGTAAGCAAGGCCTTCCGTACAGGTTTTTATTGGCCGACGGCCCGGGCAGACGCTCAGGACTTAGTCCAACGCTGCGTTGGTTGCCAGCTTTTTGCAAACCAAAGCCATATGCCACCCACCGCCCTCCAAACAATCCCCATTACCTAGTCCTTCGCGGTCTGGGGGGTCGACATGGTTGGACCCCTTAAAGGGGGAACCCACAAGAGGAAATACTTGCTGGACATGGTGGATAAATTCACCAAATGGATAGAAGCCAAACCTGTTAAAACGGCCGAATCCGGACCGGTGATAGACTTTATATCCGGGGTTGTACACCGTTATGGCGTCCCCCACAACATCATCACAGATAATGGCACGAACTTTACGGCCGGCGAGGTAAAACTCTGGTGCAAAAACATGGGCATCAAGCTCGATTATGCTTCCGTCTATCACCCACAAACTAACGGATAAGTCGAGCGAGCAAATGGTCTTATCATGAGCGGCATCAAACCCAGACTAGTGCGGTCCCTAAAGGAATCTAACACGCACTGCGTAGAGGAGCTCGACTCCGTACTCTGGGGGCTGCGGACCACGCCGAATCGCACTACCGGATACACACCATTCTTTATGGTATATGGCGCAGAGGCGGTTCTGCCCTACGACATAATTCATGACTCACCTCGAGTGCGCATGTACGAAGAAAGAGAAGCCGAGCTCGATCGGCAGGACAGTTTGGACGCCCTGGAGGAGGAGCATGACGTGGCAAAAGCTCGTTCCGCATTCTATCAACAACAGGCTCGAAGATACCAAAGCAGAGAAGTACGTGCCAAAACTTATAACGTTGGTGAGTTAGTTCTACGCCTGTTGGAGAAGAAAAAGGACAAACTCAAGCCCAAATGGGAGGGTCCCTTCATTATTGACCAAGTTCTGACTGGTGGAGCGTACCATCTGCGGGATGCATCGGATAATCGACTCGAGCCGAACCCACGGAATGTAGCCAGACTCCGAAGATTCTACGCCTAGCGCCGGACTCTGTGTTCGTATCCTTCCTCTGTCCACTTTTTACTATCTGTCTTTTATTTCTCTCCTTCTCCCCTTCTTTTCTCTCACAGCCCTTAAGGTCCAATTTGTGCCTTATTTGCACACAATGGACGCGCTATCCGCGCTCATTATACCTAGGGGCTTCTCTCACAGAAGCTTATTTATCTATACGGGCTTCATGCCTAGCACATGTGTCATTCTTCCGCATGTACCTTTTATTCACCATTATATGCATCGATATGACTTAAGTTTTGGCCAAGCTGGGTTGCCTGGCTCTTGTATTTATGCCCTACGTTCCCGTTAATTCGGCTAGGGCATAAGGGGAGCACCTCTGTGATTGTTACTGCCGGGTCAGCCGGATGTGTACCTCAGACTGGGTGAAGCCGAAAGATACCGTTCTTAAGGGAATATTTGGTCGGTGAACAAAAGACGATTCTTTACTTATTTATATATGTGCCCCCAGATGCTCTTTTTTGCATCTCTTTTCGCAGTCCGGACATGCACTTTAGGGCATGCGAACCCAGGGAAAGGAACCCCTGACGAAACTATTCTCCCTGGAAGATGTTTCTTACTAACCATGTAATATAACATAACTAGTTGGGCACTTGTCTGTTCAAGCACTAATGACCCCTACGCCTGGTTTCCATGCATGCCCCGGTTCTTACATAACCGAGAGGGTATTCGGATACACTCCGGATCATCGGGTCCCGAGGTTGAAGCGGAAAGGTCCGCCATGACAAATGATCAAAAATCCGGCTAGAAGGCATTATACATGTCACTTTAATTACATAGTCAATTTGACTGGTTAAATTCCTCTTCTATACCATCCAACAAGCTGTCTAGTCTACAGTCCTGTTGGGAATACTTTGCGGCCAATTCTACTTGCCCATACACTAAGCTCACGGGGATCTCTTTCCCATCGGGCCCCACAGGTCCGACCTCGACCATGTGGTTTGGGTCAGCCTTGGTATACCGCGTCTTCACCATGGCCCAGGCTTCCCTGGCACCTTGACGGCAGGCCGATATCTTCCATAATCGGAAGCGCCGCCGCGCTCCCTTAAGCTTCTCCGCAAGCTCTCCAAGACCTTCAGGCAGGGAGACGGATGGCCATAAGGCCTGGGCAACACCTCGCATCACCTGCCGATCTCGTTCGTGTAGTTGCGATAGCTCTGGTAAAAGATCACCCGCAGACCCGGGCATCTCATCCGCGGGACGGCCCGTCAGCATACCTACAGACATAACTCTGTTATCAGGATTCTTTGCCGAACTCTTTTTAACAAGTTCGTTCAAGCACTTACTAAAAATGCCGCGTCGAAGCCGATGATTCTCCTTCACGGAGTCCGACAGTTGGGCACGAACGTCCTTCAGTTCCACGCCCAGCTGGGTGTTGGCATCCTGGAGATTATTTTTCTCCTGCCTAACCCTCGTAAGCACGCTCTCGCCGGCCTTTAGCCGGCGTAAGAGATGTTGCTCATCCGGATTTCCTCCGGCGTCATCTGCAATATTTGTTGTCAGATGTGCACATATGCCGCACTCTATACGGTATCTATCATTTTAAATATGTGTTACCAGAGGGGGTCTTCTTGGACTTCTCTTCGGCGTCCAGTGCGGCCTGAAGTTGGGCCTTACACTCTTCAAGCTCATGGGACAATTGGGTATTCTTTTCTGTAAGAACCTGCATAATAAATGATCCTTAAATCAGTTATTCTAACTATTTCAAGTCTCAGGGTTACTACTATATATAATCATCAAATTCTCTCACCCGTATATCCTTTACATATTGGTCCATGGCTCTGGCTAGACCATTCTGAGAAGCACGGAGGTACGCGTCTCCCGAGTTGAAGGCGTCAAATGCCTCTTGGGAGAAACAAGCGTCACGGAGAATGGCTCGGCGACGCCTATGGTTCATGGCGCTCTCCACCTCGGAATTTGTGGCAGACATTCTATCCGCATCCTCTGTCGGAGGAGCATCCGGCGTGTGCCTCGTATTCGCCCCCGCTTCCGGGTCCGGCCTTGGAGCCTGACTGGTGGAGCATGATTGGCGACCTCTCCGGATATAGTCCGGCAAACGTTCTTCTTCCTAAAAAAGCACGAGCGTTAATATGCCTTTAAAAATAATACCATGGAGTGAGGTGGCGCGCCATACCGCTGCGCCGGTGTCTCAGTCCAGACTGCATTTCTTTTCAGCCTGCCCGGCCTCGCAGCCCCTTGCTGGCTAGTCGCCGCAGGCTCGGCATGACGTCTCGAGGGCCTCCCCTATAAAACACCGTTGGTATACGGTAATCAAAGTGCTATCCTTTTAAAAATGTTGGGATTTTGGTCTCAGTTACCTGCGAAGCTGGGAGCAGCCCAGGGTAATCGGTCGTAATGGCCACCAAGGCCTCGTCACTGCTTAATTGGTAAAACACACTATCAATTAGTTCCACAGATATATCTGGATCCTCTTGGGAGGCCGGGTCGAGGGATCCCTCCGGATCCTCTAGTTGTGGAGGCGGGCTGTTGATCTCCCTTACAGCCTTACGCAGCTCCTGTGTTGAAATCGCAAGGTAAAATACTTAACTATGGGAATATGGGAACATATGGACATGAAAGGTGTTGACTTACCCAGCTCGGAGGATTATACATAGAAAATCCGCCCTGTGGACTAACGCGGAGGAATTCCTCCTCTTCTCCCTTGTACAAATCGGACAAGATTTTTGCTAGAGCAGCGGTCGAGTCCGGCCCCTTGCGGCCGCAGCGGGTGGCGTCATCCTCCCCATTGAAATCCCACATGGGGTGGCCTCTATATTGAAGCGGCTGCACCCCCCGCATAATGCACATTGCCATGACTTCGATCATGGTCAGTACGGATTGAGCCAACAACTTTATCCGGCTCATCAGGTAAAGGACGTCTCCGTCATCTTCTTCCTGGGGGCTCCGTGGGCGCCAGCTCAGGCGTTTCTTCAAAGGAGCATTATCGAACTCAGGAAGGCCGATCCGAATAGGATCCCGAAGGGGGACGTCTTCTATATAAAACCACTCTGAAGGCCAGTCTTCGGACGCCTTCTTCGGGGTTCCGGGTAGATATCCGGTCCCGGTGATGCGCCATACTTCGGCTCCGCCCACTTGATATATTGACCCCCTCTGAGAACGGGGCACAAGGCAGAACAACTTCTTCCACAGTGTGAAATGAGCCTCGCAACCCAAAAACAGCTCGCAAAGGGCTACGTAGCCCGCGATATGTAGTATGGATGCAGGGGTAAGGCTGTGCAACTGGAGGCCGTAGAACTCTAGGAGCCCCCGGAGAAACGGATGAATTGGAAATCCGAGTCCTCTTATCAAATAGGGGACGAGGCATACCCGCTCTCCCTTAGAGGGATTGGGAAAGCTCTCCGCTTGCTCTCCGCCATTGTAGGTGGCAAGCCCGGCTCGAACCGGGACCATATACGCTGGGGGGAGAAATCCCTGGGTCTGAAGCTTCACCAGTTGGCTGTGCAGGACGGAACACCTCTCCCAATTTCCAGGCTTGGGGCTGGGGGAACGAGAGGAGGAGCTGCGTCGATCGGCATTATGGAACATATTTCTTTCAGGTGCGCTCCGATGAATGCTCGCTAAGGGAGGATGGTGTGGTTTGGATCTGAATCCCCGTCTCTTTAATAGATAGCTCATTTGCATATCTAGGGGGGTAAATGTAAAAACACCCTGGCTCTTCACATTCGCTTGACACGTGGAAGGTGGCCATTATTGGGCGTAGAAGCCAAGGAGCGCAGCATTTACAAGAAGCCGGACACTATTTAACAGGTATTCAGGATTTGGAGAAGAACCCGCCTTGCAATGCTGAAGACAATCTGCGTGCCGGACTCATCGTCATTGAAGCCTGGTTCGGGGGCTACTGAGGGAGTCCTGGATTAGGGGGTATCCGGACAGCCGGACTATAACCTTGGGCCGGACTGTTGGACTATGAAGATACAAGATTGAAGACTTCATCCCGTGTCTGGATGGGACTCTCCTTGGCGTGGAAGGCAAGCTTGGCAATACGGATATGTAGATCTCCTTCCTTGTAACCGACTCTGTGTAACCCTAGCCCCCTCCGGTGTCTATATAAACTGGAGGGTTTAGTCTGTAGGACACAATCACAACAATCATACCATAGGCTAGCTTCTAGGGTTTAGCCTCTCTAATCTCGTGGTAGATCTACTCTTGTACTACCCATATCATCAATATTAATCAAGCAGGAGTAGGGGTTTTTCCTCCATTGAGAGGGCCCCAACCTGGGTAAAAACATCATGTCCCTTGTCTCCTGTTACCATCCGCCTAGACGCACAGTTCGGGACCCCCTACCTGAGATCCGCCGGTTTTGACACCGACATGACCCCTCCGAGGTCAAGGATGCAATCGCCGCAGGATCACTGCGCACAAACCTTGTCGCAGTCCAGCATTCGCTCCTCGCGAGGCTCTATTGGACGGGCAGCAGGCTTCTCAGGAGACCTGAATCTAGCGCGGCCTTGAAGGGCTCACCTCGGGAGGAAGGTTCAACCAGGACGTCAGGGCTCGCTCAAGACCTGTAGAACCAAGATAAGTGGCAACAGTTACCCCGCCCGGGGGCCCGCGGGCCCGCGACGGTGCGTCCTAACTCTGTCCTTAAAAGGCATCTTGCTAGTTTGTACATTTCATTTCATACATTATCAGTCCCCCCTTCAAAAAATGCTTTCACGCCCCGCAGGGCCGCGCCCAAGGTTTTTCTTTCATACATGTTAAGGCCAAAGGAAATACAGGTCTAGTCGGAGGCACTTCCTTCCACGCCGTCCTCACTGTCTTCATCCACGCCATCTTCGTTGTCACCATCGTCGTCTTCATCATCGCCCTCCGCATCATCCCCATCGACCGCGATCACGGCCGCATCATCCTCAAGAGCGAACTCCGCGACTAGCGCGTCCACGTTGTCATCCACCCAGGTCGCCAGGTTGTCCTGGATGACCCCGGGCACGGGGATTATGGCGGCGTCAAAGTCGAAGTGGGGATCGAGGTTCAGGAGGTGACTGAAGACGCGCGAGAACGCACGCCTAAGAAGGCCCCGTCTTCTCTCTTAAACGGGCTCGCGAGCCCTCGCGGCCTGATCCTCTAGGCGGGTCACAACCTCGGTGAAGAAGCGGAGGTGGCTGACGTAATCTTCCTTGCGCGTGTGAGGGGTGCTCTCCTTGCAGATGGTGCTCAAGGCTCGGTTGGCTCTCACCTTGAGGACCTGAAGCATAGAAGCATGCTCCCGCTGTAGCATTTGCCGACGGCACGCCTCATCCGCATTCTTCTTCGTGAGGGACGCGACACCATCTATCTGCTGCTGGAGTGAGAGCAAGTCGGCGCGGGTGGAAGCCAAGTTAGCCTAGTTATAAAATATCTCCCATTCACCTAAAAGTTAAAGAAGGTAGGAGCAGGAAGGGTAACATAGATGGCATGCAGTCTGTCAAAGATTAGTCGGTACTGGAGGGACTGTTCGTTCCTCTCAAGAAACTGGTAGTGCACCATAGCATTATATTCTAGAAAAGCGGGTGGCAACTCAATGTCATTCCCTCTTATGGGTACACCAAGATAAGTAGCTAAACGAGTTGCATAAATCCCGCCAAATAAATCTCCACCTATAGTATTAAGATGTAACCTCCTTACAATAATGGCCCCCAAGTTATACCGCTTATCACCTAACATCGCACACTTGAGGATAGTAAGATCTGAAATGCAAAGGTGTCTATGCTCATGCTTACCGTTAATGCATCTACCTATAAAGAGAGAAAAATAATGTATGGTAGGAAAGTTAATGCTCCCTATGGTAGCTTGTGTGATATTTCTAGTTTCTCCCACGGTGATGCTAGCAAGGAAATCATTGTATTCAGCCTTGCGAGGCTCACTAAGAATACCTCATTGTGGAATTTTTCATGCATCACTAAAATCTTCTAGGCCCATGGTATACGATTTATCATAAAGATCAAACATGATATTATGAGTATTATGCTGGGATGTAAATTTAAATCTTCGCATGAATGAATCAGTGAGGTGACAGTATTTTCGGCACTTATCTGACACAAAGTTCTCAAGGCCGGCATTTTGTACCTATGCATAATGATCATCATTGAAACATGCACGAGCCATGAATTCATTCGACGACCATTCACAAGGCCACACTTGAGCTTCCCTTGGTGGTTCAAGGTCCGGCTCGCGTATCACGAGCCTCGGTGCCTGCTTCCTCAAAGAACCACCTTGGTACATTTTCCTAGACATTTTTCTTCCTTTATTTTTTTTGAAATTTTTAGTGATTCAAAGTAAAAGTGAACCAAACTCAAGAAAATTGGTAGCAACTACTCCTACATGTGCCTAGAAGCTATATCATGCATCAAAACTACTTTGGACCATATAAATTTGACATGCAAGGCCAAGAACAAGGTCACCACAACAGCAAAAATTTGCAATAAATAAAGCACTAGAACAAAAACTAATTGGATCATTGAAGGAGTCACATGCCGAAGAACAACCCCCCAAAGCAGTTTTGTGAATGGGGCTTTGAGCAAGGAGATAAAAAATGGTAGCAAAATGAGCAAGAACACGGGTTTGAGCTATGTGATGATTTTTTATGGAGGAAGACGAAGTGGATGGGTGCTGGAATAAGTGGAGGGGACCCACGTGGGACCCACAAGATAGGGGGCGCCCAGGGGGGTAGGGCGCGCCCTCCACCCTTGTGGTCCACTGGTGCATGTTCAGTGCCAGAAATTCTCAAATATTCTATAAAAATCATATAAAGTTTCAGGGCATTTGGAGAACTTTTATTTTTGGGGCATTTTTTATTTCATGGATAATTCAGTAAACAGACAGAAAATACTATTTTTGCTTTATTATTCTAAATAACAGAAAGTAAAAGGTGGGTACAGAAAGTTGTGCTTTCTAAATTCATCCATCTCATGCCCATCAAAAGGAATCCATTAACAAGGTTGATCAAGTCCTATTAACAAACTTCTTCCGAATAACATGAAATCGAAGAATTTTCGAATAACACTAGGTTACCTCAACGGGGATATGCATGTCCCCAACAATAAGAATATCATGTTTCTTTTTGTTAGTAGGAAGAGGGAATTCAAAACCTCCGATAGTAATAGTTGAAAATTTTCCTATAGAATTGATACTATGAACTTGAGGTTGTTTCTTCGGAAAGTGTACCATACGCTCATTACCATTAACATGAAAAGTGACATTGACTTTGTTGCAGTTAATAACAGCCCCTGCAGTATTCAAAAAGGGTCTACCAAGGATAATAGACATGCTGTCATCCTTGGGAATAGCAAGAATAACAAATTCGGTTATGATAGTAACGTTTGCAACCACAACAGGCACACCCACACAAATACCGATGGGTATAGCAGTTGATTTATCAGTCGTTTGCAAAGAAATTTCTGTAGGTGTCAAGTGTCAACTTATTCCTGCCTCCAGAAGTTATTCGCGTTTAGTCAGAAAATGTCCAAAATATAATTAATTATGTATGGTCTTGACTTGTTATGCTCGCACTGGTAGTAGGAACTAGAGATTTTTCTTTATTTATAACTCTCCTCACTTTTTTTGGCTTTGAAGTGAATCATGGTTGTGGACATTATCTATGAATGTGCAGATATCTATGAACATGAGTTTGATGTGGAAGTTGAACTTGGAATGTTGGGCTTGCGTGTGAACTATACCATGTCCAATGCTTCGTCTATTATTGTTTGGAAAGTAATTGTTGTTATTACATGACCTGAGTTTTTTTCATTTTGTGCCACATCAGTAGATGCACGGACATCACAATCGGCATGCTGACTGGATAAACATTTGAACCTAGCTATTATGAAGGAAAATTTGTATTGACAACAGTTTTAGATAGCAGGAGACGCCAAGCCAGCTCTGCCTCTGCTCGCTTCTTTCTGGCTTCTTCCATATCTTATTTGGTTTGGTGAAGAGAGCATCTGATTGCTCTTTTAGCTTCTTCAGGAACTCAGCTACATTCTCAAGGGCTGCTGCACGCTTTCTTCCAGCCTTTACTAGAGCCACGAGGACACGAACAGTTGACGTCTCCACCTGGCTTGTGTGTAATCCAGCATCATTGGGGAACAAGCACCTTGTGTGTAATCCAGCCTCATTTTGGAAACATGATCTTGAGGTTAACCATACTCCCCTCCTCGCAGGAACTGCATCCTGACATGAAGATACTTCTTTTTTAGATCAATACTCAAAGCAACCCAGATCCATTTAGTAGAAGCCAGATAAACAAGACTCGGAGAAGTGAATTCAAAAGGAGAAATATAAAAACAGACTCCAAGGTGAGAACACCCACTTCCTACATCAAGCTAAAAACGAAAGCATTAGGATGATTAGAACTCTTATTATTACACATCGAAGAACACGAGGCTAAGAGAAACAGAAACTACAACATATACACATCGAAGAACACGAGGCTAAACGAAAGTAATTGAAAGGGTGTTACTTACCAAAGCTCATTTTACAGGTTCGATGCAGCTCCTCTTTAACTTGCCATGTTCCTTGAAGATGTCCCCAATATCCCGTGGTTGGTCTTCATTGCTCCTCTGCATGTTCGCACTCGTGGTTTTAAAATCTCAACATGGCAAGAAAAATATAGTAATACCCACGCATGTTGTGGGCAACACTAAAGCACTCATCTTCCATGTTAGAGCATCTCCAACAGAAGTGCAACGTGCGGCGCGTTAAAAAAGCGTTTACAGCACCGAAATAGCCAGTTTTTGCTGGCCGAGGAGTGTTGGCTCCAGCAGCTGCTGAAAAATGGGCGCGCGCGCCGCTCTAGCAGACGTGCTATATTTTTTCCTTCGACTCCGAGTCGATACTAGCATAGATAGATACATAGATAGTTCTTAGCATAGATAGATAGAAAAATAGATAGTTCAACTACTCCTCGTCGTCCGACTCCGCCTCGATGATGTCCTCCTCCAACGTTTCAATGTAGGCGTCAAGATACCGATCGTCGTCAGAGTCGCAGGGCGACGTTGCTCTTAGCTTGATGTTGAATTGAGTGGCCGCCTTTCGCGGACACCTGTCCTCGCGATAGGCGGCTCGCTCCACCCTCCTTTGCGCGTATAACTCGCGCTCGTTGATTATGTCCAGCAGGAAGCGTTGGCGCCACAATGCCACGGCTTCCTCGTCCATCTGAGCAATGCTGAGACGGTGCTCCCACCTCTGGTTGTCGCGACAATCCTTGTCGGTGATAAGCAGCGGCGGAGGCGTGAGCTCCTGCGCCCGCTCCCACGTCGGATGTTGGAGATGTTCATCTCCCTACGAGGCCGCCGGAGGTGCCACACCGCCGCGTCGTACGCGCGGGTGGCCTCGTGGGCGGTGTCGAAAGTGCTGAGGCCGAGGAGCATCTCGCAGAACTGGATCTCGATGGAGAAGCCGCTGGAGAGGTGTGCGCAGACGCCGCGGTAGCCCCAAGTTTCCCGATGGTGCGCCGGCATGGTGGCACGACGTCGGCGAGGCGAGAAAGAGCGGGGAGAGAGAGGTGGCGAGGCACATAGCGGTGGGAGGGCGTTCGATTTTATAAAGCGCGTCGGACGCCGCGCACCAAAACTAGCATGCACCCGACCACTTTTTCCCACGCGCGCGATCCTTTCCCGACATCCTTGCTATCTCTAATCTTATATATATATTATATTTATATTTATCACTACTTCTTATATCTTATATATCTCTTATATATTATATCTCTTATAAAAAACAGAGTTGGTGATGATGGTGTGCCTGCCATCCTGCAATATAGGCCATCCGATTATATCTGATGGATAGGAAGGAAACTATGGCAATCTTGCAAAAATATACCAGCACCTCTCTCCATGTTTGTAGGTAAGCCCTTCCATTGTTCATCCTTTTCTCCCACAAGATAAACTACTCATACAAATGCATATTGATGTTCCATGCAACGCATGGGTATCTTACTAGTTCTAAAAAACTTTCCATCATTTGCCACACTACTGGTTGCAGATGAAGAACCTACCCAAGCACAACGCAATACATGAGTGACTCAAAATTACAAGGTGATATTCTATTGTACAATGCAAGCTATAACTAATTACTTTTATGGGAACAATAACAACCGGGAAATTTGAAGGGTAGGTATGAACAAAATTGAAACTGCACATGTACTGTTAAGAGATTCAATATACACATTACCAATTGAGGAGGAGTACGATGGTCGTGGCGGCCTCTGTGCATCATGGTCGGCAACGGGAGTCAGTTCATTGTCCACGGCGGTGGTGCTTCTACGCTTGGCTCGGCTTCCGGGAAGCAGATCCGAGACTGTGAAAGACGATGTCGGGGAAGAGGCTCCATGTACGACGACAGTGGACTGGCTCCAGTGCGGCGTATGACGTCATCGATGAGGCAGATGCACCGTGGTGGACGAGTGCGCCGATGTAGAAGTGGAGGAGCATGAAGGCTGCAGTGCCGTGGAGAAGTCTATTTTACGGTGGGGATAGAAAATGGGGAGTATTTAGGTGTACTACTTTGGGTGCCGGTGTGGGGTTGGCCGGGTAGGGTGAACCTAAAGTTACCAAAATAGCCCCCTACCAACCAGCATCCGTAGTCCTGTTCCGAAGGGTATGATGGTAACTTCACACTGCTCGAATCAGGGCCGCGGGAGATTTTCCCGCCGACCTCAAACTTTTGTAACACTGAACTCCCCATTTGGCGTATTGGGTAGTTGGGCTAAGCAACTAGCGAGTAGTACTGGTAACTACTAGTACTCCCTCCGTTTTTATTAACTCTGCATATTAGGTTTGACCGAAGTCAAACTTCTTAAAGTTTGACAAAGTTTATAGACAAATATAAACATTTACCATAACAAATATGTACGATGTGAAAGTACATTCAATAATGAATCTAATGGTATTTATTTGTTATTGTACATGTTAATATTTTTTGTTATAAACTTTGTGAGAGTTTACAAAACTTGACTTTGACCAATGCTAATACACGGACTTCAATAAAAACTGAGGGGGTACACATTTGTTCTCTTAGTTTGCAGTGGAATTAATCATTTGTTGTAACCGTGAAATAAATATATTAGGGTACTAACTTCGAATGTAATGGTTTATACAATTCAATAGTTAGAATCATTGTTGAATTCCAAGATGTATACAAGGTCTATAGTACTTCACAATATGCTCAAAATCAGATAATCCCAGTCAAATGAAAATCTAAATGCATTTCATAGTTATTACTTTGTAGGATGCAACAAAACCAACCATAACTCTACATGCTCCATTATAAAAGCAACATTTTGAACACATCCCAATGTCTGAATGAAACATGTAGAGAGAGCTTGCGAAGATGGAGCAGATAGGGCGGAAAAGATTGTATGTATGTGGGCGAGAGAGTAGGAGACAAACCTAACAAGAGAGAGAGAGAGGAAGAAGTTAGGTCTGTGAGAAAGATGGAGACATGTAATATATGTGAGATGCGTGTGCATCCGGATTATGTACACGTGGAAGGAGAAGAGACAACGAGTTTGATGAGAGATCTGGAAAAACATGGACGAGAGGGGAAGGATCTCGTGGGTTGAGGGATTGATAATTTTGTGCGGGAGAGAGGGGGGAGGAGTCAGTCAGCCGTCATCACATCATCTTGATTCCAAATGGCCCCGCATTCTCTAGTGCAGTGTGGTCGCCGTCTTTGATCTCCTCGATGCCCTCTTTGAGGATTGAGGTGGTGTGCATGCTGGGGCACAGAGAAGCACAAGCGAGAGTGGTCTCCATATAACATTGGATGGGGATGAATTGTATGACCGGGGGAGGGGGGAGTGTGTGTGTGTGTCAGATATTGAGAGAAATCAAACCTATGGAGAGAATGTGTGCGTATGTGACGGAAAGCTACATGCTAAATGGGGGTTTCACGAGGAGATTGTGCATGCGAGATAGAGAGCAATGTGCGGACCTTGAGGTGGGAAGGGGCCGGGTGAGGGTGCCAAAGTGTGTGCGTTGATGCATGTTTAACATGTGATCGTGCGAGGGACGGGTGAATCGAGAGAAATGGTTGTTGTGTTATGGATGCTCCTCTCTCTCTCTCTCGCACAAACACAAGTACAAATAGAAGACCGTTCTCTCATGTATACACAACGTATCGGCATCTCTCTATGTATCACTCATGCATGATCATTTGCACATTCACACCTGTCGTGGGAGACCACGACCACCTATGGGACCAAGGGCCCCTTACTGGCTCGGCAGGGGGGATGTCATGATGCACAAAGAGCACAGGAGCGTAGGGCAGCACGCCAGAGATCACACGAGCAATTTTACCTAGGTTCGGGCCGCCGTGAGGCGTAAAACCCTACTCCTGCTTGGTGGATTAATGGTGGAAGAATGGTGGTCGAGCATAGTACACTTGCCTGGCAAGGTTGCCTCAGGGCGGCAGTGGCTACGCGCGTATGAATTCATGGATGCCCAACCTTCTAACCCTTTGTTATGGTTGCCATTGGCCTCCTTTTATAGGTTAAGGGGTCACCACAATGGCAAAGTAGTCATTATGCACTGATAAGATAGAAAACAGTGCTATCATACCTAACCCTGCAGGCTGACAAGGCGCATTAAATGCGCCGCTTAATGTCACATTGTCGCTTGCCCGACAAGCCTTGCCGGGCTATTTTGCCAGCTTCACACCTGCTCGCTCGACACGTCATAGGATGGGTGTCGTTCATAGGTACTTCTTGTACAAAGAGGTTGCCATGTGGCGAATGGCTGCCACTTACTCACTTTGCGGGTTGACACTGCATCGATTGAAGATGTGGGTCGTGGTGGACTAGTTGGGTGAGGTGGTTTTGCCTCCGCGAGTCCCGGCAGGCCCTGCCATGATGTCTTGGACATTTTCTTCTGGGGGCGACCCCGCCCTTGCCGAGCTCGCCTGCCCGGCAAGGGAAGCTTTTCTCCTGGTGGTATCTTGCTTCTCTGGCTTGATCTTCATCCTCTTGATATGCATGTTGGTCCTTTGAATATCTTGGTATCTTGTGCTCTGGCATGGCCTCAGCTTGCCCCTACATGTTTTTCCCGACATAAGACCCCGGGCCTGAGCCATACGTGTTGGCGTGGCACGTTGGGTTAGGCCCCAAACAGTGCGCGGACACGTGGCAGGAGAGCGCTGCATATGCCGGTTCACCATAGTGACTAGTCAATCCAACGTCCACTTCACGCAATTACTATGCGTCGTGGGGTCATGGGACCATTGAAGTCAAGGTGAAACGGTAACATTCCAAAGCGTTGCGCATCTGTACCACACTTCCCCCCTTAAAAACAAGGAAAAGATGAGCGGCCCGGTTCACCTGTCCCTCGCCTCATCCTTCCATCTTCTTCCTCTGCAAGACAAACCAGTGCCCCTCCTCCCTCTTTCCCTTGCCCGCCGCCGGCCCTCTCACCGGACCCCTTCTTCCATTCGCATCACTGCCTGCGGTAATGGGGAAGAAGCCTGCGGAAAAAGGGAAGCAGACGACCGCGACGAAGGAGGTGGCCGCCGAGGGGAGTAAGAGGGCGGCGGAGCTGAACAAGAAGTGGAGTGGAGACAGCGTCTTCCTTCCGTCGAATATGGATGACCCAATTCTCCAAGGGAGGTACACGTATCTATGGGAGAGGCCTGTCCCGAAAGGGCATGGAGCGCCCAATGTTTTGGCGGAGGGGAAAGAAGATCCGCCAAATTCGTACCGATTCTTCTGTGCTTATTTCATCTATGGCCTCTGTCCCCCTTTCTCTGATTTCTTCAAGGCGATCATGACCATTTATGGATTCCATCTCCTTGACTTCACGCCAAATGCAATGGCGACCATGGCCATTTTTTCGCCCACTTGTGCGAGAATTTTGTCGGAGTTGCCCCCAATCAGGATCTTTTCAGGCACTATTTCGTTCCGCGAGTGGAGAACAAGGGCCATCACTCCGGGAACATCAGCTGGATGCCGTGGGTGGCGAGGAAGCTTTGGGATTACATCCCTGGTAAGCAGCACGAGAGGTGGGATGCATGGAGAGGGGATTGGTGCTGGATTCAGGATGAGGAAGCCCCAGATTTCTGCAAGGCACGGACGGAATGCGTCGAGCGCGACAAGGAATGGAGCGCTCAGGGCCTTACCAATGATAGGTTGCGCCCAACAATAAACATGATCACCCATTTGAAGACTGTCAGGCTGACCATTGAGCACGTGGGGGCAGATTTTCTCCTCTGTCACATTTCGCCGCTGCAGAAGAGGGACCGACCCACTTGGTTGTATGGCGGTGCTGGGGACACGATGAGGTTGCTCCCGGGATTGGCTAACAACTTTTCACTTTATGGCCATGCCTGGTTGTGTGACCAGCTGTTCGGCCGCTTTGAGATGTTCAAACTCCCGGCAACAGTTATCCCATTGGATATCAATTCAGCCCGTGACCAGATACTGAAATGGATGCCGGACTGCAACGCTCATGGAGTGGAGAGCGATTGGAAGCTTCCCACTCTCTACGAAGTGCTTGAGTGGTCTGGTGCCCTAGTGGAGAAGGCCACCAGGGTTGAAACTGGGATGCACAAATGCACCTCCTCTATGGAGGTGGCATATATCTTGAGGAGGATTGAGGAGGACAAAGCTGTCGGGGTTGCAGAGATGGCAAGGGCCACAAAGGCCGAGAAGGGCAAGGAGAAAGAAGATGATAGTTCTTCCCACGGTGGAAGCCAGGCGCATGCCACATAAGGGGTTGCCGGGGAAGAACTTGTCGGGGATGAGTTTACCGGGCTTGATGCCCTGGCCGTAGCGGCAACAAAGCTCCAAGAGGGGGAGGAGGAGATCGGTGAGGCGGCGGAGCTTGAGGCGAAGTGGCTCGGGGCTAGGTCCCAAGCCCCGAGCCTATTTTGGATCAGCGCCCCTGTAGGCGCGCTACTAACCAGGGAGTGGTGGCTCCCAATCCAGTGCCTGCCACCAAGAGGGTGAAAAAGACCACCACCAAGGTCACCAAGACTGACTTGGTGTGCCTCCAACCCCCCCACCTCACCGGGATCAAGGCTTCTCCCGCCAAGTGATCGGCGGTCGTGGAAGTTAACTCCACCCCCACTCCGGCTCGAGCTCTTCACAGAGATCACCTCCATTGGAGCCCCCGGCACCTTGTTTGGCACCAGAGTTGTCAGGGAGTTCTGCCCCTCCACCTCCGAAGAGAGGAAGGGAGCCCTCGCCACCCATGGAGTTCAACTTGAACTCCATGCTCATTGAAGAAGAGTAAGGAAGACTTCCTTTCCTGTAAATAGCTTCGGCATACTTGATTACCTTTGCTGACTTACCTTTCGTCTTGCTGTCGCCGATAGGGAGGTGGAGGAGGACACATAAACCCTCATCCACCGTCCACAGAAGAGGCTCCGGCGCGCCGGGTCGCCGAAGACTGCGGAGAGCCCATCCTTGGCGGGGAGCAACATGGAGGATCCCGTGCCGAGCCCCCATCCCAGCCCCGACCCGGAAGTGGAGGGCTGATCTCTTCCACTGGAGGTGACGGGGACGGCCTTCCTGCTCCCTCGGTTGGAGGGGGCGGCGAGATGACACAGGGCGAGCCCCTCTCGTAGGGGTATGTTTCCCCCTCCAACCGAGCCGAAGAGCCGCCGACAGAGCCTTTCGCGAACGAGGCCGCACGGAGAGCTCCCACGATTGCCGCGGCAGAGGGTGAAGTTCATGGCCCGGCAACAGATGTTGCCCAGGAAACTAAGTTCTCCGCCCGGCATACTTCTTTAGGTAACCAATCCATACTCCTTTTCCTTTATTGTGTAGAGTACCTTCTCCTTGTATTCCAATTATCTGAAGCCTCTGTCTCTTTGTTGTTCGCCTGCTTGTTTCTCGGCAGCCCCCAGACTGAAGAACCAGAGCTGCTGGAAGAGGTGGCCAACATAGGGAGGGGGGCTGCAGATGAGGCCGCCAAGATCGCCACAATGGAGGAGCCGGGCCTTGTCGTTGAGCGTGATAAAGATGCCTCGGCGGTGGTGGAGCATCCCTTGGAGAATGCCCCGTAGCAGGAAGCGGTGATCGAGGGGAAAATTCCTCTCCAAACTATGGATCTCATTTCTTCCCCTGGGATTGTTATGGAGACCCCACCACCCTTCCTGAACCAGCTGGCAGTGGTGTTGGCGCAGTCTGGGACTAGAGCCCCCGGCCCGTCCATGATGACGGGCGCAGAGCTTGATGAAGAGCTTCAACATCTCCTGGCACTATTGTATCAAGGAGCTGGGGAGGTAGATGATTCAACTGCCATCACTCTGGACTTGTCCTTCCTGGAGTCCGTGGCGGTGTGTGTAAAGGAGATGCAAGCCCGACACAACCAGAAGTGGCAGATGCTCAAGGAGCAGCGTGAGTCTACCAACAAAGTGGACCAGTAGCTGAAGGACAAATGCTTGGAGCTGCACAAATGGCACGACAAGTAGTTCAAGGTGCTCATGAGGCAACAAGAGACACTCCTGATGACAAGGGAAGACGTCATGGCCCATGAAACCCGTCTGGCGGACCTTCGTGCCAAGGATGACGAGTTGGAGGCTCTTGTGCGGCAGCGTACCAAAGAGCTGGAAGACAAGCACAGAGCTACATTGGACGCCCTTGCCGCTGACTCTGCCACTCAACTGAAGAAGCTCACTAAAGATCTGGCTGCCGAGTCTCCCGCCAAGACTGACTTCGACCACCAGGTGGCTAAGCTGACCGAGGACCTTGTTGGGAGCACCGAGGAGGTGGAGGCCCTCAAAGAAGAAACACGGAAGGCGCAGGTTCTCCTGACCGATGTGCAGTCACAGCTCTCCTCCAAGGTCCAAAGCCTTGAGACCGCCAATGGCACCATCACAGATCTAAAGGCCAGGATCGGCTCCTTGGAGAGCGTGGCAGAGTCCAGTGAATCCCACCAACAGCTGCTGCCCAAAGATCTGGACACTGCCCAGCACCTCTAGAAAGATGCAGAAGACAAGCTAGCGAATCAGTCCGAGCAGGTTGATCTTTGGATCAAGAGCCTGATCGACATCGCCATGCGCCTTGCTGCTCACACGGTAGTGATGGGCATGGATGGCCAGCTTTCTCGATCAACAGGCATTAGGTTCCTAGCGTCAAGTTGGGAGTCTTCTTCAACGAGCGGATCGACAAGCTGAAGGTGCTTGAGGAGGGGAGGGCCAAGCACTTTGAGGTGAGTCTCGGAGGCTTGCTCACGAGGCCCTCCTCATGGTCCTGAGCAATATCGCCTGCCGTCATCCAGATCTCGACCTGGATGACAGGTTCAGGAATCCGCCAGCGGGTGCCAATGTCACAGCCACCAAGGAGAAAGTTGCTTCCCGTGCCGCCAGGGTACTCCAAGTCCCGAAGGCCTCCCGCAGTCGTCAGGCCAAGTGATGGGCCGTCGTTGCTCTTGCGTTTCCCTGTAACAGAACATAACATATGCTTTGTGTTTTAGGCACTGTATCATTTATGCTTGTGTGGAACTAATGCCCTATGTTAAATTCTAAATGCGCGTTTAACCCTTTGAACTTATAAGTTTGTGTTCATATGATCAATCCCTATGTATGTCCCGGATGCTTGCTGGTATCATATTACCGTGATTGTCGTAAGGGTCTGGCCCTTAACACTCATCTTGGCGTGGATGCGTCCCGACAAGTTTTTCCTAGGTAGTTCTTGATGTAGCCTCCTGTTCTACGAGCAGGGCTCGAAATAGAATGATGGTGCACACAAAGAGACTAGCCAAGGTTCCATTACACGAGGGTTTTCATAATATGAACACTTACTAAAGCTTAAGGGATAAACGATTGCAAAAATTTGAGATGCGTCAACAAGAATCGAAGGCGTGTACTTAGCTTTTGTTTTCGTTCCTCTTCATCCCTCTAGGCCACACACATTTGGTGTGCTCATGACGTCCGGAAGGGTTGAAGTCAAGCGAAGGATTCTCTGGTTCTCGACATGGATCAATACACGACACATGTGTCTGGCGGGCGACGGGGTATGGTGCCGGGCTCTCTCTGGCCCCCCTTTCCTTCCCTTATTCCCTTCGAACATATTTGGCAGCCACTGTCACATGGTTCATGCCAATGCGGACGGCCTTGCCAGAGCGCGCTTGTCCAGGCATCAATCAATGGATTCATACCAGCGTTTCACTCAGGATTTCCCAGGGTGGGGTAATACTGAACTGAGTATCGTGCGGTAGTCATCAACATTGACGATGCCTAGGCCAAGGCGGCTCGACTGCTGATGAAGGAAGGGGACGGGAAAAGAGGAACCTCGTGACCGTGCTTCTTGTCCCTTTTCTCCGGACGGCGCCCGAGCAGCGGTCACGCTACATGGGTCACCGGGGAGGAACAGATCACCGTCGGTATGATCTCTGCCGCAGCTGCGGCCACGGCGGAACGCGGCAATGGATGAGGCGGGTGTGGGGGCGGCCCCGCTTGGCCTTCGTATCTTTGTAAGCACCACTGACACCCAAAAGCTTGGGGTGGACTTCCATAGATATGGCGCGCTGCTCACGCTTTCAGGTTCGCGCAAGTGATCCCCTACCTGGAGCACCAAAGATGTCATGGGATACCACGACCATGGGACCAAGGGCCCCTTGCTGGTTCGGCAGGGGGGGATGTCACGTTACACAAAGAGCAGAGGAGCGTAGGGCAGCATGACAGAGATCATACGAGCAATTTTTCCCAGGTTCGGGCCGCCGGGAGGCGTAAAACCCTACTCCTGCTTGGTGGATTGATGATGGAAGAATGGTGGTGGAGCGTAGTACACTTGCCCGGCAGGGTTGCCTCAGGGCGTATGAATGCATGGGTGTCCAACCTTCTAACCCTTGTTACGGTTGCCATGGGCCTCCTTTTATAGGTTAAGGGGTCACCACAATGGCAAAGTAGTCATTATGCACTGATAAGATAGCAAACAGTGCTATCATACCTAACCCTGCAGGCTGACAGGGCGCATTAAATGTGCCGCTTAATGTCACATCGTCACTTGCCCGGCAAGCTTTGTCAGGCTGTTTTTCCAGCTTCACACCTGCTCGCTTGACACGTCGCATGATGGGTGTCGTTCGTAGGTATTTCATGTAGAAAGAGGCTGCCATGTGGCGAATGGCTGCCACTTAGTCACTTTGCGGCTTGAGACCACATCAATTGAAGACGCGGGTCGTGGTGGAGTAGTTGGGTGAGGTGGCTTTGCCTCCGTGATACCCGGCAGGCCCTGCCGGAACGTCTCGGACGTTTTCTTCCGGGGGCGACCTCGCCCTTGCCGAGCTCACCTGCCTGGCAAGGGAAGCTTTTCTCCTGGTGGTATCTTGCTTCTCTGGCTTGATCTTCATCCTCTTGATATGCATGTTGGTCCTTTGAATATCTTGGTATCTTGTGCTCTGGCATGGCCTCAACATGTCCGTGCACCCATCAGGGTAAAACATGTACCCCTACATGTTTTCCCCAACAACATCTCGCTATGTCTCTATCACATGCACACCGTCTCCACATCGTCGTTCCGCCACAACACACATATGGACACATACATGCGTTCCTCTCTCAGTCACACCCACAGAATCAATATTAAAAAAAATGTATAGGGTGCACCTAAAACGTACAAATCCAAATAAGCATGAACTGAAGCTAAATTCAAATATATGGAAATATTGTAGCATGAAGAATTTTGCAGGAAAAAAGTAGAGTAATATTCGGGGATTGTTTTCACACACACAAAAAGGTTCAGTGGATGTCCTTTGAGTGCGACATGGTGACGCACCTTTTGATCGACCGCACGGCCGCAGTGTGATATGTCTCCAATGTATCTATAATTTTTGATTGTTCCATGCTATTATATTATCTGTTTTGGATGTTTAATGGGCTTTAATATGCTCTTTATATTATTTTTGGGACTAACCTATTAACCGGAGGCCCAGTGCCAGTTTCTGTTTTTTTGCCTATTTTAGAGTTTCGCAGAAAAGGAATACCAAGCAGAATCCAAACAGAATGAAACCTTTGCGATGATCTTTCTTGGACCGAAAGCAAACCAGAAGACTTGGAGTTGAAGTCTGGAACTCCGTGAGGCGGCCCGGGGGGGGGGGGGGGGGGCCGGGGGGGGGGGGGGGTAGGCACGCCCCCACCCTCGTGGGCCCCACAAAGCTCCACCGACGTACTTCTTTCACCTATATATACTCTTATACCCTAGAAACATTAGGGGGAGCCATGAAACCACTTTTCCACCGCCGCAACCTTCTGTGCCCATGAGATCCCATCTTGGGGCCTTTTTCGGCGATCCGCTGGAGGGGAAATCGATTACAGAGGGCTTCTACATGAACACCAAAACCTCTCCAATGAAGCGTGAGTAGTTTACCATAGACCTCCGGGTCCATAGTTATTAGCTAGATGGCTTCTTCTCTCTCTTTGATCTTCAATACAAAGTTCTACTCGATGTTCTTGGAGATCTATCCGATGTAATACTCTTTTGCGGTGTGTTTGCTGAGATCCGATGAATTGTGGATTTATGAACTTGATTATCTATAAATATTATTTGGTTATTCTTTGAATTCTTATATGCATGATTAGATATCTTTGGAAGTCTCTTTGAATTATCGGTTTAGTTTGGCCTACTAGATTGATCTTTCTTGCAATGGGAGAAGTGCTTAGCTTTGGGTTCAATCTTGCGGTGTCCTTTCCCAGTGACAGTAGGGGAAGCAAGGCATGTATTGTATTATTGCCATCGAGGATTAAAAGATGGGGTTTATATCATATTGCTTGAGTTTATCTCTCTACATCATGTGATCTTGCTTAATGCGTTACTCTGTTCTTATGAACTTAATACTCTAGATGCATGTTGGATAGCGCTTGATGTGTGGAGTAATACTAGTAGATGCAGAATCGTTTCGATCTACTTGACACAGACTGATGCCTATATTCGTGATCATTGCCTTATATATCTTCATACCTATGCGCTTTTCTATCAATTGCTCGGCAGTAATTTGTTCACCCACCGTAACACACGCTATCTTGAGAGAAGACACTAGTGAAACCTATGGCCCCCGAGTCTCTTTCTTATTATATTGCATCTCTTTTATTTACATCGCATCTCGTTTACTATTTTGCAATCGTTACTTTCCAATCTATACAACAAAAATACCAAAAATATTTATCTTATTATCTTTATCAGATCTCACTTTTGTGAGTGGTCGTGAAGGGATTGACAACCCCTTTATCGTGTTGGTTGCAAGGTTCTTGATTGTTTGTGCCTTGGTTCTCAAAAACCGAGGGAAATACTTACGCTACTTTGCTGCATCACCCTTTCCTCTTCAAGGGAAAACCAACACATGCTCAAGAGTTAGCACAGTGCACGCGCTTGCACAGGATTCCGATCGATGTTGTCCTAACTAATATGGTAGCACTGGTGCGCGTCGGTCCTAAACAAACGGTTTTAAACCCCTTTCCACGACGGTATTTGGAACCGTCGCCAAGTGAGTGTGGGCGATAGGGGGGGTCCTTCCACATGACCCAGAAACCGTCGGGAATAGGGTCCGTCGGGAATAGGGACCCTACAGTACTCCACCTCGTTTTTGCTCGCATTGCCATCACAATCGGTATTCTGTGGTGCTACGTTTATGATGCGCGGCCCATCACAAACGGCTCACTATTATCGAACGTGTACGTTGCGCGGCCCATCACAAACGGTTCACTGTTAAGAAGAAGGAAATCATCGTACGAGTGTCGGGAAAGATTACGAAGCGTCGGACCGTCGTAACATCGTCGTACACGACAACTGTCGCACATGCTATTCTGTGGTGCAACGTTTACGATGCATACTTCATCAAAAACAGTTCATGGTTGTGAATCGTGTATGATAAGGCAACCAACGCAAACGTTTAGTTTGCCTGCACCGTTTGTGATATTATCTAAAATCACACACACTTTGGAAACGACAACTGTGTGCATGCTTGCACACGTTTCCTCTCTGTGAACCGTCTTGGCTTATGGTGTATATCGCAAAAGTTTGTGTTTTACCAACCGTGTGTGCCGTAACTGTTGGGGAACGCAGTAATTTCAAAAAAATTCCTACGCACACGCAAGATCTATCATGGTGATGCATAGCAACGAGAGGGAAGAGTGTTGTCCATGTACCCTCGTAGACCGTAAGTGGAAGCGTTATAACAACGCGGTTGATGTAGTCGTATGTCTTCATGATCCGACCGATCCTAGTACCGAAAGTACGACACCTCCGCGATCAGCACACGTTCAGCTCGGTGACGTCCCATGAACTCTTGATCCAGTTGAATGTCGAAGGAGAGCTTCGTCAACATGACGGCGTGATGACGGTGATGATGAAGCTACTGGCGCAGGGCTTCGCCTAAGCACTACGACGATATGACCGAGGTTGATTATGGTGGAGGGGGGCACCGCACATGGCTAAGAGATCAATGATCAACTTGTGTGTCTATGGGGTGCCCCCTGGCCACGTATATAAAGGATGGAGGGAGGAGGCCGGACCTCATAGGGCGCCCCCAAAGTGTGGAGTCCTACTAGGACTCCCTAGTCCTAGTAGGATTCCACCTCCTACATGGAATAGGAAAAAGGGAAGGGAGAAGGAGAAGGAAGGAAGGGGGCACCCCCTTTCCCTAGTCCAATTCGGACCAGTCCATGGGGAAGGGGCACGGCCACCCTTTAGGCCTTTCTCTCCTTTCCCGTATGGCCCATTAAGGCCCAATACGAATTCCCGTAACTCTTCGGTACTCCGAAAAATACCCGAATCACTCGGAACCTTTCCATTGTCCGAATATAGCCTTCCAATATATCGATCTTTACGTATGGACCATTTTGAGACTCTTCGTCATGTCCCCTATCTCATCCGGGACTCCGAATAAACTTCGGTCATCAAATCACATAACTCATAATACAAATCATCACAGAACGTTAAGTGTGCAGACCCTACGGGTTCGAGAACTATGTAGACATGACCGAGACTCATCTCCGGTCAAACCAATAGCGGAACCTTTATCGGTCAAATCGCATAACAACATAAGTTGTTCCCTTTGTCATCGGTATGTTACTTGCCAGAGATTCGATCGTCGGTATCCTCATACCTAGTTCAATCTCGTTAATGGCAAATCTCTTTACTCGTTCCGTAATGCATCATCCCGCAACTAACTCATTAGTCACAATGCTTGCAAGGCTTATAGTGATGTGTATTACCGAGAGGGCCCAAAGATACCTCTCCGACAATCAGAGTGACAAATCCTAATCTCGATCTCTGCCAACTCAACAAACACCATCGGAGACACCTGTAGAGCACCTTTATAATCACCCAGTTACGTTGTGACTTTTGGTAGCACACAAAGTGTTCCTCCGGTATTCGGAAGTTGCATGATCTCATAGTCATAGGAACATGTATAAGTTATGGAGAAAGCAATAGCAACAAACTAAACGATCATCGTGCTAAGCTAACGGATGGGTCAAGTCAATCATATCATTTTCTAATGATGTGATCTCGTTAATCAAATGACAACTCATGTCTATGGTTAGGAAACATAACCATCATTGATTCAACGAGCTAGTCAAGTAGAGGCAAACTAGTGACACTCTGTTTGTCTATGTATTCACACATGTACTAAGTTTCTGGTTAATACAATTATAGCATGAATAATAAACATTTATCATGATATAAGGAAATATAAATAACAACTTTATTATTGCCTCCAGGGCATATTTCCTTCAGTAACAACCTGGAGAGCGTAATTTCACCGTAATTTAATTGCTGCTATTTCAAATTGTACCGGATTTTAATTTGAATTTGAATGTATGCTACAGCTTTGTTCATATCAATTAAGTTCAAACAACCAATGCATTATTCGATTCATAGGTACATATGTTCAAGAATTACATAAGAACCAAATAAAGAATGATGAACCACAGTTGTATACTTGTACTATTAAAGGCCGTCAAGAAGGAGGCGAAATATATTCTGGTTGGTGAACAAGGTGAAGCGGAATGCCCATATTGTGCCCTCCTCCATGCAAAAGGCACACACGACTCTAGTCCAACCCCTCGTGATGGCCGACCACCCATCCTTCACGGTCTTCATGAAAACATCTAGATAATCATCGTGTTCTGGTAGAAATACTTTACCTTTGCACGCCCACCAATCATGTAGTATGAGGGGTAATCTTGAGTAAACTACTTTGGCAACCACTTCAAAGGAAAAAAGATTCAGACATTGTCATCTAACACAACTCATTATGGGCAGTAGAAAGAAGGCTGCAGAGTTCTTACTTACCAGCCTGCAGTTCGCTGTTGTCTTGGATAAAGTGTAAACAAATAGTTTAATTGCCATCTTTGGACCCATTTTACTAACAATCTTTATCATCTTCCTCACTTGATGCTGGTTCATCGATATCTCATTGCCCCATACGCAAAAAGGGTCGAAGCACGGATCTTTACCAATGACATATGTACCTAAAAGCACCAAGTTAATATTAGAAGCTAAACAACAATTGCACAATGATGTAGTACAACACTCTTTTATAATATGTAACGCCCTCGATGCGGCTATATCTCCCATGTGTCGAAGCACGACTTAGAGGCATAACCGCATTGAAAGCAATGTCGCAAGTGAGGTAATCTTCACACAACCCATGTAATACATAAGGGAAAAAGTTACATAGTTGGCTTACAATCGCCACTTCACACAATTACATGAATAAAGCATTACATCATCCAGATACACACAAGGTCTGACTACGGAACCAAAATAAAAGAAGACTACCCCAAATGCTACACAGATCCCTGATCGACCCCAACTGGGCTCCACTACTGATCAACTAGAACGAAACAACACAAAGGACAAGATCTTCATCGAGCTCCTCCTTGAGCTTGGTTGCGTCATCTGCACGGTATCGTCGGCACCTGCAAGCTGGTTTTGGAAGTATCTGTGAGTCACGGGGACTCAGCAATCTCACACCCTCGCGATCAAGACTATTTAAGCTTAATGGTAAGGTAAAGGTATAAGGGGGAGCTGCAGCAAGCGACTAGCATATATGGTGGCTAACATACACAAATGAGAACGAGAAGAGAAGGCAAAGCACGGTCGAGAAAGTAAGATCAAGAAATGATCCAAAACTACTTACGTCAAACATAACTCCAACATCGTGTTCACTTCTCAGACACCGCCGAAAAGAGACCATCACGGTTACACATGCGGTTGATGTATTTTAATTAAGATCGACTTCAGGTTTCCTACAACCAGACATTAACAAATTCCCATCTGCCCATAACCGCGGGCACGGCTTTCGAAAGTTCAAATCCCTGCAGGGGTGTCCCAACTTAGCCCATCACAAGCTCTCACGGTCAACGAAGGATATTCCTTCTCCCAAGACAATCCGATCAGACTCGGCATCCCGGTTACAAGACATCCTCGACAATGGTAAAACAAGACCAGCAAAGCCACCCAGATGTGCCGACAAATCCCGATAGGAGCTTCACATATCTCGTTCTCAGGGCACACCGGATGATCCAGACATTGGGTGGGCCAGCCCAGAGTTGCCCTTGGTAGCTCCGGACATCGCTTAGTTTGGACCAACACTTAGACAAGCACTGGCTCCGGGGGGGGAGGTTAAAATAAAGATGACCCATGGGCTGGCCTAACCCAAGGGAAAAAGAGGCTAGGTGGCGAATGGTAAAACCAATGTTGGGCCTTGCTGGAGGAGTTTTTATTCAAGGCGAACTGTCAAGGGGTTCCCATTATAACCCAACCGTGTAAGGAATGGAAAATCCGGGAACATAACACCGATATGACAAAAACTAGGGCGGCAAGAGTGGAACAAAACACTAGGCATAAGGCCGAGCCTTCCACCCTTTACCAAGTATATAGATGCATTAATTAAATAAGAGATATTGTGATATCCGAACAAAATATCCATGTTCCAACAAGGAACAAACTCCAATCTTCACCTGCAACTAACAACGCTATAAGAGGGGCTGAGCAAAGCGGTAACATAGCCAAACAACAGTTTCTAGGACTAGGTGGGTTAGAGGCTTGGCTTAACAATATGGGAGGCATGATAAGAAAGTGGTAGGTATCGCAGCATAGGCATAGCAAAAGAGCGAGCATCTAGCAAGCAAAGATAGAAGTGGTTTCGAGGGTATGGTCATCTTGCCTGAGATCCCGCAAGGAAGAAGAACAAGTCCATGAAGAAGACAAACGGACGTAGTCGAACAAGTCCTCACAAACACGACGTTATCGGAACCAACCCGAAGAAGCAACACCGGAAAGAAGGCACACAACATAGTAAACACCCAACACATAAGCAAGGCATGATATGCAGGATGTGGTATGCGATGCATATGCATGATTTGGAAGGGAAAGATTGAACCTGGCCTCAACATGGAAATCCAAGAGTGCCAATGGAAAGAGGAGTTGATTTCGGTCGAAATCGATATAAAGATCACCGGAATCGGATGCACGGTTTGGAAATGGCAAGCAAAACAAATATGGCACCGATCTGCGATAAACAACAAGTAGCCATCTAAATGCATCAAGACAGATATGCTACAACACTCAAACAGGGCAAAAAAAATACATGGCATGGATCCACTCATGATGCTTGACAAAAGATGAACACTAAGCTATGGCTAAATCACTCATTAACAGGTTCAAATAAGCATGGCAAAAGTGCAAATGATAACAGGTTACAGCCTTAGAGAAATAACAAGTCAGGAATTTATCATCAGGAAGCAATCTTTAGAGCATGAAAACTACATGCTACAAGAACATATCATGGAAAAGCAAGGCATGGCATGAAGCTAAACAAAGCATATAACAAAAATCCCTTAGTGACCATAAGACAAAAGGGATCAGAAAATACAATTGCAAGTATGTGAACATGGCAAAAACATAAACAGATTCAGACTTAGTGAAAAACTGGAGCATACAAAACAAATTAACAAGTAGGCATGTTTACGAGTTCGATGCACTCACTACAAAGCATGGCATGATAATCTAAGCATACAAACCTCAAGAAGACATGGCATATAAGCTAGACATGGTAAGAACAACAACATAGCATGCATGGATCAACAACAACAAGCTCAGCAAAATTGCAAAACATGTTAACAATCTGCCAGGAACATTTTATAGCAAAAGTAGAGCTCGATTGACTCAAGCTAGGGTGCTCCATAATTGCAAACAAAGACTTGGATGGATAGAGCACCACAATATCTACAAAACATCCTTACTGATCATGCTCAAAAGAGGCACGCATCACTAGGAAACAACAGGAACATATGGCATAAAAACAATAACAGGACAAGGACTTGGTGAAATTCTAAGTCCCTGAAATCAGCATCATTGAGTAAGCTACTTTGCATGCTTTTGCTAGTCACCACAAAGATCACAAAAATACATGACATACACCCCCTGTAAAGATAGCATGGCATACATCAAAACACATGTAGAGCTCAGGATCATAGCATGCACACATTAATCATGGCAAAAATGACAAAAGTGCATTTGCTGAAACAGATCTGAAACAATCATCACATAGCCCTCTTCCAACAGCATTTCGGGCACCAAGATGAGATCAAATGAAAATGATGCAATGAGATGAAATGATGTACTCGTCGAGACAAACATTTTGATATTCTACACGCACGAATCGGAGCTACGAATGCAGAGTTATGGCATGTCAGAGTAAGCAAAATATCTAGGGTTTTCAGAGGAAAAGTCAACCGAGGTTCGAACTGGATCCAGATCTGGCCCGATGCACTGTAGCTGCGCATGTTGCCCGATGATGGCCGGCCGGAGTACTCGCCGGAACAGTCTGCCGGAGTCGAGGAGGAGGGAGGAGAGGCCGGGGACGACGCGGTGCATGAGGGCGGCGCAAATGGCGGCAGGGCGGCGTCGGCTCGGTGCAGCGGCACCCACCGGCGCGGGGCGGTGCTCGCTGGCGCGGGCGGCGGCCGGTGAGGGAGGCAGGCAGCGGGGCGGAGCGCCTCGGTGGCGGCGCGGGGCCAAGCGAAGCGCGGGCCTCGGCGGCGGCGGCTTCGGGCCGGGGGGGGCTCGCCTGGGCCCCGGGCGGGCCGGTGCGGCAAAGAGACGGTGATGTGGGGCGCGCACCGGACATGTGTCGGCGACCGATTCGTCCGGTGGAGCGGGCGGACGTGTCCGGCCCAAATCGGACACGTCCGGCGGCAAAGGGGGGGGGGGTTGCTAGGGTTTCGGGGGAAGAGATCCGAAATTTGGAAAGGGGGTCTATTTATAGAGGTAGAGGGAGTTAGGAAACTCCAAATGAGGTGCGGTTTTCGGCCACGCGATCGTGATCGAACGCTCTAGATGATGGAGGAGGTTTCGGTGGGTTTTGGGCCACTTTGGAAGGGTGTTGGGCTGCAACACACACGAGGCCTTTTCGGTCCCTCGGTTAACCGTTGGAGTATCAAACGAAGTCCAAATGAGACGAAACTTGACAGGCGGTCTACCGGTAGTAAACCAAGGCTGCATGACAAGTCGCGTCCAATCCGAAAATGTTTAATGCCCGTACACGAAAAGAGGTAGAAAGGGACACATGATGACATAGGAGCGCCGGATTGCAAAACGGACAACGGGGAAAATGCTCGGATGCATGAGACGAACACGTATGCAAATGAAATGCACATGATGACATGATACGGAATGCATGACACGCAAGCAATGACAAGGCAACAACAGCGAATAACTGGAGGACACCTGGCACATCGGTCTCAGGGCGTTACAACACTCCACCACCACGAGAGGATCTCATCCCAAGATCTAGAATGCCACCGGTGGGAAAAACAGAAGAGGAAGAGAAAAGGTAAAACTAAGTTGCTTCTTTGACAAATGAGTGAAACCAAAGAAACTTGCGAGGTTGAACAACTTGAAAGAAAGAAAACAACGAAGATGAACAAAGTTGAAAGCACTCCGTTAAGAAAGAGGAACAAGAAAGAACCAATTTCGGGTAGCACTCCTGTTGAAAAGAAAAAGGAATTGAATAAGATTTTGACAAGATGAGAAGATACTTGAATGAAAAACACGACACTCCGGTTGGAAAAGGATTAGCAAAGGAAAGAATATGGTCTTGAAAAACCGAGATGAGGGGTGAAAAGAGCAACATCGCTATACCTCCATGGGAAAGAATAGAAGTTGGATCGTAGGAATAAAAGAACGGAGAAGAAAACAACATCTTCTACCTCAAATGAGCTTGCAAAAGCATCTTTAGGAGAAGGTTTGAACAGAATTGTTGGAAAACCAACAACGAAAAGAGTAAGCTTGTAGTGGGCTTATGGAGAACATCTCAAAACTATGAGGTGAAATTCGGCCACTGACGGAAATGATAGATTGGATTGATATCAACAAGGAGATGAGAAGCTTATCTCGCCGGAAGGATAAATGAAGAACTTGGGTCATTTATAAGCACCATAGATAGCAACAATCCCTAGGGAAGGCTTTAGGTGAAACATGACACCAGATAACTCCAATGTAGAGGTTGGTGGATTTAAAATACCTCATTCTTAACAACATGTGAATCAAGAAACATGAACTCAAATTATCAAGAATGACATAATACCATCTCCAATGATATGGAAGAAAGAATTGCACTCCGGATTGCAAGATGAAGAATGCTTGGACTCCTCTGAAAAGAATCTCGATGAACACTTTGAAAAGGAATTAAATCCTTGATGAACCATCATGTAGAACCTTCATGAAGAACTCCGGTAATAAAAGGATGATCAAACAAAAGGAAAGAGAAGTTGAAAACACGAGGTGAAGACTTGCAATGATTTAGATGGATCTTCAGGACGAGAAAATTGAGAGAGCTTGGAACTCCGGGAAAAGAAAGGTGAATCAAATGAAACCGAGAATTTGAAGAGCCTATGGAATAAGGAATTGAATTCACTCGATGAAAAAAGAATAAGAATTACATTATGCTCATCCTTCACCAGTTAAATTGATGAAAACCAATGGATTTTGCATACTACTTATTCTCGTAGAAAGGATTAAAATAGATATGGCGCAAACTCAATGGACCACCGGTAGGATTTGAAAGAACAAAAGAATTAATATGATAAACGAAGGAAAAAGAAACTTAGAAGAACCACCGTAAAGAATTTAAAATGAACGAAGAGAAGATAAAGAAACACCGGGAATAATTATGAAATGAACGAAGATGCTTGAGAGGATTTCGATATATGAGAACGAAGAGATGACGGACTGATTATAGATCAGTTGAATGATGCACCGGTAAGATCGGAGAATGATAACTTAAAGCTAAGAATGAAAAAACCTGAATTGATGGACTCCGGATAACCAAACTGAGAAGACTCTTGAATTACTCCGAATGGGTGAAAAGAATTCTGACACTCGAATAAAATTATGAGAGGATGGCAACAAGCTGGAATCACGAATCTTGAAGAGAATGGAGCAAGATTGAGAGAAAAATCTTCTTCGGTCTTCAAGTGTTGAGAATGATGACGAGAAACACCACCAATAATTATAGAGGCACTCCGGAAGAATCAAAAGCGAAGAGATTGAGCTAACGATGAAAAGAATTTAACCGATCTTGGAGAAAGGCATTTGACTGATGATAAATCATTCGTACGTCAAACTTGGAAAAGAATTTGAGAGTAACTCCGGAAAAATAGAAGAGTCAGGCAAGATCCTGGGAAAAAAACCTGTGGGTTAGGGCCCACTCAAAAGATACACCGTTGATGAATTAAAAGATAGATTGCGCCGGTTGAAATTAATGGCTTGAATAAGGTAACATTCTCGAAAGATCTTGAATGAATGAGAATAAACACTAGCATCTTCTGATATATCTTCAGTACTCCGGAACAAATGAATAGCGAGAGGTGAATGATTAAGAATTGCACCGGCATGAGAAAGCATCGAAATGAGGAAAAGATATGATTGACAAGGCTTGCCTAGAATCCACCGGAGAAGAAAATAATGAAGAATGACGAACTTGAGCTTCGTTAGAATCTTCATGAGAATCACCGGGTAAGGACATTGAAAGGAAATAAAGAAGAGACTTCACATCAATAAAATGATACTTGATTGAGATATATGAGTCCTCGAAGAAAAACAAGGGAGGGAGAGTGGGAAAATAAAGGAAACTTGGAACGGATGAAACAAACAACATTGAGAAGGATTAGAATTTAAACTTGCGGATGGGGAGAATGATGGGATCATCTTGAAGAGAAGCGCACCGGTTGGAAATAGAATTGAGATGACAATCTTGATAAATAAGAAGGATTAGCATTCACAAAGAAGTGTGAGAACACCACTTAAGAAAGGTATGGAATCCACATTTGTCTTCGAAGCAACTCGAATACCACAAACCAAAACAAAGCAAAGGATTGGCTTGCAGAATAAGCCGGAACAAACATATGATAGAAATTTTGTCCGAAGCTTTCGTGGTGGGGCCTACACGGGATCGATCGTACAACACCATCATGTACAAGGCAGTGCACATGACATACGAAGCGTCCTCGAGTCAGCATAGCCAAGGGCTCTTTAAGACACAACGAGACCACTGTAAAACCAATTGTGGATAGGCGGACCACTAGACGTCGAACCCCAATTTCATATCATATATATCTGTCGGAAAGATATCCTAAGGGCTACTTGAATTCCCACTTATAAACTCTCAAAACTTTCCAGTTATGCAATCAGGTGTTGGGGATATAGGGGAAGCATAATATCTCACCCAAAACTAACAAATCCTACATCCAGCTGTATCCATCCTTCAACACATAACCAAGAAACCTTCGGAAATCGTTTACCTCAACCTTCGAAAAGCATCCGTTATACGAGTTATGGCGATACTCCCGAACTCCCGCCCCAGTACTAGGTGGCGTCGAGGTTATCTCACCAACAACTGCATAAAAGAGATTTTTGATGTTGACGAAACTCAGGTATTCCAGAATTGCAACGATAAAATTGCGAGGACAACACCTCGGAGCTCAACTCCCCGGGACACTGCCACAACCCCTAAATGTCAGGAGGCACCAAGAACAATGTTCTCGTCACAAAACCATCGGAACGATTCCAAGATACCCACGTGATCCTAAAGTTTTTTTTAGTGAAATTTGAGAAGAGAAGAGTCAAAACTCTACGTCAGGATGCCTCACTAGAGCGACGAAGGGACTGAGGAGTAAAAAGAATTCCTACTGTCCGACATATATAATCCTAAATGACTCAAAGCATTTTTCTAGACTCAACAACGCCAACGATTCGATCAAGCAGGGGGCTCCTAAGGTCGGGGAAGGCTCTGATTACCAACTTGTAACGCCCTCGATGCGGCTATATCTCCCACGTGTCGAAGCACGACTTAGAGGCATAACCGCATTGAAAGCAATGTCGCAAGTGAGGTAATCTTCACACAACCCATGTAATACATAAGGGAAAAAGTTACATAGTTGGCTTACAATCGCCACTTCACACAATTACATGAATAAAGCATTACATCATCCAGATACACACAAGGTCCGACCACGGAACCAAAATAAAAGAATACTACCCCAAATGCTACACAGATCCGCGATCGACCCCAACTGGGCTCCACTACTAATCAACTAGAACGAAACAACACAAAGGACAAGATCTTCATCGAGCTCCTCCTTGAGCTTGGTTGCGTCATCTACACGGTATCCTCGGCACCTGCAAGCTGGTTTTGGAAGTATCTATGAGTCACGGGGACTCAGCAATCTCACACCCTCACGATCAAGACTATTTAAGCTTTAAGGTAAGGTAAAGGTATGAGGGGGAGCTGCAGCAAGCGACTAGCATATATGGTGGCTAACATACGCAAATGAGAGCGAGAAGAGAAGGCAAAGCACGGTCGAGAAAGTAAGATCAAGAAGTGATCCAAAACTACTTATGTCAAACATAACTCCAACACCGTGTTCACTTCTCAGACACCGCCGAAAAGAGACCATCACGGTTACACACGCGGTTGATGTCTTTTATTTAAGATCGACTTCAGGTTTTCTACAACCAAACATTAAGAAATTCCCATCTGCCCATAACCGCGGGCACGGCTTTCGAAAGTTCAAATCCCTGCAGGGGTGTCCCAACTTAGCCCATCACAAGCTCTCACGGTCAACGAAGGATAGTCCTTCTACCAAGACAATCCGATCAGACTCGGCAACCCGGTTACAAGACATCCTCGACAATGGTAAAACAAGACCAGCAAAGCCACCCAGATGTGCCGACAAATCCCGATAGGAGCTGCACATATCTCCTTCTCAGGGCACACCGGATGAGCCAGACGTCGGGTGGGCCAGCCCAGTGTTGCCCCTGGTAGCTCCGGACATCGCTCAGTTTGGACCAACACTTAGACAAGCACTGGCCCCGGGGGGGGTTAAAATAAAGATGACCCTTGGGCTGGCCTAACCCAAGGGAAAAAGAGGCTAGGTGGCGAATGGTAAAACCAATGTTGGGCCTTGCTGGAGGAGTTTTTATTCAAGGCGAACTGTTAAGGGGTTCCCATTATAACCCAACCGTGTAAGGAATGCAAAATCCGGGAACATAACACCGATATGACGGAAACTAGGGCGGCAAGAGTGGAACAAAACACCAGGTATAAGGCTGAGCCTTCCACCCTTTACCAAGTATATAGATGCATTAATTAAATAATATATATTGTGATATCCCAACAAAATATCCATGTTCCAACAAGGAACAAACACCAATCTTCACCTGCAACTAACAACACTATAAGAGGGGCTGAGCAAAGCGGTAACATAGCCAAACAACGGTTTGCTAAGACAAGGTGGGTTAGAGGCTTGGCTTAACAATATGGGAGGCATGATAAGCAAGTGGTAGGTATCGCAGCATAGGCATAGCAAAAGAGCGAGCATCTAGCAAGCAAAGATAGAAGTGATTTCGAGGGTATGGTCATCTTGCCTGAGATCCCGCAAGGAAGAAGAACGATTCCATGAAGAAGACAAACGGACGTAGTCGAACGGGTCCTCACAAACGCGACTTTATCGGAACCAACCCGAAGAAGCAACACCGGAAAGAAGGCACACAGCATAGTAAACAACCAACACATAAGCAAGGCATGATATGCGGGATGAGGTATGCGATGCATATGCATGATTTGGAAGGGAAAGATTGAACCTGGCCTCAACTTGGAAATCCAAGAGTGCCACTGGAAAGAGGAGTTGATTTCGGTCGAAATCGATATAAAGATCACTGGAATCGGATGCACGGGTTGGAAATGGCAAGCAAAATAAATATGGCACCGGTCTGCGATAAACAGCAAGTAGCCATCTAAATGCATCAAGACAAATATGTAAAGCACTCAAACATGGCAACAAAATACATGGCAGGGATCCAATCATGATGCTTGACAAAAGATGAACACTGAGCTACGGCTAAATCACTCATTAACAGGTTCAAACAAGCATGAAAAATGTGCAAATGATAACAAGTTACAGCCTTAGAGAAATTACAACAAGTCAGGAATTTATCATCAGGAAGCAATCTTTAGAGCATGAAAAATACATGCTACAGGAACATATCATGGCAAAGCAAGGCATGGCATGAAGCTAAACAAAGCATATAACAAAAGTCCCTTAGTGACCATAAGCCAAAAGGGATCAGAAAATACAATTGTAAGCATGTGAACATGGCAAAAACATAAACAGATTCAGACTAAATGAAAAACTGGAGCATACAAAACAGATTAACAAGTAGGCATGTTTACGAGCTCGATGCACTCACTACAAAGCATGTCATGATAATCTAAGCATACACCCCTCAATAATACATGGCATATAAGCTAGAAATGGCAAGAACAACAACATAGCATGCATGGATCAACAACAAGCTCGGCAAAATTGCAAAACATGTTAACAATCTGCCAGGAACATTTTATAGCAAAAGTAGAGCTCGATTGACTCAAGCTAGAGTGCTCCATAATTGCAAACAAATACATGGATGGATAGAGCACCACAATATCTACAAAACATCCTTACTGATCATGCTCAAAAGAGGCACGGATCACTAGGAAACAACATGAGCATATGGCATAAAAACAATAACAGGACAAGGACTTGGTGAAATTCTAAGTCCCTGAAATCAGCATCATTGAGTAAGCTACTTTGCAAGCTTGTGCTAGTCACCACAAAGATCACAAAAATACATGACATACACCCTTGTAAAGATAGCATGGCATACATCAAAACACATGTAGAGCTCAGGATCATAGCATGCACACATTAATCATGGCAAAAATGACAAAAGTGCATTTGCTGAAACAGATCTGAAACAATCATCACATAGCCCTCTTCCAACAGCATTTCAGGCACCAAGATGAGATCAAATGAAAATGATGCAATGAGATGAAATGATGTACTCGTCGAGACGAACATATTGATATGCTACACGCACGAATCAGAGCTACCGATGCAGAGTTATGGCATGTCAAAGTAAGCAAAATATCTAGGGTTTTCAGAGGAAAAGTCAACCGAGATTCGAACTGGATCCTGATCTGGCCCGATGCACTGTAGCTGCGCACATTGCCCGATGATGTCCGGCCGGAGTACTCGCCGGAATAGGCTGCCGGAGTCGACGAGGAGGGAGGAGAGGCCGGGGACGGCGCGGTGCGCGAGGGCGGCGCGAATGGCGGCGGGGCGGCGCCGGCTCGGTGCAGCGGCACCTACCGGCGCGGGGCGGGGCTCGCCGGCGCGGGCGGCGGCCGGTGAGGGAGGCAGGCGGTGGGGCGGAGCGCCTCGGTGGCGGCGCGGGGCCGAGCGAAGCGTGGGCCTCGGCGGCGGCGGCTTCGGGCCGGGGGGGCCCCGCCTGGCCCCCGGGCGGGCCGGTGCGGCGAAGAGATGGCGATGTGGGGCGCGCACCGGACACGTGTCGGCGGCCGATTCGTCCGGCGGCGAAGGGGGGGATTTTGCTAGGGTTTCGGGGAAGAGATCCGAAATTTGGAAAGGGGGTCTATTTATAGAGGTAGAGGGAGTTAGGAAACTCCAAATGAGGTGCGGTTTTCGGCCACGCGATCGTGATCGAACACTCTAGATGATGAAGGAGGTTTAGGTGGGTTTTGGGCTACTTTGGAAGGGTGTTGGGCTGCAACACACACGAGGCCTTTTCGGAACAGAGGGAGTATCTTATAACATCCAATATACTCACATATTAGATGAATTAACATCTTATATTATGGGCCGAATGGAGTTTAGTGCATTCTTACAAATTATTGGCTGATTAACTGCTGCTGTATCCAGGGGTTACAGTTAGTTTGAGCTAGTTTAGGCTCAAATAGCCCTAAATTATATCTAAACATGAGGGCTAGTTTGAGCTAGTTGCATCTATAACCCACCCAAAAAAACTATCCAACCCAAGAGGTGCTAATTGGAACTAGTTCTCCTAGTGCATTTATTGTCAATCTAACCCTGCCATCCGAACAACTCTTTGGACGGAGTTAGTTCAGGGTTAGTAATGAGCTAGAAACTAACTCTAACCTCTAGCTAAGTTGAGTATCCAAACAGGGCTGTGTTGTTGTTGTTGCTGCTGCTCTTCTACGTATATCTAGACATCATTAGAACATTAATGTAACACTCTTACTTGTTGCTATGTAGCCTAGGATTGCATATTTAGACATTAAGTACAGTGCATGTTGCTATGTAGCCTCAGATATATTACATATGGCCCTAGTTAACCTAATGATAAATGGGTTGCAGATATACTCAGTTAAAAGTCTGATTCACCGATTAGTCCCTTATCAGCCGCCGGCCTATATGGTACTAGCTACTGATATCCTGAACAGTGAGCAGATATAAGCCATGGGATAAAACTAACCTCGATGGAAAACAACAGTGTTTCCCAAAATTGTCCTGTGTAGGTACATCAAGAAGCATGTTAAGCACAATAGTTCATACTTGCACATATAGAACATCACATTGTGAATAACTAGAATAAATAAGGCATTCTATGAACAACCAAAGATAGCATTTGAAACTGGACATATGCTAACTACAAACAACCAAACAATCAAAAAACTTTAAAGAGGCATATGCTAGCTATAACAAGCTTAACCGCAAGCAAATATATGCATTCCTATCGGTATGTTTAAAAGTAGATTGATGAAATGTACTGCATAGTAAATAATTGCACATATAGAGCATCACATTGTGAACAACTGAAATAAAAAAGGCATACTGCAAACAACCAGATATAGCAATTAAAGATGGACATATTCTCACTACACTACAAAAGGGACTCGACAAAACAAATCATGGGTTTCCCCCTAAGAAGAGGCACGGCAAAACAAATCATGGGTTTCCTCAGTTTTCACAGATGGGCTCGTTCCCGTGGGAAGACCACAGACCCTGGATGCGCTCCATGTTGTCGCAGATGGGCTCCTTCCCCTTGGAAGAGCACATATGTAGGGTGCCCTCCCTGACGTCACAGACGGGCGCTTTCCCCTTGGAAGAGCAGATGGGCTCTTTCCCCTTGGAAGAGCCGGAGAGGGTGCCCTCCTCGTGGTCGCCGTCGATGAGGTCTGACTTGGAAGCTGTGGAACCCAGGCCAGCGTCGTAGAACGTGTCCTTCAAAAATGACAAAAGGGGCTCGATGGCGATGTAGAATGGAAAATTGTTGACAACGAGCGAGAGGAGATCAGCGGCGGGGCCATGGATGAGATCGACGACGGTTGAACGCGAGGGGTTTGGGGTGGGCCACTTAACCTGTGACATAGCCCGCCCCAGGCCGTCGCTGTCGATGACCTCGATGTCGTAGCCGGCGAACAAGACATGCCCGCATACTCTAGCCCGCTCCTTGAGTTCCCACCGCTAGTAATGGTCGCCAGATTCCTTGGCGACGTCGGGTGAAGAGACCGCTATACACCTCTTTTGGGCCAGTCGCTCCTCGAGCTCCACGGGAAGCGTAGCCGGGCTTAGGTTCCGATGCTCTGGAGTGGGGGATGGGGATGGGGATCTGTGGGAAAGGGGGCATTTGGCAGACGTCATCTAAGAAACTCAGGGCGGCCTGTGTATGGAGATCGGTGGGTAAGCTGCACGGGCAAACCGGCAGATGTTGACAATGGAGGCCTTGCTGCGGTGGCGGCGGCGGGGACCTTGCTACGGTTTCGAGCGAGGGAGGGTGTGTGTGTGCACACGCCTGAGGAGGTTTTGGTGTGTGTGTGTGGAGGGGGGTAGTGTTTGAGGAAATGATGCGGGTACTGAAAATTTTACTACGCGGGAGTCAAACGCGGGATTTAAATTCCAGGCTATTGAATTTTTTTATGATAGTGCATCGCACACGGTCCGGAGATAACAACCGTGTGCTATGAAACAGAAAAACCCTCGAGGCGGGCAGATATTTTCTAGGGATGCAGGCGGGATTGGGAATAAGAAACATCGCACATGGTCCGGAGATAACAACCGTGTGTTATGAAACAGAAAAACCCTCGAGGCGGGCAGATATTTTTGAGAGGCGGAGCCTCGTGGAGCCCAATGTACTGTGCGGATGTGTGCGTGACAGGTGCACCAGCGTGGCACATGGTTAGTTTGAGTGAACCATGTGTGTTGCGTCATCCGACTTATCTAATGTTATGCATGTGGACCAAATTTATGTATCAAAAGGGTGGTTTGATTTTCAAATACCAAATGCAACTTCGATGTGGCACCTCTCTCGCAAAGCGCACTGTATTGCTTGCCCCCACCCCCTCCCCTCGGCACGAAGGGAATCCTAAGCTATGAATGCATGCCCCCTCACCCCCAACCGAGGTTCACCTAGCAAGGTGCGAAGTAGCTAGCAGCCCCCCTCGTCCCTCATGTCGACACGAAGGGAATCCTAAGCTATGAATGCATCCCCCAACCGAGGTTTATTCACCTAGCAAAGTGCGAAGTAGCTAGCAGCCCCCTCCCCCTCCCTTGTGTCGGCACAAAGGGAATCCTAAGCTATGAATGCATGCCCCCCAACCAAGGTTCACCTAGCAAAGTGCGAAGTAGCTAGCAGCCCCCTCCCTCGGGTCAGCACGAAGGGATTCCTAACCTATGAATGCATGCCCCCCCAACCGAGGTTCACCTATCAACGTGCGAAGTAGCTAGCAGCCCCCTCCCTCATGTTGGCACGAAGGGAATCCTAAGCTATGAATGCATGCCCCCCAATTGAGGTTCACCCTAGCAAAGTGCGAAGTAGCTAGCAGACACCCCTCCCTCGCGTCGGCACGAAGGGAATCCTAAGCTATGAATGCATGCCCCCCCGACCGAGGTTCACCTAGAAAAGTGCGAAGTAGCTAGAAGCCCCCCTCATGTCGGCACGAAGGGAATCCTAAGATATGAATGCATGCCCCCTCCCACCACCTCAAGGTTCACCTAGCAAAGTGCGAAGTAGCTAGCAGCCCCCACCCCCCTTGTGTCACCACGAAGGGAATCCTAAGCTATGAATGCATGCCCCCCAACCGAGGTTCACCTAGCAAAGTGCGAAGTAGCAATCCCCCCCCCCCACACACACTTTCAGTCGGCAGGCCAGAGAGGCATATATCTCACCAAGATGGATCGTAAAACGAACCAAGAATAATCCACCTTGGTCGTAAAACCTCTCTCTTGTTGTTGGTCAAAGTGATGGCTGTCCATGCGACCCCGGAGATGGGCTAGCTCGCCAATAATTACGCAAGTAGCTAGTGTCGGAGTCAAAACCGGCGGATCTCGGGTAGGAGGTCCCGAACTGTGCGTCTAAGGCGGATGGTAACAGGAGCCGGGGGACACAATGTTTACCCAGGTTCGGGCCCTCTCGATGGAGGTAATACCCTACTTCCTGCTTGATTGATCTTGATGATATGAGTATTACAAGGTTGATCTACCACGAGATCGTAGAGGCTAAACCCTAGAAGCTAGCCTATGATTATGATTGTTGTTGTCCTACGGACTAAACCCTCTGGTTTATATAGACACCAGAGGGGGCTAGTGATGAGGACATCAATACCATTGTTACACCCACAGCCCCTACTGTTACATATACTGGACCAATTACTAGAGCTCGCGCACGCCAATTAAATTACCAGGTACTTTCGTTTCTTGGTAATGATTCTAATGTTCATGAGATTATGATGCTGCCTAAATTGGATACATTTGTTTTGCTTTCAAATGAAGGGCCTAGCTTGGAGAAGGATGAACATTGGAGCAAGAACACGCATGAAGTTGATGGCATGCGCAAGGGGATCAAGAACGGAGTTACAAGTGATGATTTCAGGACTTTGAAGCCGCCATAAGGAGTGCATGAAGCCATGGACGAAATATACAAGATGCCACTTCATAATATTCGTCCATAGGCTATTCTAGGTGCTGCTCACCTTATTAATGGGCCAGGCCCATGTAATTTCGAAATACTTAAGTATAGGCTATTTTTAGAGTCCGTATGTGTGGGGAAACAAGAGTTAGGGTTGGTTTCGGACCCCACCCTCAAGGGCCACGAAATTCCCCTCTCTTCCTCCATATATACAGCCCTTAGGGCGTCGTTTAGACTTTGGGTTTTGTTTAGATTAAAAGTTCGCCATAGCTGCAACTTCGCGTACTTCGTTTGTGTCCAACGACCAGACCAAGACGTCACAGAACCCCACCTTGATCAATAAAGCTTTCATCTTATATTCGCAATATCCAGATTGCAATCTCAATTTCTTGCTTGTTCTTCGTTTGCTCGCAGGAAACAGGCCCTCGTGGTCAGGTTGATCGAGCTCCGGCGTGGTCAATAACCCCTCGGAAGTTGGTTTAGTGATTGCTAAGGCGCGACGTCTCGCACGTTCGTAGTCGGATCGTCAAGGTCGACTCCCACAGAAAACGATAGCCACCATCTCATCGAAACATCGGGACACCTTTGCCTCTATCAAGTGGTATCAGATTTCCAGGTTGCTCGGTGAGATTTTACAGTTTTTCGTAGATTAGATCGAGTCTGTTCTTCATACCTACAGTCCACGAAAAAGCCACACAAAAAAAATTAGGGTTAGTTCATCATATCCGAACCAATCTGAGCCTTTGCATAATCTTTTTAGGGTTTTTGCTTTGTTGAATTTGCGGTTGCATCGTTGTGTCAAGTTGCTGGTCTTAGAGTCTAGTCTTTTAGAGTTTCGAGTTCTGGTCATAAGTTGTCACGTCGCCGCCGCACCATCATCATCGCCCATCTACCACTTTTGCTTATCCGCCACCGCTCTGAATCCTTATCCATATACCACTACCAATCCGTATCCATATACCACCATCAATCTCTATCCATATACCACCACCGCTACCATATACCACCACCGCTGCCATATACCACAACCATATATCCACCACCAATCCGAGTTCTTCTCATATTAGGTTTGTTTTTGAGATCAATCTCAATTCCGATTCGTGTTTCCTTGCCTGCGTAGGTCTCGGAAAAAAAAAGAGTCTGGAGACCCCCGGGCAGTTTTTAGGCCAAAATTTTCACGGGCAAAATTTTTTTTCCCTATCCTATTTTTAGGCTTTTCTGAGTCTTTTGAGCCACGTGCCATCATAGTGATTTTTTGTCGCACTTTTTCGTCGTCGCTGCCCTGATTTCCGGAAAAAAAGTGGAAAAAAAAATTTTCGTGCCCATCCTATCAGTTTGACGAGGGAAGAGTTTTGAGACACTCGCCATTATAGTGATTTTTCGCAAAAAAAAAAGGAGGAGCACAAAAAAAAAGAGGAGCGCAAAAAAAAAGCGAAAAAAAAAGTTCCAGAGTGTGCTTTTCCCTTATTTACGTGCAGCGCCGTGATTTTGTTAGTGTTCTAGGCTCGCGTCTCTAGCACGGTCTAGCCTAGGACCAGCACAGTACCGTCGTTGAGCGTTTATTCAACTTTGCATCTCTGAATTGATTATTGCTGACCCTTTTTGCTACCATACTATAAGCCTTCCCAGCTCCACATACCTCTACGTCGTGCGTTTGACTCTCCCTGGCAATCGCTCTATCCAAGCTTTTGAGAGTTTTGACTACAACGGTTGCCGATCACCGCCTGCTGCTGGGTAAGAACTGGTAAGAATTTGAGATTTGCTTGACGGATTTGTGACACCCGCCACCACCACCTCTTGTTAGTATTCTTTAGGATCATATTCTTGTGTGTTTTCTATTGTTGCTAACCATGGCAGGATCACAAGCCGACGAGACTGACTGGGAGAACATGACGAATCAGGAGTTGCATGATAAATTTCAGCAAATGATGAATGGACAGGTGCAGGATGTGCTAAACAGATTTGAAGAGGCCATGGAGAAGATAGATGACATGGAGAAGACGTTCGAAACAAAACTCGATGACAGGTTTAATGAATTGCTCGCGCGTCTTCCACCACCACCACCGGCTGCACCTAACGCACCTCTACAACAACAACAACGACGACTACCTACACATCGTGAAACAGCCCTCCGCCGAGCGAGCCGTCTCCCTCTTGCACCTGGCAAAACTGTTGGTGCTGCTGTTGCTACTTCTGTGGCTCCTGCTGCTGATGCGGAGGAGGATGATTTTGCTGGCGATTACGAGGATGAGGTTGATCAAAATCAGAACTACGTGCCACCACCAGCACAGCAACCATCAGGTCGTCCACATGCAAATAATGGCAATGGTAGGGCTCACCCTCAGGTACGAGATCATGACCATCTCCCTAAACTAAAATTGAATATTCCACCATTTGAGGGTAGATATATTCCTGATATATATCTTACTTGGGAGTTAGAAACTGAACAACGATTTACATGTTTACAATATCCCGAGGAGAGACGTGTTCCTGCTGCTGTTTGTGCATTCACTAGTTTTGCATGTGTTTGGTGGTCTGAGCATTGTAGATTATATCCCATTCCTGCTACTTGGGCTGCTTTGAAAACTGCTATGCGTACTCGTTGGGTTCCACCATATTATCAACGTGAATTACTTCAAAAATTGCAGCGCTTAAGACAGGGAAAAAATTCTGTAGAAGAATATTATCAGGAATTACAAACTGGCATGATTAGATGTGGTATTGTTGAGGAGAATGAAGCTATGCTTGCACGTTTTATGGGTGGATTAAATAAAGAGATTCAGACGATTCTAGAGTATAAGGAGTATACTAATATCACTCGTTTATTCCATCTTGCTTGTAAAGCTGAACGTGAAGTGCAGGATCGACAGGCATTGGCGCGGACTAACTTTTCTGCAGGTCGACCTTCTTCATGGACACCACGTGCATCATCTACTTCCACACGTTCTGCTACACCGGTGCCTCCGTCGGCTGCCACCTCCAACCGTGATACAATAAAGCAGGCACAATCACCACTATCTGCCCAAGAGCACACCTGCTAGACCTGCGCAGAGTTCTTCTTCTTCCATGGCATCAATAGGGCACACAAGTGATATTATTTGTCGACGTTGTAAGGGAAGAGGACATTTTGCGAGAGAATGCCATCTAAGCGTGTGATGATTGTTACTGAGGATGGTGGGTATGAGTCCGCTAGTGACTATGATGAGGAGACTTTGGCTCTTATTACACGTGACGAACACGGTGGAGACGATTCTGATCATGAGACGCAATACATGGCTCCTGAAGATGCTGACAGGTATGAATGTTTAGTTGCTCAACGTGTTTTGAGTGTGCAGGTTACACAAGCTGAGCAAAATCAGAGGCATAATTTGTTCCATACAAAGGGAGTTGTGAAGGAACGTTCTGTTCGCGTCATCATAGATGGAGGGAGCTGCAAACACTTGGCTAGCATGGAGATGGTGGAGAAGCTATCTCTCACCACAAAGACCACATCCACATCCTTACTACATCCAATGGTTCAACAACAGCGGCAAGGTTAAGGTAACACGTACTGTTCGTGTGCATTTTAGTATCTCTACATATGCTGATTATGTTGATTGTGATGTGGTACCTATGCAAGCATGTTCCTTATTACTTGGTAGACCATGGCAATTTGATAAAAATTCTATTCACCATGGTAGAAACAATCAGTATACTCTTGTTCATAAGGATAAAAATATTACTTTGCTTCCTATGACTCCTGATTCCATTTTGAAAGATGATATTAATAGAGCTAATAAAGCAAAACAGGAGAAAACTAAGAGTGAAAATCAGATTGTGGCAAAAGAATTTGAGCAACAAATGCAAGCCTAATAATAATAAACAATCTAGTGTTGCTTCTGAAATTAAATTGAAAAGTGCATGTTTACTTGCCACCAAATCTGATATTGATGATCTAGATTTTAGCAAATCTGTTTGCTATGCTTTTGTGTGCAAAGAGGCATTATTTTCATTCGAGGACGCGCCTTCCTCTTTGCCTCCTGCTGTCACTAACATTTTGCAGGAGTTCGCCGACGTCTTTCCACAAGACGTGCCACCGGGATTACCACCTATTCGCGGGATTGAGCATCAAATTGACTTAATTCCCGGTGCATCATTACCCAACCGTGCACCATACCGTACCAATCAAGAGGAGACGAAGGAGATTATGCGTCAAGTACAAGAACTGCTCGACAAAGGATATATACACGAATCCCTTAGTCCTTGTGCTGTTCCTATCATTTTAGTGCCGAAAAAGGATGGTACGTCGCGTATGTGCGTTGATTGTAGAGGCATTAATAATATTACTATTCGTTATCGTCATCCTATTCCTAGGCTAGATGATATGCTTGATGAATTGAGTGGCTCTACAATATTCTCCAAAGTTGATTTGCGTAGTGGTTACCATCAAATTCGTATGAAATTGGGAGATGAATGGAAAACAGCATTTAAAACTAAGTTTGGATTATATGAGTGGTTAGTCATGCCTTTTGGGTTAACTAATGCACCTAGTACTTTCATGAGGTTAATGAACGAAGTTTTACGTGCTTTCATTGGACGATTTGTGGTAGTTTACTTTGATGACATATTGATTTATAGCAAATCTTTGGAGGAACATTTGGAACATTTACGTGCTGTTTTTATTGCTCTACGTGATGCACGTTTGTTTGGTAACCTTGGAAAGTGCACCTTTTGCACCGACCGAGTATCTTTTCTTGGCTATGTTGTTACTCCACAGGGAATTGAAGTTGATAAAGCCAAGATTGAAGCTATTGAGAGTTGCCCGCAGCCCAAAACGGTCACACAAGTGAGGAGTTTCCTTGGCCTCGCTGGTTTCTATAGGCGTTTTGTGAGAGATTTCAGCACCATTGCTGCACCTCTCAACGAGCTTACAAAGAAGGATGTACCTTTTTTTTGGGGTACCGCACAGGAAGAAGCCTTCACGGTATTGAAAGATAAGTTGACACATGCTCCTTTACTCCAACTTCCTAATTTCAATAAGACTTTTGAGCTTGAATGTGATGCTAGTGGAATTGGATTAGGAGGTGTGTTATTACAAGATGGAAAACCTGTTGCATACTTTTCTGAAAAATTGAGTGGGCCTAGTCTGAACTATTCTACTTATGATAAAGAATTATATGCTCTTGTTCGGACCTTAGAAACATGGCAACATTATTTATGGCCCAAGGAATTTGTTATACATTCTGATCATGAATCTTTGAAACACATTAAAAGTCAAGCAAAACTGAACCGTAGACACGCTAAATGGGTTGAATTCATTGAGACTTTCCCTTATGTGATTAAACACAAGAAGGGTAAAGAAAATGTTATTGCTGATGCCTTGTCTCGTCGTTATACTATGCTTTCACAACTTGACTTTAAAATATTTGGTTTGGAGACCATCAAGGATCAATATGTTAATGATGCTGAATTTAAAGATGTATTGCAGAATTGTAAGGAAGGGAGAACTTGGAACAAGTTCGTTCTTAACGATGGATTTGTGTTTCGTGCTAACAAGCTATGCATTCCGGCTAGCTCCGTTCGTCTTTTGTTGTTGCAGGAGGTGCATGGAGGAGGATTAATGGGACACTTTGGCGTCAAGAAGACAGAGGATATACTTGCTACACATTTCTTTTGGACAAAGATGAGACGGGATGTTGAGCGTTTTGTTGCTCGCTGCACTACATGTCAAAGAGCTAAGTCACGACTCAATCCTCATGGTTTATATATGCCTTTGCCTGTACCTAGTGTTCCTTGGGAGGATATATCTATGGACTTTGTTTTAGGTTTACCTAGAACAAAGAAGGGGAGGGATAGCATATTTGTTGTCGTGGATAGGTTCTCGAAAATGGCACACTTTATACCATGTCATAAAAGCGATGATGCTGTTAATGTTGCTGATTTGTTCTTTCGTGAAATTATTCGCTTACATGGTGTGCCAAATACTATTGTTTCAGATCGTGATACTAAATTTCTTAGCCACTTTTGGAGATGTTTATGGGCTAAGTTGGGGACTAAGCTGCTTTTTAGTACTACTTGTCACCCCCAAACTGATGGACAAACTGAAGTAGTCAATAGAACATTGTCTACTATGCTTAGGGCTGTTTTGAAGAATAACAAGAAAATGTGGGAAGAATGCTTGCCTCATATTGAATTTTCTTATAATCGTTCATTGCATTCTACTACTAAGATGTGCCCTTTTGAAATTGTGTATGGTTTCCTACCTCGTGCACCTATTGATTTGTTGCCTCTTCCATCTTCGGAGAAGGTTAATTTTGATGCTAAAGAACGTTCTGAATTGATTTTAAAAATGCATGAGTTAACTAAGGAAAACATTGAGCGTATGAATGCTAAATATAAACTTGCTGGAGATAAGGGTAGAAAACGTGTTGTGTTTGCACCTGGAGATCTTGTTTGGTTACATTTGCGTAAAGATAGATTTCCTAATCTGCGCAAATCAAAGCTAATGCCACGTGCTGATGGTCCTTTTAAGGTTTTAGAGAAAATAAATGATAATGCATATAAACTTGAGCTACCTGCAGATTTTGGGGTTAGTCCCACTTTTAATATTGCAGATTTGAAGCCTTATTTGGGTGAGGAAGATGAGCTTCCGTCGAGGACGACTTCATTTCAAGAAGGGGAGGATGATGAGGACATCAATACCATTGTTACACCCACAGCCCCTACTGTTACATATACTGGACCAATTACTAGAGCTCGCGCACGCCAATTAAATTACCAGGTACTTTCGTTTCTTGGTAATGATTCTAATGTTCATGAGATTATGATGCTGCCTAAATTGGATACATTTGTTTTGCTTCAAATGAAGGGCCTAGCTTGGAGAAGGATGAACATTGGAGCAAGAACACGCATGAAGTTGATGGCATGCGCAAGGGGATCAAGAACGGAGTTACAAGTGATGATTTCAGGACTTTGAAGCCGCCATAAGGAGTGCATGAAGCCATGGACGAAATATACAAGATGCCACTTCATAATATTCGTCCATAGGCTATTCTAGGTGCTGCGTCACCTTATTAATGGGCCAGGCCCATGTAATTTCGAAATACTTAAGTATAGGCTATTTTTAGAGTCCGTATGTGTGGGGAAACAAGAGTTAGGGTTGGTTTCGGACCCCACCCTCAAGGGCCACGAAATTCCCCTCTCTTCCTCCATATATACAGCCCTTAGGGCGTCGTTTAGACTTTGGGTTTTGTTTAGATTAAAAGTTCGCCATAGCTGCAACTTCGCGTACTTCGTTTGTGTCCAACGACCAGACCAAGACGTCACAGAACCCCACCTTGATCAATAAAGCTTTCATCTTATATTCGCAATATCCAGATTGCAATCTCAATTTCTTGCTTGTTCTTCGTTTGCTCGCAGGAAACAGGCCCTCGTGGTCAGGTTGATCGAGCTCCGGCGTGGTCAATAACCCCTCGGAAGTTGGTTTAGCGATTGCTAAGGCGCGACGTCTCGCACGTTCGTAGTCGGATCGTCAAGGTCGACTCCCACAGAAAACGATAGCCACCATCTCATCGAAACATCGGGACACCTTTGCCTCTATCAGCTAGGATTACACAGAGTCGGTTAATGGGAGAAGATCTACATATCCGAATTGCCAAGCTTGCCTTCCACGCAAAGGAGAGTCCCACCCGGACACGGGACGCAGTCTTCAATCTTGTATCTTCATAATCCAACAGTCCGGCTGAAGGATATAATCCGGCTGTCCGAGGACCCCCTAATCCAGGACTCCCTCAGTAGCCCCTGAACCAGGCTTCAATGACAATGAGTCCGGCGTATAGATTGTCTTTGGCATTGCAAGGCGGGTTCTTATCCAAATTCCAAATACCTGTCGAGTAGTGTTCGACTTCCCATGAATGTTGCACTCCTTGGCTTCTGTGCCTAATAATGGCTATCCTCCACGTGTTGAGCGAATGCGAGAAGTCGGGGCATTTTTACACTTGCCACCCTAACCATGTGAGTAAATCATCTATTTAAAGAGACGGGGATCCTAAGATCCAGATCACACCATCCTCCCACAACGAGTATGCATCGGAGCGCGCCCGGAAAAAGTATGTCCCATCATGGCCGGCCATCGCAGCTCCTCCTCTCGCTCCCGTAGCCCTAAGCCAAGCGATTGGAAGAAGTGTTCCGTCCCCCACAGCCAATTAGTAGAGTTATAGACCCAGGGGTTTCTCCCTCCAGCGTATATGGGCCCCGTTCGAGCCGGACTTGCCACTAACAACGGCGGGAAGCAAGCGGAGAGCTTTCCCAACCCATCCATGGGGGAGCGGGTATGCCTTGTCCCTTACTTATTGAGGGGGCTTGGATTTCCAATCCATCCGTTCCTCCGCGGGCTCCTGGAGTTCTACGGCCTCCAGCTGCATAACTTTACTCCCGCCTCCATATTACACATCGCTGGCTACGTTGCCCTTTGCGAGCTATTTTTGGGTTGCGAAGCTCATTTCAAGCTATGGAAGAGGCTATTCTGCCTCGTACCCCGTACATAGGAGGGGTCAATATATCAAGTGGGCGGAGCCGAGATATGGCGCATCGCTGGGACCGGATACCTGTCCGGTACTCCGAGAAGACATCCGAAGACTGGCCTTCGGAGTGGTTTTATATGGAGGACGTCCCTCTTCCAGACCCTATTCGGATGGGCCTTCCTGAGTTCAGTAACGCCCCCTGAAAGAAATGCTGCAGTTGGCGCCCTCAGAGCCCCCAGGAGGAAGATAACAGAGAGGTCCTTTACCTGATGGGCCGGATAAAAACGCTGGCCAAATCAGGATTAACAATAATCGAGGTTGTGCCACTATGTATAGTGCGGAGGGTGCAACCACTTCAATATCGGGGACAACCCATGTGGCACTTTAATGGAGAAGACGATGCCACCCGCTGCGGTCATAAGGGACCGGACTCCGTCGCTACTCTAGCGAAAATAATGTCCGATTTATATAAAGGAGAGAAGAGGAGTTCATCCGCATTAAGCCATGGGATGGATTCTCCATGTACAACCCCCCAAACTGGGTGAGCTGCTACTTTCTACTCCAGACCTTCCCGCATTCTTCGTCATAAGTATTTACCTTGCTATTTCATAGCAGGAACTTCGAAAAGTTGTGAGGGAGATCCACAGCCCGTCTCCACAACTAGAGGACCCTGACCGGGCCCTTGACCCCGTACTCGAAGAAGATCCGGACACATTTGTGGAGCTCATCGACAGGACGCTCTATCAGTTAAGCTGTGACGGTGCCTTGGTGGCCATCATAGCTGATTATCCTAGACTGCTCCCTGCATCGCATGTAAGTAAAACCAGAGTCCCAACTTCCGAGAAGGATCCCTATTTTTCGCACTTCACCTACCGCACACATATGGTGTCCTACAGGGAAGGCCCTCGGGATGCAATGCCGAACCCGCAGTGAATCACCAACAAGGGGCACCAAAGCCAGGTAGGTTTAAAAGGAAGGCGGTTAGGACTGAGACGCCGTCGCAGAGGTATGAAAAAAAGAACCCCGCTCCATGGTTGTCGTCTTTTAAAATATAATAACGTCCATGGTTCCTGGCAGGAAAAACGCTCGCCGGACCATATCCCGAGAGCCTGCTGGCCAAGCCTCCACCAGCCGGGCTCCAGAGCTGGACTTAGAGGCAGATGCTAACGTGGGGCCAACACCGGATGTTCGTCCTACAGAGGATGCGGATAGGCTGTCCGCTACGAATTCTGAAGTGGAGAGTGCCATGAATCACAGGCGTCGCCGGGCCGTACTCCGCGACGATTGTTTCTCTCAAGAGGCGTTCGATGCCTTCAACTCAGGAGACACATACATCCGAGCTGCTCAAAATGGTCTTGCCCGAGCCATGGACCAGTATGTGAAGGATATACGGGTAAGAAAATCTAATAATTATGTATATCAGTAGCCCCTGAGACTTAAAACAGTTGGCACAACTAATTTAAGGATCATTGTTTGCATAGGTTCTTATGGAGAAGAATACCCAGTTGTCTCAAGAGCTGGAGGAGTGCAAAGCCCAGCTATGGGCCGCAGTTGCCGCAATGAAGGAGTCCGAGAAGGCCCCATCTGATAACACTTGTTTCTATCTAAAAGAATGACATGTACTAGTTAGTATTCGACATGCACGCAAATCTAACAATAGATTCTGCAGATGATCCCGGAGTGAATCCGGAGGTCGTGCGAGGGGATGAGCAACATGCTCAACGACAGCTAAAGGCTAGCGAGCGCGTGCTTACGCAGGTTAGGCGGGAGGAAAACGATCTCCAAGATGCCAATACCCGGCTGGGCGTTGAACTGAAATATGTTCGGGCCCAACTTGCTGACTCCGTAAAGGAGAATAAGAGGCTTCGACGTGGTATTTTTAGTAAGTGCTTGAACGAACTTTTATAGAGTTCGGCGAAGAAACCGGCTAACAGAGTTATATCTGTAGGTATGCTGACGGGTCGTACCACAGAGGAGATGCCCGGGTCTGCGGGTGACCTTCTGCCAGAGCTGTCACAACTACACGAACAAGTTCGGCAGGTGATGCAAGGCATTGCCCAAGCCTTGTGGCCATCCGCCTCCCTGCCAGGAGGCATGTGGGAGCTTGTAGAGATGTAACGACCCAAATCTGATAAGATTCGATGTCTCTATGCTCACTGTGCTAGTCCCTGGATCGACTCGCTAGCACACACAGTACATATGAATATCAAATAATAAGTGCATCATTTACTACAACGTATGATCCAGAATTCATAAAGTATTACAAACTGAGTAGCACATAGCTAACTTTATTCAATAATATCAGCGGAAAGGTAGCATAATAAACGACGAGTCCATCAATGCTCACTAGAGAACATGTCGAGTGAAGGCTCGCGACCCTACTGTATCTCACTGGTCATCTGAAAATCCTGCAACATGATAAGTTGCAGCCACAAAGGGTCAATACATTGAATGTATTGGCAAATCACACAAAATGATATAGCAAACCTACATCCACAAAGCAATGTATGACAAACAAAACACACAAGATAGTTTGGAGAAGAATGTCTTCACCTACCTCCACTACCTGAACTCACAACCGTCTCTAGTTTACTCGCCCAAGATAACCCAAAGATTCTAAATAAACATGACAAGAACTTCAGAAGTATGTCTCAAGTGCGCTCTGTCAGTGGCGCATTCTCTAGAAACAATAGAGCGCTCTGCCAAGGACGCATTCACCTGATTTATGTTCCGAAAACTATACCTCGCCTCAAGTGCGCTCTGTCAATGGCGCATTCTCTAGGGGCAATAGAGCGCTCTGCCAGTGACGCATTCACCTGGTTAATAATCCCGAGCCTACATCTATAAACACTCACCACTTTCATGGATCACTCGAGACATGCCCACGTCTACCATAGCAAGTTGATCACACCATCACAGAACACAATCAATACCAAACATGACAACATGGGGTACACATATCAGGCCAACACATATATCATAGCATAAAACCACACATGCATAGCAGAATATAAGATGAGCATAATCAAAAAGTGCAACTTGCCTTGAACGCTGTTGAAGTACTCTAACGCTCAATTATGATCCGCTTCACACTCCGGACAATCTATACGATTAAGGAAGGCACCGATAAATAAACCGTACTCCCATAACACCACAATAAAGTAAACAGCAACAAATTCAAATAAAACTTAAATAACAGAACTTATCAGTAGGTATATATCATCTACATGCTGGCAGGATCACAACGCAAAAAGAATCAACTGAATTGGATCAATGGTTTAAAAGATATGGCCTCCGGAAGTTCGAATTCAAATTTAAACAACTTCATATTTGAATAGTTCAACAATGTGAAATTTTGGTTCTGCGGTATTCTCCTGGTCTCTACGAGTACACAGGAAAAAGAATCGATGAATTTGGAGTTCCGGATGTCAAGATAAACCTGAATGAAAATTTGATATGGAATCTGCAAAGAAAAATTATGCCATAATAGCGTTCTGGGAAGAACTGCCACGGCTGCCGTGGACGTGCCACGTGTCGCATGATGATTGGCTAGAGGTTGTTTGCTGCTGTGGCTAACCGACGAACGTCCACTAAATAGTGCATACCGGTTTATAGAAGAAAAAAACAGCACTGATCTAATCCAGACCGTCGGAGGGAGATCGGACGGATGGGATGACTCATCGGAGAGGAACAGAGTATGCCGGCCGGAATTGAACGAGATGGCGGCGGCGCGGCTCGGATTTGAAGCTGGCGTCGCTGGAGAGGCCTCCCGAGCTCGGGGAGAACAGGACGAGGCGAGGAGGGACACGTCGAACTCCAAAACGTCCTCAGGGACGACTGGGCCTTCTGCTAACGTAGGTGAGGTTCGGCTGGAGCGGCGACGGCGGTGTTCGTCGGGGCGGAGGTCGAAGCACTCGGGTGGGTGCTTCCCTGCGAGAAATAATAGGTGAGGGAGAGAGATGAGACCATGGGTAAGAGAATAGGGGCAGAAGGAGAAGCTAGGAACCTTCTGTGGCGATGAAATCGAGTGGCGGAGGTGCTCCTGCGGTGGCGGACTCCGGCGAGATCTGGGCGAGGTGAAACGGGCACGGGAAAGAGGGATTTTGCCAAAAATCGGCAGAGGAGAGTAAGGGGACTATTTATATGGAGTCAAGACTGGGCGAGGGACAGTAGATCGATCGGAAACGATGGGGATTTGGATCGGGAGGAGTCTCCAGGAAGAACACGGGCAGAGGAGAGAGATGACAAGCGGGCCATCCCTGTCAGCGGGAGAGAGAGAAGAAAAGAAAAAACAAAACGTGAAGTGTGGGGTGGGATGCGGCTGTGCGGGAAATGGGCTGGCCTGCCTGCTGGGCTGCGCGCGCGGGCGAGGAAAAGGAGCTGGGCTGCAGCTGTGCTGCACGACGGCACTGTACACGCGTGTGCGGTTTCTCTTTTTTTTAAACCTCTGCTACAGAAGTAATAATATAGCTAAACAAATCTAAAACAAAACAAAATAAAATTACCAGAACACATAGTAAGACATTAATGCTACTTTACAAAATAGTGAACATTTTTAAAACACAAATACACTAGAAAGAATATTTTGCAATACACGCATGTAAAGAGTATGATAACAACTATAAAATAATTTTGAGTTACTACAACGCCAAAAATAATTTAGGTGGACACCAGAATATACTCTTAGCATTTTCTAATAGGGGAGAAGTCATATTATGTCCACTCCAAATATATTGCCTTGAGTTGAAAAACACTTTGAATATTCAGAAAATTTAAATAAGCATAGAAATCATGATGAAAAGAATGATCCTATTAACATTCCAAATTTTAAAAATTTGGGATGTTACAAGAGATACTCAAGGGAGCACGGCGGCGCTTCCGATTATGGAAGATATCAGCCTGCCGACAAGGTGCAAGGGAAGCTTGGGCCATGGTGAAGACGCGATATACCAAGGCTGACCCGAACCACATGGCCGAGGTCGGACCTGTGGGGTCTGATGGGAAAGAGATCCCCGTCAGTTTGGTGTATGACCAGGTGAAATTAGCCGCAAAGTATTCCCAACAGGATTGTAGGCTAGACAACCTGTTGGATGGTATAGAAGAAGAATTTAGTCAGTCTAAGTGACTGTGTACTTCAAGTGACATATATTGTCCCTAGCCGGATTGTAAATCATTTGCCATGGCTGATCTTTTTGCTTCAGCCTCCGGACCCGATAGTCCAGAGTGTATCCGAATACTTGCTCAGTTAGGTAAAAACCGGGGTACGCGTGGAAACCGGGCATAGGGGTCATAAGTGCTTGAACAGACAAGTACCCAACTAGCTATGTTATATTACATGGATAGTAAGAAACATCTTCCAGGGAGAATAGTTCCGTTAAGGGTTCCTTTCCCTGGGTACGCATGCATTAATGTGCATGCCCGAACTGCGAGAAGAGACGCAGGATATAAACATATGGGGGCATGCATTACAATAAATAAAAGTCATCTTTTGTTCACCGACCGAATATTCCCTTAAGAATGCTAGCTTTCGGCTTCACCTAGTCTGAGGTACACATCCGGCTGACCCGGCAGTAACAATCGCAGAGGTGCTCCCCTTAGGCCCTAGCCGAATTAACGGGAACATAGGGCATAAACACAAGAGCTAGGCAACCTAGCTTGGCCAAAACTTAAGTCATATCAATGCATATAATGGCGAAGAAAAGGTACATGTGGAAAAGTAACACATGTGCGGGGGGCATAGAGCCCGGAACATAGTTATATTAAGCTTCTGTATAAGAAGCCCCCAGGTATAATGAGCACGCCTAGCGTGTCAAGATTGTGTAGTCAAGACACATTTTAACCTTTTAAGGCCGTGAAGAAAAGGGAAAAAAAGAAAGAAAAGACAGATAACGGATATATAAAAAATTGACGAAAGTAAGGAGATGAACACAGAGTCCGACACTAGGCGTAGAACCTTCGGAGTCTGGCTGCGTTCCACGGGTTTGGCTTGAGTCGATTGTCCGATGCATCCCGCAGACGGTACGCTCCACCGGTCAGAATTTTGTCAATAACGAAGGGACCTTCCCATTTGGGCTTGAGCTTGTCCTTTTTCTTCTCCGGTAGGCGTAGAACGAGTTCGCCAACGTTATAAGTTTTGGCCCGTACTTCTCTGCTTTGATACCGCCGAGCCTGTTGCTGATAGAATGCGGAGCGGGCTTTTGCCACGTCACGCTCCTCCTCTAGGGCGTCCAAACTGTCCTGCCGATCAAGATTGGCTTCTTTCTCTTCATACATGCGCACTCGAGGTGAGTCATGAATGATATCGCAGGGCAGTACCACCTCTGCGCCGTACACCATAAAGAACGATGTGTATCCGGTAGTGCGATTCGGCGTGGTCCGCAGCCCCCATAGTACGGAGTCAAGCTCGTCCACCCAGTGCGTATCTGATTCCTTCAAGGATCGCACTAATCTGGGTTTAATGACGCTCATGATAAGACCATTTGCTCGCTCGACTTGACCATTAGTTTGCGGGTGATAGACAGAGGCATAATCGAGCTTAATGCCCATGTTGCTGCACCAAGTTTTTACATCGTGGGCTGTAATGTTCGAGCCGTTATCGGTGATGATGCTGTGGGGGACGCCGTAATGGTGTACAACCCCGGATATGAAGTCTATCACTGGTCCGGACTCGGCCGTTTTAACTGGTTTGGCTTATGTCCATTTGGTGAATTTATGCACCATGACCAATAGGTACTTTTTCTTATGGCTTCCCTCTTTAAGGGGTCCGACCATGTCAAGTCCCCAGACCGCAAAGGGCCAAGTAATGAGGATTGTTTGGAGAGCGGTAGGTGGCATATGACTTTGGTTTGCAAAAAGCTGGCAACCGACGCAACGTTCAACGAGGTCCTGTGCGTCTGCTCGGGCCGTCGGCCAGTAAAAACCTGTACGGAAGGCCTTGCTTACAAGGGCCCGAGCTGCGGCGTGGTGGCCGCCAAGTCCAGCATGAATTTCTGCCAAAAGTTGCCGTCCTTCCTCTTCGGAGATGCACCTTTGAAGTACTCCGGTAGCACTTTTCTTATAAAGCTCTCCCTCGTGGACCTTATAGGCTTTAGACCGCCGCACAATGCAACGTGCCTCATTTGGGTCATCAGGGAGTTCTTGCCTAGTTAGGTAAGCCAAGAAGGGTTCTGTCCACGAGGCAATGACAACCATAATCACGTGGGGCGAAGATGTTATTTCGGTGGTGGAGCCTCCGATTATGTCGGAGTGTTCGGGGTCTGGTGTTGTGGCCGGATCCGGACTGTTTATGCCGGTCTCCCCTTCCCACACCACGGATGGATTAAACAGCCTTTCCAAGAAGATATTAGGTGGGACAGGGTCACGCTTAGCGCCGATGCGGGTGAGGATATTCGCCGCTTGATTGTTTTCTCGGACCACATGGTGGAATTCGAGGCCCTCGAACCGAGATGACATTTTGAGGACGGCGTTGCGGTAAGCCTCCATTTTTGGGTCCTTGGCGTCGAAGTCCCCATTTATTTGAGATATTGCAAGGTTCGAATCCCCCCGCACCTCTAGGCGTTGAATGCCCATGGAGACTGCCATCCGGAGACCATGCAACTGGGCCTCATATTGTGCTGCATTGTTGGAGTCTGTGTATAATATTTGGAGTATGTATTGGACTGAATCTCTGGTGGGGGATGTCAGGACGACACCTGCCCCCAAACCAGCCAGCATTTTAGAGCGGTCAAAGTGCATGCTCCAATTGGAGTACGCGCCGTACTCTTTAGGGAGTTCGGCTTCCGTCCATTCGGCGACAAAATCAGCCAGTACTTGTGACTTAATGGCTCGCCGTGGTTTATATGTTATGTCGAACGGGAGGAGCTCGATAGACCATTTCGCAATCCGGCCCGTGGCATCACAGTTATTTATTATGTCGTTGAGTGGTACTTCAGAGGCCACCGTAATTGAACACTCTTGAAAGTAGTGTCATAGTTTCCGGGATGCCATGAAGACCGCGTATTCTATCTTTTGACAATGTGGGTACCGTGATTTGCATGGAGTGAGGACGGTGGATACGTAGTATACCAGCTTTTGAAGCGGGAACTTATGCCCGCCCGTCTCTCGTTCGACGACGAGCACTGCGCTTACAACTTGGTGTGTTGCCGCTATATATAACAGCATTGGTTCGCCGACATTTGGCGCGGCCAGGATTGGGTTGGCAGCCAATACAGCCTTTATTTCTTCCAATCCGACCGTGGCCGCATCCGTCCACTCGAAGTGTTCGGTGCGTCGAAGAAGGCGATAGAGAGGTAGTGACTTTTCTCCTAATCGGGAGATAAAGCGGCTTAAGGCAGCCACGCATCCAGTTAACTTCTAGATTTGCTTGAGGTCTGTTGGGATAGGCAATTGTGACAAAGCTCAGATTTTAGCCGGATTTGCTTCAATTCCTCTATTGGAGACGATGAAGCCCAATAGCTTTCCGGCAAGCACGCCGAAAACGCATTTTTCCGGATTGAGCTTGATGTCATATGTTCGAAGATTGTCGAATGTGAGCCTCAAGTCATCTATTAAGGATTTTACGTGTCTTGTTTTAATGACCACATCGTCTATGTATGCCTCCACTGTTTTGCCGATTTGTGTTTCCAGTCATGTCTGAATCATGCGTTGATAGGTTGCATCGGTGTTTTTGAGCCCGAAAGTTATGGTGTTAAAACAGAAGGGGTTGTATGGAGTATCGGGCTCCGCCATCTTAATTTGATGGTATCCGGAGTATGCGTCGAGGAAGCATAATGAGTTGTGTCCTGCAGTAGCGTCGATAATTTGATCGATGCGGGGGAGGGGGAAGGGATCCTTGGGGCAAGCCTTGTTATGGTCCTTGAAATCGACACATAGGCGTCAGGATTTGTCCTTCTTTGGTACGATCACCAGGTTTGCTAGCCAGTCCGGATGTTTTATTTCTCTAATGAATCCGGCCTCGAGTAACTTGGCTAGCTCTTCTCCCATGGCTTGTCGTTTAGGCTCAGAGAAACATCGAAGAGTCTGCTTGACCGGCTTGAACCCCTTTAGAATGTTAAGGCTATGCTCGGCCAGCCTGCATGGATTCCCGGCATGTCTGAAGGATGCTAGGCGAAGATGTTCCAATTCTCACGCAAGAACTCCCGCAGTGCGGCGTCTGTTGTGGGATTCAGTTGTGCCCCGATGGATGCTGTTTTTGTAGGGTCCGTTGGGTGGACCTGGAATTTGACTATTTCGTCTGCTGGTTTAAAAGAGGTGGACTTGAGTCTTTTGTCGAGTATCATGTCGTCCCTGTTCACCATGGAGCGCAGCGCAGTTAGTTCTTCGGCCGCAAGGGCTTCGGATAACGCCTTGAGGGCTAGTGTGGCGGTTTTATTTTCGGCGCGGAGTGCTATGTCCGGATCACTAGCCAGAGTGATAATTCCATTGGGCCCGGGCATTTTGAGCTTCATGTACCCGTAATGGGGTATAGCTTAGAAGATCGTGAATTCCTCCCGCCCTAAAATGGCGTGGTATCCGCTACTGAACGGGGCCACTTGGAATGTGATTTCTTCAGACCTATAATTCTCCGGCGTGCCGAATACCACATCTAGTGTGATTTTTCCCGCACATCGTGCCTCCCGACTAGGGATGATTCCTCTGAAGGTCGTGCTGCTTTGCTCAATGCGGCTCTTGTCTATTTCCATTTTGCTAAGAGTTTCCTCGTAGATGAGGTTTAATCCACTGCCACCGTCCATGAGCACTTTAGTAAGCCGAAAGCCGTCCACAATTGGACTAAGGACCAAAGCGGCTGGTGCTCGGGCTGTCCGGAATTGAGGTTTGTCACTGGCATTGAAGGTTATGGCCGTGTCATTCCATGGATTTATTGCTGCAACGTGGCAGACTTCGGCAAGGCTGCAGAGTGTTCGCTTGCGCCTATTATTTGAGGCGAAGGTCTCGAAGACTGTCAATACTGTATTTTTATTTTCCGCGGGATGGTACTCTGTTATATTGTTGATGAGGATATCCTCGCCGCTCTTGGCCACCTGCCGGAGTATCCAACATGCTCTAAGGCTGTGTGTTGGCATGGTATCCGCTGTACTGTGAATTTTGCATGGCCCATTGAGCCATCCCTCCAATATAGTTCTACGCCATGTAGTGGGCTTTTGTTTCTTTGTAATTGGATCGGGTGATTTACGAGAGTACACCCTTTTAGTTCGGACAGGGGTTTTAGTGAGAGCCGGAGGGTCCCAAAATTTGGTTTGGGTTTTCCAGGCGCTTTCCATCGCACAGTACTTCCGTACTAAGGCCGCTAAGTCAGCAAAGTGTGTTATGTCATGGCGACTTATGGCGTTGATGGTTCCCTTGTCCATGCAATTTTTGCAAAGGAATGAAATTGCGTCTTTGTAATGCCCTCGATGCGGCTATATCTCCCACGTGTCAAAGCACGACTTAGAGGCATAACCGCATTGAAAGCAATGTCGCAAGTGAGGTAATCTTCACAACAACCCATGTAATGAATAAGAAAGGAGGTACATAGTTGGCTTACAATCGCCACTTCACACAATACATGAATAAAGCATTACATCAACCAGATACAATCAAGGTTCGACTACGGAACCAAGATAAAAGAAGACTACCCCAAATGCTACAGATCCCCGATTGTCCCAACTGGGCTCCACTACTGATCAAAAGGAAACGAAACATCACAACGAACAAGATCTTCATCGAGCTCCTCCTTGAGCTCGGTTGCATCACCTACACGATATCATCGGCACCTGCAACTGGTTTTGGAAGTAATCTGTGAGTCACGGGGACTCAGCAATCTCACACCCTCGCGATCAAGACTATTTAAGCTTATAGGTAGGGTAAAAGGTATGAGGTGGAGCTGCAGCAAGCGACTAGCATGTATGGTGGCTAACATACGCAAAAGAGAGCGAGAAGAGGAGGCAAAGCACGTTCGAGAATCTATGATCAAAAAGTGATCCTAGACTACTTACGTCCAAGCATAACTCCAACACCATGTTCACTTCCCGGACTCCGCCGGAAAGAGACCATCACGGCTACACACACGGTTGATGCATTTTAATTAAGATAAGTTTCAGGTTTTCTACAACCGGACATTAACAAATTCCCATCTGCCCATAACAGTGGGCACGGCTTTTGAAAGTTCAAATCCCTGCAGGGGTGTCCCAACTTAGCCCATCACAAGCTCTCACGGTCTACGAAGGATAGTCCTTCTCCCAGGAAGACCCGATCAGGCTCGGAATCCCGGTTACAAGACATTTCGAAAATGGTAAAACAAGACAGTCAAAGCCACCCAGATGTCCCGACAAATCCCGATAGGAGCTGCACATATCTCGTTTTCAGGGCACACCGGATGAGCCAGACGTCGGGTAGGCCAGCCCAGAGTTGCCCCTGGTAGCTCCGGACATCGCTTAGTTTGGACCAACACTTAGAGAAGCACTGGCCTCGGGGGTTTAATAAAGATGACCCTTGAGCCGGCCGACCAAAAAGGAAAAGAAAAGGCTAGGTGGCAAATGGTAAAACCAATGTTGGGCCTTGCTGGAGGAGTTTTATTCAAGGCGAACTATCAAGGGGTTCCCATTATAACCCAACCGTGTAAGGAACGCAAAATCAAGGAACATAACACCAGTATGACGGAAACTAGGGTGGCAAGAGTGGAACAAAACACCAGGCATAAGGCCGAGCCTTCCACCCTTTACCAAGTATATAGATGCATTAATTAAATAAGAGATGTTGTGATATCCCAACAAATATCCATGTTCCAACATGGAACAAACTCCAATCTTCACCTGCAACTAGCAAAGCTATAAGAGGGGCTGAGAAAAGCGGTAACATAGCCAAACAACGGTTTGCTAGGACAAGGTGGGTTAGAGGCTTGACATGGCAATATGGGAGGCATGATAAGCAAGTGGTAGGTATCGCAGCATAGGCCTAGCAATAGAGCGAGCAACTAGCAAGCAAAGATATAAGTGATTTCGAGGGTATGGTCATCTTGCCTGACATCCCGCAAGGAAGAAGAACGAGTCCATGAAGAAGACAAACGGACGTAGTCGAACGGATCCTCACAAACGCGACGTTATCAGAACTAACCCAAAGAAGCAACACCGGAAAGAAGCAAACAACATAATAAAAAACCATCACATAACCATGGCATGATGCACAATCAAGTATGATGCATGTCCGGTTTAAATATGCATGGCATGGCAAAGTGCACAAACAAAACTACAAATTAAGTGGAGCTCAATATGCAGTGAGTTGCATATTGACGGACACCACAATAATTATTTAGTTAACTCTTGTTTATGTACCCAACAATATTAAATGTTGATTAGCATGGAATGGGGTGAAGCATAAAAGAAACTATCTAACTAAGCAATTTAAATGGGGCCGGATATAACAAACAACAAATCCGGTAAATCCCCATATGCATTAGCAATTTAAATGCAAACAACAATTTAAACATTTTAATTGTTGTTATCATGATGCGGATGACATGGACAAGTTTATGCAATTTTTATTAAAGTTGACAAGAGCAATATGAAGCATTTTTCACCGTGGTGGAAAGGAAAAGGGGTGCCACGGCAATGATAACAAAACAGTGCCACGACAACGTTCCGGTTCTGGCAACTCATTGAGACGTCGGTGCAAAAGAAAGTGTGGCGGGAGCGTGCAAAAGATGGTGGGGCGCTCCTGAATTCCGGGTGTCCCACGAGTTGGCGATAAGGAAACGAGTGACAATTTGGACACGGTGCAAACTCGAGCATCTCAAACATCGCAAGAATTCGTTCACGGACGTCGTCTCGAGGTTATACCTTCTAAGCGTGCAAGAGGGACAGTTCTCGTTCGGTGCAAAGTAGAGGAAGTAGACGTTCTCGCGACGGTGGTAGTGGAAGTAGGGGTACATGACGACGGTAGAGGTTCTCGTGATCTTGGCGGCGGTAGTCGTTCATGTTCTAGTTGCACAATTTTCCGTAGATGTTCGGGATCACGACGAGGGACTTGACGTCCACGGAGGCTTCGAGGGTCGACGGTAGTTGTTCTCGTATCATCGCGGAAGTAGTCATACTCGGTGATAGTGGTACTTGGCGTTTCGTTCGGTACTCGTTTGAGCATCCAAGGTCCTCGGCCCTACGATAGTCGAACTTGACGAAAAACGGGTCTCCTCGGGGACTTGATGCATCCGAATTCTCTGGGTTTGTAGTAGTACATGACGGGGGTGGTGCTTGTCGATCCGGGTCTTGGCGACGGTAGTTGTACACGGGTCGTAGACGTTCTCGGGTCATGGGTAGAGGTACTTGGTGCATCGTCGTGTGTAGTCGTACTCGATGTCCTCGGGGCAACGACTATAGTCGTGGTACTTGGCGTCTCACCGTGTAGTTGTACACGGAGTCGAACAAAGGCCTTGACGATTCACCGGGTATGATGCAACTGAAACACACAGGCCTCCCCTGTACTTGGCGCGATCCGAGACTTTCTCAACGATCCAGCGAGGTGACGTGGTACAGGGCAGTCTTCGTCTTGGCAGGGAAGCGGTCCAAGCGAGCAGCAGGAAGGCAGTATAGGGCATGGTGCGGGGCTGTGGGCCGAGGTGGTACTTGCCGGTCTCGGTCACGACGTTCCTGGCAGTGGTGCGGGAAGCCGGCGGTGGCTTGAGGCGTTGGTGAAGGAGGCGTAGCAGAGGCGCGGTGCGGGAGCTTGAGGACGCGGGGCAGCGACGGTGGAGGTACTGGAGGTCGCCGGTGTCGAGAGCTTAGATGAGCTGGTCCGGTGGCCTTGCACACGGCGGGCTCGGGTGCTCGAGGAGACAAGGCGACCTGTGCTGGGGCTCCGGTGAGCTCCGACCTGAACGAAGGAGACGAGCAGCGCGGTGGTGAATGGAGGAGCGCCAGGACGACGGCGGCACCATGGAGATGAAACAGGAGGAAAGAAGAGGGGCGCGTCAGGGCTCTTCCGAGGAAGGCTTGCGGTGGCCTTGGCGAGGTCAAGACGGTGGAGGGGCTTAGGTGCCTGCACGCGTGGGGACGGTTTGGGGAGCGAGAGGGAGAGATCGAGAGGAGATGGGATCGGGCATGGTGCGCTTCTCTCCTGGCGGCGCGGGGTGCGAGGAAGAGATCGAGAGGGAGAGGTTACGGCCGGGCCTAGTGTTAGGTTAAGTGGGGCGGCTGGGCCTTAGAGGCCAGCCCAGTGGGAAGGGCGCCAGTTGGGCCTTGGCCAACTGGTGCGGCTACTGGGCTCCCTCTCCTTTCCAAAATCTTCCCTTTCTTAACTTATTGTTTATATAAATAAACAACCAACAAAGGGGAAAATCCAGGGGGTTTTGGTTAGGAATATGAGATATATAAAAATATATCTGGAACCCTGGATTTATGTAGGGTTTGAATAAATTGCTCTGGCATTTTTATAAGGTAGAAAAATAATTAGGGTTTGAATTATTCTCAAACTTCAATCATTTTTGAACCTGACCAAAACAACTTCGAATGGGATGAAATCTAGCAGAGAGGGTGTAGGAAAAAGGCAAGATTTATAGGGAAAAGATGAACATTAATGGAGGAGGAATGAGGTCACTTGCAAAGACATGAAAGAAGAAGGAAGTGAGAGGGATGATGCATGGGTATGGCTTGAGAGAGAGCCGATAAGGAAAAAATATGAAGTTAAGTCGGATACAAGAAGAGTTGATGAGTAATGCAATTGTGTGATGGGTGATTCCAAGTTAATGGGATATTTAATATAGCTCCCTAATATCGGGAGGATATGTTATAAAGAGAATCACCATGTGAATTCCCTCGGTTTAAATGGATCGAAGATCCATACGGTTTATTTAGTTGAGATGCAAAAGACTTATGACATGATGACATGATGCAATGCACATGATGCAAAGATGAATGCAAAAAACCAACAACTCGCATGATGAAAACCCGGAAACCCTGGAAGGCATCTAAAGCTCCGGTCTTGGGGCGTTACAGTCTTCCTCGCGATAGTCCTTGACCTTGCTCATTACAAGGAGGAATCTGGCCCAATAGTGATGTACTGTCTCTTGGGGCTCTTGTCTAATGTGGGAAAGATCACTTGAGTCTGGGTGGGTGGGTAGATTTAGGTCCTAGCCCTGAACCGATCTGAGACCCAGGGGCGAAGGAGTTTCCGAGCTTGGCAGTTCGGACTCCGGGAAGTTGCCCAATAGTTCTGGCCCGCTGTCTGATTCTAGGTTCAAAGCTTGGGCCATGTCCTCCCGTGGACGGGTATCCGGCTCAGAGAGCTCGGGAATCCGGACATAGTTTGTCCTCAAAATAGAGGAAGAATTGCTACATTTCTCCTCCACCTCCGCTATCTGATGGGTGAACGGCAGAGAGTTAATATCCCTTTGGTTGGGTTTAAGCCCGATCCGATCATAGTCCATTGCGACTCCCAGGGCGGCGATGCGATCCACGAGCTCGTTCAGAGAAGAGAGCTCTATTGGATCCATCTGCTCGGCGAATCCCGAGCCGGCGTGGAGGCTGTTTTTGATGTCCCGAGAAGTCATCGTCGGCGTGACGGCCGAACGGGCGGTCATGACGAAGCCGCCTAGTCGGAGAGTTTGGCCTACAGCCAGGGCTCCCCCCGAGGTAATGTTGTCCTTGACAACAAGACGAGCCATCAAGCCTTATCGTGGCGGCACAGTGGAACTCTCAATGAAAGCACCAATGTCGGTGTCAAAACCGGTGGATCTCGTGTAGGGGGTCCCGAACTGTGCGTCTAAGGCGGATGGTAACAGGAGGCGGGGGACACAATGTTTACCCAGGTTCGGGCCCTCTCGGTGGTGGCCGTACCCTACTTCCTGCTTGATTGATCTTGATGATATGAGTATTACAAGAGTTGATCTACCACGCGATCGTAGAGGCTAAACCCTAGAAGCTAGCCTATGATTATGATTGTTGTTGTCCTACGGACTAAACCCTCCGATTTATATAGACACCAGAGGGGGCTAGGGTTACACAGAGTTGGTTACAAGGGAGGAGATCTACATATCCGAATTGCCAAGCTTGCCTTCCACACAAAGGAGAATCCCTCCCAAACACGGGACGAAGTCTTCAATCTTGTATCTTCATAATCCAACAGTCCAGCCGAAGGATATAATCCGGCTATCCGAGGACCCCCTAATCCAGGACTCCCTCAGCTAGTCCCCGAAGACAACCACTGCATGCGTGTGGCCCAAACATATGTATGGATAGGTGTGTTTTTGAGTAAAAATGGAACAACTTTGATGTGGCACCATGATTTCATACTTGAAATCCCCAGAATGAGTGAGGGTTAGGTTGACGATGCATATGTATGTTACACCACACTTCAAGCCAACGACGGGGATTCATGCATGCATACATGCATAGTATATGCAAACTTAATTAGGTCTGAATCTCACCATGACCTATACTACGATAACACGAACCAAATGAAGAATCCGCGAATATATAGGCTTGTCGCTGACAACCACGTGAGGGAGTGTACCGTTCGAAGGCCACCACTACATGCATATGTATGGAGGTGATGCGTGCATCCATGTTTCAATACACAACATTGATGTGGCGCGTGTGTCAAAAACCGTACACTAGTTCCCCACACAGAGCGAGATCGGTTCATGATGTGTCATTGTACTAGCCACTTCGACTCGATGGGAGGGATTCATGCGTACACATGCATGTGTGTGTGCTCAAGCTGTATCATGCATGTCATCTCAGAGCAAAAATAATAATCCCCTCCTAAGTCAAATTAACCTCTCTTGTTGTCAGGAAAAAAGTAGTGATGGACCAAGCGGGCCCACAAATGGAAAGCATCGATATCACTAATAACCGCTTAAGTGGGTGTGACAAGACAACCACCACCACTTTGCATGTGGGCCAAACATATATATGTTTAATACCCAAAATGCACAACTTTGATGTGCCACATGCCTCAAAAACCGTAAACCATGCACCCCCATAGAGCGAGGTTCATATCAAGCGTACTACATATGATGGTCCCCTTCCCCCCTCTTGACCGCATACTATATGCTCCTGCCGTAATATATGTACAACCCAAAAGAATCATCATCGATGGTGAAATTAATTAACATCTCCCGATGTAGGTCAAAGTGATGCATGCATGCATCGACGATGGCCTCGTGGGCCCATAGATGGAAGCGTCACACGTGAGTGTCCTAGCTAGGATATGCATGTGGCCCAAAAAGGTGTTGTGTGATGTTTGAATAACCAATTTCACAACTTTGATGTGGCACGTGCCTCGAAAACCAAAAAGTCCCGACACTGAGTGAGGTGTACTTGTTCACGGACGCGTACGTATAGTATATATGCTAGTCCCCTCCCACCTCTTCGGAGCGTACTATATACCACCATAACACAAACAAAAAAGATTCTACCTTGCTGGTCAAATTAACCTCACTGCCGGCTGTTCGTCAAAGTGATGGAAGACGACCTCGTGGGCCCACAGAAAGCGTCACACGCGAGTATCGAGTGTCGTGTAGGACAACCATTGACTGCATGTGGCCAAAACATTTATGTATGACAGGGTTATGTAATGTTTTAAATAACAATTTCACGACTCTGATGTGGCATCAGCCTGCTAACAAAACTGCCAACCCACACGGTGGCTCACAACTCGTAGTGTACTGCGAGCCACCCGCCACCCCCAGACGCACACACCCACACACACACGGCGAATCTACCGCAACTACGACGCATGTTAAATTAATTATCCCACGGTGAACATACATGTTACCAAAGGAGGGATGTTTTAATTTCAAAAAAATCATAGAGATCATTAAGACGTTTTAGTACATTGATTGATTGATTTTATACAGGTATAATGTGCAAAAATCAAATTTGAGCTACATGCACATGTGACAGTGAACCTAAATGGATTGCAAAAACACATGTGTCTCACTAGGTGCATGTTTACTTCCTGTGCAACAAATTTCAAACATTGAGAATCTTGATTTTTAAATTCTAGTACATCCAAAATTTATTTGAAGTTCATGAAACTTATCGTGTTGTCATATGGACACCAATACAAAGTGGCATTGTACTTTTTTTGTCAAATTTGAGACCAGTTTTGATGTAATCTTTATCTAATTATAGACGGGAGATTATTAATAATTGGGAACCAATATCCCAAATAGATTATTTATTCGAACCGTGAGCGTTAGACCAACAATGGATACGTGCCATGCTTCGGTTAAGCAATAAAGCGGCAGCATGTAGCGACCTGACCCGAATGGATCAAGTCTCTGTGCTTAAGTGTCATCCCTGGATCGGTATGCTGACACACATAGTACTCGAGGATTTATAGCAAAGGTAAATCACATGTAAAAGTAACTTAAATACTATTACCTCAAATCCAAAATAGCGGAAGCAACAAGGTTGTGGATTCCCATCAACACCAACGGCAAAGTTGAGTGTAGAATCGTAACCCTAACGTATCACTTACTCGTCGTAAGAAACCTGCAACATGAGACATTGCAGCCCGAAATGGGTCAGTACATTGAATGTACTGGCAAATTCACACCATAGAGAAAATGATGAACAATGGCTATTACTATATGCATATATGGCTGGTGGAAAAGCTCTATGGTTATAATGTTTTTGCGAAAAGCCAATTTTTCCCTACTGCATAGGAATAAATTTATTTAACTATCATGGTGGTTGTTAAACATTGAGAATGGTTGACAGCATTCTCAATCCCAATTAAGCATCATCATTAAAACCCAACAAAGTTAATTAAAGTAAAGTGATGAGATCAACAAGATAATCCAAGAACTAGATACTCAAGATGTCCATAATTGGGGACACGGCTAATCATGATTAGTTTATACACTCTACAGAGGTTTGCACACTTTTCCCCACAAGACTCGATCGCCTCCGTTGGATTTCTCGCACTACATGGTGTTTGAGAAACGGATGACCGAGACACAATCTTTCAGAAGCGCTAGCACCTTACGATGGATAGACCGGTACACCTACTTTCCCCTACATCTGCTAGTCTACCCTGTAAGAGTTCGCACGACTTAATCAACTATGCCAGAGCCCATAATGGCTTGTGGCTGCACACGGAAGTTTCTAGTTTGAAAAATCTCATGATCCCTTTGAGCCTGGGTGGCGGTCCAAAAGAAAACAGGCAAGTCCTGGATTACCCAGGTGCCTAGACAGGCAATCCTAGAATAACCAGGTGCCTCAATCCACCCAGATGTGTGTTTAAGTTGCCACCTTAAGTAAACCATTAATTAAATCTCACATCTGTCATGGATACTCTCAAAACCCAATCCACGTCTACGAGCATAGCATGGCCATGTAAGCATAACGTAAAAGTAACTCCCAAGGTTTGAATGCAGGGCAATAGGTTCCTACCTCATCAACTACTTCCCAATACCCACATGTTATCAATCCTACTCATGCAATGTTTCAGGTTGAAACTAATGCATAAAAACTGGGGTATGAAAGAGGTATGATCAAGGTGTGAACTTGCCTGCAATGTTGATGAAGATGATTCGCACTCAAACTCTTGATAGTTCTACTCGTCACACTCCGGTCAATCTATCGTAAGCAAGCAATAGTAACCACACATAAGCAATCACTCAAAAGATCAGAAAGAACGAAGAAGACGATTCGAAAAACTTCAAAACCAAGCAAATAACTCTTGCAACATAAAACAATTTCTAACAGTACCAAAATTATGTGAATTTGGCCTTATCAGAAAGTTTAGGTCAAGAGCTTCAATTTGCAAAAAGAATCAACTCAAACGGAGCTACGAAACTCAAGTTATGATCAAACGAAGTTTGAATTCAAATCTGATCTAATTCAAATTTTAAACTTTTCAAAAACATGTTTAAGTTGTTTATTCGGAGAGAGGAGATCATAACGAAGATGTGGGCGTTGGTTTCGTTGAATTTGGACTAACGAGTAAAAAGTTATGCTTGTTTGAAGAACATGGACTATTCTGTAAATAAAGTATTCACATCTAGGTCCCTGGCCAAAATTACAGAAAAAGAAAAAAAACTAAAAGGCAAACGTTCGTTTTCTATACCTAACCAGCGAACGTTCTCTAAATAGATCCTTCTAAAAGAAAATCGGTTTTTTATTTATAAAAAAACGATCTAGGATTTTTTTTAAAAACCGAACTAAACCGAGAATAAACCGGGGTGGTTACCGGTTCGGCCGAAATAAACCAGCGGCGGCGGATCTGTCTGAGCTCCGGCGAGGGCCGTGCGGCTCCGGCGAGCGGGGCGAGGCAAGCCGGCGGCTCCGTGGTGGCTGCGAGGCGGCGGCATCGGCGGCGGAGAGCGGCGCGGTGGTGGTGGCGCGGCGCGGTGGCGGTGCAGCAACAGCGAGCGGCGGCGAGGCACTGCGGCGAGAGGCAGGGAGGTGAGGGGCGGCGGTGATGCGAAAAGGAGAGGGGGGGTCCCGGGCGACGGCTTTATAGGAGGGGAGGCGAGGGCGGCTTGGCGAGGGGCAATGGAGGCGGCGGTGGCGGCGCGGCGCCGGACTCCGGGAGGAGTCCCGGTCGGGGACGACGGGCGAGGCGGCGCAGAGCTGGGCCTTGGCCGGGCTGGGTGCTGGGCCGGCCTAGTCAGCGAGGGGATTTTTTTTAAAAAAACATTTTCCCGACAAGTTAAATAATAAAACAAATTAAATGAAAATATTATATAGGCATATAATATATCAAAATTTTCAGGAAAAGATTTTCTATGACATGAACATTGTTCTAGCATTAAAATAAAATACACACCAAATCTAATAATTCAAAGAGTGCTACTGGTCTAATAGAATCCAACAAAAAAATCATTTTTAAAAAAATTTCCAAAATGATTTCAAATAAAGTTTTCTCCAATTTTCTATTGTAGGGAATCATGTTACCCTAATTTCCATGTATTTTATTTTTGGAGAAAAATAATTTGAATAAAACTCAAATTAATCCAAATTGAAAATAAATTCAAAAGAACTTTGAATTTAAATCTTTGAACTCCCAACTCATATTTCATATAATTTGAAGAAGTCATTTTATCTTCTCTCGTGAAAAATCATTGAGTTGCATAAAGTTTCAGAATTGAAAATATTTTCAAATGAAATTCAAATATTTTCAACAACCCTTGTCATTTAAATAAATGGAAGAAGTCATGTCATCTTCTCTCCAGGGTTTCGTGATGAAAAAAGTATTTGAATTCACGGAGAGCAAAAAGCAAATATGAAAGTTTGGGAAAGTCCTTTTATTCCCTCTCATTTAACTTTCAAAAGTTTCGAATTCACTCACTTTCAGACAATCAATCAAACGATCAACCAAATCTATCTAATTATTATAACATTCCAAAATTTAGAATTTTGGGATGTTACAAACCTACCACCCTTAGAATGAATCTCGTCCTCGAGATTCGGAGAGGCTAGAAAGAAATAGGTTAGGTTTTGGGGCTCTCCTCAAAATCCATCGATCATCATAGGGGTCTGGGGTGCTGCCTCCCTTAATAGCATGGTTACGGTTCCATCCAAACTCATATACTCCATCCTTATTCTTGACAGTGTCGGTCTTCTTAGATCGTAAGGATAATTCCTTCTCTGGGCTCTTCCGGTAGTGGCATAACCTTTTCCTCAATTCTTTTGTATCCTTTCTTCTTGGTAAGGTTATTCCGAGACTGGGTCTTCATAGCTGACGGGTCTAGCGCCAATACTAATCAACTATCGATATCTCATGGTGGTCAACCATTTATGGTTTCTCCTGTAAGAAATGGGTCTGGGTTGATCCTCACCGTATAACCTACGGTTGGCAAAGCTGCCATGTACAACGGAAAAATACTTATACCATTCTAGGGTTTAAACAAGGTTTGCTCATCGTCTCTCTACTATAGGTAAGTCACTCAGATTTACCATCCCATATAGCAAGGCGAATAATAAGAGTAAGTCGGTATGGTGATCAATCCATCCCGCACCCAAATCATTACCTTGTATACGGTTTAGCGAATCTCGCATTCTAACACTCGGTCATCCTCACAAGCATTGCAGAATTTCTCTTGTTAATGAACTAAGTTCGGAAAATTCCATGGATTCTGCAAGCCAAACAAACATCTATCGTTCCTTCACAACTCTCAGGTTTTGCGTTACTCCTATAAGATTGTCTGTCGACAAAGGTATATCCTCTTCCAGGGTTCTTCCTTCAGCAAGAATGTGCTTGCTTCTTGGCAGGTCCTGGGGCCTGTGGGTTATGGCACACCTCATCACTTGTAGTCCTTGAACTTATCATTGGGCAACTAATCATTATTCCAACTTCCAACTTCCTAGTATTCTTAAATCCATCCAATTGTACTATCTTCCTTCCTTCTATTGGCACCAAACTAGGACATGATTACTTGGACTCATCATGGAGTTTCCATTGATCCATATTTCCGACATCATACCTCCTTTATATCCAATAGTAATTCATCTCTTCATCCTCGTGGGATATCCCTCATACCGAGATAAAAACTTATACTTATGAAGTCCATATTCCACTTCGTGGAACATCATTATCCTTTCCGCGGTCAAGCGTCCTTACAGGGGAATATTGGCCATCTCTGCATGGCACTTCTTCAACTGGGAAACGTGAAACACATCTTGAACTCCTGACAGTCCTTCAGGTAACTCAAACTTGTAGGCCACTTCTCTCATACGCTCCAAAACTCGGTATGGTCCTACAAATCTTGGGGCTAACTGTCCCTTAATTCCAAATTGTTTAACTCCTCGCAGAGGGGTCACACGAAGACATGCTCTGTCTCCAATTTCATAGACTACCTCCTTGCGTTTTTTAAGTCTGCATAACTCTTCTACCTGGACTGAGCTACTTTCAGTCTATCTCGAATCAACTTAACATTCTCTTCCGACTCCTTGATCACATTTGGTCCAAACAACTGACGGTCTCCAACTTCATCCCACATACTCTTGGGGTATCACACATATCGAGACAAGACTCGTATTCATTTTGTCCGAAATCTACTCAGTGGAGTATCCTTATCTTTTCCAGGGGTCAACGGTTCTTACAGGGTACTACCACCCTTAAAATGCACAAATCTTCCATAGACCATATTTCTCATATCCTCAGAATGGCCAAAATTCTTCTTCATAGAGTAACAACTCATAAAATCCATATCAGTACCAACGATGCTAACTTTAGTCATTCTCAAATGATTACAATCTCTCACTTTTCCATTACATGTCTCAACTCAACACCTCAATATAAAAGAACATGTTCTCACTTCTACTACTCCATTTCTTTTGTTGCAAACTCAACTATCGAGCACAAGTTTCCTTCTCCTTGGGGAATTCTCTGGCAAAGTGCCCTGCTTCATTACAACGAAAACATATTACTTCCGACAAGTCTCGAGGTTTCCTTTTTGGGCAACTGTTGAGGTAGTGCCCTGACTCCTTGCACCTATAACAGGTGATATGACTCAGGTCCTTCCTGGAATCCAATCTGCTTCCCTTCCTGGACTTCTTCATGCCAATCATGGCTTCTATTTATTGTGGGTCATATTCTACTTCCTCCGTCGGGAATTCTACTTGATCCCCATTCAAACAATTTTGGGAGATGTGTCCTTATTCTCCACATGAATAGCAAGACTTAGTGCAGGGTTTACTCGGGTCTTCTTTAGATGTGTCCTCCATCACAGCTTCTTCTGAAATTTCCATGAGGGCTCCTTTCATTTCTTCTTTCTTCTGCTGGATGGTTCGTTGTACCATGGGGTAGATGTGGCACTGAGCAGGATAGTGGGTAGTCCCTTCACACAAGAAACAAGTAATCTTCCTAGTTGGGCATTCTTCAACTGGGTGACTTCCTTCACAATTTGGGCATTCATCCTTGTGTTTTTTTTTTCTGGTTTTGTCCTATTTCTCCACAAAGCTTGCATGCACAAGGTTTCTTCATATCCTTTCCATAAGGCTTCAACTTCTGGGACACAAACCGAGACTTTGGCAAAGTTAACTTAAATTCCTTCCAAGTGGTTACTCCTTGCCATCCATTGATGGTTTGGTACATTCTCCACCAAGTAGCAGCACCTCTTTCAAAGCACCGAAGAGCATGCTGGGTCATATCATGTCCAACTATAGGGTTATTCTCCATGTGGTCCTCCATGTTCTGAATCCATCGGTCCGTCTCCAATTGACTCATCGGTCCAGAAAATACAAGCTCATCTCCATTCATCCTCTATTGGGTCCAAGGGTTTTGGGGTGAGATAAGAGGGATAGAGAGGGATACACACAATACACACAATGGTTTTGAAAAGACAGATTTTATCTGTGGCTGTCGAAAAAAAACATCAAACAAATGACAGCTCACAAACATCGCATCTAACATAGGTATATAACAGGGGTTTGGTCTTCTAAAGGTCAATAAATCTTCAACGTCGCCAAACTCTTCTAGTTTTGTTCATATCTCCGATGGGCTTCTTCCGATCATGCTTGTCCTTCTCAAGTTCTTTTGTCAGCTCAATCTCTGTTGTAGCAAAGTTTCTCGTGACGTCCTTTAATATTTCCGGAGTTGCATTCCAAACTTCCGGGTTTCAACATCCTTGACATGAACCATGATCCTGCTGTCCTTCAGTTCCTGACAAAACTCCGGTATCTCGAGGTTGTAGCTCCTCCAGCTTGGCTACTTTCAGCTTCTAGGTCCTAAGTTCTTCATGAATGGTCTCCTTGTCAAATATGACTTCCTACAAGTCCATCTTAAACTTATTGATGTATTACTCCAGATCCTGGTGATACACCGGCTAGGGCTAAAACTTCATCTTATGATAGGTGCTCCATCAGCCTTCTTCCATCAAATCCATTCTGAAAACATGCATCCTTAACTCAACACGGTGGCAATAGCATTAGCAGGTGATGACATCACGGATAACAGTGTTTCTACTCTTGTCATTTCCATGAGCTATCTCTCCATAGTTGATATCTCCTGCCTTAGGGTTTCTTTGACAAAACTTCGAGTTCTCATACTCCTTGTTTCAGTCTTTCTCCGATACACCTTGATCTCGGGTATTGACAACTTCCATAATCTGTTAAGTTCCATAAGGGTAGCCTTCCTAGGTCATACAAATCTGGGAATACTTCAGAGCCTTCAAATTCTACTTGTCTTCGGTCTTCAACCGTTGTAGTTTCCATTATTCAGATGCACGGAAAATACTCTTCATTTCGAAGTGGTCTTAGTTGTCTGATATCTTGTACTTCTTGGAGTGGTCTCATCAGTCGAATCTTCGAGTGGTCAAAAGGGAAAGGGTATGGTTTCACTAAAGGGAAATTTGAATAAACTCAGAAGAGAAGAGAGGTAAAAGATCTTTTTGAAAGGGAAAGTTGTATAGAAAAGTCTTTGCTATGGGCTTGCCAGTTTCTAGGGTCACGTCCTACAGTCAACATGTGCTCTGATACCATCTTGTAGCGACCTGACCCGAATGGATCAAGTCTCTGTGCTTAAGTGTCATCCCTGGATCGGTATGCTGACACACACAGTACTCGAGGATTTATAGCAGAGGTAAATCACATGTAAAAGTAACGTAAATACTATTACCTCAAATCCAAAATAGCGGAAGCAACAAGGTTGTGGATTCCCATCAACACCAACGGCAAAGTTGAGTGTAGAATCGTAACCCTAACGTATCACTTACTCGTCGTAAGAAACCTGCAACATGAGATGTTGCAGCCCGAAACAGGTCAGTACATTGAATGTACTGGAAAATTCACACCATAGAGAAAATGATGAACAATGGCTATTACTATATGCATATATGGCTGGTGGAAAAGCTCTATGGTTATAATGTTTTTGCGAAAAGCCAATTTTTCCCTACTGCAAAGGAATAAATTTATTTAACTATCATGGTGGTTGTTAAACATTGAGAATGGTTGACAGCATTCTCAATCCCAATTAAGCATCATCATTAAAACCCAACAAAGTTAATTAAAGTAACGTGATTAGATCAACAGGATAATCCAAGAACTAGATACTCAAGATGTCCATAACCGGGGACACGGCTAATCATGATTAGTTTATACACTCTGCAGAGGTTTGCGCACTTTTCCCCACAAGACTCGATCGCCTCCGTTGGATTTCTCGCACTACATGGTGTTTGAGAAACGGATGACCGAGACACAGTCTTTCAGAAGCGCTAGCACCTTACGATGGATAGACCGGTACACCTACTTTCCCCTACATCTGCTAGTCTACCCTGTAAGAGTTCGCACGACTTAATCAACTATGCCAGAGCCCATAATGGCTTGTGGCTGCACACGGAAGTTTCTAGTTTGAAAAATCTCATGATCCCTTTGAGCCTGGGTGGCGGTCCAAAAGAAAACAGGCAAGTCCTGGATTACCCAGGTGCCTAGACAGGCAATCCTAGAATAACCAGGTGCCTCAATCCACCCAGATGTGTGTTTAAGTTGCCACCTTAAGTAAACCATTAATTAAATCTCACATCTGTCATGGATACTCTCAAAACCCAATCCACGTCTACGAGCATAGCATGGCCATGTAAGCATAACGTAAAAGTAACTCCCAAGGTTTAAATGCAGGGCAATAGGTTCCTACCTCATCAACTACTTCCCAATACCTCCAATTTAATTAGATCCTAATCATGCAATGTTTGAGGTTTGATCTAATGCAACAAAAACTGGGTATGAAAGAGGTATGATCAAGGTGTGAACTTGCCTGCAATGTTGATGAAGATGATTCGCACTCATAACTCTTGATAGTTCTACTCGTCACACTCCGGTCAATTTATCGTAAGCAAGCAATAGTAACCACACATAAGCAATCACTCAAAAGATCAGAAAGAACGAAGAAGACGATTCGAAAAACTTCAAAACCAAGCAAATAACTCTTGCAACATAAAACAATTTCTAACAGTACCAAAATTATGTGAATTTGGCCTTATCAGAAAGTTTAGGTCAAGAGCTTCAATTTGCAAAAAGAATCAACTCAAACGGAGCTACGAAACTCAAGTTATGATCAAACGAAGTTTGAATTCAAATCTGATCTAATTCAAATTTTAAAATTTTCAAAAACATGTTTAAGTTGTTTATTCGGAGAGAGGAGATCATAACGAAGATGTGGGCGTTGGTTTCGTTGAATTTGGACTAACGAGTAAAAAGTTATGCTTGTTTGAAGAACAGGGACTATTCTGTAAATAAAGTATTCACATCTAGGTCCCTGGCCAAAATTACAGAAAAAGAAAAAAAACTAAAAGGCGAACGTTCGTTTTCTATACCTAACCAGCGAACGTTCTCTAAATAGATCCTTCTAAAAGAAAATCGGTTTTTTATTCATAAAAAACGATCTAGGTTTTTTTTAAAAAAAATTGAACTAAACCGAGAATAAACTGGGGTGGTTACCGGTTCGGCCAAAATAAACCGGCGGCGGCGGATCTGTCTGAGCTCTAGCGAGGGCCGTGTGGCTCCGGCGAGCGGGGCGAGGCAAGTCGGCGGATCCGGGGTGGCTGCGAGGCGGCAGCATCGGCGGCGTAGAGCGGCGCGGTGGCGGTGGCGCGGCGCGATGGCGGTGCAGCAGCAGCGAGCGGCGGCGAGGCACTGCGGCGGGTGCGGCGGCGAGAGGCGGGGAGGAGAGGGGCGGCGGTGATGCGAAAAGGAGAGGGGGGGGTCCTGGGCGGCGGCTTTATAGGAGGGGAGGCGAGGGCGGCTTGGCCGAGGGGCAATGGAGGCGGCGGTGGCGGCGCGGCGCCGGACTCCGGGAGGAGTCCCGGTCGGGGACGACGGGCGAGGCGGCGCGGAGCTGGGCCTTGGCCTGGCTGGGTGCTGGGCCGGCCCAGTCAGCGAGGGGAATTTTTTTTAAAAAAACATTTTCCTGACAAGTTAAATATTAAAACGAATTAAATGAAAATATTATATAGGCATATAATATATCAAAATTTTCAGGAAAAGATTTTCTACGACATGAACATTATTCTAGCATTAAAATAAAATACACGCAAAATCTAATAATTCAAAGAGTGCTACTGGTCTAATAGAATAAAAAAAATCATTTTTAAAAAAATTTCCAAAATGATTTCAAATAAATTTTCTCCAATTTTCTATTGTAGGGAATCATGTTACCCTAATTTCCATGTATTTTATTTTTGGAGAAAAATAATTTGAATAAAACTCAAATAAATCCAAATTGAAAATAAATTCAAAAGAACTTTGAATTTAAATCTTTGAACTCCCAACTCATATTTCATATAATTTGAAGAAGCCATTTTATATTCTCTCGTGAAAATCATTGAGTTGCATAAAGTTTCAGAATTGAAAATATTTTCAATTGAAATTCAAATATTTTCAACAACCCTTGTCATTTAAATAAATGGAAGAAGTCATGTCATCTTCTCTCCAGGGTTTCATGATGAAAAAAAGTATTTGAATTCACGAAGAGCAAAAAGCAAATATGAAAGTTTGGGAAAGTCCTTTTATTCCCTCTCATTTAACTTTCAAAAGTTTCGAATTCACTCACTTTCAGACAATCAATCAAACAATCAACCAAATCTATCTAATTATTATAACATTCCAAAATTTAGAATTTTGGGATGTTACACAGCATTAATCATCCAAATAGAAAAACAATATACGTGCCGCCGTGTGACCCGTGTGCCGTGCGAGCAGGCGTGAGTTGACGGGACGTGTCCGCCGCGCGGGTAGACGGGGAGGCGTGCGTGCAGGTCTGTGAATTGATGGAGACGTGCTCGCTGCGCAGTGTCATCGGGAGGCGTGCGAGTAGCTGTGTGAAACTTTGGTAGGCATGCCAGCAGTCCGGTGCGCAGGCTCACCGGGAGGCGAGCCATCAGTTTGACTTCCGCCTGCCTCTCTCCCACAACTCCATATTAATGGTGCCCCCGAGCGGCCGCACCCCCATCCTTGCTACGCACACACAATCCTCTCTCTCCGCTTGCATCCTCGATGCCACTCTCAGTCCTCAAAGCCGTCAGTGCATGAGGATGTCGTCGAAGAACCCCATCGGAGGGAGTGGCGATGCCGGGGCTGCTAAAGCACCAGAGCACGGTGTGGAGATGGAGACAAAGGTTGCCTTCACCTCCAGTGAGTTATCGCTGCACCCTGACGTCATCAATGGCGTCGAGCTTCCACAGCCGGAGGCGGAGTTCCACACCGACTCCGACGACCACTCCGGCGACGACTCCGACGACCACTCCGGTGACGACTCCGACGACGACAGACAGCTGGTTAGTCATCTATACCCATTTATGTGTCAAATAGATCATAGGGTTTCTCCGGTTACTCCTACCTCCCCCTTTTTGGAATAGAAATCCTACAGTTATGTTCTCCCAATCCATGAAATCTGAGTAAGTTTCATTAGATCCGTGTAGTGTATTAATTGTTTGAATGGTACAAGTGATAAGTGATTAGTTGTTTCATCTGTGCAAATGATTTCTGCTAGTAATCAGACTAGGTTTAGTGTTCGTGCTAATAATTCCTAGCCAGGGCTTGAAATTTGATTTTCAATGACCTACATATGTTTGTGCCATTATTTTCTTCAAGATTGGTCTGTACATAGACGACTGTGCTTAAAAATCAAACCATAATCTTTGGACATGTATAAATAAATAGCCATAAATTCCTAATTCGACTTCACGGCATGTCATCATTGATTTGATGCCAATTTTTTTTACTATTTGTATAGGTGCTGTCTGACAATGTGGACAACGAGGATGAAGATGTCCAGAGGAGGTACAACAGGCAAATCCTAAGGGAGCTTTATGCGGGAATGCATAACAGGCGTACTAGGACCTGGAACGGCGGCTATGGATGCCCATCTTGCAACCAGAAGCTTCATTATGCGTATCTAAGTGTTCTGGCGCATGCAAGAGGACGGGCCATTGGCTCCTTCAAGCAGCAGAAGTATTCTTGCTGGGTGGCGAATGACGCGTACACCGAGTACCTGGAGAAGCGCCAGGATCATGCCGGCCTGTGAGATGAGATGTGGGACGGATCGAACTATATATGTACGCTTGAGTATGCTTAATGCGGTTGAACTATGTACCACTTACGGTTGAACTATGCTTATGCTTATGCACGTGTACGCTTGTTACCTATGTCTAAGTATGTTAAATATTTCACCAAATTTTGGTAAAAATTACAACGGGGGACAAATAAACCAGGACAGAGGTAGTACGTCAATCACACACGGTTCCCAAAATTGGAACCGTGTGCAATTACTTTCATTTTGCTTGCTGCGTCAATCACACACGGTTCGCTCTAGCAAACAGTCGCCCCCAAAATTCTTTGTGGGACAGAAAAACCTCACCACCCAATTCAGAAAAGAAAAAGAAAAACCCTCCCCATCCCCACGTTACAAAAACCCTCACCCCACCCGCCGCCCCCTCGGCCCATCCGATACGTTCCCCATTCACACCTACACAAGCTCCTCCGCGTCTATGCCATGGCACCGCCTATCGCAGCGGTAAACACTTAGCTCGACGCCTACCGCCGTCGGCAGCCTGCCGGCAAAGCCCACCACATTTCGCCACTTCCGCTTGCCGCCGCCTATCGCCATCGACTTTCTCGATGCTGCTCACGGTCAACCCAGCTCCGCTCGGTTGGGGAATCTGCCATACTGAGGGTTCTTTCTCATGGGCGACAAGGTAACTAATTTAACGAGATATTATCTCATATCTTATCCTAGTTCATCTGCCTCCTTTAATCACCCGGCGGAAATCGCCGTGAATTCATTTTTATTCGAGCTGATTTGAGGGTTTTCTTTCATTCATATAATGTACAGTGCGCCGACACTTCAGGACTTTGCGACTTCTGCCAGAGATTCCATCTCACCGCCAGATAACTTGAGGACGCGCACAATATGTTCAATCTCACCCTAAATCGGTTGGCATGGCCTACTTTCCTGAACATATTCTAAATATTGCCACATTTGGATAAAATGTGCCACATGCACCATATACGTAAAAGGGTATTTTCCCCCTCTTCTTTCTATATTAGGCAAATTAATGATGTATTGTTCTGTCGATTACTCTCATATTTCCATGACATCATGTTTACCCTATCTGTTTAATTATAGATTTTTTGTCTTTCGATTTCAACTGCTTACAGTTCTTTCAATTAGGGCCCATATTTGCATGTTACCATATTTTCTTTAACAATCCTACCATTTTCTGCAGAACATCCCTTGCTATGCAAAATATTATGTAGTGCACAATTTTTCCCTTTACATAGATGAAGGCTCCACGGATGTCATACTGCACACAAACCATGGATTTACAATCATTGCTACTGTAAGACTTGATGAACATGGTGGCTCCTATTTTGGCACTGGCTTTTGGAATGAAATTGCAAAGTTCTATGTACTGAAAGCTGGCAATAAAATTGCACTACACATAAAAGGGCCTGGTCATGAGATATATGCTAACTTCCCCGACAAAATCATCCATCCAGACTTTGTTCGAAGTAAGTTTTCTTTTCAACTATCTGCATGTTGACTTATCCAGCAATGTCAAATGAGTTGTGTAGTATTTAAGCAACCAATTGTCATTCCCTTTTCTTACTATATTCCTACCTAATAACTTCTAGCTACCAATACACTTTTCTATTGCCATGTTTTAACTAAATATTCCCTGTACTCCCATTTCTATCAGAAAGCGCCGCTGACAAGGAGACTCCGGAGGTGGAAAACGGGGCTGCCAACAAGCGGAGGCGGGGCGAGCTAGAACTGCAAGCGACTCTAGAAGGCGTAGACTTCATCAGCAGCCTCCCCGATGATATGTTGAGAGTCATCATCTCCCTCCTCCCAATCAAATATGGGGCGCGGACAACCGTCCTTTCCCGGCGGTGGAGCCCCCTATGGAACTCCAGCCCTCTCGACCTCATTGACACCCACGAGCTCTGCCATGGCTATCGCAAAAGCTTGGATGCGTTCTCCAAGATCCTCGGCAGTCACCTTGGCCCAACAAAAGGCCTTAGAATGGGCAAGTTCTGTTCCAATGGCAAGGACGGAGCCAAGCTAGACGACTGGTTCCGATCCCCTGCCCTAGATCAGCTCGAGACGCTCACTTTTGATGATGGGCATATGCGGTCGTGCCAACATCCACACTCCGCCTCGTGCCCACGCTGCTCGTCGCCAAGTTCAGGAACTGCCACTCCCCCCCTTAATGACGCGCCCGCTCTTATTCTACCATGACTGAAGCACCTCGAGCTCGTCGTCATCTGCCTCTCAAACAGTGACATGGAGCGCCTGCTCCGTGGCTGTACTGCACTCGAGTACCTTCGTCTTTAGGCGATCAATGGGTTGAGTACCTTCCACATCACCTCCATGACTCTCTGGACTATTTATGTGTGTTGCTGGTGCGGCAAGAAGACATCACAAGATGTGTACCACAGTATGGTCATTGCGGATGCACCTGCACTTGAGAGATTACTTGTAGTTGATCAAGAAGGTCCAACAAGAATCAATGTCATTTCTGCGCCAAAATTGACAGTGGCGGGCTACTCGTCTCGCAAATACTCTGAACTTGTTATTGGATCCACACCTGTTTAGGTACAACAGCCGCCTTCTACCTCTCCTTCTACAAATTAACATTATTTCTAATTTTGAACATGTTTGTTCATATGTCATTCAGAAAATGATTCCGACAAGCTTGACCTCGAAACTGCGCACAGTGAAGGTCTTGGCACTAGAATCTATCGGCCCCAACCTGGAGCAAGCTGTCAGTTTCCTGAGATGCTTTCCATGCCTGGAGAAGCTATATACCGAGGTGATGTTCCTTTCCTGTTAAATGTTAACCAGAAGGGAGTTCAATTTTTCTTAGGGAACTTCTCATCCACTCCAACCTCTTGTGAAGAAGGCTAAATTTTTCTAGAATGTAATCAAATGCCCATGTTAATCATGTTAGATCGAAGATGGCATGTTAGTGCATTTTACAAATCCTGCAAACCAAATAGGATTGTAGTAATGTTCAAAACTGCATGTAGGCACTAACACGTTTTCTTCTTTTGCAGATAAGATTATGCCCAATGGTGGATAATGTGATACAATATAACAATCACGTCGAATGCCTAGATCTGCATCTCTCAGAAATTACTTTGAACTCCTACCGAGGGACCTTACCAGAGATTATATTCACCAGGTTCTTTGTTCTTAGAGCAAGAGTGCTGAAGGAAATGAGGTTTTCCCTACATTTATTTCGCAAAAATGATTGGTTTGTTGATCAGCGCCGCGGCTGCGGCAGAATGGAGTAGGCTCCAAAAATGCTGAATTTCATTTTGGAACTTCAGATGACAAAGTAATCGGAAGCCATCGTGTCAACCCTATACATGACTTCTCAGTGGCTGACCCCTTTGCAAAAATTGTGAGGTTTCGAAACCAGACTTAGAAGCGGTGATATTAGTTTGAACCTCTCTGATATCCATGTTCAGCGGATTAGCGCGAGCGTTTGCAGCTGATGAGCTGAATTTAATTTCTAATATCAGTTTGAACCTTGTAATCTTCGAATTTGAGCCATATAACTCTGGAATTTGAACCTTATAACATTTTGAGCTTTTGTGGTACAATCGTTGAAATGGCATCGTATCAGACTTGTATATTGCTAACACTATTTTGACCTTAATATGCAATGGTCTTAGATTTTATTAACCATTCTCAAATCAGTTTACCTTGTCGATCTAACAACACACGATCTGTATAGCTAACTCGACTTCGATCTTTGACATTATTGCACACAGTTGATTTCTTCCACCGGGTGCACTATAGAGCGCAGAATTACTTATCGCACTCGAGTGTCCATCATCACCCTTCTGTGTAACTTTGACCTCATCACCTACGGGTAAACTTATGATCGAAGTCATTCCACACACTTTGTTTTTACAAAGCTTTTTGCCAATAAACGCCCACGATTTGTCCCTCTTCTAGCCGACGGGTGGCCAAACAAGCCGGGCAGGAAGCTTGCGCGGTAGCGGGGGAACAGGCTCACTGATGATACATTTGGCGCCTCTTCGAGCCCACACATGCGGGACGGTGTTGTCAAGCGTGCATTGGAATCCTCCGCTATGAATGTCGTGACAAGACATGCCGATTACAGGCCGGTCGGCCCCCATTTGTTATAGCGGCCATTTAACCATTGTGTCTCTTCAACCTTTCAATCTTGCCCCACCATTGCAAGAAGCACACCCACCACGAGAAATTCTTAGAGGGTATCCTACACGGCTCCAATGGCACTCCAAGCGGCTGCCGACGACGAGCAGCAGTTCACCATGCGTGCCGTGGTGGACACCCACAGAAGGTTCATGGACCTCTCGGTGGTGTACACCAACGACTTGGTCTGGGTGGAGCACTCCATCCACATCATGGAGCTATTGCCTGCCGCGGAGAGGTACAATGTGGTCGGGTTCGACCTCGAGTACACCCGCGCTCGTGCCGGGTCTCGTTCCAAGGTCGCCGTCACCCAGATGTGCATGCGCCACCATGTCCTCATCTACCACTACTGCCTGGACACAAGGCCTTGCAAGCGTTTTGCTAGGTTTGTCAACAGCCCCCACTACATGTTTGCTACGGTGGACATCACCAACGATGTAAAGGCGCTCGAGAATTCGGGCATCGCCTGCCAGAATCTTGTCGACATCTAGGGCCAATACAAGATCTGGTGAAGCAAGGAGCATGAGAAGGACTCACTGGTTCACCTCGCTGAGGCCATCATCGACCCCCTACTACAGCGACATGAAGGATTCATGCAACAAGGACAAGCGTTCCTGGCACTCGGCCTGGATGAAGAAACTCGACAAAGCTCACGTCGTGTACGCTGCCAAGGAGGCGTACACGAGCTACGACATGTACAGGCGGATCGTTGACATGAGGAAGTGCCTCCTTCCCCAAAACGGCCGTGGATCCAGCCGGAAGCGGGGCTATGGCAACCGTCGTCGCAATAATAAGTAGATGATTAGATCCTCATTTCGCCTACTTAGTATGCATGTAATTCCTTGCTTTGGTGTGTGGAAATGTTATGTGTGTAGTCCCTTGTGTAATTGTATGCTTAATTTGGTTATGCAATGCTGTCTTTTTAAGTATATATGTTATTGCTCTGTAGACAGAGCATAGATGTTGTGCGGACAAAGAAAATCACATCGCACATGGACTAAACAATAACCCGTCGGTGATGTTTTCATCAATCACTCACAATTGTATACCAGCAATCGTTTGCTCACAACACACACGGCTTGTTAGCAGTAATCGTCTGCGTTGTTATCGGTCTTCGCACACGTTTCCGATTACACACCTGTTTGCCTCATATCACACACATCTTGTTCATTTGAACCGTTTCTGCTCTCATGTCTCAACGCAAACAGTTCATCCAAGTGAACCACATGCCGTATATCGCACACACCTTTGATCTGGCTGACCATTTCTTTTGTGTTGCCTAATCACAAACAGTTCATCCGAGTGAACCGTATGTTGTACATCGCACATACCTTCATCTCGCTGTCCGTTTCTTTTGTTCCTCCTCATCGCAAACAGTTAATTGAGCTGAACCGTATGCCCTGCATCGCACACGCAACTAAAATCTGAACCGTGTTTGATGCATCCGCCATCACAAACGTTTTGCACCTTTTTGACGGTTTTTTACATCACTGATTGCGATTATGGCATCGCACAGAGTTTCATCGAAGGGTCTCTGATCATAGTGTCACGTTTCCAACATCCTGCAGTAGTGTACTATAAGCGCTGCCCCAGTCTAATGTTTACGTGTACTACTACGGTGTTCTTTTAAGTTTGACCAACCCTATATAAAACTAAACTAAGCTCCCATACGCGCACTCATCAATATGCCACCGCCATTGCGCATGCCAGCGCCCACCTGCTCCGGTCGACCATTTCTCTCCCATCACCATCGTGTCCCCGCCATCCCTGTGCAATGAAGCCAAAGGCTCGTCCGCTCACGTTGTCTGTAGTCCCTCCTCGCTATGCCGCCGTGCTGCAAAGCACGCGAGCAGCTGGTGCAGCCGCGTCTATGCCCACAACGTACGAAGAGGAGGATGAGTGCGTGCTCCAGCACGCCGGCTAGGAGGAGCTAGTGTGTCATTGTCGTCTTTGCCTGCGCGGAGGAGGCGCGCATGGTGGCTATCGCGGCGGAAGCCGGTCGCGCTCGCGCCGAGCTCGCAAACCGGGTGCGGACGTGGAATATACCTTCGAGACCTTGAATGCCACGTGGATCCTGGAATCTGAAGGAAAAATTTGGGTCAGTTGACTCTTGTGAGCCGTTGGATGCAACATGGACGGCTAGAAGGGCTTCTTCAACCTGCAAAATTGGTGCACTGTTCATCTTCTCTCTCAAGCATCGAGCCGCCAGCCCGCCATAGGCCTAACCGCCTGCAGCCGCTATCCCACCCTCCCTGAACCGCCTGCCACCGCCATGCTCCCCCACCCCCGCCATCCGTTTAACCCCAGGCATGATCCATTTTTTTCTGACGAACTGCATTCCAAACCCAACACTCATAAGATAGATCATGGGCACCCTGCCACCCTAATATAGATACTGGGGTAGCTTCTTTGCCATCTTCTTCCCTCGCTTCGTCGATTCATCAAACTTCTTTCACAAATCGACTGACCCAAATTATAGTACTAGTACGTTTTAAGTACAGTAGGAACGCAAAGATACGAGCAGTAGTACCAACTACAAGAAGAACATTAGTAAGACATACTAGTACTACTGTACGTACTAAAGATTTCAAATAATGAGAAATAAAATAAACATAGTTCTGCTGGGGGCTCAGCACAACACACCCTTGAAATAAAACTAAGCAACTAGTCCGCTTGACACTGCAGTAGAAGCAGCATGAGCAACGACACTGCCACCTTACTCGGTGTCCGAGTCCATGTCCTTAACTTCGTCCTCGTCCCTCTTCCTCTTCCTCTTCGCCGACACTTCTTTCCTTGAACCGGACACTCGGCTCTGCTTCTTCATCCAACCCTTGTAGATATTTAAACAAAGGTAGGCACCCGTTCTTGCGTACACGATGTGATCTTCATCTATTGCCTTCGACTCCCATGCATGATGAAACTCCGAGTGAGGTTTCTTCAGTTGAGCGTATGAAGGATCAATCATGGCTACTGCCAGGGTCAGCATTAAAGGCTGAGAGGAGGACACTAGGCTTGCCTTCTAGAGATCGAAGGGCTGGCCTACAGTGAGGCCTATCCGACCCAGGACTCTCCTGTCGTTCGTAAAGTCTATAGCAACAAATTTCACTCTTTTGTACTTGAGGAAGAACTCAAATTCCCGGCACCTAATGTCGGCATGGCATATGTGGTAGACCAAGCACACGTTATGTACACAAACCTGGAGCACGGCGGGCTTCTTCTTCTCTGCCTCCTTTAGAAGCTTCTCGCTTTCCAGGGTTGTGGTGTACTCAACATCTAGCCTAGCAACCCACTCATCCTTTGAACTTTTGAACATGCGTAGGAAGCAAGCAAGGCACGCTTCCACCATCGTGGATCTACGGGTGTAGATGACGATGAACTCATTGCCAGTGATGGTTCTAACCTTGTACTAACCGGCGATAATGGAGATTTGGGAGGCCATGGATTTTGGAGGCGGGTTAGGAGAAGTTGAACTGGTGTAATGTGAAAGGACAGGACGACTGGGAGTGAACTGCTGTAAGGTAGAAGACGGAGACGAGTAGGGCGTGCGAACGGCGTGGGGTGGTGGCTTGCCCGGTGGATAAACGACGCATTCCCCCAAAGAGTTCTCGAGTACTATGCGGGACCCACTAGATGCCATGTCTACTAGACCCATATCGTAGGCCTAACGGTATAGCTTCTGCATGTTCGCACGCCATGTCTGCGCGTGCATGTAACTTCACTTAATTCTGTCAACTGTCGCGCCTCCCATGACTTTCACCTCCCTCGCGCAGTCACGCCCTTTGAGACTTTAGACAGATATAAATGTGCATTTTTTGCCTACTCCGCATGCATGATACTCTCTCTAGACCTTTTTACTCCGCATAAGATTTGTGTCAAGTCAAAGTTTGCAAAGTTTTTGACCAAATTTACACTAAAAATATCAATATCTACAATACCAAATATATATTTTATGAAACTACATTTCATAATGAGTATAAAAATATTGATTTGACATTGTGAATGTTGATACATTTTTCTGTAAGTTTGGTCAAAGTAGAGGTACATTGACTTCACACAGAACTTATATGCACAATGCAGACTAGTTCCTCTGTCCAGGTGCGTGCCATGTCCTATCTAGTCATCACAACAAGGTTATCTATTAGAGTACTACTACCTCCCTTCTAGTTTAAAGGGCTCGATTCAAAAATTTCACCTACTCTTACCAAGAGAGAGGTAGTGGAATAGTTTTTGTAGTCTGCAAAAGTACTCAATTAATGCTCTTGTTATTCACAAAAAAATGTGTTTACCAATGCATTATCGCATTGCAGGCATGCAGAAACACTAGTAAATGACAACGATTTTTACATGCATTAGTTAATATTCTCTTTAGGCTACTCATAGTGGAAAGTATCATATACTAGTATCATGTGCATGATACTAGTGTATGATACGGGACTACCTTTATAGTGCCATGCATGACACAAAGTATCATAGTATTTAACATGATACAGTATCTACCTATGTTACTCTAACCCCCTCTGTAACACCCTCGATGCGACTATATCTCCCACGCGTCGAGGCACGACTTAGAGGCATAATCGCATTGAAGGCATATGTCGCAAGTTAGGCAATCTTCACAACATCCCATGTAATATATAGATAATAAAAGGGGAGAGAACATAGTTGGCTTACACTCGCCACGTCAATCAAGTACATAAATAACATTACATCATTCAAACACTCATGGCCCGACTACGGCGCCAAAATAAAAGATAACCCAACATGCGACACGGTCCCGATCACCCCCAACAGGGCACCACTACTGATCATCAGGAAAGGAAACATAGTATCATTGAGAGTCCTTATCGAACTCCCACTTGAGCTCGAGCGCGTCACTTGGAGCGGAATCATCAGGCCCTGCATCTGGTTTGGAAGTAATCTGTGAGCCACAGGGACTCAGCAATCTCGCACCCTCGCGATCAAGACTATTTAAAGCTTAATAGGTATGGCAAGGTAAATATATGTGGAGCTGCAGCAAGCGACTAGCATATGTGGTGGCTAAACTGTTCGCAAAAGAGAGCGAGAAGAGGAGGCAAAGCGCGAGCGAGAAACTAGAGAACAACCTGCGGCAAGCATTACTCCAACACCGTGTCCACTTCCCGGACTCCGCCGAAAAGAGGCCATCACAGTAACTCACACGGTAGATTCATTTTAATTAAGTTAAGGTTCAAGTTATCTACAACCGGACATTAACAAATTCCCATCTGCCCATAACCGCGGGCACGACTTTCGAAAGTTCAAATCCCTGCAGGGGAGTCCCAACTTAGCCCATGACAAGCTCTCACGGTCAACGAAGGAATAGACCTCCTCCCGAGACGTTCCGATCAGACTCGGTATCCCGGTTCTTCAAGACACTTCGACAGGTTAAAACAAGACCAGCAACACCGCCCGAATGTGCCGACAAATCCCGATAGGAGCTGCACATATCTCGTTCTCAGGGCACACTCAGATGAGACTAGCTACGAGTAAAACCAACCCTCAAGTTTCCCCGAGGTGGCCCCGCAGGCAGCTCAGTCGGACCAACACTCAGAGGAGCACTGGCCCGGGGGGGGGGGTTTAAATAAGATGACCCTCGGGAAAAAGAGGCTAGGTGGCAAATGGTAAAACCAAGGTTGGGCATTGCTGGAAAAGCTTTAATCAAGGCGAACTATCAAGGGGTTCCATTATAACCCAACCGCGTAAGGAACGCAAAATCCGGGAACATAACACCGATATGACGGAAACTAGGGCGGCAAGAGTGGAACAAAACACTAGGCGAGAGGCCGAGCCTTCCACCCTTTACCAAGTATATAGATGCATTAACATAACATGGCAATATAATGATATCCCAACAAGTAAATAATGTTCCAACAAGGAACGTCCTCCAATCTTCACCTGCAACTAGCAACGCTATAAGAGGGGCTGAGCAAAGCGGTAACATAGCCAATCAACGGTTTGCTAGGACATGGTGGCTTAGAGGTTTGACATGGCAATTTGGGAGGCTTGAAAGCAAGTGGTAGGCATCGTAGCATTGGCATAGCAAAAGAGCGAGCATCTAGCAAAGCAAAGATAGTAGTGATTTCGAGGTTATGGTCATCTTGCCTGCAAAGTTGTCAGAGTTGACTGGATCCTCGAAAGCAAACTCAACGGGCTCCTCATTAGCGAACTCGTCTCCCGGCTCTATCCAAACAAGACAAACAAGCAAACGGAACACAATCAACCACGTGCAAAGCTCAAACAATATGATGCAAAGATGGTATGCTATGCGGGATGCATATGCAAGATTTGACAAGGGATACATGAACCTGGCCTCAACATGGAAATCCAAGTGTGCCACTGGAAAGATGATATGAAATCGCTTGAAGACGATATAAAGAACGTCGGAATCGGAGTTACGGTTTGGAAATGGCAAGCAATTCAAATATGACCACGTTCTGCGATTTACAGCAAGTAGCCATCTAAATGCAACGAGATGAACATGCTACAGCACCCAAACATGGCAACAAAATACATGGCAGGAATCCATTCATGATGCTTAACAAAAGTCTAGCACTGAGCTACAGCCAATTCATCCATTAACAGGTTCAAACAAGCATGGCAAAAATGCATATGGTAAACAGATCTCAGACTTAGTGAAATTAACACTTGTCTGAAATTTCAGATCAGATAGCACTCTTTGGAGCATAAAACTCTATGCTACAGGACCTGAACATGGCAAAGTAAAGCATGGCATGGAGATATTCAAAGAGCTTAACAAAAGTCCCTTAGTGACCTTGAGCCAAAAGGATCAGAAAATACAATTGCAAGCATGTGAACATGGCAAAAACATAATCAGTTCTCAGACTTGGTAAAAACTGGAGCATGCTGAAACAGATATCAAGTAGGCATGTTTACAAGCTCGATGCACTCACTACAGAGCAAGTCATGACAAGCTAAGCATACACCCATCAAGAATACACAAAATGTAAGCTAGACATGGCAAAAACAATAGCATAGCATGCACGGATCAACTACAACATCCTCGGCAAAATCGCTAACAAGTAGACAATCTGCCCAGATTCACGAAGTAGCAAAAGTAGAGCTCGATTGACTCAGGCTAGGGTGCTCCATAATTGCAAACAAAGACATGGATGGATAGAACACTACAAGATTAACAAAACATCCTTAATGATCATCCTCAAAAGAGGCACGGATCTCTAGGAAACAACATGAACATATGGCATCATGAGAAAAACAGATCAAGGACTTAGTGGAAATGCCAAGTCCCTGAAATCAGCATTACCAAGTGCCTCACTTTGCAAGCTTCTGCTAGTCACCACACACATCACCAAAATACATGGGTTGCACCTCTGTAAAGATGGCAAAACCCTTAACAAAACATATGTAGAACTCATGGGCATATCATGCACACATTAATCATGGCAAAAATGACAAATAGCTAAATGGAGCAGCAGATCTGACAATTATCTCAAGTAGCACTCTTCTAACAGCATTTCGGGCATCAAGATGAACTCAAATGAAAATGATGCAATGAGATGAAATGATGTGCTCTCTAAGACGAACATTTTTATATGCTATATGCCCAAAACAGAGCTACGGATGCAAAGTTACGGCACGATGAACATGGCAATATGAACTAGGGTTTCGGGAGAAAGTCAACCGAGATTTAAATCTCAGATCCAGATCTGGGCTTCATGCGAAACGAGGTTCGCCGGAACTTTGCCGGAATCTTCGAGGAACTTGTCGGGGCGCCGGATCCGGGCAGTGAGGGGCCAGAGCGCTTGCCGGAGTGAGGGGGGCGGCGAGGCGGCGGCGGGCGCGAGCACCGGCGGGCGGCGGGGCAAGGCGCGGGCACCGGCGGGCGGCGAGACGAGCTCGCGCCGGCGCGGGGCGCGTCGGCGGCGGCGACCGGCGAGGTGGCCGGAGCCGGGGGAGAAGATCCCGTGCGGCGGCGGGCGGCAATGGTCCTCGGGGGCCCCTCCTGGGCCTCCCGGGCCGGCGGCGACGGGGGAGTGGGGCGGCGGCGCGGCCAACCCGCGGGCGACACGTGGCGGCGGCGGGGCTAGCCGGACATGTCCGTCGATGGCCGTTTTTGTCCGGCGGCGGCGAATGAAATTGATCTAGGGTTTCGGGGGAGGAGAAAGAAATTTCGGAGGGGGTTCTTTAAATAGGCATAGAGGGAGCTAGGAGAGTCCAAATGAGGTGCGGTTTTCGGCCACGCGATTGTGATCGAACGCTCTAGATGATGGGGAAGGTTTTGGTGGGTTTTGGGCCAACTTGGAGGGGTGTTGGGCTGAAACACACACGAGGCCTTTTCGGTCCCTCGGTTAACCGTTGGAGTATCAAACGAAGTCCAAATGATACGAAACTTGACAGGCGGTCTACCGGTAGTAAACCAAAGCCGCTTGGCAAGTCTCGGTCCAATCCAGAAATGTTTAATCCCCACACATGAAAGAAAGGTAGAAATGACCACCGGAGGAGAACGAAGCGCCGGAATGCAAAATGGACAACGGGGAAAATGCTCGAATGCATGAGATGCACACGTATGCAAATGCAATGCACATGATGAAATGATATGAGATGCATGACAACGATAAAAACACACGGAGACAAAGACCCGAACCCGAGAAAATAAAATAACTTAACGTCGGAAATGGCAAGAGTTGGAATACATATTGGGTAAGTTACATCCGGGGTGTTACACCCTCCCTTCTTTAATTCTTTGCCACATCAATATGTTTGCTATTCCTGTGTGCATGATACCTTGCTAGCCTTAATCATCGCATGCAATAATTTAGTGCACCTTGAAATCTGAACATGTGTGGGGCATGTATGTTTTCAATGACTTGAGACTATACCAAGCCTAGCATGCAAGATGACTTATTATGCACATACCTGCAAGAAGCCCATTTTGTCTCCAAATATTTTCCTCTCCATGTGTGAAAACAATCTGCCTGCTTGACTCTCCTTCTCCCTCCGGTAGTCCCACCACTTCACCCCGTGTGGAAAAAATCTGCATGCATGACTCCTCCCCCCGTGCTTGTCCAATCCATTGTGACCAACAATATTTCCACCTCTTCCCTCCCCCGTAATTTACTCCAACAAATATGCCCATGTAGCTGTTACGTTAATCACACAACATATCTTACGTAGGTGTGCCATTGATCGCTGTAAATACTATGCCTCCCAGGGCATTCAGAAGAACGCTCACGTTCATCGCTATGTCCTGCCCCTCCCTCTCACGTCGACCACCATGGAATCGCCCCTCCCAAGCCCTAGGCGCCCCTTGCTGCACCACACGGAGGGTCACGCGTCGCCTTCTGTTCCTCGTCGCCACTCGTCGAGGAGGATGCGTCGGTGTCCCTCTCCTCGCCACGACGCGTCGAGGTGGACGTGTCGGCGTTCCCAGTCTCGCCAGCACGCGTGTCAGAGGATGCATTGGCTCCCTGCTACGAGGAGAATGTCGCACCGCCCGTCGAGCCCCCCAGCCTTGAGGAGCCTTGCTAAGAAATGGAGGTCACCTTTTGGGAGGCTTTGCCGCTGGCAGAGCGCGCCAAAATAGAGGCGGAGAAGAAGGCCGAGGAAGAGAAGCGTGCCGCGAGGCATGCTTCCTCGTAGGCCTATGATGCGTCCAAGAGAGTCAGGCAATTGGCTCCTTGGCAGAAGACTCGTGCGAGGGCCGTGAGGGTGGCGGAGGACGCCCATGCTAAAGCCCTGAGTGAAGTCGGGCCCAAGTGCCTCATCTACGCTTGGCGGTACGTGGACCGGGTGCACGCTTCCAACAAAGAGGAGTACCTGTTGGCGCCGGATCACCACACCGGTGAGATCACGCTCGCCCACCGGCAAGCTGCTAATCAGCACCTGCGAGTTGCAAGGCTGAGGAAGAGGCGTTGTGTCGGCGCACTGGGAAACGGCCGCGCACCAGGGCACTCGTGGTGCGCCACAAGCGCTCCTATGAGCGTCGTGGCTTTTATTAGAAATAATTTAGTTTCCTAAGGCGGTCTCATTAACTTTTGGACGCAAATGATAAATCCCAAACGTTCAAGACTGTCCTTAATTAAGTATGTAAAAGGAAAAGTTTAGAAACCTTGTGTATCCGTACGCATTTTGTAAGTTCGTGCATATAGCACAAACTTAACTATATATCGCACTACACGTCTCTCTCTCTATATATGCTTGTAGACTGTGCTACTACTATCACTTATGTACGTGCAAATCCACATATTAACATTACGATGTGGTTTTGTAAAAGTAGAAAAACAACACTAGTCAAGCTTGTGAAACATTTCAATGTAAAAGAAATGCAAAAATGCTCGTTTGATTGTTTACTTTTAGCTTCCTTCTCTGTGGTTATTTCTCTATCATACTTTGTACAGAGTATCTCACTGGTCGGGAAGGCATGAAAATTCCCAAACCGCTTCGTACACCCTGTATCAAATTTTTTGCTTAACAAGTTGTCCTGTGCAATTAGAATTCCTACTTGAGTACTACTACTAGGAGTACTAGGGGCTAGTTCTTTTAGGCTTCTAGATTAGTAATCCCATAACTACTACCTTCGTCCTGGTTTATTGGTCCCATTGTAATCTGTGTAAAATTTTGACCATAAATTTAACTAATGAAATATTTATGCATGCCACAAAAATTATATAACCTCTGTTGACATGCACTAACATTTTATCAGTTAAATATTTGGTCAAAATTTAGCACAAATTACAATGGTGACTAATAAACCAGGATGGAGGTAGTAGTATAGAAGCTCAAATGAATGAGTGAGGCGCCTTATGTTACTCTCCACTGTGACTAGTCTTATGAGAAAAGCTGGGGAAGAGACGGCTTATTTTTTAAGTCGTCAAAAGAACTGTTCCTAGGAGTAGTAGCTAGGGATACTAGAAGTAGTAGGTAGGGATCGAGTGTGCGAGATGAACCAGACAAAGTAAATGCAGAGAGATGAAATGCAAAAAAGACAGAGGGATGTGATCGTTGCTTGTCCGTTTATTTTACCGGGCCACTTATTATTGGGAATGGTGGGGTTTTGTGATATAACGGCTTTACTGTCGTGCCACGAGCGGGGTGAGACTCCTGTGCAGTGCCGCCCTCTACACTAGTACTACCTCGGTCATGGTTTATTAGTCCCCCATTGAATTTGACTGAATATTTATCTAACAAAATGTTAGTGCATGTCAACAAAAACTATATCGTTGGATTCATATTTGAACATAGTTTTCAATGATATAATTTTTGGTGACATGCATGAGAATTTATCGTACTATGTATAATGTTAGTTAAATTTATGGTCATACTATATATAGTAAGGTGCCCATGCATTGCATGGAATAGTGAAATCCATTGATCGGAGAGTTGTTTATTTTGACAAAGTATGTGGGGGTCATCTCATGTGCAACGAGTATCAATAGGTTTCTTTAGATATTATTTCTTCTCTAGAGCTGACAAACATCTGGGTGAAATGGATAAAAAGTATCTTTTGCAAACAAAAGCGTTCAACTGTTCAACCTGCATCCAAAACATGTGAAGAAATAACACTTATTGTGCTTTGCAAGAAATGATCTTTAAGAATTAGTTTTTGAGTATCAATTTTGTTTATTGTTTCTAGACCACCATGAATGTACTCCCTCCGTCTAGGTGAATAAGTCATCTTAAGTTGTGCACCGTGACCAAGAATGAGGGGAAAACGAGAGAACTTAACATTCATTTGCTAATTAATAGCATTGCATGCAATGAACTAACCACTTCATGTCCTATTTGGTAGTCTTGAGTCATTGAAAACATGCATGCCCCACATCTCTTATTCGTTGATATGTCAAGAAACAAGAAATGAGGTGGGAGTTAATGCACCACGCCTAAGTGTTTTGGGATTATTTGGTTTTCGTAAGGTGACTTAGAGTGAGTACAATAAGGTAAAGTCAGCAGGCTGTAAGAAGTAAAGTAATATTTCTAATGCTTAGTTGGAGGAGAGTGGATAGGAGAGAGAATGTAAGCGGGCTCTCATGCAAGAGCCAGCTGCAGCACGTGCTCCTAGGCACTATGTGAGAGTGGAAAGTGGGCCATGTATTAATAAAGTAGCACATACTTATAGCTAATTGTTATACATGTTGGCTATAAGTTGGCTATAGATGACATGGCACCTTCTTATATTAAACAGTTGGCTATACTATTAAGTATTAAGCATGCGCTTATACACCTAAACAAAGGGAAGAAATCAGGATGACTTGGAAGGGGCAGAGGAGATGTAAGAAATGGTTCATCATAAGTCTTTCACTATTACTGTAGTAAAATTTCTCAATTAATCTCATAAATGGCAAGCGAGAACTCTAATAGAGCAAAAGCATACATGGAAGATTCTATACTAAACCATAAATGGATACACTTTTATTCAAGCATGATACTCTAATAGAGCAAGATCATGCATGGAAGGTTCTATACTATATAAATAAGAAGTCTCCACATGCTTAGACAGCGGATTACATTGAGCGAAGACTAATGATGAACATTTGACTTGGTAATGCATATGACTAGGTGAACCTCCTTGGAGTCCCCGTGCGCCATCTTGGGGTGAAAATCATACCAGGTGTCTTCCATGTCCGCATTGTTGGGAACGGAGCAGCTCGGCACAGTCCCAGTCAGTGTGATGGAGGCGGCGTGGGCGCCCTCGTACCTTGGAGGGGCAGTAACAGTGAGAACGCACCCATACACCGGCCTCGTGTCAACATCAGTAGAGTTGCCCTTGATGCACACTACAGAGACGGGGCGGTGGCCTGCGCGGGCCTTGCCGGTGCCCAAGGCCAAGAGGAAGACACTGCCGTCCACCTCCACGACTAGCAAGCGGCGGTGATACTCCAGCGACTCCGGCACGTCGAACGGGTAGCATGTCTCATACTTGATGTTCACCGCCGCGGGCCAGTAGTGAGTGATAGACGATGCCATGAGGTGATGCATGAGGCTCTCCGGCAAGCCCTTAAACGGAGGCTGATATGTCTCCATCGTATCTACTTTTCCAAACACTTTTGCCCTTGTTTTGGACTCTAACTTGCATGATTTGAATGGAACTAGCCCGGACTGATGCTGTTTTCAGCAGAATTGCCATGGTGTTATTTTTGTGCAGAAACAAAAGTTCTTGGAATGGCCTGAAAATCAACGGAGAATATTTTTGGAATATATAAAAAATACTGGCAAAAGAATCAAGGCCAGGGGGCCCACACCCCTGGGTGCGCCCCCTGCCTCATGGGCCCCCTAGTGCTCCACCGACCTCAACTCCAAATCCATATTCACGTTCGGGGAGAAAAAATCAGAGAGAAGGATTCATCGCGTTTTATGATACGGAGCCGCCGCCAAGCCCTAATCTCTCTCGAGACGGCTGATCTGGAGTCCGTTCGGGGCTCCGGAGAGGGGAATCCGTCACCATCGTCATCATGAACCTTCCTCCATCACCAATTTTGTGATGCTCACCGCTGTGCGTGAGTAATTCCATCTTAGGCTTGCTGGATGGTGATGGGTTGGATGAGATTTATCATGTAATCGAGTTAGTTTTGTTAGGGTTTGATTCGTAGTATCCATTATGTTCTGAGATTGATGTTGCTATGACTTTGCTATGCTTAATGCTTGTCACTAGGGCCCGAGTGCCATGATTTCATATCTGAACCTATTATGTTTTCATGAATATATGTCAGTTCTTGATCCTACCGTGCAAGTCTATAGTCACCTATTATGTGTTATGATCCGTTAACCCCGAAGTGACAATAATTGGGATACTTACTGGTGATGACCGTAGTTTGAGGAGTTCATGTATTCACTAAGTGTTAATGCTTTGGTCCGGTACTCTATTAAAAGGAGGCCTTAATATCCCTTAGTTTCCAATAGGACCCCGCTACCACGGGAGGGTAGGACAAAAGATGTCATGCAAGTTCTTTTCCATAAGCATGTATGACTGTATTCGGAATACATGCCTACATTACATTGATGAACTGGAGTTAGTTCTGTGTCACCCTATGTTATAACTATTGCATGAGGAATCGCATCCGACATAATTATCCATCCCTGATCCATTGCCTACGAGCTTTTCACATATTGTTCTTTGTTTATTTACTTTTCTGTCGCTACTGTTATAATCACTATAAAACCAAAACTATTACTTTTGCTACCGTTGCCGCTACTATCATATTACTTTGCTACTAAATACTTTGCTGCAGATATTAAGTTTCTAGGTGTGGTTGAATTGACAACTCAGCTGCTAATACTTGAGAATATTCTTTGGCTCCCCTTGTGTCGAATCAATAAATTTGGGTTGAATACTCTACCCACGAAAACTGTTGCGATCCCCTATACTTGTGGAATACCAAGACTATTTTCTGGCGCCGTTGTCGGGGAGCATAGCTGTATTCTTTGAGTCACTTAGGATTTATATCCACTGATCACTATGAAGAACTTAAAAGATAAAAGAACCAAGATTTTTCCCTCAACTACGAGGGGAGGTAAGGAACTGCCATCTAGCTCTGCACTTGATTCACTTTCTATTTTGAGTAAACTTGCGACACCTACTCCTTCTATTCATTCTGATCTGTCGCATGTTATTGATGATGCCACTTCTGCTTTGCATGATGCTTATGATGAAACTACTTCTATGCTTGATAATACTATGCCACTAGGTGAATTTCTTGATGAACAACTTGCTAGGGTTAGAGAGAATGAAATTATTGGAACTGATAATATTGATGAAAGTGATGATGCAGATTCTCCCCCTAGATATGAATTGCCTGTTGTGCCTGAGGGTTATGTTATGGATGAAGAAACTGCTAGAGACTTCTTAGCTTGCAACGATAGATCTGATCTTAAGAAATTATTAGCTAAGCTTAAAGAAAAGTCTTTGAATGCATGAATAAAATATGACCTTGCTTTTGCTACTTCACCTATCTTTATTTCCGATACGGATTATGATTTCTCTGTCGATCCTGAGTTAATTAATTTGGTTGAATCTGATCCTTTCTATGGCTATGAATCTGAAACTGTTGTGGCACATCTTACTAAATTAAATAATATATCCACCCTATTCACTAATGATGAGAAAACTCGCTATTACTTTATCCTTAAGTTGTTTCCATTCTCATTAAAGGGTGATGCTAAAATATGGTTTATTTCTCTTGATCCTGGTTTTGTGCGTAGTCCCCAGGATATGATTTATTACTTCTCTGCTAAATATTTCCCTGCTCATAAGAAACAAGCTGCCTTAAGGGAAATATATAATTTTGTGCAAATTGAAGAAGAGAGTCTCCCACAAGCTTGGGGGAGGCTTTTTATTGCTTAATGCTTTGCCTGATCATCCTCTCAAGAAAAATTAAATACTTGATATCTTTTATAATGGACTAACCAATGCTTCCAGAGACCACCTGGATAGTTGTGCTGGTTGTGTTTTCAGGGAAAGAACTGTTGATCAAGCTGAATTACTATTGAATAATATGTTGAGTAATGAAAATGATTGGACACTTCCTGAACCACTTCCTAATCCAACTCCGAAGAAAAGGGGTATTCTATTTCTAAGTCCTGAAGATATGCAAGAGGCAAAGAAATCTATGAAAGAAAAAGGTATTAAAGCTGAAGATATTAAGATTTTACCACCTATTGAAGAAATACATGGTCTTGATAACCCGACACAGGCAGTGAAGGTAAATTCTCTCTATATATTTGATGAAGGTGATATTCCTCATAATAAGTATGCTAGCCAATGCTTAGATGATTTTGATAATTTTATTGTTAAACAAGAAAAATTCAATGATTATGTTGGTAGACAATTGAAACGTAATGCTTATATGATTGAACACTTGAGTGATTATATGTCTAGAGTTAAAGGTGAACTTAAACTTATTAGTAAACATGCTTCTATGGTTACCACTCAAGTAGAACAAGTACTTAAGGCTCAGAATGATTTGCTCAATGAATTAAATAATAAGAAAAATGATAATGCTATTAGAGTTATGACTAGAGGGGGTAAAATGACTCAGGAACCTTTGTATCCTGAGGGCCATCTTGTAACACCTCGGATATGACTTTCCCTATATGTAATCCAACTCATGTCGTTTCCATCCTTAAGTTATTTTATTCTCCCGGGTTCGGGTCTTTGTCTCCGTGTGTTGTTATCATTGTCATGCATCTCATATCATGTCATCATGTGCATTGCATTTGCATACGTGTTCATCTCATGCATTCGAGCTTTTTCCCCGTTGTTCGTTTTGCATTCTGGCGCTTCGTTCTCCTACGGTGGTCATTTCTACCTTTCTTTCATGTGTGGGGATTAAACATTTCCGGATTGGACCGAGACTTTCCAAGCGGCCTTGGTTTACTAACGGTAGACCGCCTGTCAAGTTTCGTATCATTTGGACTTCGTTTGATACTCCAACGGTTAACCGAGGGACCGAAAAGGCCTCATGTGTGTTGCATCCCAACACCCCTCCATTTTGGCCCAAAACCCACCAAAACCTTCTCCATCACCTAGAGCGTTCGATCACGATCGCGTGGCCGAAAACCGCACCTCATTTGGACACTCCTAGCTCCCTCTATGCCTATATAAAGACCCCCTCTTCTAAATTCGGATCTGTCCCCCGTCCAAACCCTAAAAATCGCTCCGCCGCCACCGGACGTGTCCGTCCGCCACCGGACGTTTCGCGCCGCCGCGCCCGGCCAGTGGCTGCGTGCCACGTGGCCTCCCGCATCCCATCGACGCCCGCGGCCCGCCGGGCCCGAGGAGAGCCCCCGCGGCCCGGGTCTTCGCGCGCCGCCGCCCGGGTCGTCTTCTTCGCCGCGCCGCCCGGCCTCCCTCGTCGCCGGCCGCCTTCCTCCGCCTCCACCGCGCCGGTGCCGCCTCATCGCCGGAGACGACCCCACCACCTCGGCGCCGCCCCGCACCTCCTCAACTCCGGCAGCTGCTCCCGTCGACGCCGACGAGAGCTCCGGCCGGTCCGCCAAGCCCGGCCGCCTTCCTCTTCCTCCGGCGCCCTCCAAGTCCCTCTCCGGCGAAGCTCCGGTGCACTGTTCCGGCGACCTCGGGAAGCGTACCAGATCTGAGATCTAAAATCTCGAGGGTTGACTTTTTGCCCGAAACCCTAGTTCATATGTTCCTGTTCATCGTGCTATAACTTTACATCTGTAGCTCCGTTTTGGGCATATAGCATATCAAAATGTTCGTCTCAGAGAGTACATCATTTCATTCCATTGCATCATTTTCATTTGAGTTCATCTTGATGCCCGAAATGTTGTTAGAAGAGTGCAACTTGAGATAATTGTCAGATCTGCTGCTCCATTTAGATATTTGTCATTTTTGCCATGATTATTGTGTGCATGATATGCCCTTGAGCTCTACATGTGTTTTGTCAAGGGTTTCGCCATGTTTCCAGAGGTGCAACCCATGTATTTTTGTGATGTGTGTGGTGACTAGCACAAGCTTGCAAAGTGGTGCATTCGTTAATGCTGATTTCAAGGACTTAGCATTTCCACTAAGTCCTTGGTCTGTTTATCTCATTATGCCATATGTTCATGTTGTTTCCTAGTGATCCGTGCCTCTTTTGAGGATGATCAGTAAGGATGTTTTGTTAATATTGTAGTTCTCTATCCATCCATGTCTTTTTTTGCAATTATGGAGCATCCTAGCTTGAGTCAATCGAGCTCTACTTTTGCTATTTCGTGAATCTGGACAGATTGTCTACTTGTTAGCGATTTTGCCGATGATGTTGTAGTTGGTCCGTGCATGCTATGTTATTGTTCTTGCCATGTCTAGCTTGCATTTTGTGTATTTTTGATGGGTGTATGCTTAGTTTGCCATGACTTGCTCTGTAGTGAGTGCATCGAGCTCGTAAACATGCCTACTTGATATCTGTTTTCAGCATGCTCCAGTTTTCACTAAGTCTGTGATCTGATTATGTTTTTGCCATGTTCACATGCTTGCAAATGTATTTTCTGATCCCTTTTGGCTCAAGGTCACTAAGGGACTTTTGTTAAGATCTTTGAGTATCTCCATGCCATACTTTACTTTGCCATGTTCAGGTCCTGTAGCATATAGTTTTGTTGCTCCGAAGAGTGCTATCTGATCTGAAATTCCAGGCTTGTGTTAATTTCACTAAGTCTGAAATCTGTTTACCGTTTGCTCTTTTGCCATGCTTGTTTGAACCTGTTAATGGATGAATCGGCCGTAGCTCAGTGCTAGACTTTTGTTAAGTATCATGAATGGATCCCTGCCATGTATTTTGTTGCCATTTTTGAGTGCGGTAGCATGTTCATCTTGTTGCATTTAGATGGCTACTTGCTGTTTATCGCAGACCAGTGCCATATTTGAATTGCTTGCCATTTCCAAACCGTAACTCCGATTCCGGTGATCTTTATATCGTTTTCAAGCGATTTCATCTCACCTTTCCAGTGGAACACTTGGATTTCCATGTTGAGGCCAGGTTCCATCTTTCCTTTGCAAATCATGCATATGCATCGCATACCGCATCCCGCATATCATACCATGTTCATGTGTTGGTTGTTTACTATGTTGTGTGATTCTTTCCGGTGTTTGCTTCTTCGGATTGGTTTCGGTAACGTCGCGTTGTGAGGATCCGTTCGACTACGTCCGTTTGTCATCTTCATGGACTTGTTCTTCTTCCTTGCGGGATTTCAGGCAAGATGATCAAACTTGCGATACCTACCACTTGCTTATCATGCCTCCCATATTGTTGAACCAAGCCTCTAACCCACCTTGTCCTAGAAAACCGTTGTTTGGCTATGTTACCGCTTTGCTCAGCCCCTCTTATAGCGTTGTTAGTTGCAGGTGAAGATTGAAGTATGTTCCTTGTTGGAACATGGAGTTGTTGTTCCTTGTTGGAACATGTTTACTTGTTGGGATATCACTATATATCTTATTTAATTAATGGATCTATATACTTGGTAAAGGGTGGAAGGCTCGGCCTTATGCCCGGTGTTTTGTTCCACTCTTGCCGCCCTAGTTTCCGTCATATTGGTGTTATGTTCCCGGATTTTGCGTTCCATACGCGGTTGGGTAATAATGGGAACCCCTTGACAGTTCGCCTTGAGTTAAACTCTTCCAGCAATGCCCAACATTGGTTTTACCATTCGCCACCTAACCTTTTCTTTTCCTTTGGGGGTCGCGCGCCCAAGGGTCATCATTATTTTAAACCCCCGGGCCAGTGCTCCTCTGAGTGTTGGTCCAACTTGTCAGCCGCCGGTGGCCACCAGGGGCAACTCTGGGCTGGCCTACCGGAAGTTTGGACAATCCGGTGTGCCCTGAGAAAGAGATATGTGCAGCTCCTATCGGGATTTGTCGGCACATTCGGGCGGTGTTGCTGGTTTAGTTTTACCTTGTCGAAATGTCTTGTAACCGGGATTCCGAGTCTGGTCGGGTCTTCCCGCTAGAAGGAATATCCTTCGTTGATCGTGAGAGCTTGTGACGGGCTAAGTTGGGACACCCCTGCAGGGTTTTGAACTTTCAAAAGCCGTGCCCACGGTTATGGGCAGATGGGAATTTGTTAATGTCCGGTGTAGACAACTTGAACCTTAACTTAATTAAAATGAATCAATAGTGTGAGTTACCGTGATGGTCTCTTCTCGGCGGAGTCCGGGAAGTGAACACGGTGTTGGAGTAATGCTTGCGCAGGTTGTTCTCTAGTTTCTCGTTCGCGCTTTGCCTCCTCTTCTCGCTGTCTTTTGCGAACAGGATAGCCACCATATATGCTAGTCGCTTGCTGCAGCTCCACATTTTTACCCTGCCTTTCCTATAAGCTTAAATAGTCTTGATCGCGAGGGTGCGAGATTGCTGAGTCCCTGTGGCTCACAGATTACTTCCAAAACCAGTTTGCAGGTGCCGATGAGACCGTGCAGATGACGCAACGAAGCTCAGGAGGAGCTCGATGAAGATCTTGTCCTTTGTGTTGTTTCATTCCAGTTGATCAGTAGTGGAGCCCAGTTGGGGTCGATCAGGGACCTTGTCGCATTTGGGGTTCTTCTTTTATTTTGGTCCCGTAGTCGGACCTTGTTTGTATTTGGATGATGTAATGCTTTATTCATGCATTGTGTGAAGTGGCGATTGTAAGCCAACTATGTATCTCACCTTTTATTATCTGTATTACATGGGTTGTGTGAAGATTACCTCACTTGCGACATTGCTTTCAATGCGGTTATGCCTCTAAGTCGTGCTTCGACACGTGGGAGATATAGCCGCATCGAGGGCGTTACAAGTTGGTAATCAGAGCCTTCCCCGACCTTAGGAGCCCCATTGCTTGATCGTTTTTAGCGGCCGAGTTGTGTCTATAAAAATGTTTTGAGTCATTTAGGAATTATATATCGGAGAGTTTAGGAATTCTTTTTACTTCCCAGTCTCCTCATCGCTCTGGTAAGGCATCCTGACGTAGAGTTTTGACTCTTCTCTTCTCAAATTTCACTAAAAAAATTTTAGGATCACGCGGGTATCTTGGAATCGTTTCGATGGTTTTATGACGAGAACATTGTCTTGGTGCCTCCTGTCAGGGGTTTTGTGGAAGTGTCCCGGGGAGTTGAGCTCTGAGGTGTTGTCGTCATAATTTTATCATTGCAATTGTGGAATACCTGAGTTTAGTACGCCGACATCGAAAATCTCTTTTATGCAGTTCGTTGGTGAGATAACCTCGACGCCACCCAGTACTGGGGCGGGAGTTCAAGAGTATCGCCATAACTTGTATAACAGATGCTTTTTGAAGGTTGAGGTAGATGGTTTCCGAAGTTTTTCTTGGTCATGTGTTGAAGGATGGATACAGCTGGATGTAGGATTTGCTAGATTTGGGTGAGATATTATGCTTCCCCTGTATCCCCAACACATGATTGCATAACCGGAAAGGTTCAGGAGTTTCATAAGTGGGAATTCAAATAGCTCTTAGGATATCTTTCCGACAGATGTATGATATGAAATTGGGGTTCGACGTCTAGTGGTCCGCCTATTCATGGTCGGTTTTACAGTGGTCTCGTTGTGTCTTAAAGAGTCCTTGGCTATGCTGACTCGGGGACGCTTCGTATGTCATGTGCACTGCCTTGTACATGATGGTGCTGTACGATCGAGCCCGTGTAGGCCCCACCACGAAAACTTCGGACGAAATCTCTATCATATGTTTGTTCCGGCTTATTCTGCAAGCCAATCCTTTGTTTTGTTTTAAGTTGTGGTATTCGAGTTGCTTCGAAGTCAAATGTTGATTCCATACCTTCCCCAAATGGTGTTTTCATACTCCGATGTGAATACCAATCCTTCATGATAATCGAGATTGTCATGTCAATCCTTTTCACCGGTGTGTTTCTCTTCAAGTGGATCCGGACATTTCAACATCCGCAAGATCCAATCTCAGCTTTCTCAACGGTGTTCGTTCATCCATCCCAAGTTGTCTTTGTTTTCCCACCCTCCCACCCTTGTTTCTCCTAGGACTCGGATTTCTTTATCGTGTATCCATCTTATTGATGTGAAGTCTCTCCATTCTTCTCCTTCAATGTTCTTATCCGGTGATTCTCATGAAGATACTAATATTTGCCTTTTCTTCTCCGGTGGATCCAATTCAAGCTTTCGGTGTTGTTCATATTCTTTTCCGTATTTCAAATGTTTTCTCATGCCGGTGCACCTCATATTCATTCCTCTTCTCGCTATTCAATTGTTCCAGAGTGCTCAAGATATCTCAAAGATTCGTGTTTCCACTCTGCAGTTATTCAATATATTCAAGGACGTTCTCTCTTTCAAGTCTTTTAATTAAACCGGTGCAACCTCTCTTTGAAATCTTTTCAACGGTGTTCTTTTGAGTGGGCCCTAACCCACAGGTCTTTTTCCAGGATCTTACCTGACTCTTCTTATTTTCCCGGAGGTATTCTCAAATTATTTTTGAAGTTTGACGTAAGAATGATTTATCATCAGTCAAATGTCTTCTCCAAGATCTGTCAAAATCTTTTCATCGTTGGCTCAACCTCTTTGTATTGATTCTTCCAGAGTATCTAAATAATTCATGGTGGTGTTTCTCGTCGTCATTCTCGGAATTTTGAAGACCGAAAGAAGTGTTTCTCTTTAATCTTGCTCCATTCTCTTCAAGATTCGTGATTCTAGCTTGTTGCCATCCTCTCATAATTGTTTGATTGTGAGAATTCTTTTCACCTATCCGGAGCAATTCAAGAGTCTTCTCAGTTTGGGTTATCTGGAGTCCATCAATTCAGGTTTATTCCTTCTCAGCTTTCAGTTAACATTCTCCAATCTTACCGGTGCTTCGTTCAAGTGATCTCTAATCAGTTCATGATCTCTTCGTTCTCATGGATCTAAATTCTCTCAAGCATCTTTGTTATTTGCTAATTCTTCCCGATGTCTTCTTTATCTTCTATTCGTTCATAACCAATTTTTACGGTGGTTCGTTCAAGACTTCTCGTCATTCGTTTATCATATCAACTCTTTCGTTCTTTTCAATCATACCAGTGGTTCGTTGAAGGCCTCTTCAAGTTTGCGCTATATCTTTCTTAATCCTTCTACGAGGATAAGTAGTATGCCAAATCCATTGCTTGTCAGCAATTAAATTGTTGAATGATATGCATAACATAATTCTTATTCTTGTTCCATCCAAGTGTTTAATTCTTTTTCCGGAGTGGTTCATCATATCATATTCTCAGTTCGAGATGCTTTATCTTTTCTTTCCCGGAGTTCTTCATGAAGGCCCTACATGGTGGTCCATAAAGGATTTAATCCTTTCTCGAAGTGTTCATCAAGATTCTTGTAGAGGAGCTCAAGCTTTCTTCTTCTTGCGACCCGGAGTGCATTTCTGTCTACCGTATCATTGGAGGTGGTATTATGTCATTTTTGATAATTTGAGTTCATTTTTCATGATTCACATGTTGTCAAGAATGAGATATTTTAAATCTATCAATCTCGTCATTGGAATTATCTTGGGTTATATTTCACCAAAGCCTTCCCTAAGGATTGTTGCTATTTATGGTGCTTATAAATGATCCAAGTTCTTCATTATCCTCCAGATGAAATAAGTTTCTCGTCTCCTTGTTCTTACCAATCAAATTCCTTTTCCCGTGAGTGGCAGGTTTTTCATCTCTTAATTTGAGATGTACTCCACAAGACCATATCAAGCTTATCCTTTCGTTGTTGGTTTTTTCCAACAACTCCGTTATACCATTTGTCGTAAACGTGCTCCCTCAAGATCTTGTTTTCCTTCATTCATCCAATTCCATTCTTACTTTTGTTCCGGAGGCATTGCGATGTTGTTTTTTTCTTCTTCAACCATCATCTCATTTCATCTAAGATCATGTTCTTTTCTTGGCTTATCCATTTAACCGGAGTGTTGTGTCCCTTTTGCTCAAGTTCTCTCATTTCATCAAGTCTTCATCTCTTTTCAACCGAAGTGCTACCCGAATCGGTTCTTTCTTATTCCTCTTTCTTAACGGAGTGCTTTCAACTTTGTTCTTCTCCGTTGCTTTCTTTCTTTCATTTTGCGCAACCTTTTCAAGGTTCTTTGGTCTCACTCATTTGTCAAAGAAGCAACTTAGTTTTACCTCTTCTCTTTTCTCTTCCATTGTCCCTCCGGTGCCATTCTAGATCTCGGGACGAGATCCTTTTGTAGTGCTGGAGTGTTGTAACACCCCGGATATGACTTTCCCTATATGTAATCCAACTCTTGCCGTTTCCATCCTTAAGTTATTTTATTCTCTCGGGCTTGGGTCTTTGTCTCCATGGGTTGTTATCGTTGTCATGCATCTCATATCATGTCATCATGTGCATTGCATTTGCATACGTGTTCATCTCATGCATTCGAGCTTTTTCCTCGTTGTCCGTTTTGCATTCCGGCGCTTCGTTCTCCTCCAGTGGTCATTTCTACCTTTCTTTCGTGTGTGGGGATTAAACATTTCCGGATTGGACCGAGACTTGCCAAGCGGCCTTGGTTTACTACCGGTAGACCGCCTGTCAAGTTTCGTATCATTTGGACTTCGTTTGATACTCCAACGGTTAACCGAGGGACCGAAAAGGCCTCGTGTGTGTTGCAGCCCAACACCCCTCCATTTTGGCCCAAAACCCACCAAAACCTTCTCCATCATCTAGAGCGTTCGATCACGATCGCGTGGCCGAAAACCGCACCTCATTTGGACTCTCCTAGCTCCCTCTATGCCTATATAAAGACCCCCTCTTCTAAATCCGGATCTGTCCCCCGTCCAAACCCTAAAAATCGCTCCGCCGCCACCGGACGTGTCTGTCCGCCACCAGACATTTCGCGCCGCCGTGCCCGGCCAGTCGCTGCATGCCACGTGGCCTCCCGCATCCCATCGACGCTCGCGGCACGTCGGGCCCGAGGAGAGCCCCCGCGGCCCGGGTCTTCGCGCGCCGCTGCCCGGGTCGTCTTCTTTGCCGCGCCGCCCGGCCTCCCTGGTCGCCGGCCGCTTTCCTCCGCCTCCACCGCGCCGGCGCCGCCTCGTCGCCGGAGACGACCCCGCCACCTCGGCGCCGCCCCGCACCTCCTCAACTCTGACAGCTGCTCTCGTCGACGCCGGTGAGAGCTCCGGCCGGTCCGCCAAGCCCGACCGCCTTCCTCCTCCTCCGGCGCCCTCCAAGTCCCTCTCCGGCGAAGCTCCGGTGCACTGTTCCGGCGACCTCAGGAAGCGTGCCAGATCTGGGATCTAAAATCTCGAGGGTTGACTTTTTGCCCGAAACCCTAGTTCATATGTTCCTGTTCATCGTGCTATAACTTTGCATCCGTAGCTCCGTTTTGGGCATATAGCATATCAAAATGTTCGCCTCAGAGAGTACATCATTTCATTCCATTGCATCATTTTCATTTGAGTTCATCTTGATGCCCGAAATGCTGTTAGAAGAGTGCAACTTGAGATAATTGTCAGATCTGCTGCTCCATTTAGATATTTGTCATTTTTGCCATGATTATTGTGTGCATGATATGCCCTTGAGCTCTACATTTGTTTTGTTAAGGGTTTTGCCATGTTTCCAGATGTGCAACCCATGTATTTTTGTGATGTGTGTGGTGACTAGCACAAGCTTGCAAAGTGGTGCATTCGTTAATGCTGATTTCAGGGACTTAGCATTTCCACTAAGTCCTTGGTCTGTTTATCTCATTATGCCATATGTTCATGTTGTTTCCTAGTGATCCGTGCCTATTTTGAGGATGATCAGTAAGGATGTTTTGTTAATATTATAGTGCTATATCCATACATGTCTTTGTTTGCAATTATGGAGCACCCTAGCTTGAGTTAATTGAGCTCTACTTTTGCTATTTCGTGAATCCGGGCAGATTGTCTACTTGTTAGCGATTTAGCCAATGATGTTGTAGTTGGTCCGTGCATGCTATGTTATTGTTCTTGCCATGTCTAGCTTGAATTTTGTGTATTCTTGATGGGTGTATGCTTAGTTTGCCATGACTTGCTCTGTAGTGAGTGCATCGAGCTCATAAACATGCCTACTTGATATTTGTTTTCAGCATGCTCCAGTTTTCAATAAGTCTGTGATCTGCTTATGTTTTTGCCATGTTCACATGCTTGCAAATGTATTTTCTGATCCCTTTTGGCTCAAGGTCACTAAGGGACTTTTGTTAAGCTCTTTGAGTAGCTCCATGCCATGCTTTACTTTGCCATGTTCAGGTCCTGTAGCATATAGTTTTGTTGCTCCGAAGAGTTCTATCTGATCTGAAATTCCAGGCTTGTGTTAATTTCACCAAGTCTGAAATCTGTTTACCGTTTGCTCTTTTGCCATGCTTGTTTGAACCTGTTAATGGATGAATTGGCCGTAGCTCAGTGCTAGACTTTTGTTAAGAATCATGAATGGATCCCTGCCATGTATTTTGTTGCCATGTTTGAGTGCGGTAGCATGTTCATCTTGTTGCATTTAGATGGCTACTTGCTGTTTATCGCAGACCGGTGCCATATTTGAATTGCTTGCCATTTCCAAACCGTAACTCCGATTCTGGTGATCTTTATATCGTTTTCAAGCGATTTCATCTCACCTTTCTAGTGGCACACTTGGATTTCCAGGTTGAGGCCAGGTTCCATCTTTCCTTTGCAAATCATGCATATGCATCGCATACCGCATCTCGCATATCATACCATGTTCATGTGTTGGTTGTTTACTATGTTGTGTGATTCTTTCCGGTGTTTGCTTCTTCGGGTTGGTTCCGGTAACGTCGCGTTGTGAGGATCCGTTCGACTACGTCCGTTTGTCTTCTTCATGGACTCGTTCTTCTTCCTTGCGGGATTTTAGGCAAGATGATCATACCCTCGAAATCACTTCTATCTTTGCTTGATAGTTTCTCGCTCTTTTGCTATGCCTATGCTGCAATACCTACCACTTGCTTATCATGCCTCCCATATTGTTGAACCAAGCCTCTAACCCACCTTGTCCTAGCAAACCGTTGTTTGGCTATGTTACCACTTTGCTCAGCCCCTCTTATAGCGTTGTTAGTTGCAGGTGAAGATTGAAGTATGTTCCTTGTTGGAACATGGAGTTGTTGTTCCTTGTTGGAACATGTTTACTTGTTGGGATATCACTATATATCTTATTTAATTAATGCATGTATATACTTGGTAAAGGGTGGAAGGCTCGGCCTTATACCTGGTGTTTTGTTCCACTCTTGCCGCCCTAGTTTCCGTCATATCGGTGTTATGTTCCCGGATTTTGCGTTCCTTGCGTGGTTGGGTAATAATGGGAACCCCTTGACAGTTCGCCTTGAGTGAAACTCTTCCAGCAATGCCCAACATTGGTTTTACCATTCGCCACCTAGCCTTTTCTTTTCCCTTGGGGGTCGCGCGCCCAAGGGTCATCATTATTTTAAACCCCCGGGCCAGTGCTCCTCTGAGTGTTGGTCCAACTTGTCAGCCGCCGGTGGCCACCAGGGGCAACTCTGGGCTGGCCTACCGGAAGTTTGGATAATCCAGTGTGCCCTGAGAAAGAGATATGTGCAGCTCCTATCGGGATTTGTCGGCACATTCGGGCGGTGTTGCTGGTTTAGTTTTACCTTGTCGAAATGTCTTGTAACCGGGATTCCGAGTCTGATCAGGTCTTCCCGCTAGAAGGAATATCCTTCGTTTACCGTGAGAGCTTGTGATGGGCTAAGTTGGGACACCCCTGCAGGGTTTTGAACTTTCGAAAGCCGTGCCCGCGGTTATGGGAAGATGGGAATTTGTTAATGTCCGGTTGTAGATAACTTGAACCTTAACTTAATTAAAATGAATCAACAGTGTGAGTTACCGTGATGGTCTCTTCTCGGCGGAGTTCTGGAAGTGAACACGGTGTTGGAGTAATGCTTGCGCAGGTTGTTCTCTAGTTTCTCGTTTGCGCTTTGCCTCCTCTTCTCGCTCTCTTTTGCGAACAGGATAGCCACCATATATGCTAGTCGCTTGCTGCAGCTCCACATTTTTAGCCTGCCTTTCCTATAAGCTTAAATAGTCTTGATCGCGAGGGTGCGAGATTGCTGAGTCCCTGTGGCTCACAGATTACTTCCAAAACCAGTTTGCAGGTGCCGATGAGACCGTGCAGATGACGCAACCAAGCTCAGGAGGAGCTCGATGAAGATCTTGTCCTTTGTGTTGTTTCATTCTAGTTGATAAGTAGTGGAGCCTAGTTGGGGTCGATCGGGGACCTTGTCGCATTTGGGGTTCTTCTTTTATTTTGGTCCCGTAGTCGGACCTTGTTTGTATTTGGATGATGTAATGCTTTATTCATGCATTGTGTGAAGTGGCGATTGTAAGCCAACTATGTATCTCACCTTTTATTATCTGTATTACATGGGTTGTGTGAAGATTACCTCACTTGCGACATTGCTTTCAATGCGGTTATGCCTCTAAGTCGTGCTTCGACATGTGGGAGATATAGCCGCATCGAGGGCGTTACACATCCTAAGAGAATTGAGCAAGATTCCTAGAGAACTAATGTTGATGCACCTAGTTCTTCTAAGAAGAAGAAGAAGAAAAATGATAGGACTTTACATGCTTCTAGTGAACCTGTTGTCGACACACCTGAGAATCCCAATGATATTTCTATTTCTGATGTTGAAACACAATCTGGTAATGAACATGAACCTAGTGATAATGTTAATGCTGATGTTCATGTTGATGCTCAACCTAGCAATGATAATGATGTAGAGACTGAACCTGCTATTGATCTTGATAACCCACAATCAAAGAATCAACGTTATGATAAGAGAGACTTTGTTGCTAGGAAGCACGGTAAGGAAAGAGAACTATGGGTTCAAAAACCCATGCCTTTTCCTCCTAAACCATCCAAGAAAAATGATGATGAGGATTTTGAGTGCTTTGCTGAAATGATTAGACCTATCTTTTTGCGTATGCATTTGACTGATATGCATAAAATGAATCCTTATGCTAAGTATATGAAGGATATTGTTACTAATAAAAGAAAGATACCGGAAGCTGAAATTTCCACCATGCTTGCTAATTACACATTTAAGGGTGGAATACCCAAGAAACTTGGAGATCCAGGAGTACCAACTATACCATGCTCCATTAAAACAAACTATGTTAAAACTGCTTTATGTGATCTTGGAGCCGGTGTTAGTGTTATGCCTCTCTCTTTATATCGTAGACTTGATTTGAACAAGTTGACACCTAGTGAAATATCTTTGCAAATGGCTAATAAATCAACCGCTATACCTGTCGGTATTTGTGAGGATGTGCCTATTGTGCTTGCAAACGTTACTATTTTAACAGACTTTGTTATTCTTGATATTCCCGAGGACGATAGTATGTCCATTATTCTTGGAAGACCCTTCTTGAATACTGCAGGGGCTGTTATTGATTGCAACAAAGGCAATGTCACTTTTCATGTTAATGGTAATGAGCATATAATACACTTTTCGAGGAAACAACCTCAAGTCCACAATATCAATTCTATTGGAAAAATTCCAACAATTACTATTGGAGGTTTTGAATTTCCTCTTCCTACTATCAAGAAGAAATATGATATTCTTATTGTTGGGGATGTGTATATCCCCGTTGAGGTAACCTAGTGTTATTCAAAATTTCTCCGGTTTCATGCAACTCGGAATGAGTTTGTTAACAAGACTTGATCAACCTTGTTAGTGGATTCCTTTTGATGAGCATGAGATGGATGAAGTTGGAAAGCATAACCTTCTGTACCCTCTTTTTACTTTCTGTTATTTATATTAAATCAAGTAAAAATAGTATTTTTGTCTGTTTTCTGAATTATCCTTGCAACAAAAAATACCCCGAAAATAAAAGTTCTCCAAATGCCCTGAAAATTTAATATGATTTTTTCCAGAATATTTGAGAATTATTGGCACTGAGAACACACTAGGGGGACCCACCATGTGCCCACGAGGGTGGAGGACGCGCCCACCCCCTGGGTGCGCCCCCTGCCTTATGGACCCCACGTGGGTCCCCTCCACTTATTCTTGCACCCACACACTTCATCTTCCTCCAGAAAAAAACATCCACCAGCTCAAACACGTGTCCTAGCTCATTTTGCTGCCATTTTCGATCTCCTTGCTCAAAGCTCCATTCACAAAACTGCTTTGGGGGATTGTTCTTCGGTATGTGACTCCTCCAATGGTCCAAATAGTTTTTGTTGTAGTGCTTTATTTATTGCAAATATTTGCTACCTAGGTGGCCCTGTTCTTGAGCTTGCATGTCAAATTTATGTGGTCAAAAGTAGTTTTAATGCATGATATAGCCTCTAGGCACTTGTAGGAGTAGTTGCTATCACTTTTGTTGAGTTTGGTTCACTTTTATTTTGAGTCACTAAAAATTTCAGAATTTTTTCAGAGGAAGAAATAGGTTTAGGAAAATGTACCAAGGTGGTTCCTCATGGAAGCAAGGCCCAAGGCCCGCAATACGCGAGCCGAACAATGAACTACCAAGGGAGGCTCAAGTGCGGCCTTGTGAATGGCCGTCAGAGGATTTCATGGTCCAGGCATGCATCAAGGAAGAATTTGATGCATATGTGCGTAATGCTGATCTTGAGAGCTTTGTGTTAGATAAGTGCCGGCAATACCTCTATTTAACTGATTCATTTGTGAGAAGGTTTAAATTTACATCCTCGCGCAATTCTCACAATGTCCTATTTGATCTTTATGATAATTCTTATACCATGGACTTAGAAGATTTTAGTACTGCTAGCAAACTCCCACAGTGGGTAGTGCTAGTGAACCTCGCAAATTTGAATTTAAAGAATTTCTTGCTGGTATCATTGTGGGGAATCTAGAGAAATAACACAAGCATAGGGAGCATTCATTTTCCTGCCATACATTATTTTGCTCTCTTCGTGGGTAGATGCATTAACGGTAAGGATGAGGCATGTCACATGTGTGTTCCCGATCTTAGTGTTCTCAAGAGTGTTGTATTAGGAGATAAACAATACAACTTGGGGGCTATTGTTGCACGTAGGTTGCATCTTAATAGTTTAACTGGAGATTTGTTTGGTGGAATTTATGCAACTCGTGTAGCTAACTTTTGTCGGAGTAAATAGCCATGGGTAGCCTAGCCGGCTTCCCCTGGCCCTTCTGAAAAAATTACGAGCCCGTCCGGCTCTCAGGAATCCAAGACGTGGGGCCGCCTTCCCCTTGTTGGCTGTCACCCAGGACAGCTCGAAGAAGGCGGCCCGACTTTACCCCTCATGAAGAAAACCATGGGAGGCCGACTCGAAGAAGCCGGCTCCAAGATGCCGACTCCAAGAAGCCGGCCCTGAGGGGGCCGACTCCCATAAAGCGGACGAGACCGTACCCTCAAAGTTTGCATCCACCTAGCGGCGATGAGACAGGGTGTGGCTACAGTAAAGCCTGCCACCCCCGAATCCCGGAGCACGCCTGGCACAGTGCGCCGTACGGAGTGGCCATGACCCGTCCGGCGTGACACTGTTGCCGTGTTGACCCTGATGTCATCCACGACGGGATACCAGTACGGCCCACGGGCGGTGGGCCCCTTCGGGCAGAGAGACACCCGAAGGCGGCCTGGCCTCCCCCAGTCGGCCCGAAGGCGGCCTGGCCTCCCCCAGTCGGCCCGAGACGGGGCCGGCTCCCCGCAGCCGGCTCGCTTCCCCTCTCGAAGAAGACGCCCCATTAAGGAGACAAGACGCGGTAAGGCTACAGTAATCGCCCGCCGGACGGCGGCACTGTAGCCACGCTTACCTCGACGAAGCCCTCGTCATCAGGATGAGGCAACAGTAACCAGCCATCGACAAGACCCTTGGCAGTGGGGCCTGTCTGTTGCCAAGGAGTTGGTAGCCGGCGGGACCCACCAGCCAGCGGGCCCCAGCGGTCGGCGCAGAAGCCGGCGAGCGCGGTCACAGACGGCTGGGCCCCGCGCCCAGTCGGATTACCATTGTACCCCTGGGGGGTAGGCCTATATAAACCCCCCGGGGCACCCATGCAAAGGGTTCGACCCCCGGCTAGTCCTAGACACCACACAAGGAGAAGAAGCAGGCTAGCCGTGCCCTTCTTCCTCCTCCCACCAAACAGCTCAAGGAGCATTGTGTAGCTACTTGTTCATCTAGTGATCATGCGGAGACCCCGTAGAGCAGCAGTAGGGGTGTTATCTCCACGGAGAGCCCCGAAGCTGGGTAAGATCCGCCGGCGTGCATGTCTTCGCCTTATCCCGTTTCCAGGCACCGGCGATGTCTTACTGGCTCCCACAATGATAAGCCACCCGTTGGCATATGTCGCACCTACCACCCAACAACTTTCTTGATATATCCATACCGGGGATGATATTGAGTTGCCTCCTGCTTATCTAGATTATAATGCTATGGTTCGTCATCAGTTTGTTGAGAGGAACGATCAGTTCCTCCAGTACCGACTAATCTTTGACAGACGGGGCACCGTCCATGTTTCTCTCCCTGCTCCTGCTTTCTTTGACTTTCAGACATAAGGGAGATATGTTATAACCAAGGAGGAGGCGAATGAGTACGAGAGGAGGATGGAGGCAGCCGGCCTCCAAGCTACAGCTCGTGAGGCAATAGCTGCTACATCCCAGTATGACCCTAGTTACAACTTTGGATTTCCACCAGGCCAGCCGTGGCCATAGACCAACTTAGGCCAAAAGCCTAAGCTTGAGGGAGTATGTATGCCTCACCGACATTACATTCATGTTCACACACTCATGCCAGTTGTCGGTGCTCATACTTTTTCATTGTATCATCCATGCTAGTTTATTTTCTGTTTTAAGCTTTCTTCTTGTGTGTTTAAAAAACCTTAAGAAAAACAAAAAAATAGTTTAGCTTTTAGCTAGTTTACTTTCCATGCTTGTAGTAGTAATAATTAAAAGAAAACCCAAAAAGATTTCTCGTTCTTCTTTTGCTTGTTGGGAGCTTTTCCGTGTAAATAGTTTTATTTCCTTTCTTTTCTTTGGGGGCCGAGAGGAGAAGACCACGATCAAAATGTTGAGTGGCTCTCATATGCATTATTGTTGATTTAACAAAGAGCCCATATTACCTTGTCTTCTCCCTTGAATTGAATGCTTGCAGATTCCTGCTTAGTCCAATGCACGTGCACTATTATTATCCACACTATTTGGTTGTGCAAGTGAAAGGCAATAATGACGATATATGATGAACTGATTGAGATGACAAAAGCTGGTATGAACTCGATGTGACGCCCCGAGACCGATGTGCCAGGTGTCTTTCAGTTATTCGTTGTTGTTGCCTTGTCTTTTGCTTGCATGTCATGTATCCCATATCATGTCATCTTGTGCATCGCATTTGCATACGTGTTCGTCTCATGCATCCGAGCATTTTCCCCATTGTCCGTTTTGCATTCCGGCGCTCCTATGTCCTCCGGTGTCCCCTTTTGCCTCTTTTTGTGTGTGGCTGTTGAATGTTCTCGGATTGGACCGAGACTTGCCAAGCGGCCTTGGTTTACTACCGGTAGACCGCCTGTCAAGTTTCGTGCCATTTGGACTTCGTTTGATACTCCAACAGTTACCCGAGGAACCAAAAAGGCCTCGTGTGTGTTGCAGACCAACACCCCTCCAAAGTGGCCCAAAACCCACCTAAACCCCATCCATCATCTCGGTCATTCGATCATGATCGCGTGGCCGAAAACCGCACCTCATTTGGACTTTCCTAGCTACCTCTACCTATAAATATGTGTGCCTCCCGGATTTTCGCGCAGACGAAACCCTAACCTCCTCCTCCGCGTGCCACCGGACATGTCCACTCCGCCGCCGGACGCGTCCGCCACCCCGCAGCCACCTCACTCCGACCAATGGCGCACTGCCACGTCACCTTCCCCGCCGCCGCAGCCAACCAGCGCCCGCCACCTCAGCGCCGCGCCGCCCCACTTTGCCGCCGGGCACGCGGGGCCCAAGGCCGGCCGCCCGAGCCGCGCACGGGCCTGAGCCACCAGCGTGCATCGCCGCCGCCCGCGCCGCGCGTGCACCGCCGCCGCCTCACCTGCTTCGGCCGCCGTGCTCATCACCGGCCACTGCCGCACCTTCCGGAGCTCCGGCCCGCGCCGCCATCTCTGCTGCCGCATGCGCCGCGCATGCCGCCCGGCGCCCCGCGCCGCAGCCGGCCATCGCCGCTGCCTTCGCGCGCGCCTCTTGCGGTCGCCGCCCCGCTCGCCGTTCCGGCCGCCACCTAACGATGCTTCGCCGCCGCCCTTCCTCACGCCGGCGAGCCGCCCCTCACCGGAGTTCACACTGGCTAGATCTGGCTCGAGTGGATCAGATCCACCGGGTGCCCGAACCAAACGCGCCGCCGCCCATCCCGGATCTCCTCATCCCGCTCCGCTTCGTCCCGGGTTGAATTTTCGCGAGGGTATATTTCCACCAAGTCCCCAGATCTGCTACATTTTCATGCATACTTCATCATGTCATAACTTCACCATCATAGCTCTGTTTCATGCGTGTGGCATATCCAATTGTTCGTCTCGAAGAGTACTTCATTTCATTCCATTGCACCAAGTTAATTTGAGTTCATCTTGATGCCCTAAATGCTGTTGCAAGAGTGCTAGTTTATATTAGTTTCAGACTCTTATCAGTAATTGGACATTTGTCATTTTTGCCATGATTGATGTGTGCCTCCTATGATCTTGAGCCCTACATGAGTTTTGAAATATGCCATGCCATCTTAACAGGGGTGTATGCCATGTATTTTTGTGATCTCTGTGGTGTCTAGCACAAACTTGCAAAGTAGCTCTCGTGATGTTGCTGTTTTCAGGGACTTAGAAATCTTCTAAGTCATTTTCCTGATGTTATTTTTATGCCATGTACTCATGTTGCTACAGAGTGATCCATGCCTCTTTTGAGCATGATCTGTAAGGATGTTTTGTAGATATTGTTGTGCTCTATCCATCCATGTCTTTGTTTGCAAGCACCCTAGCTTGAGTCAATCGAGCTCTACTTTTGCTATAAATGTTCCTGGCAGATTGTTTACATGTTAAGCAATTTTGCCAAGGTTGTCGTAGTTGATCCATGCATGCTATGAGGTTGTTCTTGTCATGTTTAGATTCTATGCCATGTCTACTTGCTGGGTGTATGCTTAGTTCGTCATGCAATGCCTTGTGGTGAGTGCATCGAGCTCGTAAACATGCCTACTTAATATCTGTTTTGCCATGTTCCAGTTTTCTTCTAAGTCTGAATCTGTTAATGATAATTGCTATGTTCACATGGTTGCCATTGTATTTTCTGATCCCTTTTGTCTTATGGTCAGTAAGGGACTTTTGTTGTATGCTTTGAGTAGCTTCATGCCATGCCTTTATTTTCCATGATATGTTCCTGTAGCATGTTGTTATCTTGCTCTAAACATAGCTTCCTGATGTTAAATTCCTGACATGTTGTTAATTTCACTAAGCCTGTAACCTGATATCTTTTGCACTTTTGCCATGCTTGTTTTAACCTGCTATTGAGTGAATTAGCCGTAGCTCAGTGTTCATCTTTTGTCAAGCATCTTGAGAGGATCCCTGCCATGTATTTTGTTGTTATGTTAGAGTGCAGTAGCTTGTTGTTCTTGATGCATTTAGATGGCCTCGTACTGTTAATCGCAGATCGGTGCCATATTTGTTTTGCTTGTCATGTGCAAACCGTGCATCCGATTCTGGTGATCTTTATATCGATTTCAACCGAAATCAACTCCTCTTTCCAATGGCACTCTTGGTTTTCCATGTTCAGTCCAGGATCAATCTTTCCTTTTCGAAGCACGCATATGCATTGCATATCACATCCCGCATATCATACAATGCTTTGCATCATGTTGTTTGTGCATTGAACGTGGTTGATTGTGTCTCCCTTTACTTGTGTTCTTGCTTTGGTTAGAGCCGGGAGATGAGTTCGTGTTCGAGGTTACCATTGAGTACGTTTACGAGGATCAAGCTAATGTCAACTCGGAGAACTTTGCAGGCAAGATGATCATACCCTCGAAATCACTTCTATCTTTGCTTGCTAGATGCTCGCTCTTTTGCTATGCCTATGCTACGATACCTACCACTTGCTTATCATGCCTCCCATATTGCCATGTCAAACCTCTAACCCACCTTGTCCTAGCAAACCGTTGTTTGGCTATGTTACCGCTTTGCTCAGCCCCTCTTATAGCGTTGCTAGTTGCAGGTGAAGATTGGAGTTTGTTCCTTGTTGGAACATGTTTATTGTTGGGATATCATTATTATATCTTGTCTATTTTAAATGCACCTATATACTTGGTAAAGGGTGGAAGGCTCAGCCTTATGCCTGGTGTTTTGTTCCACTCTTGCCGCCCTAGTTTCCGTCATACCGGTGTTATGTTCCTTGATTTTGCGTTCCTTACATGGTTGGGTTATAATGGGAACCCCTTGACAGTTCGCCTTGAATAAAACTCCTCCAGCAAGGCCCAACCTTGGTTTTACTATTCGCCACCTAGCCTTTTCCCTTGGGTTTCACGGACTCATGGGTCATCTTTATTTTAACCCACCGGGCCAGTGCTTCTCTAAGTGTTGGTCCAACCTGAGCGATGTCCGGCGCCCCCTGGGCAACCAGGGTCTATGCCAACCCAACGTCTGGCTCATCTGATGTGCCCTGAGAATGAGATATGTGCAGCTCCTATCGGGATTTGTCGGCACATTCGGGCGGCTTTGCTGGTTTAGTTTTACCATTGTCGAGATGTCTTGTAACCTGGATTCCGTGTCTGATCGGATTGTCTTGGGAGAAGGAATATCCTTCATTGACCATGAGAGCTTGTGATGGGCTAAGTTGGGACACCCCTGCAGGGATTCGAACTTTCGAAAGCCGTGCCCGCGGTTATGGGAAGATGGGAATTTGTTAATGTCCAGTTGTAGAAAACCTGAACCTTAACTTGATTAAAATGAATCAACAGTGTGTGTGGCCGTGATGGTCTCTTTTCGGCGGAGTCCGGGAAGAGAACACGTTCTCGTGTTATGCTTGAGCGTAGGTTGTTCTAGGATCACTTCTTGATCATAGTTTACCGACCGTGCCTTTGCCTTCTCTTCTCGCTCTCATTTGCATATGTTAGCCACCATATATGCTAGTGCTTGTTGCAGCTCCACCTCACATACCTTTTCCCTACCCATAAGCTTAAATAGTCTTGATCGCGAGGGTGTGAGATTGCTGAGTCCCCGTGACTCATAGATACTTCCAAAACCAGCTTGTAGGTGCTGTTGAACCATGTAGGTGACGCAACCAAGCTCAAGGAGGAGCTCGATGAAGTTCGTGTTCGCTCTGTTGTTTCATTTCCAGTTGATCAGCAGTGGAGCCCAGTCGGGGCGATCGGGGATCTGTAGCATTAGGGGTGATCTTCTTTTATTTTGGTTCCATAGTCGAACCTTGATTGTATCTGGATGTTGTAATGCTATTTTCATGTATTGTGTGAAGTGGCGTTTGTAAGCCAACTATGTACCTCTTTTCTTATTCAGTACATGTGATGTGTAAAGATTACCCCTCTTGCGACATTGCTTACAATGCGGTTATGCCTCTAAGTCGTGCTTCGACACATGGGAGATATAGCCGCATCGTGGGCGTTACAAGTTGGTAATCAGAGTCTTCCCCGACTTAGGAGCCCCCTGCTTGATTGAATCGTTGGCGTTGTTGAGTCTAGAAAAATGTTTTGAGTCTTTTAGGATTATATATATCGGAGAGTAGGATTCTTTTTACTCCTCAGTCGCTTCGTCGCTCTGGTGAGGCATCCTGACGTAGAGTTTGACTCTTCTCTTCTCAAATTTCACTAAAAAAAATTTAGGATCACGCGGGTATCTTGGAATCGTTCCGATGGTTTTGTGACGAGAACATTGTTCTTGGTGCCTCCTGACATTTAGGGGTTGTGGCAGTGTCCTAGGGAGTTGAGCTCCGAGGCGTTGTTGTCACAATTTTATCGTTGCAGTTCTGGAATACCTGAGTTTCGCCGACATCAAAAATCTATTTTATGCAGTTGTTGGTGAGATAACCTCGACGCCACCCAGTACTGGGGTAGGAGTTCGGGAGTATTGCCATAACTTGTATAACGGATGCTTTTCGAAGGTTGAGGTAAATGATTTCCGAAGGTTTCTTGGTTATGTGTTGAAGGATGGATACAGCTGGATGTAGGATTTGCTAGTTTTGGGTGAGATATTATGCTTCCCCTGTATCCCCAACACCTGATTGCATAACCGGAAAGTTTCGGGAGTTTATAAGTGGGAATTCAAGTAGCTCCTAGGATATCTTTCCGACAGATGTATGATATGAAATTGGGGTTCGACGTCTAGTGGTCCGCCTATCCACGGTTGGTTTTTTCAGTGGTCTCGTTGTGTCTTAAAGAGTCCTCGGCTATGCTGACTCAGGGACGCTTCGTATGTCATGTGCACTACCTTGTACATGATGGTGCTATACGATCGAGCCCGTGTAGGCCCTACCACGAAAACTTCGGACGAAATCTCTATCATATGTTTGTTCCGGCTTATTTTACAAGCCAATCCTTTGTTTTTGTTTTGATTGTGGTATTCAAGTTGCTTTGAAGTCAAATGTTGATTCCATACCTTCCCTAAGTGGTGTTCTCATATTCCCATGTGAATACTAATCCTTCTTGATCATCGAGATTGTCATGTCAATCCTTTCCAACCGGTGTGTTTCTCTTCAAGTGGATCCGATCATTTCAACATCATCAAGATCAATTATTAGTTCTTCTCAACGGTGTTCATTCATTCGTCCCAAGATGCCTTTGTTTTCCTGCCCACCCACCCTTTTTCTCCAAAGACTCAGATTTCTTAATCAAGTACCCTTTTATGCTTGTGAAGTCTCTTCATTATTTTTCCGTCAATATTCTTATCCGGCGATTCTCATGAAGATGCTCTACAAGTTATCGTGCTTCGTTCTCTTTTCTTCTCCTGTGGATCCAATTCAAGATTTTGGTGTTGATCATATGCCTTTTCCTCGTTTCAAATGTTTTTCCATGCCGGTGCACCTCATAATCATCCACTTCTCGCTATTCTATTGTTCCGGAGTGCTCAAGATATCTCAAAGATTCCTGTTTCCACTCCTAATCCATTCAATCTATTTTGAGGATGTTATCTCATTCAAGCCATTTAATTCAACCGGTGCGATCTCTCTTTGAAATCGTTCAACGGTGCTTCTTTTGAGTGGGCCCTAACCCACAGGTCTTTTCCCAGGATCTTACCTGACTCTTCTAATTTTTCCGGAGCTTCTCAAATTCTTTTCTTAAAATTTGACGTAAGAATGTTTTTTCATCAGTCAAATGCTTTCTCCAAGATCTTTCAAATTATTTTCATCGTTGGCTCAACCTCTTCGCTTTTGATTCTTCTGGAGTGTCTAAATAATTCATGGTGGTGTTTCTAATTGTCATTCTCAACATTTGAAGACCGAAGAAGAGTTTCTCTGAAATCATATCCGTTCTCTTGAAGATTCTTGGTGCTAGCTTTATGCCATCCTCTCATAATTGTTTTCGCTTGCGAGAATTCTTTTCACCTATCCAGAGCAATTCAAGACTCTTTTCAATTTGATTCTCCGGAGCCCATCTTTTCAGAAGAATTATTCATTCCAGCTTTCAGCTCTCGTTCCCCAAATCTTACCGGTGCATCATTCAAGTATTCTCTAATCAGTTTGTATTTTATTCGTTCATTTGTATCTAAATCCCCTCAGGTATCTTCATTTGCTCTCTAACTCTTCCCGGTGTTTCCTTATCTTTTCTTCGTTCATTTTCTATTCTTACGGTGGTTCGTTCAAGATTCCTCTTCCTTCATTAGCATATCAATTCATTCGTTGTTTCAATCCTACCGGTGGTTCATCGAAGACCTTCTCAAGATTACGCTATATCTCTCCTGAATCCTTTCTACGATAATAAGTTGTATGCCAAATCCGTTTGCTCGTCATCAATTAAATTGGTGAAGGATAAACATAATGTAATTCTTATTCTTGTTTCATCAATTGAATTCAATTCTTGCTTTCCAGAGTGGTTCATCATATCACATTCTCGGTTCGAGATGCTTCATCTTTTCTTCTGGAGTTCCAAGTTCCCACTTTATCTCGTCGTGAAGATCCATCTAAATCATTGCAAGGCTTCAACCTTATTCTTTTCATCCTTCATTTCATTTGGTCATTCTTTTATTACCGGAGTTCTTCATGGAGGCTCTACTTGGTGGTTCATCAAGGATTTAATTCGTTCTCGAAGTGTTCGCCAAGAGGAGCTCAAGTTTTCTTCATTTTGTAATCCGGAGTGCATTTGTTTTCTCTCTTATCATTTGAGATGGTATTTATGTCATTCTTGGTGATTTCCCTTCGTGCTTCGTGTTTCACAAGTTATCAAGAATGAGATATTTTAAATCCATCAATCTCGTCATTGGAGTTATCTTGGGTTATATTTCACCTAAAGCCTTCCCTAAGGTTTGTTGCTATCTATGGTGCTCATAAATGATCCAAAGTTCTTCATTTATCCTCCCGGTGAAATAAGTTTCTCGTCTCCTTGTTGATATCAATCGAAATCTATTGGTTCCGTTAGTGGCGGAATTTCACCTCATAATTTTGGGATGTTTTCCATAAGTCCACGTCAAGTTTATCCTTTCATTGTTGGTTTTTCCTACAACTCCGTCCGACCCTTCCCCTAAGGATGCCTTTTTTCAAGCTCTTTTCTGGCAGAAGTTGGCATTTTCTTCTCCATTCTTTTATTTCAATTATCTATCATCTATTCTTTTGTTCCGGAGGCACTGTGTTGTTGCTCTATCCTCTCATCATCTCAAATGTTGAGGATCGTGTTTATTTTTTTGCTTATCCATTTAACCAGAGTGTTGTGCCCTCAGCTCAACTTCTTTTCATCTTATCAAGTTTTTCATTTCTTTTCAACCGGAGTGCTAACCGAATCGGTTCTTACTCTTCTTCTTTCTTAACGGAGTGCTTTCAACTTCGTTCATCGCCATTGATTTCTTTCTTTCAATTTGTTCAACCTCTCAAGGTTCTTGGGTTTCACTCGTTTGTCAAAGAAGCAACTTAGTTTTACCTCTTCTCTTTCTCTTCCGTTTTCCCTCCGGTGCCATTCTAGATCTCGGGATGAGATCCTCTCGTAGTGGTGGAGTGTTGTGACGCCCCGAGACCGATGTGCCAGGTGTCTTCCAGTTATTCGCTGTTGTTGCCTTGTCTTTTGCTTGTGTGTCATGCATCCCATATCATGTCATCTTGTGCATCTCATTTGCATACGTGTTCGTCTCATGCATCCGAGCATTTTCCACGTTGTCCGTTTTGCATTCCGGCTCTCCTATGTCCTCCGGTGTCCCCTTTTGCCTCTTTTCGTGTGCGGGTGTTGAACGTTCTCAGATTGGACCGAGACTTGCCAAGCGACCTTGGTTTACTACCGGTAGACCGCCTATAAAGTTTCGTGCCATTTGGACTTCGTTTGATACTCCAACGGTTACCCGAGGAACCGAAAAGGCCTTGTGTGTGTTGCAGCCCAACAACCCTCCAAAGTATCCCAAAACCCACCTAAACCCCCTCCATCATCTCGGTCGTTCGATCATGATCGCGTGGCCGAAAACCGCACCTCATTTGGACTCTCCTAGCTCCCTCTACCTATAAATATGTGTGCCTCCCGGATTTTCGCGCAGACGAAACCCTAACCTCCTCCTTCGCGCGCCACCGGACATGTCCGCTCCGCCGCCGGACACGTCCGCCGCCCCGCAGCCACCTCACTCCGACCAATGGCACGCTGCCACGTCACCTTCCTCGCCGCCGCAGCCAACTAGCGCCCGCCACCTCAGCGCCGCCCCGCCCCACTTCGCCGCCGGGCCCGCAAGGCCCGAGGCCGGCCCGCCCGAGCCGCGCACGGGCCCGAGCCACCAGCGCGCATCGCCGCCGCCCGCGCCTCGCGTGCACCGCCGACGCCTCGCCTGCTTCGGCCGCCGTGCTCGTCGCTGGCCACCGCCGCACCTGCCGGAGCTCCGCCCTGCGCCGCCATCTCCGCCGCCGCATGCGCCGCGCACGCCGCCCGGCGCCCCGCGCCGCAGCCGGCCATCGCCGCCGCCTTCGCGCGCGCCTCCCGCGGTCGCCGCCCCGCTCGTCGTTCCGGCCGCCGCCTAACGATGCTCCGCCGCCGCCCTTCCTCACGCCGGCGAGCCGCCCCTCACCGGAGTTCACACCGGCTAGATCCGACCCGGGTGGATCAGATCCACCGGGTGCCCGAACCAAACGTGCCGCCGCCCGTCCCGGATCTCCTCATCCTGCTCCGCTTCGTCCTGGGTTGACTTTTCGCGAGGGTATATTTCCACTAAGTCCCCAGATATGCTACATTTTCATGCATACTTCATCATGTCATAACTTCACCATCATAGCTCTGTTTCATGCGTGTGGCATATCGAATTGTTCGTCTCGACGAGTACTTCATTTCATTCCATTGCACCATGTTCATTTGAGTTCATCTTGATGCCCTAAATGCTGTTGCAAGAGTTCTAGTTTATATTAGTTTCAGACTCTTATCATTAATTGGACATTTGTCATTTTTGCCATGATTGATGTGTGCCTCCTATGATCTTGAGCCCTAAATGAGTTTTGAAGTATGCCATGCCGTCTTTACAGGGGTGTATGCTATCTATTTTTCTGATCTCTGTGGTGTCTAGAACAAGCTTGCAAAGTAGCTCTCGTGATGTTGCTGTTTTCACGGACTTAGAAATCTTCTAAGTCATTTTCCTGATGTTATTTTTATGCCATGTACTCATGTTGCTACAGAGTGATCCATACCTCTCTTGAGCATGATCAGTAATGATGTTTTGTAGATATTGGTGTGCTCTATCCACCCATGTCTTTGTTTGCATTTATGGAGCACCCTAGCTTGAGTCAATCGAGCTCTAATTTTGCTGTAAATGTTCCTGGCAGATTGTTTACATGTTAAGCAATTTTGCCAAGGTTGTTGTAGTTGATCCATGCATGCTATGAGGTTGTTCTTGTCATGTTTAGCTTCTATGCCATGTCTACTTGCTGGGTGTACGCTTAGTTCATCATGCAATGCCTTGTGGTGAGTGCATCGAGCTCGTAAACATGCCTACTTAATATCTGTTTTGCCATGTTCCAGTTTTCTTCTAAGTCTGAATATGTTAACGATAATTGCTATGTTCACATGGTTGCCATTGTATTTTCTGATCCCTTTTGTCTTATGGTCAGTAAGGGACTTTTGTTGTATGCTTTGAGTAGCTTCATGCCATGCCTTGCTTTTCCATGATATGTTCCTGTAGCATGTTGTTATCTTTGTCTAAACATTGCTTCCTGATGTTAAATTCCTGACATGTTGTTAATTTCACTAAGCCTGTAACCTGATATCTTTTGCACTTTTGCCATGCTTGTTTTAACCTGCTATTGAGTGAATTAGCCGTAGCTCAGTGTTCATCTTTTGTCAAGCATCTTGAGAGGATCCCTGCCATGTATTTTGTTGTTATGTTAGAGTGCAGTAGCTTCTTGTTCTTGATGCATTTAGATGGCCTCGTGTTGTTAATCGTAGATCGGTGCCATATTTGTTTTGCTTGTCATGTGCAAACCGTGCATCCGATTCCGGTGATATTTATATCGGTTTCGACCGAAATCAACTCTTTTTCCAGTGGCACTCTTGGTTTTCCAAGTTGAGGCCAGGATCAATCTTTCCTTTCCGAAGCACGCATATGCATTGCATATCACATCCCCCATATCATACCATGCTTTGCATCATGTTGTTTGTGCATTGCACGTGATTGATTGTGTCTCCCTTTGCTTGTGTTCTTGCTTTGGGTAGAGCCGGGAAACGAGTTCGTGTTCGAGGTTCCCGTTGAGTACGTTTACAAGGATCAAGCTAACGTCAACTCGGAGAACTTTGCAAGAAAGATGATCATACCCTTGAAATCACTTCTATCTTTGCTTGCTAGATGCTCGCTCTTTTGCTATGCCTATGCTACGATACCTACCACTTGATTATCATGCCTCCCATATTGCCATGTCAAACCTCTAACCCACCTTGTCCTAACAAACCGTTGTTTGGCTATGTTACCTCTTTGATCAGCCCCTCTTATAGCATTGCTAGTTGCAGGTGAAGATTGGAGTTTGTTCCTTGTTGGAACATGTTTATTGTTGGGATATCATTATTATATCTTGCTATTTTAATGCACCTATATACTTGCTAAAGGGTGGAAGGCTCAGCCTTATGCCTGGTGTTTTGTTCCACACTTGCCGCCCTAGTTTCCATCATGCCGGTGTTATGTTCCTTGATTTTGCGTTCCTTACACGGTTGGGTTATAATGGGAACCCCTTGACAGTTCGCCTTGAATAAAACTCCTCCAGCAAGGCCCAACCTTGGTTTTACCATTCACCACCTAGCCTTTTCCCTTGGGTTTCACGGACTCAAGGGTCATCTTTATTTTAACCCCCTAGGGCTAGTACTTCTCTAAGTGTTGGTCCAACCTGAGCGATGTCCGGCGCCCCCTGGGCAACCAGGGTCTATGCCAACCCGGCGTCTGGCTCATCCGATGTGCCCTGAGAACGAGATATGTGCAGCTCCTATCGGGATTTGTCGGCACATTCGGGCAGCTTTGCTGGTTTAGTTTTACCATTGTCGAGATGTCTTGTAACCTGGATTCTGAGTCTGATCGGGTTGTCTTGGGAGAAGGAATATCCTTCGTTGACCGTGAGAGCTTGTGATGGGCTAAGTTGGGACACCCCTGCAGGGATTTGAACTTTCGAAAGTCATGCCCGCGGTTATGGGCAGATGGGAATTTGTTAATGTCCGGTTGTAGAAAACCTGAACCTTAACTTGATTAAAATGAATCAACGGAGTGTGTGGCCGTGATGGTCTCTTTTCGGCGGAGTCCGGGAAGAGAACACGTTCTCGTGTTATGCTTGAGCGTAGGTTGTTCTAGGATCACTTCTTGATCATAGTTTACCGACCATGCCTTTGCCTTCTCTTCTTGCTCTAATTTGCGTACGTTAGCCACCATATATGCTAGTGCTTGTTGCAGCTCCACCTCACATACCTTTTCCCTACCCATAATCTTAAATCGTCTTGATCGCGAGGGTGTGAGATTGCTGAGTCCCCGTGACTCACAGATACTTCCAAAACCAGCTTGCAGGTGCCGTTGAACCATGCAGGTGACGCAACCAAGCTCAAGGAGGAGCTCGATGAAGTTCGTGTTCGCTCTGTTGTTTCATTTCTAGTTGTTCAGTAGTGGAGCCCAGTCGGGGCGATCAGGGATCTGTAGCATTAGGGGTGGTCTTCTTTTATTTTGGTTCCATAGTTGGACCTTGATTGTATCTGGATGTTGTAATGCTACTTTCATGTATTGTGTGAAGTGGCGTTTGTAAGCCAACTATGTACCTCTTTTCTTATTCAGTACATGGGATGTGTAAAGATTTACCCCTCTCGCGACATTGCTTACAATGCGGTTATGCCTCTAAGTCGTGCTTCGACACGTGGGAGATATAGCCGCATCGTGGGCATTACACTCGACCTCTCTTGTTTTTGTAAATATGATTAGATGATTAGTTCATCATTCCTGATCCAGCCTATTATGAATGAAATATGTTTGCAATGACAATTATAGATTATAGTTTCCCATTGCATGCTTAATTTGCTAGGAGTTTATAATGGTTTACCTTGCATGCCAACATGCTATTAAAATGGTTGTGATGGTGGTATGATAGGGTGGTATCCTCCTTTGAACGATTCGAGTGGCTTGACTTGGCACATGTTCACGCATGTAGTTGAAACAAAATCAACATAGCCTCCACGATATTTATGTTCATGGTGAATTATATCCTACTCATGCTTGCATTCAATGTTGGTTAATTTTAATGCATGTTCATGACTGTTGTCGCTCTCTAGCTGGTCGCTTCCCAGTCTCTTTCTAGCCTTCACTTGTACTAAGCGGGAATACTGCTTGTGCATCCAACTCCATAAACCCCAAAAGTTATTCCATATGAGTCCACCATACCTTCCTATGTGCCAAACTCTAAACCTTCAAATCAAATTTTGTTTTATATACTCGAATAGCTCATGTATCAACTAGGGCTGTCTGTATCTTCCATGATAGGCGGGTTATTCTCAAGAGGAGTGGACTCCGCTCCTCACTCACGAGAAAAAGGCTGGTCACCGGGATGCCCAGTCCCATGCTCAAATCAAATCAAAATAATTGCAAACAAAACTCCCCCAGGATTGTTGTTAGTTGGAGGCACCCGTTGTTTCGGGCAAGCCATGGATTGATGCTTGTTGGTGGTGGGGGAGTATAAACTTTACCATTCTGCTTGGGAACCGCCTATTATGTGTGTAGCATGGAAGATATCGAGATCTCTCGGTTGTTATGTTGACAATGAAAGTATACCGCTCAAAATATTATTCATCTCTATTTCAAAACCGAGCTCTGGCACCTCTACAAATCCCTGCATCCCTCTGCGAAGGGCCTATCTATTTACTTTTATGTTGAGTTATCATCCTCTTATTAAAAAGCACCAGTTGGAGAGCACCGCTGTCATTTGCATGTATTATTGTTAGTTTACATTGAGTATGACTTGACTGGATCTCCTTTACCATGAATTACAATTTCCAGTCAGCCCTTGATCTTCAAGGGTGCTCTGCATTTATGTTTTGTGGTCTCAGAAAGGGCTTGCGAGATACCATCTTGTTATATCATATTATGATTGTTTTGAGAAAGTGTTGTCATCCGAGATTTACTATTATTGCTCGCTAGTTGATTATGTCATTGATATGAGTAAACATGAGACCTAAATGTTATTGTGAATATGGTTAGTTCATAATCTTTGCTGAAAACTTGAATGCTGGCTTTACATATTTACAACAACAAGAGCAAACAGAGTTTGTAAAAGTTTTTCTTTATCACTTCCAGTTTATCAACTGAATTGCTTGAGGACAAGAAAAGGTTTAAGCTTGGGGGAGTTGATACATCTCCATCGTATCTACTTTTCCAAACACTTTTGCCCTTGTTTTGGACTCTAACTTGCATGATTTGAATGGAACTAACCCGGACTGACGCTGTTTTCAGCAGAATTGTCATGGTGTTATTTTTGTGCAGAAATAAAAGTTCTTGGAATGACTTGAAAATCAATGGAGAATATTTTTGGAATATATAAAAAATATTGGCGAAAGAATCAAGGCTTCTAGTACAAACACATAGCTTCTAGTACAAACCCTCAGCCCCGAGGGTGGACTACTCCCTCCTCATCATGGTGGCCGCCGGGATGATGAAGATGGCCACCGGTGATGATTTCCCCCTCCGGCAGGGTACCGAAACGGGGTCTAGATTGGTATTTCGTGGCTATAATGGCTTGCAGTGGCGGAACTTCTGATCTAGGGTTATTTCTGATGGTTTCTCTATTTATAGGATTTTTTGGCGTCGGTTTCACGCAAAGATGGGCCTCGAGGTGAGCACAACCCACCGGGGCGCGCCAGGGTGTCTTGTGCCCTAGTTCTTCACCTTCTAGTCCTTCCACGAAGCTTCAGGGGTCTATTTTGTTCCAAACAAATCGTCGAAAAGTTTCAGCTCATTTGGAGAACTTTTATTTCTGCAGAAAAACAACACCATGGTAGTTCTGCTGAAAACAGCGTCAGTCCAGGTTAGTTCCATGCAAATCATACCAAAACCATATAAAATTGTTGTAAAGATGTCATAAATACTTCATAAATTGTAGATACATTGGAGACGTATCAGCATCCCCAAGCTTAATTCCTACTCGTCCTCGAGTAGGTAAATGATAAAAGAAATAATTTATGAAGTGTGAATGCTAGCATAGTGCATAAGTTTGATCAATGATAATTTCAATCATGTTTCCTAGCATCATAACAGCAACTCGTTCTCATAAAACTCATCATGACAAAGTAGTAACCAATTCACATGTTAAGGTTCAAACAATGAATTATCTTGAAACTCAACAACCTATATTCTTAGTCACCAAACATTTGCAATTCAACTTATTCAACAGAGTCTAAGTAAGACCTCCACATACTCAATCATCATATATTCTTCCATGATTTCTACTACTCAAAGCATATTCTTAGAACAAATGGAATCCATTGAACATAGAGAAAGATAGGGGCTTAATATTTTGCCTCCCAACTCATTTATCACAGAGATAATTGTCAACAATAATAAATCATGATCAAATATATTTGACTGGTCATATGTGCCTAGATCTTTCCCCACCACATGATGCTTGCTAACTAGAGAGTAACTGAGGTTGAAATGGGAATGCATACTATTGACTCTTGCATAAAAGAAAATACTAAAAAGTAAAAGGTAGGCCCTTCGCAAAGGGAAGCAGAAGTTGTCATGCGCTTTTAATTTTTGGATGCACAAACTCTTAATGCAAAGGAACGTCATGTTATATTGCCCCTTATGATAGAACCTTTATTATGTATTCCGTTGCTTTTATTACTTTGGCATCACAAGTTCTTACAATGTCAATTTTTCCTTACAATAAAAGATCAAAAATATTTAGGAGCAATTTTTATTGCTTTATGCACCGATGACAACTTACTTGAAGGATCTTATTCAATCCATAGGTAGGTATGGTGGACACTCATGGCAAGAAACTGGGTTTAAGGGTTTTTGGATGCACAAGTAGTATCTCTACTTAGTACGAATTTTTGTCTAGCAAAAGATCCTAGGCAAACACCACATGTTGGAGGATCCATGACAATATAACTTCTATGCAAATATACACAACCATAACTCATTAAGTTGTCTTCCTTGTCCAACTTCAACTAATTTGCTCAAGTTTGAAAATAATTAATGGGTATTCACAATCATAGAAGATGTCCAAGATAATATATTTGCATGTAAAAGTTCTCTTCCTTCTACTAATCATTCATGAATTACTTGTATGGCCAATATTGTGATTGTCAAGCTTCAAAAGATTTCACTTTATAAACCCAATGTGAAGCTACCACTAGGCATGATATAATTTAAACTTCATGATATTCAATTCATTCAACAATTTACTCATAGGTTATAAGTGAAGTACAACAGTAAATGACAAGCTACTCCAAAAAGATATAACTAAAGATCAAGCGAGTAGTTAAGTAAATAGGTAGCTAATTGTGGACTCTCTCTTATTTAAAAACTTTCATATTTAAGTATTTTATTAAAAAAAGCAAGCAAAACAAAATAAAATGACAATCCAATAATAGCACAACTCATGTGAAGAAGCAAAAACTTAGGCTCAACCAATACTAACCGATAATTGTTGATGAAGAAAGGTGGGATGCCTACCGGGGCATCCACAAGCTTAGATGCTTGAGAATTCTTGAAATATTATCTTGGGATGCCTTGGGCATCCCCAAGCTCAAAATTTTGTGTCTCCTTAATTCCTTTCATATCATGGTTTCCCTAAATCTGAAAAACTTCATCCACACAAAACTCAACAAGAACTCGTGAGATAAGTTAGTATAAATCAATGCAATAACCTTATCATTATCTACTGTAGAAAATCACTAAAATTATTATTCAACATTGTATACTAAATGCCTCTGCATATTTAATAGTCCTATTCTCAAATAGAATCATTAAACAAGCAAACATATGTAAACAATGCAAACATAACAGCAATCTGTCAAAACACTACAATCTGTAAAGAATGCAAGAACATTCATACTTCTATAACTCCAAAAATTCTAAAACTTTACCACACTTTAGAAAATTTACCATAGCTTATTAAGCAAAAAGTTTCAACATCTTATCACATTGAATTTTCTCGGGAATTTTTGCCACAGCGATAAACTTTCTGTTTTGAAACAGCAACTCATATGCTTGCAAAATAAGCATGTGGAAAGCTATCCTTGACACTTTTATTGAAACAAAATATGCAAACCATTATTATAAATAACAGAAAGCAAATAGAAACAAAATAAAATGATGCTCCAAGCCAAACTCATATCATGTGACAAATAAAAATATAGCCTCAAGTAAGGTTACCGATAATGTTGGAGACGAAAGAGGGGATGCCTTCCAGGGCATCCCCAAGCTTAGTTTCTTGGATCTTCCTTGTATATTAACTTGGGGTGCGTTGGGCATCCCCAATATTAGGGTCTTCTCACTCCTTATTCTCCTCATATCGACATCTCACCCAAAACTTGAAAACTTTAATCACACAAAACTTAATGGAACTTCGTGAGATAGGTTAGTATGATAAAGAGCAAACCATTTCACTTTGGTATAGTCAAGGCAAGATTCATAATTTTTTCCACACAATGTCTACTGTAGTATATCATTTCCACAAATTATATTGAGCAATATAAGCCATAGAAACTAGAAAACAAGCAAACTATCCATTGAAAACAGAATCTGTCAAAAACAGAGTAGTCTGTAGTAATCTGTACTCCAACCATACTTCTGCTACTCCAAAAATTCTTAAAAATTAGGACAACGTAGGTAATTTGTATATCTATCACATGTAAAAAATTCATTTCAAAGTAACATTCCAATGAATTTTCAAAATTCCTAGAATGAGCGCAAAAGTTTCTGTTTTTGGACAGAATCAAGTCAACTATCCTCCACGCTATCCCAAAGGCTTTACTTGCCACTTTATTGAAACAAAAGCAATAAAAATGATTAATACAGTAGCATAATCATGTGAACACATAAAAACAGTGGGGGGAAATGTTGGGTTGTCTCCCAACAAGCTCTTTTCTTTAATGCCTTTTTAGCTAGGCATGATGAGTTCAATGATGCTCGCATAAAAGATAAGAATTGAAACACAAAGAAAGCATCATGAAGCATATGACTAGCACATTAAGTCTAAACCACTTCCTATGCATAGGGATTTTGTGAGCAAACAACTTATGGGAACAAGAATCAACTACATAGGAAGGCAAAATAAGCATAACTTCAGAACTTTCAACACATAGAGAGGAAACTTGATATTATTGCAATTCCTACAAGCATAAGTTCCTCCCTCATAATAATTTTCAGTAGCATCATCAAGAAATTCAACAATATAACCATCACATAAAGCATTCTTTTCATGACACAAAAGCATAGAAAACTCATTACTCTCCACATAAGCAAATTTCTTCTCATCAATAGTAGTGGGAGCAAACTCAACAAAAGAACTATCATGAGAGTGAAAATTAAAATCATGATGACAAGTTTCATGGTTATCATTATTCTTTATAGCATACATGTCAACATCATAATCATCATAGATAGCAACTTTGTTATCATAGTCAATTGAGGCCTCATCCAAAATGGTGGATTCAACACTAAATAAAGTCATGACCTCTCCAAATCCACTTTCATAATTATAATAATCATAAATAGGAGGCATGCAATCATTATAACAAATTTGCACATCAAATCTTGGGGGACTAAAAACATCATCTTCATCAAACATAGCATCTCCAAGCTTATGGCTTTGCATATCGTTAGCATCATGAATATTCAAGGAGTTCATACTGAAAGTGCAACTATCCCTGGGTGGTTTTGGTAATTACTAACAACATATAGCTCATTGAACTAATACTATTTCAAGATAATCATTTCATAGAGTTCAATGATTGGCATGGCATGGATTAGGAATGTGTACCCCTCAAAATGTTAAGGACACACATTGGCTCAATCTCAAGACTCTACATTTCCATTTTAGTGATCCAAGATCACATTGAGTCCATAGGAAAAGCCATTACTATTAAAAGGGGATGAGGTGTTGCTTAATGGCTTACTTGCTGAAAATGCTTAGTGATATGCTCCAAAAACCTTCAACCACTTTCTCATATCCACATATGTCCCAAACCAAAAGTCAAACTCGGCCCCACCGAAATGTTCTATCCGGCGCCACCGAGTTCACTTGACATAGCCACTGCTAGAAACCCTAGTCATTTCGGTCTCACCGATTGGGATCTCGTCTCACCGAGATGGGATTGCAAACTCTCTGTTTCCCGTCGTAACGTTTTGGCCCAACCCAGATGAGCGATCAGTCCCACCGAGTTCGCAATGCAAACTCTGTATTTCCCTTTCGTAACGTTTCGGTCTCACCAAAATGAGCGAATCGGTCCCATCGAGTTTGCCTGACCAACTCTCTGGTTAGCTTATTACAAAATTCGGTCCTACCGAGTTTGTGGAATCGGTCTCACCGAGATTACATTATGCCCTAACCCTGATGGAATCGGTCCCACCGAGTTGACATGTCGATCCCACTGAAAAGCCTAACGTTCACATTTTGAACTGAATCAGTCTGACCGAGTTTTCTGATTCGGTCCCACCGAGTTTGGTAAATTGTGTGTAACGGTTAGACTTTGTGTGGAGGCTATATATACCCCTCCACCCGTCCTTCATTAGTAAGGAGAGCCATCAGAACGTGCCTACACTTTCATCATACATTTTTTGAGAGAGAACCACCTAGTCATGTGTTGAGACCAAGATATTCCATTCCAACCATATGAATCTTGATCTCTAGCCTTCCCCAAGTTGCTTTCCACTCAAATCATCTTTCCACCAAATCCAAATCTATGAGAGAGAGTTGAGTGTTGGGGAGATTATCATTTGAAGCACAAGAGCAAGGAGTTCATCATCAACACACCATCTATTACCTTTTGGAGAGTGGTGTCTCCTAGATTGGTTAGGTGTCACTTGGGTGCCTCCGTCAAGATTGTGGAGTTGAACCAAGGAGTTTGTACAGACAAGGAGATCACCTAGTTCATGAAGATCTACCCTAGCGAGGCAAGTCCTTCGTGGGAGATGGCCATGGTGGGATAGACAAGGTTGCTTCTTCGTGGACCCTTCGAGGGTGGAGCCCTCCGTGGACTCGCGTAACCGTTACCCTTCATGGGTTGAAGTCTCCATCAATGTGGATGTACGATAGCACCACCTATCGGAACCACGCCAAAAATCTCTGTGTCTACATTGTGTTTGCTCCCTCCAAACTTCCCCCTTTACCTTCATATGCAAATGTTTTACATTCCCTTCCTATACTCTTAGACTTGCATGTGTAGGTTGATTGCTTGACTTGTGCTAAGTTGCTAAAATCTGCCAAGACTTAAAACTGGGAAAATGCTAGATTTTTATTTTGTCAAGTAGTCTAATCACCCCCCTCTAGACATACTTTCGACCCTACAAGTGGTATCAGAGCTTTGGTCTCCATTTTCCTTGATTTCCATAGCTTTGGTGATCATAGCGTTGGTTTCACAACCTAGGAGAGTATGGCGTCTAGCGAGGGAAATTACCACCGTGGAGGTCCTTACTTTGATGGTACTAATTTTGCTAGTTGGAAGCATAAGATGAAAAAGCATATTCTTGGACATAACCCCACCGTTTGGGCTATTGTGTGTATTGGCTTGCAAGGTGAATTCTTTGATGGGAGAGAACCAAACCATGAAGCTAGCGCAGAAGAGTTGAAGATGCTGCAATACAACGCTCAAGCTTGCGATATCCTCTTCAACGGATTGTGCCCCAAAGAATTCAACAAAATCAGCCGTCTTGAGAATGTAAAGGAAATTTGGGATACTTTGATTGATATGCGCGAGGGTACCGACACCGTCAAGTAATCCAAATTGGATGTGCTTAAAAGTCAACTTGACAAGTTCAAAATGAAGGATGGTGAAGGTGTCACGAAATGTACTCTAGGCTTGCTCTCATCACAAATGAGATTGCCGGCTTAGGAAGTGAAGAGATGACTGGTAGATTCATCATCAAGAAGATCCTAAGAGCCTTGGATGGAAAATATGATACCGTGTGCACATTGATCCAAATGATGCCCAACTACAAAGATCTCAAGCCAACAGAAGTCATTGGAATAATTGTTGCTCATGAGATGTCACTCAAGGATAAGGAAGAGCTTCACAACAAGTCAAGTGGTGCTTACAAAGCCTCATGTGATGCTCCTACATCATCAAGTGAGAAACAAGAATTCAATGAAGAATTGAGCCTAATGGTGAAGAACTTCAACAAGTTCTACAAGAGTAGAAGCAAGGAAAGAAGTTCCAAGTCAAGGTCATACAATGACAAAAGATCTTCGAGTCGGGAACGAAATTGCTACAATTGTGGAAGACCCAGACACTACTCCAATGAGTGTACGCCCCCCTACAAAAGAAGAGAAGATTCACCCAAAAGGAGAAGTAGAAGAGAAGAATCACCTCCAAGAGAGAGAAGGAGTAGAGATGACCGTTATGAACGAAGAACATCACGGAGAAGCAAGGATTCGGAAAGGAAGGACAAGTCATCAAGGAGCTACACAAAAGGAAGACATCAAGCTCATGTTGGTGAATGGGTATCCGGCTCGGAATCCGACAATCACTCCGAGAGAAGTTATCACTCCAACTCCGAATGTAACATCCCAAAATTCTAAATTTTGGAATGTTATATTAAATAAATAGTTTTGATTTGTTTGTTTGATTGTGGTGTGGTTTCTCGTGTGAAATTGAGTGAAATTTGAAACCTTTTTGAAAGTTAAATAAGAGGGAATAAAATGACTTTCCCAAACTTTCATTTTTGCATTCTGATCTCCATGAATTCAAATTCATTTCATCACAAAACCCTAGAGTGAAGATGATATGACTTCTTCCATTTAAATAAATGAAAAGGGTTTTGTAAAGATTTGAATTCCATTTGGAACTATTTCAAATTCAGAAACTTTAAGCAACTCAATGATTTTCATGAGAGAAGATAAAATGACTTCTTCAAAACATATGAAATATGAGCTGTAAGTTTAAAAGAATCGAATTTAAAGCCCCTTTGAATATTTTTTCTTTTCAATTTGGAGTTATTTGGTTTTGTTCATATTATTTTTCTCCAAAAATAATATATATGGAAATTAGCGTAAAATGATTCCTTACAATAGAAGGAGAGAAATAAATTTGAAATTATTTTGATAATTTTAAAAAAATGATTTTTATGAGGTTTTATTGTAGCAGTAGCACTCTTTGCTTTATGTAAATTTTTGTGGATTTTATTTGATGCTATAAAAATTTTCACGTTATAGAAAATCTTTTTCTGAAAATTTTGATATATAATATGCCTATAAAAAAATTTGTTTTTATTTTCATTATTCAGTTTTTTCCTTTTCTGTTTCTATTTAAAAAAACTGCGCGTGCGGCCTATAACTCTCCGTCGCCCACGTGCGCAACATAGTCCGCAAACAGGCCCGTAACTATTATTTTTTTCCGGTTATGCTTGGAGAAAAAATATATTATTTTCAGAAATATTTCTTTTTCTAAAAAAAGTTCAAAAGAAATGTAGCATGCGTGCGTGCGCCGGCCGGCCGAACACTTTAGCTCGTGCGTTTTTTCTCTTTCCTATTTTTTACGTCTATGTTTAGTCCCACATTGTCTCGACTTTGACCCCTAAACCTCTTTTTCACTTATAAATATAGACCCATAGAGCCTCCAAAAATCATCCGATTCGGGTTAAATCAATTTTTTGTTTGACAAGATTCATTAAAGAAAAATATTTTTCTCCTCTCCGGCGGGACTTCTAGAAATTGTCTCCTCTCTTCGAAGTCGTCTTTTCTCTACCTTATAAAGGTATCTTTCTTTATTTTCTTTTTATACTTCCGTAGTTTATTAGACTAGTACAGTAGAATAATTAGATTATCAATTTGTTTCTGTATTTATACATTAGACCTAGAATTCTTTTAGTCTTAGTTGTTTTTCTTTTGTAACCATAACTTTTTACCCGTTCATCCAAATTAGATGAAACCAGCGCCTATAGTTTCGTCTTGTTTTCACCTATCCAGTGAACCTGTCACATCAACTTTTTGAAATTTTGAAATTTGTTTAGATTCATATTCAAACTTTTTTTGATTATAACTTGAGTTCCGTAACTCCGATTTAGTTGATTCTTTTTGCAAATTGAAGCTCTTGACCGAAACTTTCTGATAAGACCAAATTCACCTAATTTTGGTACTGTTAGAAATTGTTTTTTGTTGCAAGAGTTAATTGCTTGTTTTCGAAGTTTTTTGAGATCTTTTCTTCGATTCTTTTGCATGAGTGCTTATGTATGCAATTGCTTGGTTACGATAGATTGATTGGAGTTTGACGAGTTATGAGTGCGAAGAATCTTCATCAACAGTACAAGGCAAGTTCACACTTTGATCATACTTTTCATACCCATTTTTATGCATTAGTCTTACCCTCAAACATTGCATGAGTAGGTTTTGATAACATGTGGGTACTGGGAAGTATTTGATGAGGTAGGAACCTATTGCCCTTCATTTCAACCTTGGGTTTATACATTATGCTTTTATTGCTTTGCTATGCTCGTAGACGCGGATTGATATGTGAGATTCATGGAAGTTGCGAGAGTTATATTCACTAAGGGAAACTTAAGGTGGCTACTTTAATACACATCTGGGTGGATTCGTTGGGGCACCCTGGGGATAGCAGTGGCTTGCCCGAACACCTGGGGAATCTAGTGTTGTCCTAGGAGATCCCGGGGTATCTATGTGATCATCCTATTGGAATGCCACCCAGGCTCAAAGGGATCATAATGTTATTCATGCTGGAAACTTCCGTGTGCAGCCATAAGACATTATGGGCTCTGGCATAGTTGAGTATGTTGTGTGACATCTTTCAGTGGTAGACTAGCAGATGTAGGGGATGTAGGTGGTACGGTCTACCTGTTGTAAAGAGTTAATGCTTCTGAAAGACTGTGTCTCGGTCATCCATTTCTCAAACATCATGTAGTGCGAGAAATTTAATGGAGGAGATCGAGTCTTGTGGGGAAAAGTGCGCAAACCTCTGCAGAGTGTACAAATTAATCATGATTTGCGGTGTCCCCGATTATGGACATCTTGAGTATCTGGTGCTTGAATTATTATGTTGATCTCATCACTTTACTTAATTAATTTTGTCGGGTTATTAACTTTTAATTGGGATTGAGTTGGGGTTACCTTCTCAATGTTTTCAATCCAACTTTGTAGTTAAATAAAATATATTCCTTTGTTGTAGGGAAAAATTAGCTTTATGCAAAATTAAACTTAGAGCCTCCACCAGCCAAATATGCATGTAGTGATAGCCATTATTTAGCATTGCTCTATAGTGTGAAATTGCCAGTACATTCAATCTACTGACCTACATGGCTGCAACGTCTCATGTTGCATGATTCTTACAACGAGTAAGTGATACGTTAGGGTTACGATGTCTACACTCAACTTTGTCGTTGGTGTTGATGGGAATCCACAACTTTGTTCTTACTTCCGCTATATGGATTGAGATAATAGTACTTATGTTACTTTATACATGTGATTTACCTCTGTTATAAATCCTCGAGTACTGTGTGTGTCAGCATACCGGTCCAGGGATGACACTTAAGCACAGAGACTTGATCCATTCGGGTCGGGTCGCTACAAGATGGTATCAGATCACATGTTGACTATAGGACGTGACCCCTAGAAACTGGCAAGCCCATAGGAAAGATTTTTCTCTAAAACTTTTTTTTCAAAAAGATCTTTTACCTCTCTTCTTTTCTAAGCTTTATCAAATATTCCCTTTTAGTTAGACTATACCCCTTTCCCCTTTTGACCACACGAAGATTAGACTGATGAGACCACTCCAAGAAGTACAAGATATTGGATAGCTAAGACCACTTTGGAATGAAGAGGATTTTACCGAGCATTATAATAATGGAATTACAACGGTTGAAGACTCTGAAGACTAGGATAATTGAAGGCTCTGAAGAATTTCCAGATTGGTATGACCTAGGAAGGCTACCCTTATGGAACTTGTCAGACTATTGAAGCCGTCAATACTCGAGATCAAGGTGTGTAGGAGAAAGACCGGAGCATGGAGCGTTAAAACTCAAACTTTTGTCAAGAAAAGCCTAACAGAAGAGATATCAACTATGGAATGATTATCTCATGGCAATGACATGGGCATAAACATGACTATCCATGATGTTATCGCCCGCTTATGCTATGGTCACCGTGCTGAGTTAGGCATGCATTTCTTCGGAAGTAATGGATGACAAAAGGGCTAATGGAGCACTTATCAGCAAAAGATGAAGTTTTAACCTTAGCTGGTGTATCGCCAGGATCTGGAGTATTACATCAAGAATTTTAAGATGGACCTTCAGGAAGCCATATTTGACAAGGAAGCATTTTGAGAAGAACTCAGGACCCAGAAGCTGAAAGTAGCCAAGCTAGAGGAGCAAAACCTTGAGATACCGGATATTCATCAGGAACTGAAGGATAGTAGGACCATGGTTCATGCCAAGGATGTTGAAACCCAAAAGTTTGGAACGCGACTCTAGAAATATTAAAGGACGTCACGAGAGACTTTGCGTCAACAGAGATGATCTAGCAAAAGAACTTGAGAAGGAAAAGCACGATCGGAAGAAGCCATCGGAGACATGAACAAGACTTGAAGAGTTTGGCGACTTTGAAGATTTATTGACCTTTAGAAGACCAAACCCCTGATATATACCTACGTTAGATGCGACGATTGTGAGCTGCAATTGCTACCTCTTGAGCACTGCGTTGGTTTTCCCCGAAGAGGAATGGATGATGCAGCAAAGTAGCGTAAGTATTTCCCTCAGTTTTTGAGAACCAAGGTATCAATCTAGTAGGAGGCTGTGCGCGAGTCCCTCGCACCTGCACAAAACAAATAAATCCTCGCAACCAATGCAAATAGGGGTTGTCAATCCCTATAAGGCCACTTACGAGAGTGAGATCTGATAAATATGATAAGATAATATTTTTGGCATTTTTATGATAAAGATGCAAAGTAAAATAAAGGCAAGGTAAATAACAAAGGAAATAACTAAGTAGTAGGAGATTAATATGATGAAGATAGACCCGGGGGCCATAGGTTTCACTAGTGGCTTCTCTCAAGAGCATAAGTATTCTACGGTAGGTGAACAAATTACTGTTGAGCAATTGACAGAATTAAGCATAGTTATGAGAATATCTAGGTATGATCATGTATATAGGCATCACGTCCGAGACAAGTAGACCGACTCCGGCCTGCATCTACTACCATTAATCCACTCATCGACCGCTATCCAGCATGCATCTAGAGTATTAAGTTAAAAACAGAGTAACGCCTTAAGCAAGATGACATGATGTAGAGGGATAGACTCCTGCAATATGAAGAAAACCTCATCTTGTTATCCTCGATGGCAACAATACAATACGTGCCTTGCTGCCCCTACTGTCACTGGGAAAGGACACCGCAAGATTGAACCCAAAGCTAAGCACTTCTCCCATTGCAAGAAAGATCAATCTAGTAGGCCAAACTAAACTGATAATTCGAAGAGACTTGCAAAGATAACCAATCATACATAAAAGAATTCAGAGAAGATTCAAATATTGTTCATAGATAGACTTGATCATAAAACCACAATTCATCGGTCTCAACAAACACACCGCAAAAAGAAGATTACATCGAATAGATCTCCACAAGAGAGGGGGAGAACATTGTATTGAGATCCAAAAAGAGAGAAGAAGCTATCTAGCTACTAACTATGGAGCCGTAGGTCTGAAGTAAACTACTCACACTTCATCGGAGGGGCTATGGTGTTGATGTAGAAGCCCTCTGTGATCGATGCCCCCTCCAGCGGAGCTCTGGAACAGGCCCCAAGATGGGATCTCATGGATACAGAAAGTTACGGCGATGGAATTAGGGTTTTGGCTCCATATATGATTGTTTGGGGGTACGTAGGTATATATAGGAGGAAGGAGTACATCGGTGGAGCAACAGGGGTCCCACGAGGGTGGAGGGCACGCCTGGGGGGGGGGGGGAGGCGCACCCCCTACCTTGTGGCCTCCTGTTTCCTTTCTTGACGTAGGGTCCATGTCTAACGGGTCTTTTTCGTTGAGAAAATCACGCTCCCGAAGGTTTCATTCCGTTTGGACTCCGTTTGATATTCCTTTTCTTCGAAACCCTAAAACAGGCAAAAAAAACAACAATTCTGGGTTGGGCCTCTGGTTAATAGGTTAGTGCCAAAAATAATACAAAAGTGGATAATAAAGCCCAATAATGTCCAAAACAGTAGATAATATAGCATGGAGCAATCAAAATTTATAGATACGTTGGAGACGTATCAAGCATCCCCAAGCTTAATTCTTGCTCGTCCTCGAGTAGGTAAATGATAAAAACAGAATTTTTGATGCGGAGTGCTACTTGGCATAATTTTAATGTAATTCTTCTTAATTGTGGTATGAATATTCAGATCCAAAAGATTCAAGACAAAAGTTCATATTTACATAAAAATAATAATACTTCAAGCATACTAACTAAGAAATCATGTCTTCTCAAAATAACATGGCCAAAGAAAGTCATCCCTACAAAATCATATGGTTTAGTCATGTTTCATTTTCATCACACAAGAATGCTCTCATCATGCACAACCCCGATGACAAGACAAGCAATTGTTTCATACTTTAGTAATCTCAAACCTACAAACTTTCACGCAATATATGAGCGCGAGCCATGGACATAGCACTATGGGTGTAATAGAATGTAATGAGGGGGGTTATGTGGAGAAGACAAAAAAGGAGAAAGTCTCACATCAACGAGGCTAATCAATGGGCTATGGAGATGCCCACCGATTGATGTTAATGCAAGGAGTAGGGATTGCCATGCAACAGATGCACCAGAGCTATAAATGTATGAAAGCTCAACAAAAGAAACTAGTGGGTGTGCATCCAACTTGCTTGCTCATGAAGACCTAGGGCACTTGAGGAGGCCCATTGTTGGAATATACAAGCCAAGTTCTATAATGAAAAATTCCCACTAGTATATGAAAGAGACAAAACAAGAGACTCTCTATCATGAAGATTAAGGTGCTACTTTGAAGCACAAGTGTGGCAAATGATAGTAACATTGTCCCTTCTCTCTTTTTATCTCATTTTTTGGGCCTTCTCTTTTTTTATGGCCTTTCTCTTTTTTATGGCCTTTCTCTTTTTTTTATTCCTCACTTGAGATAATGCTCTAGAAAATGATGATCATCACACTTCTATTTATTTACAACTCAATGATTACAACTCGATACTAGAACAAAAGATGACTCTATATGAATGCCTCCGGCGGTATACCGGGATATGCAGTGGACCAAGAGTGACATGTATGAAAGAATTTTGAACGGTGGCTTTGCCACAAATACTATGTCAACTACATGATGATGCTAAGCAATATGACAATAATGAATGTGTCATGATGAACGGAATGATGGAAAGTTGCATGGCAATATATCGCGGAATGGCTATGGAAATGCCATAATAGGTAGGTATGGTGGCTGTTTTGAGGAAGATATAAGGAGGTTTATGTGTGAAAGAGCATATCATATCACAGGGTTTGGATACACAGGCGAAGTTTGCGCCAACTCTCAATGTGAGAAAGGGAAATGCACGGTACCGAAGAGGCTAGCAAGGATGGAAGGGTGAGAGTGCGTATAATCCATGGACTCAACATTAGTCATAAAGAACTCACATACTTATTGCAAAAATCTACAAGTCATCAAAAACCTCGATACTACGCGCATGCTCCTAGGGGGATAGATTGGTAGGAAAATACCATCGCTCGTCCCCGACTGCCACTCATAAGGAAGACAATCAAATAACACCTCATGTTTCAAATTTTTTGCATAACGTTTACCATACGTGCATGCTACAGGACTTGCAAACTTCAACACAAGTATTTCTCAATTTCACAACTACTCAACTAGCACGACTTTGATATTATTACCTCCATATCTCAAAACAATCATCAAGCATCAAACTTCTCTTAGTATTCAAAACACTGTTAAGAACATTTTACTAATCTTGAACACCTAGCATATTAGGACTTTAAGCAAATTACCATGCTATTAAGACTCTCAAAATAATCTAAGTGAAGCATGAGAGATCAATAGTTTCTATAAAACAAATCCACCACCGTGCTCTAAAAGATATAAGTGAAGTACTAGAGCAAAACTATATAACTCAAAAGATATAAGCGAAGCACATAGAGTATTCTAACAAATTCCAAATCATGTATGCCTCTCTCAAAAGGTTTTTACAGCAAGGAAGATTATGGTAAACTAAAAATCAAAGACTCAAATCATACAAGACACTCCAAGCAAAACACATATCATGTGGCGAATAAAAATATAGCTCCAAGTAAAGTTACCGATAGAAGTAAATGACTGAGGGGATGCCTTCCGGGGCAACCCCAAGCTTTGGCTTTTAGGTGTCCTTAGATTATCTTGGGGGTGCCATGGGCATCCCAAAGATTAGGCTCTTGCCACTCCTTGTTCTATAATCCATCAAATCTTTACTCAAAACTTGAAAACTTCACAACACAAAACTTAAAGTAGAAAATCTCGTGAGTTCCGTTAGCGAAAGAAAATAAAAGACCACTTCAAGGTACGGTAATTAACTCATTCTTTATTTATATTGGTGTTATACCTACTGTATTCCAACATCTCTATGGTTTATAAACTATTTTACTAGCCATAGATTCATCAAAATAAGCAAACAACACACGAAAAACAGAATCTGTCAAAAACAGAACAGTCTGTAGTAATCTGTAGCTAGCGCAAGATCTGGAACCCCAAAAATTCTAAAATAAATTTCTGGACGTGAGTAATTTATCTATTAATCATCTCCAAAAATAATTAACTAAATATAACTTTCCAAATAAAAATGGCAGCAGTTCTCGTGAGCGCTAAAGTTTCTGTTTTTTACAGCAAGTTCAACAAGACTTTCCCCAAGTCTTTCCAACGGTTCTACTTGGCACAAACACTAATTAAACACAAAAAACACAACCAAAACAGAGGCTAGATAAATTATTTATTACTGAACAGTAGAAAAAAAATCAAGGAATAAAAATAAAATTGGGTTGCCTCCCAACAAGCGCTATCGTTTAACGCCCCTAGCTAGGCATAACAAGCAAGAATAGATCTAGGTATTGCCATCTTTGGTAGGCAATCCATAAGTGGCTCTCATAATAGATTCATAAGGTAATTTAATTTTCTTTCTAGGAAAGTGTTCAATGCATTTCCTTAATGGAAATTGGAATCTAATATTTCCTTCCTTCATATCAATAATTGCACCAATCATTCTAAGGAAAGGTCTACCAAGAATAATAGGACATGAAGGATTGCAATCTATGTCAAGAACAATAAAATCTACAGGCACATAATTACTATTTGCAACAATAATAACATCATTAATTCTTCCCATAGATTTCTTAATAGTGGAATCTGCAAGGTGCAAATTTAGAGAACAATCATCAAAATCATGGAAACCTAACAAATCACACAAAGTCTTTGGAATCGTGGAAACACTAGCACTCAAATCACATAAAGCATAGCATTCATGATCTTTGATTTTAATTTTAATAGTGGGCTCCCACTCATCATAAAGTTTTCTAGTGATAGAAACTTCCAATTCAAGTTTTTCTTCATAAGATTGCATCAAGGCATCAACGATATGTTTAGTAAACGCTTTATTTTGACTATAAGCGTGAGGAGAATTTAGAACGGATTGCAACAAGGAAATACAATCAATCAAAGAGCAATTTTCATAGTTAAATTCCTTGAAATCCATAATAGTGGGTTTAGCAACATCTAGGGTTTTAATTTCTTCAATCCCACTTTTATCAGATTTAGCATCAAGATCAACAAATTCCAAATTCTTAGAACGCCTTCTAGGTAAAGGTGGATCATATTCAGTACCATCATTATCAAGATTCATATTGCAAAACAAAGATTTAATAGGGGACACATCAATAACTTTCAGTTCTTCATCTTTATTTTCATAGGAACTAGAAGAACACGCTCTTATAAAGGCATCTTTCTTAGCACGCATCCTAGCGGTTCTTTATTTGCACTCATCAATGGAAATTCTCATGGCTTTGAGAGACTCATTGATATCATGCTTAGGTGGAATAGATCTAAGTTTCAAAGAATCAACATCAAGAGCAATTCTATCAACGTTCCTAGCCAAATCATCAATCTTAAGCAATTTTTCTTCAGTCATAGCATTAAAATTCTTTTGCGAAGTAATAAATTCTTTAATATTAGATTCAAAATCAGAGGGCATCTTATTATAATTTCCATAAGAATTTTTGTAGGAATTACCATAATTATTAGAGGGATTACTAGGATAAGGCCTAGGATTAAAATTTCCTCTATACGCGTTGTTACCAAAATTGTTCCTACCAACAAAATTCACATCCATAGATTCATTATTATTCTCAATCAAAGTAGACAAGGGAATATCATTAGGATCAGAAGAAACACTCTTATTAGCAAATAATTTCATAAGTTCATCCATATTTCCACTCAAAACATTAATTTCTTCTATCGCATGCACCTTTTTATTAGTAGATCTTTCAGTATGCCATTGAGAATAATTAACCATAATATTATCTAGGAGTTTAGTAGCTTCTCCAAAAGTGATTTCCATAAAAGTTCCTCCCGCGGCCGAATCTAAAAGATTTTCAGAAGCAAAATTCAATCTGGCATAAAAATTCTGAACAATCATCCAGAAATTTAAACCATGAGTGGGGCAATTACGTATCATTAATTTCATTCTCTCCCAAGCTTGTGCAACATGTTCATGATCAAGTTGCGTAAAATTCATAATATCGTTTCTAAGAGAGATGATCTTGGCGGGAGGAAAATACTTAGAGATAAAAGCATCTTTGCACTTATTCCATGAATCAATACTATTTTTAGGCAAAGACGAAAACCAAGCTTTAGCACGATCTCTAAGCGAAAAAGGAAATAGCTTCAATTTAACAATATCATTATCCACATCTTTCTTCTTTTGCATATCACACAACAACGAAGCTATTTAGATGGGTAGCGGCATCTTCACTAGGAAGGCCGGAAAACGGATCTTTCATGACAAGATTCAGCAAAGCAGTATTAATTTCACAAGATTCAGCATCGGCAAGAGGAGCAATCGGAGTGCTAATAAAATCATTGTTGTTGGTATTGGTGAAGTCACACAATTTAGTATTATCTTGAGCCATCGTGACAAGCAAGCAAACTAACACACAAGCAAACAAAAAGCAAGTGGGCAAAAAGAGGCAAATTGAAAAAGAGAGGGAGGATGGAGAGAGAGAGAGCGCAAATAAAACGGCAAGGGTGATGTGGGGGAGAGAAAAACGAGAGGCAAATGGCAAATAATGTAATGTAGGAGATAAGGGTATGTGATGGGTACTTGGTACGTTGACTTTTGCGTAGACCTCCCCGGCAACGGCGCCAGAAATCCTTCTTGCTACCTCTTGAGCACTGCGTTTGTTTTCCCCGAAGAGGAAGGGATGATGCAGCAAAGTAGCATAAGTATTTCACTCAGTTTTTTAGAACCAATGTATCAATCCAGTAGGAGGCTACGCGCGAGTCCCTCACACCTGCACAAAACAAATAAATCCTCGCAACCAATGCAAATAGGGGCTGTCAATCCCTATAAGGCCACTTACGAGAGTGAGATCTGATAGGTATGATAAGATAATATTTTTGGTATTTTTATGACAAAGATGCAAAGTAAAATAAAGGCAAGGTAAATAACAAAGGAAATAACTAAGTAGTAGGAGATTAGTATGATGAAGATAGACCCGGGGGCCATAGGTTTCACTAGTGGCTGATACGTCTCCGTTGTATCTATAATTTTTTATTGTTCCATGCCAATATTCTACAACTTTCATATACTTTTGGCAACTTTTATACTATTTTTGGGACTAACATATTGATCCAGTGCCCAGTGCCAGTTCCTGTCTATTGCATGTTTCTGGTTTCGCAGAATATCCATATCAAACGGAGTCCAAACGGGATAAAAACAGATGGAGATACTTTTTGGAATATTTGGAAAATCTGGAGGAAAAATCAACGCGAACCAGTGTCCAAGGTGGGCACGAGGTAGGGGGGGCCAATCGGAGTTACGGATCTCCATATATACACGAAACGGTGAAACAGAGCCAGAAGAGAACGCAGAAACAGAGAGAGACGGAGAGACAGATCCAATCTCGGAGGGGCTCTCACCCCTCCCACGCCATGGAGGCCAAGGACCATAGTGGAAACCCTTCTCCCATCTAGGGAGCAGGTCAAGGAAGAAGAAGAAGAAGGGGGGCCCTCTCCCCCTTGCTTCCGGTGGCGCCGGAGTGCCACCGGGGGCCATCATCATCACCGTCATCTTCACCAACAACTTCACCGCCTTCACCACCAACTCTTCCCCCCTCTATGCAGAGGTGTAACCTCTCTCTTACCCGCTGTAATCTCTACTTAAACATGGTGCTCAACGCTATATATTATTTCCCTATGATGTATGGCTATCCTATGATGTTTGAGTATATCCGTTTTGTCCTAATGGCTATTTGATGATCAAGATTGGTTTGAGTTGCATGTTTTATTATTGGTGCTGTCCTATGGTGCTCTCCGTGTCGCGCAAGCGTGACGGATCCCCGCTGTAGGGTGTTGCAATACGTTCATGTTTCACTTATAGTGGGTTGCGTGAGTGACTGAAACACAAACCCGAGTAAGGGGGTTGTTGCATATGGGATAAGGGGGACTTGATGCTTTAATGCTATGGTTGGGTTTTACCTTAATGAATCTTTAGTAGTTGCGGATGCTTGCTAGAGTTCCAATCATAAGTGCATATGATCAGTAGAGAAAGTATGTTAGCTTATGCCTCTCCCTCAAATAAAAATGTAATAATGATTACCGGTCTAGTTATTGATTGCCTAGGGACAAATAACTTTCTCGTAACAACAAACTCTCTACTAAACCTAACTTAGTTGTGTATTTATCTAAACAGCCCCTACTTTTTATTTACTTGCTCTTTATTATCTTGCATACCTATCCAACAACACCTACAAAGTACTTCTAGTTTCATACTTGTTCTAGGTAAAGCGAACATCAAGCGTGCGTAGAGTTGTATCGGTGGTCGATAGAACTTGAGGGAATATTTGTTCTGCCTTTAGCTCCTCGTTGGGTTCGACACTCTTACTTATCGAAAGAGGCTACAATTGATCCCCTATACTTGTGGGTTATCAAGACCTTTTTCTGGCGCCGTTGCCGGGGAGCAATAGCGTGGGGTGAATATTCTCGTGTGTGCTTGTTTGCTTTATCACTAAGTAATTTTTATTTGCTGTTCTTAGTTGTTCTCTATCTTTAGTTATGGATATGGAACACGAAATACCAAAAAAATAGGTGTACTTTCTGCTCATGGAGATGGGGAACCTCCTAAAACCCTCGATGCTGGTTATGTGAAAGACATTATGTACTACTTTAATAATCCTGAGAAAACCCCATTTAATTATGTAATCGGAGTAACGTTGGATCAACGTGAATACTTTAGGGATTATCGCTTGACACAAAAAGGGAAACTATTATGGGATCAAATTCATATATTGAAGTGGTATGCTTGGCAATTATGCGTGAGTTATGATTATACTTGTTGCTCTAGGATGAAGGCTCCACACCTTTCCTTTTCATGCAAATTCAATGATAATAAAACCTTAGCTTCTTATGCTAATGGTATATATGATTACTATGATGTGGAACAAATAGAATAATTTGTTGCTTTTATGGGTGCTTATGAAATTGAATCTATGTGTAAAGAGTTTGAAGATTTTGATGATGCTGTTTATAGATCTGAAAATTTAGCTATCCTCAAATATTGCTATGAGAATTATGAATACAATTCTGAAATTAATGCACTCATTGAGAAAGTCTCCGCTGTCCAAGAAGAGACTAATATTTTGCAGGAGTCTATGGAAGAAGAAATTGATGAAACTATGAGCTCATTGGATGAAAAAGATGAGGAAGAGAGTGAAGAACAAAAGGAGGATGAGCGGATTGATCACCCGTGCCCACCTTCTAATGAGAGTAACTCTTCAACTCATACATTGTTTAATTCCCCTTCGTGCTTACCGAAGGATGATTGCTATGATGACTGTTATGATCCCTTGGATTCTTTTGAAATATCCCTTTTTGATGATGCTTGCTATGCTTGTGGCCAAGATGCCAATATGAATTATGCTTATGGAGATGAACTTGCTATAGTTCCTTATGTTAAACATGAACTTGTTTCTATTGCACCCACACATGATAGTCCTACTATCTTATTAAGGATTATATTGATGGGTTTCCTTTTACCGTTGCACATAATGATTTTGATAGATATATATGAATGTGCTTGCTGCTCCTACTTGCAATTATTATGAGAGAGGAACTATATCTCCACCTCTCTATGTTTCCAATACGATAAAATTGCAACAAACTGTTTATACTATGCATTTGCCTTTACTATGTGTGCATGAATTGTTCTTTTATGACATGCTGATGCATAGGAAGAGAGTTAGACTTCGTTGTTACATGATATATGTTACTTTGTGCTCACTACTAAATTACAAATCATTGTTAATTAAAATTGGCTTTGATATACCTTGGGATCCGGGTAGATCCATTACCTGAGCACTATATGCCTAGCTTAATGGCTTTAAAGAAAGCGCTACTAGGGAGACAACCCGGAAGTTTTAGAGAGTAATTTATTTCTGTTGAGTGCTTTTATATAGTTTAAAAACAACAAATATAAATAGGGGAACCCAAAAGTTTTTCAAAAAGGAAAGCGAAAGTGAGAAAGACAAGCATTGTTGAAGTGGGAGCTAGCCTTGAACTTTGTCCATGCTCACGGAAACTTTGTGAATCTTGATTATAGAAAATTTTCAATAAAAATAATTATACCCTTGTACAATTCCATTGTATTATAAAAAATAATTTGCCAAGGTTTGCCTTTAGGATGTTTACATTTGCTTGATGGTTTGTACGGTGCAGGACAGAAACTTTGGCTGTAGTGTGCGATTTTACATTTTTAGCTGGAACGTCAAATGGTTCTGGTTCTTTTTGCAATATCTTCCTATACAAATGTTTTATTTTTCCTCATTTTGGTAGAATTTTTAAAGTATCAGAAGTATGGTAAATGTTCGGATTATTACAAATTGTTCTATTTTAGACAGATTCTGTTTTTGATGCATAGTTTGCTTGTTTTGATGAAATTATCGATTCATATCAGTGGGTTAAGCCATGAAAAAGTTATATTACAGTAGAAACACTGCAAAAACAAAATATGAATTGGTTTGCAACAGTACTTAGAGTAGTGATTTGCTTTATTATACTAACGGATCTTACCGAGTTTTTCTGTTGAAGTTTTGTGTGGATGAAATGTTCGATGATTGAGAAGGTTTCGATGTGAGAAGAAGGAAGAGAGGAAAGAGCTCAAGCTTGGGGATGCCCGAGGCACCCCAAGTAAATATTCAAGGAAACTCAAGCGTCTAAGCTTGGGGATGCTGGGAAGGGATCCCCTCTTTCTTCAACAAGTATCGGTATGTTTTCAGATTCGTTTTGTTCATGCGATATGTGCAATCTTGGAGCGTCTGTTGCATTTAGTTTTCATTTTTCTTTTATGCACCATGCTGGTATGAGATATTCCTTGGTTGATTTATATAATGCTCTTTGCACTTCACTTATATCTTTTGAGTATGGCTTTATAGAATTCTCTTTACACTTCACTTATATCTTTTGAGTATGGCTTTATAGAATGCTTCATGTGCTTCACTTATATCATTTGAAGTTTGGATTGCCTGTTTCTCTTTACATAGACAACCGCCATTTGTAGAATGCTCTTTTGCTTCACTTATATTTGTTAGAGCATGGGCATATCTTTTGTAGAAATAATTAAACTCTCTTGCTTCACTTATATCTATTTAGAGAGATGACAGGAATTGGTCATTCACATGGTTAGTCATAAAATCCTACATAAAACTTGTAGATCACTGAATATGATGTGTTTGATTCCTTGCAATAGTTTTGCGATATAAAGATGGTGATATTAGAGTCATGCTAGTGGGTGGTTGTGTATTGTAGAAATACTTGTGTTGAAGTTTGTGATTCCCGTAGCATGCACGTATGGTGAACCGTTATGTGATGAAGTCGGAGTATGATTTATTTATTGATTGTCTTCCTTATGAGTGGCAGTCGGGGATGAGCGATGGTCTTTTCCTACCAATCTATCCCCCTAGGAGCATGCGCGTAGTAATTTGTTTCGATAGCTAATAGACTTTTGCAATAAGTATGTGAGTTCTTTATGACTAATGTTGAGTCCATGGATCATACGCACTCTCACCCTTCCACCATTGCTAGCCTATCTAGTACCGCGCAACTTTCGCCGGTACCATAAACCCACCATATACCTTCCTCAAAACAGCCACCATACCTACCTATCATGGCATTTCCATAGCCATTCCGAGATATATTGCCATGCAACTTCCATCATCATCATATACATGACTTGAGAATTCATTGTCATATTGCTTTGCATGATCGTAAGATAGCTAGCATGATGTTTTCATGGCTTGTCCGTTTTTTGATGTCTTTGCTACGCTAGATCATTGCACATCCCGGTACACCGCCGGAGGCATCCATATAGAGTCATACTTTGTTCTAGACATTGAGTTGTAAGTAAATAAAAGTGTGATGATCATCATTATTAGAGCATTGCCCCAGTGGGGAAAGGATGATGGAGACTATGATTCCCCCACAAGTCGGGATGAGACTCCGGACTTTAAAAATAAATAAAAGAGGTCAAAGAATCCCAAAAAAAGAGGCCAAAGAAGCCCACCAAAAAAATAAAAATAAAAACAAAAAAATGAGAGAAAAAGAGAGAAGGGGCAATGTTACTATCCTTTTACCACACTTGTGCTTCAAAGTAGCACCATGTTCTTCATATAGAGAATCTCTTGAGTTATCACTTTCATATACTAGTGGGAATTTTCATTATAAAACTTGGCTTGTATATTCCAACGACGGGCTTCCTCAAATTCCCTAGGTCTTCATGAGCAAGCAAGTTGGATGCACACCCACTTAGTTTCAGTTTGAGCTTTGATATACTTATAGCTCTAGTGCATCCATTGCATGCAAATCCCTACTCACTCACATTGATATCTATTGATGGGCATCTCCATAGCCCGTTGATACGCCTAGTTGATGTGAGACTATCTTCTCCTTTTTGTCTTCTCCACAACCACCATTCTATTCCACCTATAGTGCTATGTCCATGGCTCACGCTCATGTATTGCGTGAAAGTTGAAAAGGTTTGAGAACGTCAAAAGTATGAAACAATTACTTGGCTTGTCATCGGGGTTGTGCATGATGTGAATATTTTGTGTGGTGAAGATGGAGCATAGCCAGACTATATAATTTTGTAGGGATAACTTTCTTTGGCCTTGTTATTTTTAAAAGACATGATTGCTTTATTAGTAGGCTTGAAGTATTATTGCTTTTATGTCAAATGATAGACTATTGCTTTGAATCACTCGTATCTTAATATTCATGCCATGATTAGACATATGATCAAGATTATGCTAGGTAGCATTCCACATCAAAAATTATCTTTTTTATCATTTACCTACTCGAGGACGAGCAGGAATTAAGTGGGGGATGCTGATACGTCTCCGTCGTATCTATAATTTTTGATTGTTCCATGCCAATATTCTACAACTTTCATATACTTTTGGCAACTTTTTATACTATTTTTGGGACTAACATATTGATCCAGCGCCCAGTGCCAGTTCCTATCTATTGCATGTTTTTGGTTTCGCAGAATATCCATATCAAACGGAGTCCAAACGGGATAAAAACGGACGGAGATACTTTTTGGAATATTTGGAAAATCTGGAGGATAAATCAACGTGAACCAGTGTCCGAGGTGGGCACGAGGTAGGGGGGCGCGCCCCTCCCCCCTAGGGCGTGCCCCTGACCCTCGTGACCCACCTGTAAGGCAGTTGAGGGAGTCCTGGATTAGGGGGTGTTCGGATAGCCGAACTATACCTTCAGCCGGACTCCTAGACTATGAAGATACAAGATTGAAGACTTCGTCCCGTGTCCGAAAGGGACTTTCCTTGGCGTGGAAGGCAAGCTTGGCGATACGGATATTCAGATCTCCTACCATTGTAACCGACTCTATGTAAACCTAACCCTATCCGGTGTCTATATAAACCGGAGGGTTTTAGTCCGTAGGACAACACACACATCAACAATCATACAATAGGCTAGCTTCTAGGGTTTAGCCTCTCTGATCTCGTGGTAGATCTACTCTTGTACTACCCATATCATCAATATTAATCAAGCAGGACGTAGGGTTTTACCTCCATCGAGAGGGCCCGAACCTGGGTAAAACATCGTGTCCCTTGCCTCCTATTACCATCCGGCCTAGACGCACAGTTCGGGACCCCCTACCCGAGATCCGCCGGTTTTGACACCGACATTGGTGCTTTCATTGAGAGTTCCTCTGTGTCGTCGCTATCAGGCTCGATGGCTCCTACGATCATTGATAACGATGCAGTCCAGGGTGAGACCTTCCTCCCCGGACAGATCTTCGTCTTCGGCGGCTTCGCACTGCGGGCAAATTTGCTTGGCCGTCTGGAGCAGATCGAAAGCTACGCCCCTGGCCGTCAGGTCAGATTTGGAAGTTTAAACTACATGGCTGACGTCCGCGGGGACTTGATCCTCGACGGATTCGAGCTACTGCCGAGCGCGCCGCACTGTCCCGACGAGCATGATCTAGCTCTGCCGCCGAACAGTGCCCTGGAGGCCGCACCCGCATCGGCTCCGATCCTTAATTCGGAGCCAACTGCTCCGATCGAGGATGGGCAGTTGGACGCCGCCTCGGGGGCTGCGATCCCAACGGCGATTGAGCTGAACACCAGCCCCGCACTCCACGAGACTCGTGACTCCAAGGAGCCGGACTCCTTTCCGGACTCCGAACCCTCCGCGCCCCGGCCAATCGAATCCGATTGGGCGCCGATCATGGAGTTTACTGCCGCGGACATCTTTCAGCACTCGCCTTTTGGCGATATTCTGAAGTCACTGAAGTCTCTCTCTTTATTAGGAGAGCCCTGGCCGGACTGCGGCCAGCAGGGTTGGGATTCGGACGATGAAGAAATTCAAAGCCCACCCACCACCCACTTTGTAGCCACTGTCGACGACTTAACCGACATGCTCGACTTCTACTCCGAAGACATCGACGATATGGACGCCGGTGAAGGAGATGATGAAGAACCAGCGCCTATTAGGCCCTGGAAAGCCACCTCATCATATGACATATACATGGTGGACACCCCAAAAGAGGGAGATGGCGATGGAACAACAGAGCATGACCCCTCCAAGAAACAGCCTAAGCGCCGGCGTCAGCGGCGCCGCTCAAAATCCCGCCAAAACAAACACGGCGATTCCAGCACGGGAAATAATAATACTCCGGAAAGCGCCGAAGAAAACCCCCTCCAGCAAGATTTAGCACAGGAGGATGGAGAAACCAGCCCTCATGAGAGAGTGCCACACAGAGAGGTCGAGGACGATAATTATATGCCTCCCTCCGAAGACGACGCAAGCCTCGACGACGGCGAATTCGTTGTGCCAGAGGATCCCGTCGAGCAAAAGCGTTTTCAACGCAGGCTTATGGCCACGGCAAGAAGCCTCAAGAAAAAACAGCAACAACTTAGAGCTGATCAAGATTTGCTAGTCGACAGATGGACCGAAGTCCTTGCGGCCGAAGAGCATAAACTCGAACGCCCCTCCAAGAGCTACCCAAAGCGCAGGTTGCTACCCCAATTAGAGGAGGAAGCACTTGATGCGGCTGACCGGCCACCTCGTGGCCGCGACAGAGAGGCCTCTCGGCCCTCCACTCAAGCCGCACCCCGTACCAAGGCACGGGAATATGCGCCGGACTTACGAGATATGTTGGAGGACAAGGCTAGACAAACAAGATCGATCTACGGATCGCGTGGGCACCCCACGGCTCGAGACGGCATCCGTCATGCCGGCCACAAATTCAGCAGGGCCGAACACAGTAGACAAGGCTCACTGGAGCTACGTCATGATATAGACCAGTACAGAGGCGCCGCACACCCACTCTGCTTCACAGACGAAATAATGGATCATCAAATCCCCGAGGGTTTCAAACCTGTAAACATCGAATCATATGATGGCACAATAGATCCCACGGTATGGATTGAGGATTATCTCCTTCATATCCACATGGCCCGCGGCGATGATTTCCACGCCATCAAATACCTACCACTCAAGCTTAAAGGGCCAGGTCGGCATTGGCTCAACAGCTTGACAACAGGATCAATCAGTTGTTGGGAGGACCTGGAAGCCGCATTCCTCGACAATTTCCAGGGCACTTATGTGCGACCCCCAGACGCCGATGACCTAAGTCACGTAATTCAGCAGCCAGATGAATCGGCCAGGCAATTCTGGACACGGTTCCTAACAAAGAAAAATCAAATAGTCGACTGTCCGGACGCTGAGGCCCTAGCAGCCTTCAAGCACAATATCCGTGATGAGTGGCTGGCCCGGCACCTTGGACTGGAAAAGCCGAAATCTATGGCAGCACTCACGACACTCATGACCCGCTTTTGCGCGGGAGAAGACAGCTGGCTTGCTCGTAGCAACAATATAACCAAGAACCCTGGTAGTTCGGACACCGGGGACATTAGTGGCAGGTCGCGTCGCAACAAGCAGAAGCGCCGCATTAACGGCGACAATGCTGAGGATACGGCAGTTAATGCCGGATTCAGAGGCTCTAAATCCAGCCAGCGGAAAAAGCCATTCAAAAGGAATCCTAGGGTCCGTCCAGCTTGGACCGAATACTCGACCGCTTGTGCCAAATACACGGCACCCCCGAAAAGCCGGCCAATCACACCAACAGGGATTGTTGGGTGTTCAAGCAGGCAGGCAAGTTAAGCGTCGACAATGAAGACAAGGGGCTGCATAGCGATGACGACGAGGAGCCCCGGCCGCCGAATAACAATGGACAGAAGGGTTTTCCCCCACAAGTGCGGACGGTGAACATGATAGACGCCACCCACGTCCCCAAAAGGGAGCGGAAGCGCGCGTTAAGGGACGTATACGCGGTAGAGCCAGTCGCCCCAAAGTTCAACCCATGGTCCTCCTGCCCGATCACCTTTGATCGAAGAGACCATCCCACTAGCATCCATCATGGCGGATTTGCCGCATTGGTTCTAGACCCAATTATTGATGGATTTCATCTCACTAGAGTCCTCATGGACGGCAGCAGCAGCCTGAACCTGCTTTACCAGGATATAGTGCAAAAAATGGGCATCGATCCCTCGAGGATTAAGCCCACCAAAACGACCTTTAAAGGTGTAATACCAGGTGTAGAGGCCAACTGTACAGGCTCAGTCACACTTGAAGTGGTCTTTGGATCTCCGGATAATTTCCTAAGCGAAGGGTTAATCTTCGACATAGTCCCGTTTCGCAGTGGCTATCACGCACTGCTCGGGCGAACCCCATTCGCCAAGTTCAATGTGATACCGCATTACGCATACCTTAAGCTCAAGATGCTAGGCCCTCGAGGAGTAATTACGGTCAATGGAAACACTGAACGCTCCCTCCGAACGGAGGAGCACACGGCGGCCCTTGCAGCGGAAGTGCAAAGCAGCCTCTCCAGGCAGTTCTCCAGTCCGGCCAGTCAACGACCGAACACCGTCAAGCACGCCCGGAGTAACCTACAACAAGACCGCCTGGCACGATCCGAGCAGGCGCAGCAATGCGGCCCCAACCCCAACCCTCGCAAAAAGGCGACGCCAGTACTTCGCGTACATAACTACGCTCTAGAGATACCATTGGCACAAGGGGAGGGGCACCATCACAGCACGCCCGAAACACGGCTTAAACCGCACCAGGGGCTGCCGATTTTTTAGTTTTCTTTTATTTTCAGGACTCCACTCTTCGGAAGGCCTGTTTGGCAGTTCAATTGCCGCACAAATGATGCAAGAACCAGGGAAGCAGACAAGCCACGCCGCATTATGGAACTCCCAGGTGGTCTCTATCACGAGCAGTATACCTGTTTTGCATATTATTCCGCAGCTTGCCCCTGGAGCGGACATGTTAAATAGTCCAACCTTTTGCTTATCGCATTAATTGTATCGTTCTGCTTTGATCGCAGCCCTCTTTAATAAACAATGCATAGCTTTTCTCTATTTTTGCATTACTCTTTTTTTATATTTATATATGTTCCTTAACGACATGTTGCACCCGTACACTTTGGTACGGCCAAAATACACCAGGGGCTTCAGTACCACTCAACATGGTGTGAGATGTCCGAACACTTTAACAAGTGCGGCACCCCGAACTTATAGCAATATATGCGTCGGCTCCGAATCATGTCTTGGGTCAATAGTTGGGTTTGCCCGGCTCCTATGTTTTGGTGCCTTACGTTTCGCTATATCGGCTAAGGTAGCACAAGGAGAACCACTGCGATTATGCCCTGGTTGAGCTGGGTCGAGCACCTCAGTGGAGAAAGCTAAAACTGACCGTCATGATGAGGCGAGAGCTGGTCGCTGTTCGAGAGGTCTTTTCGAGTCCTTAAAGACTTATGCCGCTTAGGGCGAGGAGCCGGCTCTGTCTGGCCAAGGCGTGGATAGCGCCCCGAACTCAGTCTTCCGAATACCAGGGACTTCGCCGAAATTTAAAATTATAGAATTCTAGGGCTAAGTGAGAGTGTTCATGCATTATAGTCCGATTGCCTTGTTCGTTGGGCTGAGCGCCTCCCTCGAAGGACCCAAACATGGGAAAAAGAGCCCTCTGGTTTATCCCCGAACACCCCAGCACTAGCGGCACAGGGGCAGAAGCCGACGACTCGCCATCTCTCAGAATTGATAAACAGCCGCACAGAAGGTAATATTTTAAATTCAAACAGCAATGCTTAAGCGCATATGAACAAGTTTTCAGCGCACAGGACAAAACGAGCGAGTTTTACTCAAAGATTACATCCATAGAACATTCATCCACCACAAGGCGGGCACCCTTCAGAACATCCTTATAATAATTTTCGGGCTTGCGATGCTCCTTCCCCGGCGGTGGCCCATCCTTCACAAGCTTCTTAGCATCCAGCTTGCCCCAGTGCACCTTCGCACGGGCAAGGGCCCTATGGGCACCTTCAGTGCAGACGGAGCGCTTGATGACTTTGAGCCTTGGACAAGCCTCCACCAGCCGCCGCACTAACCCGAAATAGCTCCCAGGCTGAGCCTCTCCAGGCCACAGCCGAACTATGAGGCCCTTCATGGCCTGTTCGGCCGCCTTGTGGAGCTCGACCAGTTGCTTCAACTGGTCGCTTAGGGGCACGGGGTGTCCGGCCTCAGCGTACTGAGACCAGAACACCTTCTCTGTCGAGCTGCCCTCCTCGGCTCAATAGAATGCGGCAACATCAGATATACTCCGGGGAAGATCTGCGAACGCTCCTGGAGAACTCCGGATTCGGGTAAGTAACAAGTAACTCAAGCTTATGTGTTTACTTTTCATAAAGAATGCCTTACCCACCGCTATCTTCTTCACCTCATCCATCTCCTGGAGGGTCTTCTGGGATTCGGCCTTGGCAGACTTGGCACTTTCAGTAACCGCCGCGAGCTCGGACGCTCGCGTCCTTGAGTCACGCTCCAAACTCTCATGTTTTTCCATCAGAGCGTGGAGCTCTTGCCGCACCTTGCCAACCTCAGCCTCATACTTTTCTCGCTCAGTGCGCTCCGCGGCCGACCTCTTCTCGGCCTCGAGCAGCGCTTGCTTCAGGGTCGCCACCTCAGACGCGGCCCCTACAATAACCACGATACTCCTGTCATTTTTCGCAATTGCACCTTTTTATACACATTTTGTACAAGGTATTTCTAACCTTCACTGTCCTCGAGCTACTTCTTGGCACGTCCGAGCTCTTGCTCGGACCGCTCGAGGTCCTGCTTTAGCACGTCCACTTCCGCAGTTAGTGCGGCGGACGCCAGCAGGGAAGCCTGCACACGCATATTGACTTCTTTTTGTTAGACTCCTGCGAATTTTATTTGATCCTCTATTCGGCTTTTCTTCCCGAACGACAAACAGAGCATCAGGGGCTACTGTCTATGCGGTAATGTTATTTACACATTCTTTACTTACCTCAAAACCTGTTAAAAGGCTTGTACAAGCTTCAGTCAGTCCGCTCTTGGCGGACTGAACCTTCGCTCCTCTTGGAAGAAGGTCCCCCGCCAGACTCTGGAACCTTTGAAGGTTCCGGAGCGGTGTCCGGCCTAGGGCCGGACTTGGAGCCCTGGGGGGTTCCGTCCCCTTTACTCCTAGAGTCCGGGAGGTCGCCTTGCGGCGCCTCCAGGACCACCTCCTCCCGGATTGGAACTTGTTGGGACAACACTTCGGTGTCGTCCGTAAGGCGGGGGGAGGAAGCCGTCGGAAGCGAGTTCACCTCCGACGAGTCCAGTGAGCCACTCGACAACGCGTCGAGCCAGTCTTTGGGGGGGCTTCATAAACACATTCGACATAAGGGAAAGCTGTACAATAAACGAATACTATGCATTACTCTGGTATCCGGATACTTACGATTTCGCCAGGGGCATGGCCCTGGGCGGCCACTCCTCTTCGTCGTCGGCGGCGTTGGTGGAGTAGTCCGGAGGATGGGTTCTCCCCTTCTTGGACCCTTCGGCCTCCCCAGTTGGGGCGGCCTTCCTTTTCTTCCCTTCCCCCGCTGGAGGGGGGGTCTCTTCTTCCTCCTCCTCATCTTCATGGGAGGGGTGCGTCTTGGATTCGTCGGATGGTGAATCCGACACCTCCAGGCGCGGGGCACTCTTTTGAGTCCCCGCGGCCTTTTTTGCGGCCTTCTTCTCCAGCACCACATAGGGTGCCGGAACCAGCAGCTTTGCCAAGTGGACATCGGCTAGGACTTCGGGCAAAGGTGCCAGACAGTCGATCCGTCCGGACTTCGCCTGCCAATCCTGTCAAAGGTAAGGGAGCTTAGATCCCGCACTGAGTTAAACTATGAAAAACTAGTGCCCTGTAAAAAGTACCAAAAGCTTACTGCGCTAGCATGACGCTGCGCGCAGAATCCGCGATCCTCGGTAGCGGATGCGGGAGCCTCGGCGCCTTTGAAAAGCACCTTCCAGGCATCTTCGTACGTCGTGTCGAAGAGCCTGCTCAGAGTTTGGTGCCGCGCCGGATCAAACTCCCATAGGTTGAAAGCCCGTTGTTCACACGGGAGGATCAAGCGGATGAGCATAACCTGGACTACCTTGACAAGCCTGAGCTGCTTGTTCACCAGGGATTGGATGCATGTTTGTAGTCTGGTCACCTCCTTTTGGCTGCCCCACGACAGGCCCGTCTCTTTCCAGGACGTGAGCCGCATTGGGGGTCCGGACCGGAACTCGGGGGCTGCGACCCACTTAGGGTCGCACAGCTCGGTGATGTAAAACCACCCCGATTGCCACCCCTTCAGGGTCTCCACAAAGGAGCCCTCGAGCCATAGGACGTTGGCCATCTTGCCCACCATGGCTCCTCCGCACTCCGCCTGGTTGCCGCGCACCACCTTCGGCTTGACGTTGAAAGTCTTGAGACAAGGGCCGAAATGGGGGCGGATGCGGAGGAAAGCCTCGCACACGACGATAAACGCCGAGATGTTGAGGACAAAATTCGGGGCCAGATCGTGGAAATCCAGGCCGTAGTAGAACATGAGCCCCCGGACAAATGGATTATGAGGGAAACCCAGTCCGCGGAGGAAATGGGGAAGGAACACCACCCTCTCATGGGGCCTAGGGGTGGGGATGAGCTACCCCTCTTCGGGAAGCCGGTGCGCAATGTCGTTAGACAGGTATCCGGCCTTCCTTAGTTTTTTGATGTGTCCGTCCGTGACGGAGGAGACTATCCACTTGCCTCCGGCTCCGGACATGGCTGGAGAAGGTTGAGGTGGGGAGTGCGGACTTGGTCGCTGGAGCTCGAGTGCGCAAGAATGGATAGGCGAAGGAGGAAGAAGGCGTAGGTAAAAAGGTGGATCCTTATTCCCTTATATGGGTGGACGCAACTACGTGTCCCCACCAGCCTAGTAAAACTCGCTTATCTCCCAAGCGCCGTAATCGATGGCGCGGTTGGGTTACCCACGCCCGTATTGATGAGAATCCTGGAAGAAGGGGACATGATCTCTGCTTTAACAAGATGTGCCAAGGAAGCCGCCTCGCATAACGTGCTGAGATGGGACAGTAAAACTGTTCGAATAAAAGCTTGGCCGTGGTGTGATGTCACACTACGGAATACGTCAGCAGATTAGATTTGTGTAAATATTATTCTCTCTATGGCAATATGTGGAAACTTATTTTGCAGAGCGCGACACTATCTTTGTGTTCAAAATCTTCTATGAAGTACTTGGAGGAGGAACCCGCCTTGCAATGTCGAAGACAATTTGCGCACCGGACTCGTCGTCATTGAAGCCTGGTTCAGGGGCTACTGAGGGAGTCCTGGATTAGGGGGTGTTCGGATAGCCGAACTATACCTTCAGCCGGACTCCTGGACTATGAAGATACAAGATTGAAGACTTCGTCCCGTGTCCGGAAGGGACTTTCCTTGGCGTGGAAGGCAAGCTTGGCGATACGGATATTCAGATCTCCTACCATTGTAACCGACTCTATGTAACCCTAACCCTATCCGGTGTCTATATAAACCCGAGGGTTTTAGTCCGTTGGACAACACACACATCAACACGGCACGCCCGAAACACGGCTTAAACCGCACCAGGGGCTGCCAATTTTTTAATTTTCTCTTACTTTTAGGACTCCACTCTTCGGAAGGACTGTTCGGCAGTTCAATTGCCGCACAAACGATGCAAGAACCAGGGAAGCAGACAAGCCACGCCGCATTATGGAACTCCCAGGTGGTCTCTGTCACGAGCAGTATACCTGTTTCGCATATTATTCCGCAGCTTGCCCCTGGAGCGGACATGTTAAATATTCCAACCTTTTGCTTATCGCATTAATTGTATTGTTCTGCTTTGATCGCAGCCCTCTTTAATAAACAATGCATAGCTTTTTTCTATTTTTGCATTAATCTTTTTTTATATTTATATATGTTCCTTAACGACATGTTGCACCCGTACACTTTGGTACGGCCAAAATACGCCAGGGGCTTCAGTACCCCTCAACATGGTGTGAGAAGTCCGAACACTTTAACAAATGCGGCACCCTGAACTTATAGCATTATATGCATCGGCCCCGAATCATGTCTTGGGTCAATAGTTGGGTTTGCCCGGCTCCTATGTTTTGGTGCCTTACGTTCCGCTATATCGGCTAAGGTAGCACTAGGAGAACCACTGCGATTGTGCCCCGGTTGAGCTGGGTCAAGAACCTCAGTGGAGAAAGCTAAAACTGACCGTCATGATGAGGCGAGAGCTGGTCGCTGTTCGAGAGGTCTTTTCGAGTCCTTAAAGACTTATGCCGCTTAGGGCGAGGAGCCGGCTCTGTCCGGCTAAGGCGTGGATAGCGCCCCGAACTCGGTCTTCCGAATACCAGGGGCTTCGCCGAAATTTAAAAATATAGAATTCTAGGGCTAAGTGAGAGTGTTCACGCATTATAGTCCGATTGCCTTATTCGTTGGGCTGAGCGCCTCCCTCAAAGGACCCAAACATGGGAAAAAGAGCCCTCTGGTTTATCCCCGAACACCCTAGCACTAGCGGCACGGGGGCAGAAGCCGACGACTCGCCATCTCTCAGAATTGATAAACAGCCGCACAAAAGGTAATATTTTAAATTCAAACAGCATTGCTTAAGCGCATATGAACAAGTTTTCAGCGCACAGGACAAAACGAGCGAGTTTTACTCAAAGATTACATCCATAGAACATTCATCTGCCACAAGGCGGGCACCCTTCAGAACATCCTTATAATAATTTTCGGGCTTGCGATGCTCCTTCCCCGGTGGTGGCCCGTCCTTCACAAGCTTCTCAGCATCCAGCTTGCCCTAGTGCACCTTCGCACGGGCAAGGGTCCTACGGGCACCTTCAATGCAGACAAATCGCTTGATGACTTCGAGCCTTGGACAAGCCTCCACTAGCCGCCACACCAGCCCGAAATAGCTCCCAGGCTGAGCCTCTCCAGGCCACAGCCGAACTATGAGGCCCTTCATGGCCTGTTTGGCCGCCTTGTGGAGCTCGACCAGTTGCTTCAACTGGTCGCTCAGGGGCACGGGGTGTCCGGCCTCAGCGTACTAAGACCAGAACACCTTCTCCGTCGAGCTGCCGTCCTCGGCTCGATAGAATGCGGTAGCATCAGATATACTCCGGGGAAGATCTGCGAACGCGCCTGGAGAACTCCGGATTCGGGTAAGTAACAAGTAACTCACGCTTATGTGTTTACTTTGCATAAAGAATGCCTTACCCGCCGCTATCTTCTTCACCTCATCCAACTCCTGGAGGGTCTTCTGGGATTCGGCCTTGGCAGACTTGGCACTTTTAGTAGCCGCCGCGAGCTCGGACGCTCGCGTCCTTGAGTCAAGCTCCAAACTCTTATGTTTTTGCATGAGAGCCTGGAGCTCTTGCCGCACCTTGCCAACCTCGTCCTCATACTTTTCCCGCTCAGTGCGCTCTGCGACTGACCTCTTCTCGGCTTCGAGCGCCGCTTGCTTCAGGGTCGCCACCTCAGACGCGGCCCCTACAATAGCCACGATACTCCTATCATTTTTCGCAATTGCACCTTTTTATACACATTTTGTACAAGGTATTTCTTACCTTCACTGTCCTCCAGCTGCTTCTTGGCACGTCCAAGATCTTGCTCGGACCGCTCGAGGTCCTGCTTTAGCACGTCCACTTCCGCAGTCAGTGCAGCGGACGCCAGCAGGGAAGCCTGCACATGCATATTGACTTCTTTTTGTTAGACTCCTGCGAATTTTATTTGATCCTCTATTCGGCTTTTCTTCCCGAGCGCCAAACAGAGCATCAGGGGCTACTGTCTATGCGGTAATGTTATTTACGCATTCTTTACTTACCTCAAAACCTGTTAAAAGGCTTGTACAAGCTTCAGTCAGTCTGCTCTTGGCGGACTGAACCTTCTGGATCACCGCACTCATGATAGTGCGGTGCCCCTCGTCGATGGAGGCGCCTTGGAGCGCCTCCAACATATTGTCCGGCGCCTCCGGTTGGACGGAGGTCGCCGGCGCGCTGGGCTTGCTCCTCTTGGAAGAAGGTCCCCCGCCGGACTCTGGAACCTTTGAAGGTTCCGGAGCGGTGTCCGGCCAAGGGCCGGACTTGGAGCCCTGGGGGGTTCCGTCCCCTTTACTCCTGGAGTCCGGGAGGTCGCCTTGCGGCGCCTCCAGGACCACCTCCTCCCGGATTGGAACTTGTTGGGACAACACTTCAGTGTTGTCCGTAAGGCGGGGGGAGGAAGTCGTCGGAAGCGAGTTCACCTCCGACGAGTCCATTGAGCCGCTCGACGACGCGTCGAACCGGTCTTTGGGGGGGCTGCATAAACACATTCGACAAAAGGGAAAGCTGTACAATAAACGAATACTATGCATTACTCTGGTATCCGGATACTTACGATTTCGCCAGGGGCTTGGCCCTGGGCGGCCACTCCTCTTCGCCGTCGTCGGCGTTGGTGGAGTAGTCCGGAGGATGGGTTCTCCCCTTCTTGGACCCTTCGGCCTCCCCAGTTGGGGCGGCCTTCCTTTTCATCCCTTCCCACGCTGGAGGGGGGTCTCTTCTTCCTCCTCCTCATCTTCATGGGAGGAGTGCGTCTTGGATTCGTCGGATGGTGAATCCGACACCTCCAGGCGCCGGGCACTCTTTCGAGTCCCCGCGGCCTTTTTTGCGGCCTTCTTCTCCGGCACCACATAGGGTGCCGGAACCAGCAGCTTTGCCAAGTGGGCATCGGCTGGGACTTTGGGCAAAGGTGCCGGACAGTCGATCCGTCCGGACTTCGCCTACCAATCCTGTCAAAGGTAAGGGAGCTTAGATCCCGCACAGAGTTAAACTATGAAAAACTAGTGCCCTGTAAAAAGTACCAAAAGCTTACCGTGCTAGCATGACGCTGCGCGCAGAATCCGCGATCCTCGGTAGCAGATGCGGGAGCCTCGGCGCCTTTGAAAAGCACCTTCCAGGCATCTTCGTACGTCGTGTCGAAGAGCCTGCTCAGAGTTTGGTGCCACGCTGGATCAAACTCCCACAGGTTGAAAGCCCGTTGTTCACACGGGAGGATCAAGCGGATGAGCATAACCTGGACTACGTTGACAAGCCTGAGCTGCTTGTTCACCAGGCATTGGATGCATGTTTGTAGTCCGGTTACCTCCTTTTGGCTGCCCCATGACAGGCCCGTCTCTTTCTGGGACGTGAGCCGCGTTGGGGGTCCGGACCGGAACTCGGGGGTTGCGACCCACTTAGGGTCGCACGGCTCGGTGATGTAAAACCACCCCGATTGCCACCCCTTCAGGGTCTCCACAAAGGAGCCCTCGAGCCATAGGACGTTGGCCATCTTGCCCACCATGGCTCCTCCGCACTCCGCCTAGTTGCCGCGCACCACCTTCGGCTTGACGTTGAAAGTCTTGAGCCATAGGCCGAAATGGGGGCGGATGCGGAGGAAAGCCTCGCACACGACGATAAATACCAAGATGCTGAGGATAAAATTCGGGGCCAGATCGTGGAAATCCAGGCCGTAGTAGAACATGAGCCCCCGGACAAATGCATGGAGAGGGAAACCCAGTCCGCGGAGGAAATGGGGAAGGAACACCACCCTCTCATGGGGCCTAGGGGTGGGGATGAGCTGCCCCTCTTCGGGAAGCCGGTGCGCAATGTCGTTAGACAGGTTTCCGGCCTTCCTTAGTTTTTTGATGTGTCCCTCCGTGATGGAGGAGACCATCCACTTGCCTCCCGCTCCGGACATGGCTGGAGAAGGTTGAGGTGGGGAGTGCGGACTTGGGCACTGGAGCTTGAGTGCGCAAGAATGGATAGGCAAAGGAGGAAGAAGGCGTGGGTAAAAAGGTGGATCCTTATCCCCTTATATGGGTGGACGCAACTACGTGTCCCCACCAGCCTGGTAAAACTCGCTTATCTCCCAAGCGCCGTAATCGATGGCGCGGTTGGGTTACCCACGCCCGTATTGATGAGAATCCCGGAATAAGGGGACACGATCTCTGCTTTAACAAGACATGCCAAGGAAGCCGCCTCGCATAACACGCTGAGATGGGACAGTAAAACGGTTCAAATAAAAGCTTGGCCGTGGTGTGATGTCACACTACAGAATACGTCAGCAGATTAGATTTGTGTAAATATTATTCTCTCTATGGCAATATGTGGAAAATTATTTTGCAGAGCCAGACACTATCTTTGTGTTCAAAATCTTCTATGAAGTACTTGGAGGAGGAACCCACCTTGCAATGCCGAAGACAATTTGCGCGCCGGACTCGTCGTCATTGAAGCCTGGTTCAGGGGCTACTGAGGGAGTCCTGGATTAGGGGGTGTTCGGATAGCCGAACTATACTTTCAGCCGGACTCCTGGACTATGAAGATACAAGATTGAAGACTTCGTCCCGTGTCCGGAAGGGACTTTCCTTGGCGTGGAAGGCAAGCTTGGCGATACGGATATTCAGATCTCCTTCCATTGTAACCGACTCTATGTAACCCTAACCCTATCCGGTGTCTATATAAACCGGAGGGTTTTAGTCCGTAGGACAACACACACATCAACAATCATACCATAGGCTAGCTTCTAGGGTTTAGCCTCTCTGATCTCATGGTAGATCTACTCTTGTACTACCCATATCATCAATATTAATCAAGCAGGACGTAGGGTTTTACCTCCATCGAGAGGGCCCGAACTTGGGTAAAACTTCGTGTCCCTTGCCTCCTATTACCATCCGGCCTAGACGCACAGTTCGAGACCCCCTACCCGAGATCCGCCGGTTTTGACACCGACAACGGTTGACGCTCTTCTTTTGTCGCAAGAAAGCTAATTTTCAGAAAAAAAAAATCACGGCGAAGGTTTCAGGCCAATCGGAGTTACGGATCTCCATATATACACGAAACGGTGAAACAGAGCCAAAAGAGAACGCAGAAACAGAGAGAGACGGAGAGACGGATCCAATCTCGGAGGGGCTCTCGCCCCTCCCACGCCATGCAGGCCAAGGACCAGAGGGGAAACCCTTCTCCCATCTAGGGAGGAGGTCAAGGAAGAAGAAGAAGAAGAAGGGGGCCCTCTCCCCCTTGCTTCCGGTGGTGCCGGAGTGCCACCGGGGGCCATCATTATCACTGTCATCTTCACCAACAACTTCACCGCCTTCACCACCAACTCTTCCCCCCTCTATGCAGCGGTGTAACCTCTCTCTTACCCGATGTAATCTCTACTTAAACATGGTGCTCAACGCTATATATTATTTCCCTATGATGTATGTGTTGGGTTTCGTAGTAATTTCAAAAAAATTCCTACGCACACGCAAGATCATGTGATGCATAGCAACGAGGGGGGAGAGTGTTGTCTACGTACCCACGCAGACCGACTGCGGAAGCGTTGGCGCAACATAGAGGAAGTAGTCGTACGTCTTCATGATCCAACCGATCAAGTACCGAAACTACGGCACCTCCGAGTTCGAGCACACGTTCAGCTCGATGACAATCCCCGGACTCCGATCCAGCAAAGTGTCGGGGAAGAGTTCCGTCAGCACGACGGCGTGGTGACGATCTTGATGCACTACAGCAGCAGGGCTTCGCCTAAACTCCGCTACAGTATTATCGAGGAATATGGTGGCTGGGGCACCGCACACGGCTAAGGAATAGATCACGTGGATCAACTTGTGTGTTCTAGGGTGCCTCTACCTCAGTATATAAAGGACTAGAGGGGGGAGGCTGGCCGGCCAAGCTTGGCGTGCCAGGAGAGTCCTACTCCCTCTGGGAGTAGGATTCCCCCCCCCCCAATCCTAGTTGGAATAGGATTCGCGGAGGGGGAAAAGAGGAGGAGGGGTCCGGCCACCTCTCCTAGTCCTAATAGGACTAGGGGAAGGGGGAGGCGCGCAGCCCATCTAGGGCAGCCCCTTCTCTTTTCCACTAAGGCCCACGATGGCCCATATAGCTCCCGGGGGGTTCCGGTAACCCTCCCGGTACTCCGGTAAAATCCCGATTTCACCCGGAACACTTCCGATATCCAAACATAGGATTCCAATATATGAATCTTTATGTCTCGACCATTTCGAGACTCCTCGTCATGTCCATGATCACATCCGGGACTCCGAACAACCTTCGGTACATCAAAATGCATAATCTCATAGTCATAGGAACATGTATATGTCATGAAGAAAGCAATAGCAACATACTAAACGATCGGGTGCTAAGCTAATGGAATAGGTCATGTCAATCAGATCATTCAACTAATGATGTGACCTCGTTAATCAAATAACAACACTTTGTTCATGGTTAGGAAACATAACCATCTTTGATTAACAAGCTAGTCAAGTAGAGGCATACTAGTGACACTAAGTTTGTCTATGTATTCACACATGTATTATGTTTCCGGTTAATACAATTCTAGCATGAATAATAACCATTTATCATGATATAAGGAAATAAATAATAACTTTATTATTGCCTCTAGGGCATATTTCCTTCAGTCTCCCACTTGCACTAGAGTCAATAATCTAGATTATACAGTAATGATTCTAACACCCATGGAGCCTTGGTGCTGATCATGTTTTGCTCGTGGAAGAGGCTTAGTCAACGGGTCTGCAACATTCAGATCCGTATGTATCTTGCAAATCTCTATGTCTCCCACCTGGACTAGATCCCGGATGGAATTGAAGCGTCTCTTGATGTGCTTGGTTCTCTTGTGAAATCTGGATTCCTTTGCCAAGGCAATTGCACCAGTATTGTCACAAAAGATTTTCATTGGACCCGATGCACTAGGTATGACACCTAGATCGGATATGAACTCCTTCATCCAGACTCCTTCATTTGCCGCTTCCGAAGCAGCTATGTGCTCCGCTTCACATGTAGATCCCGCTACGACGCTTTGTTTAGAACTGCACCAACTGACAGCTCCACCGTTTAATGTAAACACGTATCCGGTTTGCGATTTAGAATCGTTTGGATCAGTGTCAAAGCTTGCATCAACGTAACCATTTACGACGAGCTCTTTGTCACCTCCATATACGAGAAGCATATCCTTAGTCCTTTTCAGGTATTTCAGGATGTTCTTGACCGCTGTCCAGTGATCCACTCCTGGATTACTTTGGTACCTCCCAGCTAGACTTATAGCAAGGCACACATCAGGTCTGGTACACAGCATTGCATACATGATAGATCCTATCGCTGATGCATAGGGAACATCTTTCATATTCTCTCTATCTTCTGCAGTGGTCGGGCATTGAGTCTTACTCAATCTCACACCTTGTAACACAGGCAAGAATCCTTTCTTTGCTTGATCCATTTTGAACTTCTTCAAAATTTTGTCAAGGTATGTTGTTTGTGAAAGTCCAATTAAGCGTCTTGATCTATCTCTATAGATCTTAATGCCTAATATGTAAGCAGCTTCACCGAGGTCTTTCATTGAAAAACTCTTATTCAAGTATCCCTTTATGCTATCCAGAAATTCTATATCATTTCCAATTAATAATATGTCATCCACATATAATATCAGAAATGCTGCAGAGCTCCCGCTCACTTTCTTGTAAATACAGGCTTCTCCAAAAGTCTGTATAAAACCAAATGCTTTGATCACACTATCAAAACGTTTATTCCAACTCCGAGAGGCTTGCACCAGTCCATAAATGGATCGCTGGAGCTTGCACACTTTGTTAGCTCCCTTTGGATCGACAAAACCTTCTGGTTGCATCATATACAACTCTTCTTCCAGAAATCCATTCAGGAATGCAGTTTTGACATCCATCTACCAAATTTCATAATCATAAAATGAGGCAATTGCTAACATGATTCGGACAGACTTAAGCATTGCTACGGGTGAGAAGGTCTCATCGTAGTCAATCCCTTGAACTTGTCGAAAACCTTTTGCGACAAGTCGAGCTTTGTAGACAGTAACATTACCATCAGCGTCAGTCTTCTTCTTGAAGATCCATTTATTCTCAATTGCTTGCCGATCATCAGGCAAGTCAACCAAAGTCCATACTTTGTTCTCATACATGGATCCCATCTCAGATTTCATGGCTTCAAGCCACTTTGCGGAATCTGGGCTCATCATCGCTTCTTCATAGTTCGTAGGTTCATCATGATCTAGTAGCATGACTTCCAGAACAGGATTACCGTACCATTCTGGCGTGGATCTTACTCTGGTTGATCTACGAGGTTCAGTAGTGTCTTGATCTGAAGTTTCATGATCATTATCATTAGCTTCCTCACTAACTGGTGTAGGTGTCACTGAAACAGTTTTCTGTGATGTACTACTTTCCAGTAAGGGAGCAGGTACAGTTACCTCGTTAAGTTCTACTTTCTTCCCACTCACTTCTTTCGAGAGAAACTCCTTCTCTAGAAAGTTTCCGAATTTAGCAACAAAAGTCTTGCCTTCGGATCTGTGATAGAAGGTGTATCCAATAGTTTCCTTTGGATATCCTATGAAGACACATTTCTCCGATTTGGGTTCGAGCTTATCAGGTTGAAGCTTTTTCACATAAGCATCGCAGCCCCAAACTTTCAGAAACGACAACTTTGGTTTCTTGCCAAACCACAGTTCATAAGGCGTCGTCTTAACGGATTTTGATGGTGCCCTATTTAACGTGAATGCGGCCGTCTCTAGAGCGTATCCCCAAAACGATAGCGGTAAATCAGTAAGAGACATCATAGATCGCACCATATCCAGTAAAGTACGATTACGACGTTCGTACACACCATTACGCTGAGGTGTTCCGGGTGGCGTGAGTTGCGAAACTATTCCAAAAAATTTCAAATGTACACCAAACTCGTAACTCAAATATTCTCCTCCACGATCAGATCATAGAAACTTTATTTTCTTGTTACGATGATTTTCAACTTCACTCTGAAATTCCTTGAACTTTTCAAATGTTTCAGACTTATGTTTCATTAAGTAGATATACCCATATCTGCTTAAATCATCTGTGAAGGTGAGAAAATAACGATATCCGCCACGAACCTCAATATTCATCGGACCACATACATCTGTATGTATGACTTCCAACAAATCTGTTGCTCTCTCCATAGTACCGGAGAACGGTGTTTTGGTCATCTTGCCCATGAGGCACGGTTTGCAAGTACCAAGTGATTCATAATCAAGTGGTTCCAAAAGTCCATCAGTATGGAGTTTCTTCATGCGCTTTACACCGATATGACCTAAACGGTAGTGCCACAAATAAGTTGCACTATCATTATCAACTCTGCATCTTTTGGCTTCAACATTATGAATATGTGTATTAGTACTATCGAGATTCAATAAGAATAGACCACTCTTCAAGGGTGCATGACCATAAAAGATATTACTCATATAAATAGAACAACCATTATTCTCTGATTTAAATGAATAACCGTCTCGCATTAAACAAGATCCAGATATAATGTTCATGCTCAACGCTGGCACCAAATAACAATTATTTAGGTCTAATATTAATCCCGAAGGTAGATGTAGAGGTAGCGTGCCGACCGCAATCACATCGACTTTGGAACCGTTTCCCACGCGCATCGTCACCTCGTCCTTAGCCAATCTTCGCTTAATCCGTAGCCCCTGTTTCGAGTTGCAAATATTAGCAACAGAACCAGTATCAAATACCCAGGTGCTACTGCGAGCATTAGTAAGGTACACATCAATAACATGTATATCACATATACCTTTGTTCACCTTGCCATCCTTCTTATCCGCCAAATACTTGGGGCAGTTCCGCTTCCAGTGACCAGTCTGCTTGCAGTAGAAGCGCTGAGTTTTAGGCTTAGGTCCAGACTTGGGTTTCTTCTCTTGAGCAGCAACTGGCTTGCCATTCTTCTTGAAGTTCCCCTTCTTCTTTCCTTTGCCCTTTTTCTTGAAACTAGTGGTCTTGTGGACCATCAACACTTGATGCTCCTTCTTGATTTCTACCTCCGCAGCTTTCAGCATCGCGAAGAGCTCGGGAATAGTCTTGTTCATCCCTTGCATATTATAGTTCATCACGAAGCTCTTGTAGCTTGGTGGCAGTGATTGGAGAATTCTGTCAATGATGCAATCATCTGGAAGATTAACTCCCAATTGAATCAAGTGATTATTATACCCAGACATTTTGAGTATATGCTCACTGACAGAACTGTTCTCCTCCATCTTGCAGCTATAGAACTTATTGGAGACTTCATATCTCTCAATCCGGGCATTTGCTTGAAATATCAACTTCAACTCCTGGAACATCGCATATGCTCCATGACGTTCAAAACGTCGTTGAAGTCCCGATTCTAAGCCGTAAAGCATGGCACACTGAACTATCGAGTAGTCATCAGCTTTGCTAAGCCAGACGTTCATAACATCTGGCGTTGCTCCTGCAGTAGGCCTGGCACCCAGCGGTGCTTCCAGGACGTAATTCTTCTGTGCAGCAATGAGGATAATCCTCAAGTTACGGACCCAGTCCGTGTAATTGCTACCATCATCTTTCAACTTTGCTTTCTCAAGGAACGCATTAAAACTCAACGGAACAACAGCACGAGCCATCTATCTACAATCAACATAAACAAGCAAGATACTATCAGGTACTAAGTTCATGATAAATTTAAGTTCAATTAATCATATTACTTAAGAACTCCCACTTAGATAGACATCCCTCTAATCCTCTAAGTGATCACGTGATCCAAATCAACTAAACCATGTCCGATCATCACGTGAGATGGAGTAGTTTCATCGGTGAACATCGTTATGTTGATCATATCTACTATATGATTCACGCTCGACCTTTCGGTCTCCGTGTTCTGAGGCCATATCTGTATATGCTTCGCTCGTCAAGTATAACCTGAGTATTCCGTGTGTGCAACTGTTTTGCACCCGTTGTATTTGAACGTAGAACCTATCACACCCGATCATCACGTGGTGTCTCAGCACGAAGAACTTTCGCAATGGTGCATACTCAGGGAGAACACTTCTTGATAATTTAGTGAGAGATCATCTTATAATGCTACCGTCAATCAAAGCAAGATAAGATGCATAAAAGGATAAACATCACATGCAATCAATATAAGTGATATGATATGGCCATCATCATCTTGTGCTTGTGATCTCCATCTCTGAAGCACCGTCGTGATCACCATCGTCACCGGCGTGACACCTTGATCTCCATCATAGCATCGTTGTCGTCTCGCCAAGCTTATGCTTCTACGACTATCACTACCGCTTAGTAATAAAGTAAAGCATTACATCGCGATTGCATTGCATACAATAAAATGACAACCATAAGGCTCCTGCCAGTTGCCGATAACTCGGTTACAAAACATGATCATCTCATACAATAAGATTCAGCATCATGTCTTGACCATATCACATCACAACATGCCCTGCAAAAACAAGTTAGACGTCCTCTACTTTGTTGTTGCAAGTTTTACGTGGCTGCTACGGGCTTAAGCAAGAACCAATCTCACCTACGCATCAAAACCACAACGGTAGTTTGTCAAATAGACTCCGTTTTAACCTTCGCAAGGACCGGGCGTAGCCATACTTGGTTCAACTAAAGTTAGAGAGACAGTCGCCCGCAAGCCACCTATGTGCAAAGCACGTCGGGGGAACCGGTCTCGCGTAAGCGTACGCGTAATGTTGGTCCGGGTCGTCTCGTCCAACAATGCCGCCGAACCAAAGTATGACATGCTAGTAGGCAGTATGACTTATATCTCCCACAACTCACTTCTGTTCTACTCATGCAAATAACATCAACATAAATAACCTAGGCTCGGATGCCACTGTTGGGTTTCGTAGTAATTTCAGAAAATTTCCTACGCACACGCAAGATCATGTGATGCATAGCAACGAGGGGGGAGAGTGTTGTCTACGTACCCACGCAGACCGACTGCGGAAGCGTTGACGCAACATAGAGGAAGTAGTCGTACATCTTCACGATCCAACCGATCAAGTACCGAAACTACGGCACCTCCGAGTTCGAGCACACGTTCAGCTCGATGACGATCCCCGGACTCCGATCCAGCAAAGTGTCGGGGAAGAGTTCCGTCAGCATGACGGCGTGGTGACGATCTTGATGCACTACAGCAGCAGGGCTTCGCCTAAACTCCGCTACAGTATTATCGAGGAATATGGTGGCTGGGGCACCGCACACAGCTAAGGAATAGATCACGTGGATCAACTTGTGTGTTCTAGGGTGCCTCTACCTCAGTATATAAAGGACTAGAGGGGGGAGGCTGGCCGGCCAAGGAGGGCGCGCCAGGAGAGTCCTACTCCCTCTGGGAGTAGGATTCCCCCCCCCCCCAATCCTAGTTGGAATAGGATTCGCGGAGGGGGAAAAGAGGAGGAGGGGTCCGGCCACCTCTCCTAGTCCTAATAGGACTAGGGGAAGGGGGAGGCGCGCAGCCCATCTAGGGCAGCCCCTTCTCTTTTCCACTAAGGCCCACTATGGCCCATATAGCTCCCGGGGGGTTCCGGTAACCCTCCCGGTACTCCGGTAAAATCCCGATTTCACCCGGAACACTTCCGATATCCAAACATAGGCTTCCAATATATCAATCTTTATGTCTCGACCATTTCGAGACTCCTCGTCATGTCTGTGATCACATCCGGGACTCCGAACAACCTTCGGTACATCAAAATGCATAAACTCATAATATAACTGTCATCGTAACCTTAAGCGTGCGGACCCTACGGGTTCGAGAACAATGTAGACATGACTGAGACATGTCTCCGGTCAATAACCAATAGCGGGACCTGGATGCCCATATTGGCTCCTACATATTCTACGAAGATCTTTATCGGTCAGACCGCATAACAACATACGTTGTTCCCTTTGTCATCGGTATGTTACTTGTCCGAGATTCGATCGTTGGTATCCAATACCTAGTTCAACCTTGTTACCGGCAAGTCTCTTTACTTGTTATGTAATACATCATCCCGCAACTAACTCATTTAGTTGCAATGCTTGCAAGTCTTAAGTGATGTGCATTACCGAGAGGGCCCAGAGATACCTCTCCGACAATCGGAGTGACAAATCCTAATCTCGAAATACGCCAACCCAACATCTACCTTTGGAGACACCTGTAATGCTCCTTTATAATCACCCAGTTACGTTGTGACGTTTGGTAGCACCCAAAGTGTTCCTCCGGCAAACGGGAGTTGCATAATCTCATAGTCATAGGAACATGTATATGTCATGAAGAAAGCAATAGCAACATACTAAACGATCGGGTGCTAAGCTAATGGAATGGGTCATGTCAATCAGATCATTCAACTAATGATGTGACCTCGTTAATCAAATAACAACACTTTGTTCATGGTTAGGAAACATAACCATCTTTGATTAACAAGCTAGTCAAGTAGAGGCATACTAGTGACACTAAGTTTGTCTATGTATTCACACATGTATTATGTTTCCGGTTAATACAATTCTAGCATGAATAATAAACATTTATCATGATATAAGGAAATAAATAATAACTTTATTATTTCCTCTAGGGCATATTTCCTTCAGTATGGCTATCCTATGATGTTTGAGCAGATCCGTTTTGTCCTAATGGCAATTTGATGATCAAGATTGGTTTGAGTTGCATGTTTTATTATTGGTGTTGTCCTATGGTGCTCTCCGTGTCGCGCAAGCATGAGGGATCCCCGTTGTAGGGTGTTGCAATACGTTCATGATTCGCTTATAGTGGGTTGCGTGAGTGACTGAAACACAAACCCGAGTAAGGGGGTTGTTGCGTATGGGATAAAGGGGACTTGATGCTTTAATGCTATGGTTGGGTTTTACCTTAATGAATCTTTAGTAGTTGCGGATGCTTGCTAGAGTTCCAATCATAAGTGCATATGATCCAAGTAGAGGAATTATGTTAGCTTATGCCTCTCCCTCAAATAAAATTGTAATAATGATTGCCGGTCTAGTTATCGATTGCCTAGGGACAAATAACTTTCTCGTAACAACAAACTCTCTACTAAACCTAACTTAGTTGTGTCTTTATCTAAACAGCCCCTACTTTTTATTTACTTGATCTTTATTATCTTGCATACCTATCCAACAACACCTACAAAGTACTTCTAGTTTCATACTTGTTCTAGGTAAAGCGAACATCAAGCCTGCGTAGAGTTGTATCGCTGGTCAATAGAACTTGAGGGAATATTTGTTCTGCCTTTAGCTCCTCGTTGGGTTCGACACTTTTACTTATCGAAAGAGGCTACAATTGATCCCCTATACATGTGGGTTATCTGTGGCTTCTCTCAAGAGCATAAGTATTCTACGGTGGGTGAACAAATTACTGTTGAGCAATTGACAGAATTGAGCATAGTTATGAGAATATCTAGGTATGATCATGTATATAGGCATCACGTCCGAGACAAGTAGACCGACTCCTGCCTGCATCTACTACTATTACTCCACTCATCGACCGCTATCCAGCATGCATCTAGAGTATTAAGTTAAAAACAGAGTAACGCCTTAAGCAAGATGACATGGTGTAGAGGGATAGACTCATGCAATATGAAGAAAACCCCATCTTGTTATCCTCGATGGCAACAATACAATACGTGCCTTGCTGCCCCTACTGTCACTGGGAAAGGACACCGCAAGATTGAACCCAAAGCTAAGCACTTCTCCCATTGCAAGAAAGATCAATCTAGTAGGCCAAACCAAACTGATAATTCGAAGAGACTTGCAAAGATAACCAATCATACATAAAAGAATTCAGAGAAGATACAAATATTGTTCATAGATAGACTTGAACATAAACCCACAATTCATCGGTCTCAACAAACACACTGCAAAAAGAAGATTACATCGAATAGATCTCCACAAGAGAGGGGGAGAACATTGTATTGAGATCCAAAAAGAGAGAAGAAGCCATCTAGCTACTAACTATGGACCTGTAGGTCTAAAATAAACTACTTACACTTCATCGGAGGGGCTATGGTGTTGATGTAGAAGCCCTCGGTGATCGATGCCCCCTCCGGCGGAGCTCCGAAATAGGCCCCAAGATGGGATCTCGTGGATACAGAAAGTTACGGCGGTGGAATTAGGGTTTTGGCTCCATATCTGATCGTTTGGGGGTACGTAGGTATATATAGGAGGAAGGAGTACGTCGGTGGAGCAACATGGGGCCCACGAGGGTGGAGGGCGCACCTGGGGGGGTAGGCGCGCCCCCCTACCTCGTGGCCTCCTATTTCCTTTCATGATGTAGGGTCCAAGTCTCCCGGGTCTTGTTCGTTGAGAAAATCACGTTCCCGAAGGTTTCATTCCGTTTGGACTCCGTTTGATATTCCTTTTCTTCGAAACCCTAAAACAGGCAAAAAACAACAATTCTGGGCTGGGCCTCCGGTTAATAGGTTAGTCCCAAAAATAATATAGAAGTGGATAATAAAGCCCAATAATGTCCAAAACAGTAGATAATATAGCATGGAGCAATCAAAAATTATAGATACGTTGGAGACGTATCAGTCATCTGTTTGATGTTTTTCCGACAACCACAAAATAAAACCCGTCTCTTCAAAAACTATTGTTTGTATTGTGTGTATCCCTATCTATCTCTCTTATTTCACCCCAAAAACCCTTGGACCCAATAGAGGATGGATGGAGATGAAATCGTATTTTCTGGACCGATGAGTCAATTGGAGACGGACCGATGGATTCAGAACATGGAAGATCATATGGAGAATAACCCTATAGCCGGAAAGGATATGACCCAACATGCTCTTCAGTGCTTTGAAAGAGGTGCTGTTACTTGGTGGAGGATTTACCAAACCATCAATGGATGGCAAGAAGTGACCACTTGGGAAGAATTTAAGTTGACTCTGCTAAAGTCTCGGCTTGTGTCCCCGAATTTGAAGCCTTATGGAATTGATATGAAGAAACCTTGCGCATGCAAGCTCTGTGGAGAAATAGGACACAACCATAAAGAACACAAGGATGAATGCCCTCATTGTGAAGAAAGTCACCCAGCTGAAGTATGCCAACCAGGCAGATTACTTGTTTCTTGTGTGAAGGGGACTACCCACTACCCTGCTAAGTGTCACATTTAGCCCATGGTACAAAGAACCGTATAGCAGAAGAAAGAAGCAATGAAAGGAGCCCTCATGGAAATTTTGGAAGAACCTGTAATGAAGGAAGAGGTGGAGGACACACCCAAAGAAGACCCAATTAAACCCTGCACCAAGTCATGTTATTCATGTGGAGAAGAAGGACACATCTCCTAGAATTGTCCGAATGGGGATCTAGTATGATTCCCAACATAGGAAGTAGAGTACGACCCACAAGAAATAGAAGCCCTGATTGGCACGAAAAAGTCTAGGAAGAGAAATAGATTGGATTCCAAGAACAACCCAATTTCTACAAAGAAGGACCTGAGTCATATCACATGTTTCAGGTGCAAAAATTCAGGGCACTACCTCAGCGGTTGCTCAAAAAGGAAGCCGAGGACCCAAGGAGCCTATGTAATCACAAGGAAATCTCGAGACTCGTCACAAGTAATATGTCTTCGTTGTAATGAAGCAGGGCACTTTGCCAGAGATTGTCCCAATGAGGATATTCGTGATTAAATAGTTGAGTCTGTGAGAAATATAGTAGTAGTAGTGGGAATATTTCTTTTTATACTCAGGTGTTGAGTTGATGCATGTAATGGTAATGCAAGAGATTGTAATAATTTAAGAATCAATAAAGTTAGCATCATTGGTACTGATTTGGATTTTATGAGTAGTTACTCTATGAAGAAAGATTTTGACCATTTTCGAGGATATGAGAAATATGGTCTATGGATGAAATTGTGCATATCAAGGGTGGTAGTACCCTATGAGGACACTTTACCCCTGGAAAAGATAATGATATTCCACGAATTGGACTACGGACAAAATAAGTATGAGTTTTATCTCGATATGTGGTATACCCCAAGAATATGGAGGGATGAAGTACTATTGGATATAAAGGAGGTATAATGTTGGTAACATGGAGCAATTGTAACTCCATGATGAGTCTGAGTAATCACGTCTTTGTTTGGAGCCAATAGAAGGAAGGGAGACAGTACAATTGGATGGATTTAAGAATGCTAGGAAGCTGGATGTTGGAATAATGATCAGTTGCCCCCGCTGATGATTTCAAGGTTTGCAACTGATGATATGGGCCATAACCCACAGGCCCCAGGACCTGCCAAGAAGCAAGCACACTCTTGCTGAAGGAAAAACCCTGGAAGAAGATACAACTTTATCAACAAACGATCTTATAGGAGTTTACGCAAAACCTGAGAGTTGTGAAGAAACGATAGATGTTTGTTTGGCTTGCAGAATCCATGGATTTATCCGAACTTGGTTCGTCGACAAGAGAAATTCTGCAATGCTTGTGAGGATGACCGAGTGTTATAATGCGAGATTCTCTAAACCATGTACAAGGTAATGATTTGGGTGCAGGATGGGTTGATCACCATACCGACTTACTCTTATTATTCACCTTGTTATATGGGATGGTAAATCTGAGTGGCTTACCCATAGTAAAGCGACGACGATCAAAACCTTGATTAAGCCTTAGAACGGTATGCCAATTTTTCCCTTGTACAAGGCAGATGTTGCCAATCGTAAGCCATATGGTGAGAATGAAGCCCAGACCTGTTTTCTACAAGGACCCAGTCAAATTATTTGATGACCACCATGAGAATCGATAGTTGTTTAGTATTGGCGCCAAACCTGTCAGCTAAGAAGAAGCAGTCTCGGAAGAACCTTGCCAAGATGAATGGACACGAGAATCGAGGGAAAAGGTTATCCACTACCGGAAGAGCCCAGATAAGGAATTATCCTAAAGATCTAAGAAGATCGACACTACCAACAATAAGGAAGGAGTATATGAGTTTTGGCGAAACCGTAACCATGCTTCTGAGGGTTGTAGCACCCCAGACCCCCTGTGACAATCGATGGATTTTGAGAAGACCCCCGAACCTAACCTATTTCTTTCTAGCCTCTCCGAATCTCGAGGGCAAGATTCATTTTAAGGGTGGTAGGTTTGTAACATCCCAAAATTCAAAATTTTGGAATGTTATATTAAATAAATAGTTTTGATTTGTTTGCTTGATTGTGGTGTCGTTGCTTGTGTGAAATTGAGTGAAATTTGAAACCTCTTTGAAAGTTAAATGAGAGGGAATAAAATGACTTTCCCAAACTTTCATTTTTGCATTCTGATCTCCATGAATTCAAATTCATTTCATCACAAAACCCTAGAGTGAAGATGATATGAATTCTTCCATTTAAATAAATGAAAAGGGTTTTGTAAAGATTTGAATTCCATTTGGAACTATTTCAAATTCAGAAACTTTAAGCAACTCAATGATTTTCATGAGAGAAGATAAAATGACTTCTTGAAAACATATGAAATATGAGTTGGAAGTTTAAAAGAATCGAATTTAAAGCCCCTTTGATTTTTTTTTCAATTTGGAGTTATTTGGTTTTTTTCAAAATATTTTTCTCAAAAAATAAAATATATGGAAATTAGGGTAAAATGATTCCCTACAATAGAAAAATGGAGAGAAATAAATTTCAAATTATTTTGATATTTTTGAAAAATTATTTTTATGAGGTTTTATTGTAGCAGTAGCACTGTTTGCTTTATTTAATTTTTTGTGGATTTTATTTGACGCTATAAAAATGTTCACGTTATAGAAAATCTTTTCCTGAAAATTTTGATATATAATATGCCTATATAAAATTTTATTTTTATTTACGTTATTCAGTTTTTTTCTTTTCTGTTTCTATTTAATAAAAACTGCGTGTGCGGCCTATAACTATCCATCGCGCACGTGCACAACATAGTCAGCAGACAGGCCCGTAACTATTTTTTCAGTTATGCTTGGAGAAAAAAATATTATTTTCAGAAATATTTATTTTTCTAGAAAAGTTCAAAGAAAAAACTGCAGCGCGCATGCGCCGGCCAGCCGAACACTTTAGCCCGTGCGTTTTTCTCTTTTCTATTTTTTACGTCTACGTTTAGTCCCACATTGTCTAGCCTTTGACACTTAAACCTCTTTTCCACCTATAAATATGGAGTCATAGAGCCTCTAAAAATCATCCAATTCGGATTAAATCAATATTTTGGTTTGACTAGATTAATAAAAGAAAAATATTTTCCTCCTCTCCGGCGGGACTTCTGGAAATTGTCTCCTCTCTCCGAAGTCGTCTTTTCTCTACCTTACAAAGGTATCTTTCTCCCTTTTCTAAAAATAAAGGTATCTTTCTTTGTTTTCTTTTTATACTTCCGTAGTTTATTATTTCTAGACTAGTACGGTAGAATAATTAGATTACCAATTAGTCTCTATATTTATACATTAGACCTAAAATTCTTTTAGCCGTACCTATTTTTTCGTAAAAAACTTGACCCTGATTTTTCAAATAGCCATAACTTTTTACCCGTTCATCCAAATTAGATGAAACTAGTACCTATAGTTTCGTCTGGTTTTCACCTATCCAGTGAACCTGCCACATCAACTTTTTGAAATTTAGAAATTTAGAAATTTGTTTAGATTCAAATTCAAACTTCTTTTGATCATAACTTAAATTACATAACTCCGATTTAGTTGATTCTTTTTGCAAATTGAAGCTTGACCTAAACTTTCTGATAAGACAAAATTCACCTAAATTTGGTATTGTTAGAAATTGTTTTCTGTTGCAAGAGTTAATTGCTTGTTTTTGAAGTTTTTCGAGATCTTTTCTTGGATTCTTTTGCATGAGTGCTTATGTATGCAATTGCTTGCTTACGATAGATTGATCGGATTTTGACGAGTAGATCTATCACGAATTATGAGTGCGAAGAATCTTCATCAACAGTAGAAGGAAATTTCACACTTTGATCATACTTTTCATACCCACTTTTTATGCATTAGTCTTACCCTCAAACGTTGCATGAGTAGGTTTTGATAACATGTGGATATTCGGAAGTAGTTGATCAGGTAGGAACCTATTGCCCTTCATTTCAAGCTTGAGTTTATACGTTATGCTTTTATTGCTTTGCTATGCTGGTAGACGCGGATTGGTATGTGAGAATCATGGAAGTCGCGAGAGTTATATTAACTAAGGGAAACTTAAGGTGGCTACTTTAATACACATCTGGGTGGATTGGTTGGGGCACCCTGGGGATAACACTGGCTTGCCCAGACACCTGGGGAATCCAGTGTTGTCCTTGGAGACCCCGGGGTATCCGTGTGATCATCCTATTGGAATGCCACCTAGGCTCAAAGAGATCATAATGTTATTCATGCTGGAAACTTCCGTGTGCAGCCACAAGCCATTATGGGCTCTGGCATAGTTGAGTATGTTGTGTGACCTCTTTCAGTGGTAGACTAGCAGATGTAGGGGATGTAGGTGGTACGGTCTACCCGTCGCAAAGAGTTAATGCTTCTTAAAGACTATGTCTTGGTCATCCGTTTCTCAAACATCATGCAGTGCGAGAAATTTAACGGAGGAGATCGAGGCTTGTGGGGAAAAGTGCGCAAACCTCTGCAGATTGTACAAACTAATCATGATTAGCCGTGTCCCTGGTTATGGACATCTTGAGTATCTGGTTCTTGAATTATTATGTTGATCTCATCACTTTACTTAATTAATTTGGTCGGGTTATTAACTTTTAATTGGGATTGAGTTTGGGTTACCTTCTCAATGTTATCAAACCAACTTTGTAGTTAATAAAATATATTTCGTTGTTGTAGGGAAAAATTAGCTTTATGCAAAATTAAACTTAGAGCCTCCACCAGCCAAATATGCATGTAGTGATAGCCATTATTCCGCATTGCTCTACAGTGTGAAATTTCCAGTACATTCAATGTACTGACCTACATGGCTGCAACGTCTCATGTTGCAGGATTCTTACGACGAGTAAGTGATATGTTAGGGTTACGATGTCTACACTCAACTTTGCCGTTGGTGTTTGTGGGAATCCACAACTTTGTTGTCACTTCCGCTATATGGATTGAGGTAATACTACTTACGTTAATTTATACATGTGATTTGCCTCTGTTATAAATCCTCGAGTACTATGTGTGTCAGCATACCGATCCAGGGATGGCAATTAAGCACAGAGACTTGATCCATTCGGGTCGGGTCGCTACACCGAATATACTCAAGATAAAGGTGTTGCCGGTCTAGCACTAGTGTCAACCAACTCCTATGACATATTTGACTCTCCAAATGAAGGAACTGGAAGATGCTTCATGGCTAAAGGACCAAAGGTATCACACCCCGAGTATGTTGATTTCAATATTGATGATGGTGATTTACTTGTTGACAACTCTAGTGATGAAAACTATGATGAACTTGCTATTAATCATGCTAATCAAGATAAAACGAATGATGATGATAAGAAGGAGATTGAGCATCTAACTAAAGAACTAAACACTCTTAAGTTAGCTCATGAAACTACCTTGGAAAATCATCGAGAGTTTTTGAAGACTCATGAGAAGTTACGCTTTGAAAAGCTCAACCTTGGGCAAGAGCATGGGTTCTTAAAAGCAATCAATGATGATCTTCGCAAGAAAATTTCTTCTTACATTGCCAAGCATTTACTTTTGTCTACTTACATGCCACAAGTTAAATCTAGCAACAAGAGTAAGAAAGATTATTCTTCTAGTAGTAACAATAATCATGTTAAATCCAATGTTGTTGCTTCTAGTAGTTCTCTTGATTCCACTAATGATTCTCTTAACCAAGTTACACTTGAGCAAGAAAATAGCTTATTGAAGGGAATTATAGAGAAATGTGTTTACAAGAAACTTTCCGGAAGTAAGCAATCTGAGGAAATTGTACGCAAGCAAGGAAGGCACGGGAAGAATCAAGGTATTGGTTTTGAACAAAAGTTCAATGCCAATGTAGTTGAGTGGGAAGAAGATCAATACCCCAAGACGAAGTTTGTTCCTCAATAAGAGAATATGATCCTACTTCTTTCCAAGGGACACAAGCTCAAGATGATCTTCCACCACAAGACCATAAGCAAAAAGGCAAGGACAAGCTTTAAGAGGAGATTGATGCATTTGAAGAAGCTCCTAAGGCCTTGGTCAAGTGGGTTCCCAAGACTACATCAAGTTCTACTTCATGAAGTACGACTACAACTCCAAGGATTCCCATCAAGATGATGTGGATCCCGAAGAAGAAGAACTAGAGAGTTCTTGAGGGTGACTCTGCCAACATACTTCACTCATATCATTTTGGCGAGGACAAGTGCAAACAACTTCCACATCTTGCACTAGTTCAAGGAGTCAAAAACCCTCTTGTTGGTAAGACGAGGGACAAGGTAACCAATTGCCTTCATGGGAATCATCTTGTGTGAACATCATCTATGTCTATGGATATCCTTGCTTGTTCCTTGTGGGACTAACCCGTGTAGGTATTGATAGTGCAACTCACTCCAATGGATTGCTACAAATGATCTGCATCAACATTGAGCATCCATATCTTCAACATCTACATGAAGTCATCATCGACAAAACCCAAGGTTAGTTCATCCCTCTTAGGGGGGATATCACATCTAGGGGGGAGCTTTACCCTAATCGATTGAGCTAAAGCAACTCTAATGGTGTGAACACAACAACGCTTTATGTAAAAGTGGTAACCCCACTTGTGCTTAAACAATGAGTATTACCTACGGTCAAATGTTCCCATTTGACTCCTAAGTCAATATACTCATATATAGATGACCTAGTCATCGCCAATTGCTTGAAAGATGCTAGAGTGTTTGTGCATGCTTTGCCACATATTTCATTTGCCATTTTATTGTGTGAGCATGTTGATTGAATATTTTACTCATTCGAGGACATCCACTTGTTGTTTTGATTGTTTCGCTCTTTCTCTTTTGCCAAGTTGATGGACAAGAATGCCTAAGAACCTCCTCTAGCTATCTATGCTTTTCTCGTCTCAAAATCTATTCATGCTACATCACAAAGTTTGATCAAGTCAGATTCGAACCACTTTGTGTGAGCAGCACTTGGAGTCCCCGATTCGTCATAGACTTAAACTTCCAAAACCTCTCTGTGCATTTCGGTGTGACCGATCCATCCACTTCGGTCATGCCGAGTTCACTAAGTTGGTCTAGTTTTTCAATCTTGGTGCAACAAATTTCAACTTTTCGGTCACATCGAGTTGCAGTAACCGCTTGCAATTCTGCATCTCGGTGCCCCTGAGTTGTTCCACTTGGTCACACCGGCAGGGTCAGGATATATATACCCATAGGTGAGACTTTGGAAATTTCTTCAAACCTCCTCAGCTCGGACATGTCTTGCTCTGCCGCCTTGGGTCTCCAAATTGTTTCCTCGTCGCCAGCGACCTCCCGCCGCTGGTTTCCATCACCGTCAACAGGATTCTGCCCTGCCGTTGTCGCCGTAGCAAACTCCCGCCAAACTAGGGTATGAGTTCGATCTTGTGTGCTAATTCCTTACTCCGATTCCTAGCACATTGCATTGCCATGATCATTACCACGTATGAAATCAATCTATCTAGAGAAAACACCCTTTAGGTTAGGTTTGATTCGAAAATTTAGGGTTAGGTCTATGCCGAAATCATCTCGGACCGACCGAGTTGTAGAAATCGGTCCCACCGATTTGGCTTAGGCCATTGCACATGCGCTTTTTGGTCTGACTGAAAATTGCAAATCGTTGCGACCGAATTCGTCTCTCTGTCAAACCCTAGCAATCTTGGAGCCATCGAATTGTGACTAGGTCTGACCGAGTTCACTAGTTTAGACTCTAACAGTTGCTTCGGTATCACCGAGTTTAACAAATCGGTAGCTCCGAAATGATTTTTGTGGAGAACTAAAACTAAGTTTTTCACTCATTTGTTTTGCAAAAATTCTTCACTTTGTGATGCTCATCTATATCTATTCATAGGGTTTGCTGTCAGTTTGCTTGCCAGGATGTCTGACCAAAGTGATAGTCAGAACAAGTCAGAAGAGCAAGTGCAAATGAGTGAGGGCACTAGTCCCTCAAGTAGCTATGATGAGGGCAGCAGGGGCACTCCTAGTAACCTGCCCAAGGCGGCCATCAAATCAAGGAAGAAGAAAAACTCAGATTCTGAGGATGAGGACTATGTGGCTACAAAAGAGGACGTTAGATCCAAAAAGAAAGTGCTGAAGAAAGAATGGAACTGCTGCAACAATAAAGCATGGACTACATGAGAAGACCCCTGCCAAGAGGGTGCCAACCTTAAAGGCCAGGGCCTCAACTGCTAAAATCCCTAAGCCAATTGAAGAGGCTGCTGGAGAGGGAAAGAAAAGGAAAGAGAGGGTCAAGAAGACCACTGCCAGAGTCATTGGTAGATCCTCTATAATGAGAGATCCAGAAGAAGATGAAGAGGAATAGGATGTTGCACCAGCACCCAAGTCCCAAAAGCTTATGGGGGATGCCATTAAGTCAGGGGCTGCTGAGGAAGTCCTGGTCTAAGGGCTCATCGGGCGTCCGACCTATTGGATGTGGGCCGGACTGATGGGCCGTGAAGATACAAAGGCCGAAGACTCTACCCGTGTCCGGATGGGACTCTCCTTGGCGTGGAAGGCAAGCTTGGCGACCAAATATGAAGATTCCTTTCTCTATAACCGACCTTATGTAAACCTAGATCCCTCCTGTGTCTATATAAACCGGAGGGCTAGATCCGTAGACACATTCGAATAATCATAGTCAGACAGGCTAGACTTTTAGGGTTTAGCCATTACGATCTCGTGGTAGATCAACTCTTGTAATATTCATATTCATCAAGATCAATCAAGCAGGAAGTAGGGTATTACCTCCATAGAGAGGGCCCAAACCTAGGTAAACATTGTGTCCCTCGTCTCCTGTTACCATCGACCTTAGACACACAGTTCGCGACCCCCTACCCGAGATCCGCCGGTTTTGACACCGACATTGGTGCTTTCATTGAGAGTTCCATTGTGCCGTCGTCAAGAGGATTGATGGCTCCTTCTACCATCTTTAATGACACTGTGCAAGGGGAAGTCTTCCTTCCCGGACAGATATTTGTATTCGGCGTCTTCGCACTGTGGGCCAACTTGCTTGGCCATCTGGAGCAGATCGAAAGCTACGCCCCCGGCCATCAGGTCAGATTTGGAGGCTTGAACTACGTTGCAGATATCCACGGAGACTTGATCTTCGATGGATTCGAGACCACGGCAAGCGCTCCCTGCCACCATGATGAACATGACGTAAATCTATCATCGGAACATACCCAGGAGATAGTACCTGTAGCTGCTCCGGCTTTAGATCCGGAGCAGATCGCGCCATCCGAGGATGGGAAGCTCAACCCCGCCGCGAAAGCTGCAGACTCGGCAATGTTGGAGCCGCACACATACTTAACTTCAGGTGACATCTATGTCACCGGAACCATGGACTCGTCTCCGGCTACAGGCTCCAAACCTTGCGCGTCCACGTACGTTGAGCTTGATCGGTCACCGATCGGCGAATTCAGCTCCGCGGATATCTTCCAGTACTCGCCTTTGGGCGACGTGTTAAACTTGTTAAGAGCCCTATCCTTAGCAGGGGGCTCACAGCCGAATTGTATCCGATTTGAACTGGAGGCTGACGATGGAGAATTTTGCTTCCCACCCACCGCCCTCTTCATACACACTGTCGAAGACTTAACCGACACGTTCGATTACGGCTCTGAAGACATCGACGGTATGGACGATGATGCCAATGAGGAGCCGGGCCAAGACCCGCCATTTACAGGACGTTGGACGGCCACCCCTTCTTACGACGTGTACATGGTGGATACGCCTAAAAGAACTAATGACGATGACAAAGAAGATCCAGTCGAGGACAAACCTCCTGTGATACAACCAAAACACTGGCGTCAGCGGCGCCGCTCTAAGTCACGTCATGGAAAAGACGGTGATACTGGCACAGGGGAAAATAATATTCCGGATGATGCCAAAGATAATGAAGACCCCGTTGAGATAACCTCCGAATAGGAGGAACGGGAAAACAGGCAAGTTGGCCCTGACAAACAGGTCATAAACGATGACTCGGAGGATAGTAATTATCTTCCACTCTTCGAGGATGAGGTGAGCCTCAGCGGCGAGGATTTTATAGTGCCTGAGGAACCTCGGGAGCAGGAGCACTTTAAGCGCCGGCTAATAGCCACTGCAAGGAGCTTGAAAAAGAAGCAGCTTCAAGCTGACCAAGATCTGCTCAATGACAGATGGACTGATGTCCTAGCAGCCGAAGAACACGGCCTCAAGTGCCCAACCAAAATCTACCCGAAGTGCAAATGGCTACCTCAGTTCGACGACGAGGCGCCGGAGCACATACCATCATTGCGCAATGCAGCTGACCGACCACCATGAGGTCGGGATAAAGCGGCAACTCAAGCCGAACACCAGCTTGCCCCGCCTCATCATAAAGCAGAGGTAAAAAATCTCGCAGTCATACATACGACCTTCGGTAGGACCTGGACAATAGAGCAGGACATACCAGATCGATCTACGGATCGCGAGGACGTGCCCCGACACGTGATGACGGCTATCTATTCGGACATGACAAGCCTAGCCATATTCGGGCCGAAAACCATAGACTGACTCCATCAGAGCTATGTCGCAATGTGGCCCAACATAGAGGCGCCACACACCCTCTTTGCTTCACAGACGAAGTAATGGAGCACGAATTCCCAGAAGGGTTTAAACCCGTAAATATCGAATCATATGATGGAACAACTGATCCCGTGGTATGGATCGAGGATTTCCTTCTCCATATCCACATGGCCCGCGGAGATGACCTTCATGCCATCAAATACCTCCCGTTAAAAGTCAAAGGTCCAGCTCAGCACTGGTTAAACAGTCTGCCCGAAAACTCTATTGGAAGCTTGGAGGATTTGGAGGACGCCTTCCGCGACAACTTCCAAGGTACATATGTCTGGCCACCAGACGCCGATGACTTAAGACATATAGTTCAACAGCCCGGAGAATCAGCCTGGAAGCTCTGGACTAGGTTCTTAGTTAAAAAAGAACCAAATTGTCGACTGTCCGGACATGGAAGCCCTAGCTACCTTCAAACACAGCATACAGGACGAGTGGCTCACCCACCACATCGGTCAAGAAAAAACAAAATCCATGTCATCCCTTACCGCTCTGATGACCCGCTTTTGCGCGGGAGAAGACAGCTGGCTCGCTCATAGAAGCAACAACGCCAACGATCCGGGCACTTCCGAAGTCCGAAACGGCAATGGAAAACCTCGACGCAGCAAACACAAACATCACAATGATAATGAAAGAATGCGCGACACAGCGGTCAATGCCGGATTCAGCGGCCCCAAACCCGGTCAACGAAAAAAGCCATTCAAGGCAAACAGAGACGAACCATCCAATTTGGATAAGACATGGATCGGCCCTGCCAGATTCATGGCAACCCTGATAAACCAGCTAATCACACCAACAGAAGTTGTTGGGTCTTCAAGTAGGCTGGCAAGCTCAACGCCGAACACAAGGGGAAAAGGCCGCCCAGTGATACGGATGACGAAGAGACTCGACAAACAAATACCGAGGGTCAGAAGCAATTTCCCCCTGAGGTAAAAATAGTGAACATGGTATACGTGACACACGCCCGTATAGAGGAGCATGAGACGCACTCCCTCCGGACTGAGGATCATACTACTTTCCCTCTAGCCGGAGTACAAATCGGTCTTATTAAACTGCATACCTTGTTGGCCATTAAGCCGCCGGTCTCCATTCAGCAGGACTGACCAACTATGGAGCTGGACTAGCAGTTCGGCTTCCGCTGTCCGCCTCATACACCCGCAAAATCTGTATCGCGCATACATAACTATGCACTTAAAATACCATGGGCATCGGCGGAGGCACAATACGGACGGGCCTACAAGTACTCCCATAACCTCCTTCTTTTCTTTTCTAACCACTCTTTCTTTTCATTATCCTTTAACATAGGTGACTCACAGGCTGGTCATCTCACCGACTCTATCAAAGTTCCGGTTTGTACATTCATCCAGAAGCTACTCCCTTTAAGGAGCCCCTTCATCGAGGAAAGGCGGTGCAGACGTGCGACAGGAGGTCCAAAACAACATTTTATAGACCGCACTCTCTATTTTGCGAGCCTGTAAAGTGCCTTCTACCTTAGCCGTTGACCCTTCGCATGTCAAATAGCCGGGGTCGTGGCGTTATTGTATACAAAACAACGATTGACATATCACTCAAGTTCTAGTGAATATAATCTGTATCCAGTATTCACTTTTATCTACAAATCTGCATTTTTGCTCCTTGTGTTATTTCACACGCCCCGATATAACTCGCCAGGGGCTCGATATTGGAACAAAATAAATTGCCAACAAGTCCGAACAGCTTTATAGCATACTTCGGCATCGCGAGTTTGGCCTTATATGCATCAGCTCCGAATCATGTCGTGGGTCAATAGTTGGGTTGCCCGGCTCCTGTGCTTGCTACCTTACGTTCCGCTCTATCGGCTAAGGTAGTAAAGGGAGAACTACTGTGATTGTGTTTCCGGTTCATTTGGTCAAACACCTCAGTAGAGAAAGCCGAAAACTGACTGTCATGATGCGGCGAGAGCTGGTCAACCACTCGACGACTTATCGGAATCTTTCGTGATTCCCCCCGTATTACATGAAGGACCTTGCTTCAGGTCATACATGTAAACGCACCACATTGGGATAACCGTGTACATACCAGGGTTTATATCGTAGACCCACCATAAAACTCCTATGGATAAGTGAAAGTGTTAATGTGCTATAGTTCGATTGCCTCATTCACCGCATTGACACCTCCTTCATGGACCAAGACGAGTGATCAAGTGCTTTTCCGAACACCCCCGTATTTTCTATGAGGGAGCTGAAGCCGACGACTGGAAAACTTTCATATTATACTGCGATTCCCCTCGTATTACATGAAGGACCTTTCTTCAGGTCATACATGTAAACGCACCACATTGGGATAACCGCGTACATACCAGGGTTTATATCGTAGACCCACCATAAAACTCCTATGGATAAGTGAAAGTGTTAACGCGCCATAGTTCGATTGCCTCATTCACCGCATTGACACCTCCTTCATGGACCAAGACAAGTGATCAAGTGCTTTTTCGAACACCCCCGTATTTTCTACGAGGGAGCTGAAGCCGACGACTGGAAAACTTTCATATTATACAAAAACGGCCGCACAGGAGGAACCAAAAACTTTTAAGCAAATATCATAATATTGTCTTTTACAATTTCAATACATTTCATTTGAATATCATATCTTTCGAGCACTGACCCTCAATCAAGCGGGCACCCTCTAAGACGTCCTCGAAATAATGTTGGGGTGTGTGATGGTCCTTACCCTTGAGGGGACTCCTCGCTGCAACGTCGGTGGCCTTCATGTTCGCCCAGTATGTTTTGACACGGGCAAAGGCCATCCGTGCACCTTCAATGCATGTTGAATTCTTAACGGCATCGATACGCTACACCACATCCGTAAGCCGCTGCACCAAACAGAAGTAACTATTTGGAATGGGCTCAGTAGGCCACAGCCGGACTACGACGTCCTTCATGGCAGAACCGGATATCCTATGGAGCTCGGCCCACTGGGCCATCTGTTCATTTAGTAACAGTGGACGCTTTGGCGCGCCGAACTGTGACAAAAAAAAGCTTCTTCATGGCACACCCTTCCTGTGCTTGGTAAAATCGCGCCGCATCAGGGGTACTCTTCGGCAGGTCCAAGAATGTGTCTGGCGAGCTCCACATCTGGTTAAGCGGGGAATACTTTGGATCACCGAATTTAGTCTGTAACAAGAAAGGCTTACCAGCCGCTATCTCCCCAGCTTGCCGGATCTCCTCCCGAGCTGCTCTAGACTCGGACTGTGCTTCTCTCGCCTCTTGTATGGCCTTGTCGAGATCGGTCGCTTTGGCTTTATTATCCTTCTCGAGGAATTCGCACTGGACAGTGGTTTCCTCTAGCTCGCGCGCCATGACAAAGATTCTCTCCTCACTCTAGCGCCGAGCAGCCTGTTCGGTTTTTAATTCATCAGCTGTCTTATTGGCAGCCAAATTGCTCATCCGGGCTTACTCCTTGGCTAGAGCAAGTTCAGCCCAAAGGGCCTCCACCGCGGCAGCACCATCTGCAGTTATGCGCGTCTCAGTATACAATAATAGCTTCGTGCATATATTATCATACATACATATACTGACTGCCCCAAAAACATACCTTGTGCCTCGTCAATCCGCCTATTGATAAGCATGATGTCATCATCCGCCTCATCAATATTCCGCTGCAGATCTGCAAACTTTGTGGATCGGGCAGTAGCCAGGGAGGTAACAACCTGTGTTCCAAGTAGCCAGATTATTTCTCGGACATATCTTTTTGATCCTCTGATCACCTCCCTTGGAAAGCCAACCAGAGTCTCAGGGGCTACTATCTATACACAGGAGTACTTTGTGAATAAAACACAATCGAAAGCATTGCAGCACAAACCTCGAAGCCTCTTAGCAGCCTCGTGAAGGCCTCATTCAATCCACTTTTTGCGTATAGGACCTTTTCAACCACCGTACCCATCAAGGTACGATGGTCCTCGGAGACAAATGCCTGTCACAGCATATTCATCAATATATCCGGCGCTTCTGGATCTCCGGAAGCTGCTATAGCAGCACGACCTCCCTTCGAAGGGATCCATTCATTCGTCCCTAGAGTTGTCTCCGGCTGAAAGCCGGACAGTCCGGGTCCTTTATTGTTTGCCCTTGGACCCTGGGCTACCAAAGTATCACCTTCGGTTAGTATTTTCATCATGCCTCGCATCACTTGTCGATCAGGAGAAACCCTCCGGGACGACACCTCGAAGTCGTCCGCCCTATTGGGCGAGGAGACTGGTGGAGGCATCTCACTCTCCATCATCTCTGGGAGAAGATCCCCGAGGAAGAGGATTGTTAAGGAAGACTGTGCGCTGAACTACAAAAACATACATTCTAGATGTTACCCTGGTCATAGGAGAGGAATGGGGTATGTGTAAAACACCCTTGTTCACTTACGATTTAGGCTTGTCCACACCGGGGGATTGCGCGATAACATCGTCTTCCAAGCCCGAGCCGCCCGACAGGGGTATCTTGCCTCGCTTGGGAACCTTTTCCTCCCAATCTTCTAAGACGGCCCTTTTCTTGCCATGGGGAGAATGAATGTTGGCTTTTCCTTTGCTTTTGTCTTCGAGCGATGGGATTTTCATCTCCCCGGACACGGCATCTAATATGCCTTCGGGATGGAGGCCACCTTCGGTCCTCCCGCTCTCCGTCTTGTCCTCCTTCATAGGCATCTAGTACGGTGTCGGGGCCAGCATCCTTGTTAATACGGAATCCGCTGAGTCTTCGGGAAGGGGGACCAAACACCTGATTCACTCTGCTTTCTTTATCCAGCCTTGGAAGAGGATAGTGTGATCAGTGTCGCACTATGACATACATTTCTGAAAAAATGTTTGGAAATAGAGCGCTTACCGAGGTATCCGGATGGTTGCGGTCGAGGCCGATGTCCTCGGTGGTGTCCGACCACTGTTTTCGTTTCCCGAAAAACAGCTTCCACATTCCTTTGTGCGTAATACCAAAGAAGTCCTGGAGGGTCCGTGGTCCTTCCGGATTAAACTCCCACATACGGAGAGGCCGTCGCTGCCATGGCAGAACCCAGCGGACCAGCATTACTTGAACCACGTTGATAAGACTGACGTCCTTCTCAAGGAGGCTCCGGATGCGGCTCTGTAGAGTCTGCACTTCGTCAATTGATCCCCAGTCCGGTAATTTTTTAATCCATGACGCAAGCTATAATGGAGGGCCAGATCGAAACACAGGTATAGCCGCCCACTTGGTACCGCGGGGTTCAGTGACATAAAACCACTCCCACTGCCATAGGTCAGGAGTTTCGGTGAAAGACCCTTTTGGCAAGGAAGCATTGATAAGTTTGCTCACTGTAGCACCTCCGCACTCCGCTTGTTCCCTGTTGACTACCTTTGGCTTCACACTAAAGGTCTTGAGCCACAAGCCAAAGTGTGGGGGATACAGAGAAAGGCCTCGCACATGACAATGAACGTCGATATGTAAAGGAAAGAATCTGGGGCTAGATCATGAAAATCTAGTCCGTAGTAAAACATGAGCCCCCGGACGAAGGGGTGAAGAGCGAATCCTAGCCCTCGCAGGAAGTGGGAGATGAATACGACCCTCTCGCTGGATCTAGGAGTAGGAATAGCCTATCCTCGGGCAGGGAGCCTGTGGGGGATCTCTGCGGTCAGGTATCTAGCCACATGAAGCTTCATGATGTCCTCCTCTGTAACAGAGGAGGCCACCCATCGGCCTTGTGGGCTGGGTCCGGGCATGATTGGGAAGCTTGAAGCGATGAAGTCGAGCCTTGGGTGCTAGAACTCGAAGTTGGAAGGGCTAAGGAAAAGGTTGGCGCAAAACAAGGCGGCCCTTGGCTCCTTTATAAAGGTAACGGATATCGAACGCCTCCACCTAATCCTGAAAACCTGCATATTCCTAAGGAATCATTCCAATAGAATGGTTGGGTTATCCACGCTCGTATTGATGAGAATCCCGCGATAAGGGGACACGATCTCTGCTTCGACAAGACGTGCCAATAAAAACTGCGCCTCGAAACATGGAACGGCGGGACAAGAAACGGTTCGAATTAATGACCGGGAAAACGTGATGTCATGTTACAAAAAGTTGTCAGCAGATTGGACTCGTGCAATATTATGTTCTCTACGATTGTGTGTGGTACTTGTGTTGCAGATCTGGACACGTTCATTAGGACCGAAGACTATCTTGGAGTATTCAGAAAGGGGAAGCCGCCTTGCAATGCCGAAGACTATCTGCGCGCCAGACACCTCGTCATTGAATTCTGGTTCAGGGGCTACTGAGGAGTCCTGGACTAAGGGGTCCTCGGGCGTCCGACCTATTGGATGTGGGCCAGACTGATGGGCCATGAAGATACAAAGGCCGAAGACTCTACCCGTGTCCGGATGGGACTCTCCTTGGCGTGGAAGGCAAGCTTGTCGACCAAATATGAAGATTCATTTCTCTGTAACCGACCTTATGTAACCCTAGATCCCTCCTGTGTCTATATAAACCGGAGGGCTAGATCTGTAGACACATTCGAATAATCATAGTACGACATGCTAGACTTTTAGGGTTTAGCCATTACGATCTCGTGGTAGATCAACTCTTGTAATATTCATATTCATCGAGATCAATCAAGTAGGAAGTACGGTATTACCTCCATAGAGAGGGCCTGAACTTGGGTAAATATTGTGTCCCCCGTCTCCTGTTACCATTGACCTTAGACGCATAGTTCGGGACCCCGTACCCGAGATCCGCCAGTTTTCACACCGACAGCTGCCACTTCAAAGCCCAAGATGGCCCCCAAGGCTGCAGCTCAAGCTCAGAAGCCTTCTCAGCCCAAGAGAAGCACCAGGAACATCCCAGCTGAAGAGAACAACAAGGCCCTAGTGCCTAAAGTTGAGGAAGAACATGTAGAAGCCGAAGTGCTGAGGAAACTGAAACCAAAGATTCCAGAACACAATGACACTCATCCAGTGGCTGAGGATATGAACATCGGGAAGGATGCAGGACTGAGACTTTGGAGACAGGTTGATCCATATGCTGTAAGGAGGAGGAATGCAGTGGACTATAGGTTCCACACCAAGGAACAACGAGAATCCTATGAGACCATTTTGCTTGACAAGAAGCATATAGTATGTGATATAAAATGGGTTGATTGGGAATTCATTGATGAGAATGAAGACTATTTTCCCGATGTACATGAGAGCTTCAAATCATGTGGTGTTGACAAATTTGTGGGACATAAGCTTACCAAATGGAATGATGAGCTCATTATACAGTTCTATTCTACAACTCATTTCTATCCAGATGGTAGAATTGTTCGGATGTCTAAGGGTACAAGGTACCAATCAACTGTTGATGAGTGGGCCAAGTTGATAAATGCCCCAAAAGAGCATGAGGGTGATTTGGATGTGTATGCCAAGAAGAAGAAGGACAACAACTATATGGGAAACATGTACAAGGAGATCCCAGACAAAGCTTTGGAGACACACAAGCTTGGATCTGTGCATTATTTGTTGTCTGGTCTGCCTACAATCAACACAATCTTGAGGCATACTCTGTTACCCAAATCTGGAGATCACAAGATGATCAGAGGCCATTCTAGCAACCTGCTGCAGATATTTGATGTTCCTAAAAAATTCAAGGTCATGAGTCTAATTTTTGAGACAATCAAGAGGACTGCTGCAGATCAGAAAAATCTTGTGGGTATTCTCCACACATTCAGGTGCTCATCAACTCCAAGATGGGCACATGCACTTACCTGTTGGACAAGGAGCATTTACCGTTGCACCCAAATTTTGAGGACAACACAGTTGTGTTGAATGAGGATGATCCTTCATCAGTGCAAGCACAAGAGAAGAGGGAAAAGGCAAAGGCGGAAAAGGCTGCAAGGATGCCAAGTGTTGAGGAGGCATCTCAGGTGTTCTTAAAGAGCAAACAATATCAAGTAGGTTATCTGATTCAGGCAACTTTGAGGATTGAGAAGGGCTTGGCCACCCTGACTGAAAATCAGGAGAGCTTGGAGAGGATCGTTGAGACCAAGTTTTATGATCTTGATCTGAAAGTGACTGAGATACAGACTGTAGTCGAGCAGCTCCAGGAGGAAGCAGAGGAGAAGAAAGGGAAGGCAACTAAGAATGCTTTTCAGCGAGTGCCAAGAGGTCAAAGGTCAGCTGCAGTGCCAATGCCAGATACAAGAGCCACTTCATCTGCACCAATAGCCACAGCTTTAGTGCCACCTCCAGCAACTACTCCACCAGCTCCAACAACATCTACTGATGCCTTCATCCTTGGATTTCTCTCTACATCACCTCCCGAAGACCAAGCCTGAGAGACACATAGCACTATGAATTTTCAAACTTTTTGGTAACTTGTTGGCGAAGGGGGAGAAATGTATAGATCATAGGCTTCGAGAGAGAGTGTTTTGCTTCTTTGTCTCTCTTGATATTTGTTTGAACTTTTGTGTGTGCTCGTTTGATACTTCTTATGTCTGTGTGTGAGATACTTATATGATCATGTGTTTGATCGTATCATACTTTAATGTTTGCTTGGATGATGTCACACCCTAGCTAGTTCATGCATTAGAGTGTTGCATCATGTTTAATTTCCCAAAAAACTGAAATGGGGATGACAGAACCCCCAGCACCCCCCTGGAACAACTAGGGTTTACTAAAAACTTTTTCAATGAACCTAAAATGCCCTTATAAAAAGTCCACCCTTTTTTGGGTTAAAACCTTTGACAAAAATGGTGCACACTTTTCTAGGACATCATAAGGTCATTGGATTAATTCATTACTAATTGCATTTGGGCAATTTAAATCCTATAAATATTTTAAAATGCCCAAATCATCCTGAAAGTAATTTTAGGCTGTTGAGAATATTTTCAAAGGTGCCTCTGATTATTTTCAGGGTTTTTCTAAATGAATTAGTATTTTTACTATTTCAAAACACAAAACAGAATAATTAAAAAATAGAAAAAGGAGAGAGAGAAAGGATCCAGCCACTTACCTGGCGCAGCCCACCTGGCAGCCCACTGGCCGACCCAGCACTGTGCTGGCCCGTGCCAGTCATCGCCTACCTCTGCCAGTAGACAGAGGAGGGACACGGTGCACGCGCCCGAGCTCGCCACGCCACCACCCTGCTCGTCTACATCGCCTGGTCACCGCTTAGACGCCACGAACGCCTCCTCGGTGTCGCCCCGGTCTACCCGACACCTCACACTCCCCCCTGCTCTCTCCCTCGCTCCCTCGATGCCATGGCCGACACAGCCGCACCCGTGCCGTCGTGAAGCCCACAGCCACCGCCGTCCACTCGTCGCCTCGCCATGCCAACAAGCTTCGCCTCGACCGATCCCCGAGCACTCGCTCGCCCCGGAGACGCTGCACCGAGCCCGTCCCGATCTGCCATCGCTGGAGATCCCCCTCGCTACCTCGACCGCTCCAGCTCTTCCACGACCTCGCTAACCAGCTCGTCGAGACCGCTGTGAGCTGCTGCCCGTCCTCTCCCTCTCCGTTCTCTCTCTCGTGCACCGTACGCACCGCACCGAGCTCACCCGCACCCGCCGCCGCCTGTGCTCACCGCCGGCGTGACTCCGGCCACGCAACGGCTCAGCCTTCACGTCCTTCTTGCTCACCGCGCCACGTAGAGCACGTAGGAGCTAACCCCACGCCGCCACGCCCGTCGTAGCGACGACCCCGAGCTCCGGCAGCCACCGAAGTCGTCGCCGGCGATGTTTTCAGCCACCCCCGGTCCAACCACCACCACCACTCGATGTGGGGGAGCACCCGCATCACGTAGATGGCCTCTGTCGTACTTTTGGTCGCCGGAGCGCGAATCCCGTGCTGCTCCACCGCATCTGGTCGTCGTCAGCATTAAAACACCGGTGCTTTGACCCCGCTGACCAGGGATTTGACCCCCCCTGAGTCACTGACATGTGGGCCCCGTCCCTGGTCAAACCTAGATTAGCACTAACTAACCCTAATTAGTTAGTTAACTAACGGTGTCACTGACCAGTGGGTCCCACTGGTCAGGTTTGACCTGAGCCGCCTGTTGACCTGCTAATGCAGTAATGGACTTTTCTGGATTTAATCTTATTCAGGAAATTCCAGAAAATATTACAAACTTCAAAAATTCATAAATTTTAATCTGTAACTCCAAATGCAAAGAGTTATATATGAAATTTGATCAGAAAAATTCAATCTTTCCATCTGTAATGGTTTCATGCATGAAAAAACACTTTAACCTTGATGTTTAGGTGAAACAAGCTAATACACTTATAATGCTTAAGAACATAAGCTTCCATTTGAATCTTTGATTCAAATGGACCCAAACCAACTTGTTTCACATTGCATTAGGCAAGACACTTCATATTGCCATGTCATAGCATGCATCATATTGTTGCATATTGCCATGTGATGATTGCGTTCTGTGGTGTCTTTCGTGGTAGCTTCTGCCTCCGAGGATATTTCCGAGTATCCAGCTGAAGGGCAGTACCCTACTATTACTCCATCAGGCAAGCAGCCCCATTGATCATATTGATACAATCCTAGTTCTCGCTTCTGCTCTCATTTACTGCATTAAGACAACGACGTTTCAAACTGCTGTGTGCTGCGGTAGTTGAACCTCTATCCTCTGCATGACCTGTCATTGCCACAGTAACTAGATGAAACCCACTAGCATGTGTAGGAGTTAATTGAGCCATGTATGTGTTTCCTACCTTGCTATGCCTGCTATGCTTAGAGTTGTCTCAGGTCTGGTTCATCTGGGTGATGGGCTAGAGTGAAATGATTACGTCGGTAATGTAAGGGATGTGTTGAACATGTTTTGGTAAAGGTATCGATGAGAGGCCATGTAGGAGTACATGGTGGGTTGTTTCATTGAGGCCGTCCCTAAGAACTGAGATATGTATGTGTGATTCAAGAATCAGTTACTACCATACATTGGGCCCGAAACCAATGGACCCTCTCAGCTTCTTAATCACCCTAGTACTCTGTCCAGGAGTTGCAACTAGTTTCTGGTGTTTGTAGGTTATGTGTTGGCGGCCGTGCGTAGCGCTGACCCTAGGGGTGGGCTATGATGCGGTAGATACACCGTGGCCGGGTATGTCGGGCGCCCGTTTGGCGTCTCGGGGCCCTGTACACATCGTTCGGGGCCGTATGTGGAAACCTCGGCCGGACTCCCTACGGATGGAACTTGGATAGACGATAAACCTGGACTAGAGACTCGTGTGTTTAGGTAGGCCTTGGCCGACACCCTCGTTGGGCTTCCGCTTGAAGGTTTCCGAGTACATGTCGTGTAAATGACGATAAGTGGTGAGAGCGTGTATGAAGAAGTACACCCCTGCAGGGTTAACATCATCTATTCGAATAGCCGCGTTCGCGGTAAAGGACTACTTGGTTGCCTATACAGTTCATAGACAAGTTAATGGTTACTACTAAAAGACTCAAGATAAGTGTGAGTACCGAGGATGGCCCTCTCGTAGGATGACGAGGGAGGATCCCCGGTGGAGCATTGTGTTGGTGATTAGTGGACTCGTGTGTGAAAACTATTTTACAGTGGTGTCTCGTAGGATAGCTCAGCCAAGAGTCGAAGCTGGCTTGCTGCAATAACTCCACCACCTTCTTGAGAATGAGCATGTATAGTAGGATCTGTTGTAAGACTTGCTGAGTACCTTTGTACTCATGTTGCTTTAATTACTGTTTTCAGTCGACAACACCGCCCCCTCCGATGGGTTTTACGTAGACCTCGACGTCGGTGAGTAACTTGCCACCCAGGTGGTGATTCTGGCCATGGAGGGCCCTATGTAGATAGACAGGCTTCGACAAGCCTTCTTTCTTTCTAGTGTCTGTACTCAGACTTATTTGCTTCCGCATGTGCTTGTATGCTTGTATGACTTGAGTGTCGGGTCTTGTGACCCCTACCTGTATGAACATGTTATGTATGGCTCTCCGGAGCCTTTAAATAAAGTACTTGAGTTGTAGAGTTTTGTTGTGATGCCATGTTGTATTTACACATATCGAGCATATTGTGTGTATGATTGAAATGCTTGGTATGTGTGGGATCCGACAATCTAGTTGTTTATCCTTGGCAACCTCTCTTATGGGGAAATGTAGTCTAGTGCTCCTTGAGCCATAGTAGTCCGCTACAGCCCGGTTCACCGGAGTCCTGCTAGCCCAGCACTACTGCTCAAGAAACTTGACTGGCTGGCATATGTTTCACTTCGTTCCTATGTCTGTCCCTTCAGGGAAATTTCACGCGGTGACTTCTGGAGTCCTGCCTAGCCTGCTACTGCCTGGGTTCCCCGAAGTCCTGTTAGCCCAGTGCTACAGCCTGGATTCACACGTTGTTGACCGACATGCTCGATGTGATTCATGTATGCCTGTCCCCATAGGTCTGTGCCGCTTTGGGTTCACGGCTAGCCATGTCGGCCCGGGTTCTCTGTCATATGGATGCTAGCGACACTATCATATATGTGAGCCAAAAGGCGCAAACGGTCCCGGGCCATGGTAAGGCGACACCCATGGGGATACCGTGCGTGAGGCCGCAAAGTGATATGAAGTGTTACCGGCTAGATCGATGTGAATTGGAATCGGGGTCCTGACAGCATTGGCATCAGAGCCGGACTGCCAGTAGGTTCGCTGAGCCAAACTGGTCGATGTTGAGTCTAGAAATGCTTTAGTTATATGTAGGGGAATTGATTGTGGGAGGGAACGTAAGGCTCTTTTACTCCTTTACCTTATGCCCTTTGATCTGAGTCATTCTCTTCTCATTCTACGTGGGTTAAGGAATAGGCTCTCTTCTCTCTATCAGGTTCACGTGTTACTAATCCGTAGTAGCTTATAGGATTGTTGTTACAAGCCTCAGTACAGTTTCTACCACTTTTAGTATGTTGTCAGTTGAACCAGAACCTTGATATGATGTTGTTGAGTGGTTTTGCAAACTGTTGTGAATGTCTCAAATATTTTTCTGAGCATTTACATCCGTTATGCTGTCTGATTTCTCCTAGGAAATTCTAATGCCTTTGCATTATTTTGTGCTTTCAGATGGCCACCCGTTCCCAGAACCAAGTGGTTCGTCTGACCCGGTGCCTCGATGTACCCGGTCACACGGCCATGTTGGTTCGAGTGATGGTCGAGACAGGCTATCGATGGTATCCGGAATATACCTTGACCCGGTGCCTCGATGTACCCGGTCACACGGCCATGTTGGTTCGAGTGATGGTCGAGACAGGCTATCGATGGTATATGGAATATACCGTCGAGGAGCAGTTCCGAGACTTCAACCAGAGCCAGGACCTTTGTACCATCAGGATATATCCCAATTATCCTGGAGCCACTGAACCCCTTCACTGCTCCTATGGACTTGGGGTCACTATTGAGATGTCTGCGCAGGATGCAGCTTACTCAATGGTGACTATCATTCGAGCCAGGACTGCCTTGCTTCAGAACACCGATTTCCGCTACATGCCAGCCTCACTCCCTGGAGCACAGGGGTACTATCAGGCTTTGTACTATGACTCTACACATGAGGAGTCACTACTCCGCACCACTGCCGAGATGCTCGAAGATAAGGACCGCGAAAATCAGGCCTTGCATATGGAGCTTTTCAACTCTCGTGCTGATCACTGGGCCACTTTGACTCGGTTTGCACCTGCTGTGTAGGCAGGATACATGGACCTGAGGGACCTGTACCCTGTGCGGTTTGGATTGCCAGATTGTATGGAGTGGCGTGATGTAGGAGGCATCACCCCTCCTCGTGGCCCCCGTCTGCCACCGTCTGTGGGACCAAGGCCACATCCGAGTCCCTATGGTCCGCAGGCTCCGCAGGACCGTCTGTTCCCAGATGATCATGTTCTGCTTCCAGGCTTTGGTGGTGACTTTTATGAGGATTACTACGGAGCATTCTGAGCTAGTAGTAGTTTCACTAGTACTGTAATTGTTGTATTCTCCACAGTCCTGCGTGACCCGTGGGATACGACTTGGTGTGTATCACGCTCAGGAGGTGTAGAAAAATAATGTATAGGAGCTTGGAATGCCTCCGATGAGATGTAATGTCTTTCACCGTAGTTGTACTCTAGCCTGGGCTTGTACTAAACTATGTACGGTGTGTATGACCAATGGTATATATATGGCAGTTTCTATATTACCATGCCGTGCAATGAACATCTTAGCATTCCATGTTATCCATTACATTCTGCACTTCCTTGCCAAGTTTGTGCCATCCTTGTCTAAACCATTGTCTCGTTTTTCCTAGGATGGTCAACACCCGCAGCAATCCTGCTGCCCCGGAGTAGGGGGAAGCCAGTGCAGCTAGGGGTGAAAATCTGCCTCACCCGCCTTCTCTGGCCGAAGTTATGCTGGAGGCAGAAAGAAACAAGTGTGAGATTAACCGCTTACTGGAGCGGATTGAGCAGAACAATGCACGTCAACAGCAAAACGACTTGGTGTCAATCAGTGACTTTATCAAGTTGTACCCACCAAAGTTTAATCATTCTGTCGAGCCCCTCGACGCGGATGACTGGCTTCGCAGCATCACCCACAAGCTACGTTCTGCCAACGTAGCCGAAGCTGATAAGGTTACCTATGATGCCTATCACCTCGAAGGCCCTGCTAGCCTTTGGTGGGAAAACTTTGAGGCTATGCGCCCGGTCGGCCAAATCACTACTTGGGATGAATTCAGTGAGGCTTTCCGTGAGCATCACATCCCGGAAGGTCTCATAGATCGCAAGAGGGAAGAGTTCTGCAATTTCACCCAAGGCAGACTGACTGTGGATGCATATAGTCGTGAGTTTGGGAATCTGGCACGATATGCTCCTGAAGAGGTATCCACCGACGCTAAGAAGCAGGCAAGGTTCCGCAAGGGACTTAGCCCCGAGCTTCGCCGCGATCTTCATCTGCACGAGTGCACCTCCTTCCAGAAGTTGCTCAATAAAGCCATCAGTGCTGAGACAGGCCAGTCTGACTATGACGCTTCACGCAAGCACTCTCGTGATTTTGGTTCTTCATCCGGCTCTGGATCTCAGAAGCACCGGGTGTGGATTCCAAGCACAGCGCTGCCACCCAGGTTCATTCCGAGGCCATCCTTTGAGGCGCCTCGCCCCAACTAGCAGTTTACACCGCCCAAGACCTATGGTGGCCCCGCTGCTAATGCTGCTCCACGCCCCAATGTTGTGACATGTTTCAAGTGTGGAGAGTCGGGTCACTACAGTCGAGAGTGTCCCCAGAACAGCAACCCCAACCAGTCTGGAAAGTCTGTTGGCCGTGGTAAGCCAGCGGGCAAGACCTTCTACGCCAAGCCAGCCACCACTGCACGTGGCCATGTCAACTATGTCTCAGCTGAGGAGGCTCATGATGATCCTAACGTCGTCCTTGGTACGCTACTTGTTAATTGCCATCCGACATCTGTTCTTTTCGATACTGGAGCATCTCATTCATTCATATCTGAGAGCTATGCTCGATTGCATAACACGACATTCTGTGACATGCCCACTTCCATGGTAATTCAAACCCCTGGCTCTAGATGGCAAACCTCCAGAGTAAGCCATGGGAATGAAATTCTTGTCGATAGAATTGTCTTCCTTGCATCTTTAATAGCTCTCAAGTCCTCGGACATAAACATCATCTTGGGTATGAACTGGATGTCAGCCCATTATGCTAAGATTGATTGCTATACTAGAACTGTTCAACTTACTCACCCATCGGGCAAGACAGTCAATGTCTTAACTCGAGTGGCCAAGCGCCAGCTTTACTCCCTAAATGCCAACCCCCTTCCAGACCTTGAAGATATTCCGGTAGTCCGAGACTTCCCGGATGTCTTTCTAGAAGAACTGCCAGGTGTTCCACCTGACAGGGATGTCGAGTTTGTGATAGACCTTGTTCCAGGAACCGTCCCAATTTCTAGAAGACCCTATAAGATGGCACCCTTAGAACTAGCCGAGCTTAAGAACCAACTCGATGAGTCCTTGAAAAAGGGTTTCACCCGTCCTAGTTCTTCTCATTGGGCTTGCCCCGTCCTCTTCATCAAAAAGAAGGATGGAACGGATCGGATGGTTGTAGATTATCGACCTGTCAACTTGGTCACTATCAAGAACAAGTATCCGCTTCCCAGGATCAACAATCTATATGATCAGCTTGTTGGATCCTCAGTCTTTTCCAAGATGGATTTGAGGTTGGGCTACCATCAAATCAAAATCAGAAATGGGGACATTCCCAAAACGGCCTTTGTTACTCGTTATGGCCAATACGAGTACACCGTTATGTCCTTTGGTTTAACCAATGCCCCAGCCACCTTCTCTCGGTTAATGAACTCGGTCTTCATGGAGTATTTGGATAAATTCGTCGTGGTATACCTCGATGATATACTCATCTACTCCAAGAATGAGGAGGAACATGCCAAACATCTAAGGCTAGTATTGACGAAACTTCGAGAGCATCGCCTTTATGCCAAATTCTCCAAGTGTGAATTTTGGTTGCCAGAAGTGACCTATCTAGGCCATGTAATCTCTGGTAAGGGTATTGTTGTCAATCCTGAGCGAGTTCAAGCCGTCCTTGATTGGACTCCACCTGAAACGGTAAGCAAGTTCGGAGCTTCCTTGGCTTAGCGAGTTATTGCCGCCGCTTCGTCGAGAATTTCTCCAAGGTTGCTAAACCTCTAACTGAACTCCTCAAGAAAGATAGAAAGTTCGAGTGGACCCCACAGTGCGAGTTCAGCTTTCAGGAACTGAAAAGACGCCTGACAACTACTCCCATACTGGTACCACCAGATTTCTCCAAGGACTTTATTATCTATTGCGACGCCTCGCGACGAGGACTAGGTTGCATACTCATGCAAGATCGTTAGGTAATTGCCTATGCTTCACGGCAATTACACCCCCATGAGGAAAACTATCCCACACATGATCTAGAGCTTGCAGCTGTAGTCCATGCACTTAAAATGTGGCGACATTACCTTCTCGGTAATCGTTGCGAGATCTTCACCGATCACAAAGTTTGAAGTATATCTTCACCCAACCGGATTTGAATTTCAGGCAAAGACGTTGGGTCGAGTTGATCTCGGATTACGACTTAGGAATAACTTACACCCCAGCAAAGCCAATGTCATGGCTGATGCGCTAAGTCGTAAATCTTATTGTAACAACCTGATGTTACAACAAAGTCAACCACTTCTCCACGAGGAATTTCGTCAGCTTAACCTTCACATTGTTCCTCAAGGATTCCTATCCACCCTGGTGGCGAAACCTACCCTTACGGATCAGATCATCAAGGCACAGAAGGTAGATCCAGGAATCTCCCATATTAAGAGAAACATTAAGAAAGGAGTCACGAATTGTTTCTTCGTTGATGATCAAGGTGTCGTATACTTTGGAAACCGTTTAGTGGTTCCCAAAGCACGAAACCTGAGACGGCTGATCCTTAAGCAAGCTCATGAATCCCCTCTCACCATTCATCCCGGTAGTACTAAAATGTATCAAGACCTACGCCAAAGGTTTTGGTGGACTAGGATGAAGAGAGAAATTGCTTAATACATTGCTAGTTGCGACGTCTGTCGTCGTGTTAAAGCAGAGCATCAATGGCCTGCTGGCACCCTTCAACCTTTGGCTATTCCTGAGTGGAAATGGGATAAAATCAATATGGATTTCATTACTGGGTTTCCCAGGACCAAGAGAGGGAACAATGCTATCTTCGTTGTGATCGATCGTCTTTCCAAAGTAGCCCATTTCCTACCTGTTCGTGAGAGTATCACCGCTAGCCAGCTAGCGGACTTATACATCTCCCGAATAGTGTCTCTTCATGGTGTCCCATTGGAAATTAACTCAGACCGTGGGAGTCTCTTCACCTCTCGATTTTGGGAAAGTTTCCAAAATGCTATGGGAACTCGTCTCTCTTTTAGCACCGCGTTTCACCCCCAATCAAGTGGTCAAGTAGAGCGAGTCAATCAAATCCTGGAGGATATGCTCCGAGCTTCGGTCATCTCATTCAGAAAGGATTGGGAGAAATGCCTTCCATTCGTGGAGTTCGCTTATAACAACAGTTATCAAGCTAGCTTGGGCAAAGCTCCTTTCGAAGTTCTCTATGGACGAAAATGTCGAACACCTCTTAACTGGTCAGAAACCGGGGAAAGACAACTCTTTGGCCCAGATATGATTCGGGAAGTAGAAGAGCAGGTTCGCGTTATTCGTGAGAAATTGAAAACAGCCCAATCTTGTCAAAAGAGCCAATATGACCGTAAACATAAGATCATGACTTATGAAGTCGGCGAGAAGGCTTATCTTCGGGTTACTCCATTAAAGGGAACCCATCGTTTCGGTATCAAAGGCAAATTGGCTCCTCGTTACATTGGACCCTTTTGCATTCTTGCCAAATGAGGAGAAGTTGCCTACCAATTGGAACTACCTCTGCATCTTTCCAGAGTTCACGATGTCTTCCACGTTTCTCAACTCAGGCGTTGCTTTGCGGATCCTATCTGTGGAGTGGACCACGAAACGCTTGATCTCCAAGATAATCTCACTTATCAGGAATATCCCGTTCATATCCTTGATCAAGCCGAGCGTACCACTCGACGCCATAACATCAAGTTTCTCAAGGTTCAATGGTCACACCATTCCGAAAAAGAAGCCACTTGGGAAAGGGAGGATCGTCTTCGACTCGAGTACCCCGCCTTCTTCCCAACGGATCCTAAATCTTGGGACGAGATTCTTTTGAGTGGGGGTGAGTTGTCACACCCTACCTAGTTCATGCATTAGAGTGTTGCATCATGTTTAATTTTCCAGAAAACTGAAATGGGGATGACAGAACCCCCAGCACCCCCCTGGAACAACTAGGGTTTACTAACAACTTTTTCAATGAACCTGAAATGCCCTTCTAAAAAGTCCACCATTTTTGTTTTGGGTTAAAACCTTTGACAAAAATGGTTCACACTTTTCTAGGACATCATAAGGTCATTGGATTAATTCATTACTAATTGCATTTGGGCAATTTAAATCCTATAAATATTTTAAAATGCCCAAATCATCCTGAAAGTAATTTTAGGCTGTTGAGAATATTTTCAAAGGTGCCTCTGATTATTTTCAGGGTTTTTCTAAATGAAATAGTATTTTTACTATTTCAAAACACAAAACAGAATAATTAAAAAATAGAAAAAGGAGAGAGAGAAAGGATCCAGCCACTTACCTGGCGCAGCCCACCTAGCAGCCCATTGGCCGGCCCAGCACTGTGCTGGCCCGTGCCAGTCATCGCCTACCTCTGCCAGTAGACAAAGGAGGGACACGGCGCACGCGCCCGAGCTCGCCACGCCACCACCCTGCTCGTCTGCATCGCTTGGTCACCGCTTCGACGCCGCGAACGCCTCCTCGGTGTCGCCCCGGTCTACCCGACACCTCACACTCCCCCCTGCTCTCTCCCTCGCTCCCTCGACGCCATGGCCGGCGTAGCCGCGCCCGCGCCCTCGTGAAGCCCGCAGCCACCGCCGTCCACTCGTCGCCTCGCCGTGCCAACAAGCTTCGCCGTCGTCCACTGCTTCGCCTCGACCGATCCCCGAGTGCTCGCTCGCCCCGGAGACGCTGCACCGAGCCCATCCCGATCCGCCATCGCCGGAGATCCCCCTCGCTACCTCGACCGCTCTAGCTCTTCCCCGGCCTCGCTAACCAGCTCGTCGAGACCGCTGTGAGCTGCTGCCCGTCCTCTCCCTCTCCGTTCTCTCTCTCGTGCACCGTACGCACCGCACCGAGCTCACCCGCACCCGCCGCCGCCTGTGCTCACCGCCGGCGTGGCTCTGGCCATGCAATGGCTCAGCCGTCACGTCCTTCTTGCTCACCGCGCCACATAGAGCACGTAGGAGCTAACCCCACGCCGCCACGACCGTTGTAGCGACGACCCCGAGCTCACTCGAGCTCCGGCAGCCGTCGAAGTCGTCGTCGGCGACGTTTTTAGCCACCCTCGGTCCAACCACCACCACCACTCGATGCGGGGGAGCGCCCGCATCACGTAGATGGCCTCCGCCGTACTTTTGGTCGCCGGAGCGCGAATCTCGCGCTGCCCCGCCGCGCCTGGCCGTCGCCGGTGTTAAAACTCCGGTGCTTTGACCCCGCTGACCAGGGATTTGACCCCCCCTGAGTCACTGACATGTGGGCCCCGTCCCTGGTTAAACCTAGATTAGCACTAACTAACCCTAATTAGTTAGTTAACTAACGGTGTCACTAACCAGTGGATCCCACTGGTCAGGTTTGACCTGAGCCACCTGTTGACCTGCTGACGTAGTAATGGACTTTTCTGGATTTAATCTTATTCAGGAAATTCCAGAAAATATTACAAACTTCAAAAATTCATAACTTTTAATCTGTAACTCCAAATGCAAAGAGTTATATATGAAATTTGATCAAAAAATTCAATCTTTCCATCTGTAATGGTTTCATGCATGACAAAACACTTTAACCTTGTTGTTTAGGAGAAACAAGCTAGTACACTTACAATGCTTAAGAACATAAGCTTCCATTTGAATCTTTGATTCAAATGGACCCAAACCAACTTGTTTCACATTGCATTAGGCAAGACACTTCATATTGCCATGTCATAGCATGCATCATATTGTTGCATATTGCCATGTGATGATTGTGTTTTGTGGTGTCTTTCGTGGTAGCTTCTGCCTCCGAGGATATTTCCTAGTATCCAGCTGAAGGGCAGTACCCTACTACTACTCCATCAAGCAAGCAGCCCCATTGATCATATCGATACAATCCCATGTTCTCGCTTCTGCTCTCATTTACTGCATTAAGACAACAACGTTTCAAACTGCTGTGTGCTACGGTAGTTGAACCCCTATCCTCTGCATGACCTGTCATTGCCATAGTAACTAGATGAAACCCACTAGCATGTGTAGGAGTTGATTGAGCCATGTATGTGTTTCCTACCTTGCTATGCCTGCTATGCTTAGAGTTGTGTCAGGTCTGGTTCATTTGGGTGATGGCTAGAGTGAAATGATTACGTCGGTAATGTAAGGGATGTGTTGAACATGTTTTGGTAAAGGTATCGATGAGAGGCCATGTAGGAGTACATGGTGGGTTGTTTCATTGAGGCCGTCCCTAAGAACTGAGATATGTATGTGTGATTCAAGAATCAGTTACTACCATACATTGGGCCCGAAACCAATGGACCCTCTCAGCTTCTTAATCACCCTAGTACTCTGTCCAGGAGTTGCAACTAGTTTCTGGTGTTTGTAGGTTATGTGTTGGTGGCCGTGCGTAGCGCTGACCCTAGGGGTGGGCTATGATGCGGTAGATACACCGTGGTCGGGTATGCCGGGCGCCCGTTTGGCGTCTCGGAACCCTATACACATCGTTCGGGGCCGTATGTGGAAACCTCGGCCGGACTCCCTGCGGATGGAACCTGGATAGGCGATAAACCTGGACTAGAGACTCGTGTGTTTAGGTAGTCCATGGCCGACACCCTCGTTGGGCTTCCGCTTGAAGGTTGCTGAGTACATGTCGTGTAAACGACGATAAGTGGTGAGAGCATGTATGAAGAAGTACACCCCTGCAGGGTTAACATCATCTATTCGAATAGATGCGTCCGCGGTAAAGGACTACTTGGTTGCCTATACAGTTCATAGACAAGTTAATGGTTACTACTAAAATACTCAAGATAAGTGTGAGTACCGAGGATGGCCCTCTCGTAGGATGACGAGGGAGGATCCCCGGTGGAGTATTGTGTTGGTGATTAGTGGACTCGTGTGCGAAAACTATTTTATAGTGGTGTCTCGTAGGATAGCTTAGCCAAGAGTCAAAGCTGGCTTGCTGCAATAACTCCACCACCTTCTTGAGAATGAGCATGTATAGTAGGATCTGTTGTAAGACTTGCTGAGTACCTTTGTACTCATGTTGCTTTAATTACTGTTTTCAGACGACAACACCGCCCCCTCCAATGGGTTTTACGTAGACCTCGACGTCGATGAGTAACTTGCCACCCAGGTGGTGATTCTGGCCATGGAGGGCCCTATGTAGATAGACAGGCTTCGACAAGCCTTCTTTCTTTCTAGTGTCTGTACTCAGACTTATTTGCTTCCGCATGTGCTTGTATGCTTGTATGACTTGAGTGTCGGGTCTTGTGACCCCTACCTGTATGAACATGTTATGTATGGCTCTCCGGAGCCTTTAAATAAAGTACTTGAGTTGTAGAGTTCTGTTGTGATGCCATGTTGTATTTACACATATCGAGCATATTATGTGTATGATTGAAATGCTTGGTATGTGTGGGATCCGACAATCTAGTTGTTTATCCTTGGCAGCCTCTCTTATGGGGAAATGTAGTCTAGTGCTCCTTGAGCCATAGTAGTCCGCTACAGCCCGGTTCACCGGAGTCCTGCTAGCCCAGCATTACTGCTCAGGACACTTGACTGGCCGGCATGTGTTTCACTTCGTTCCTATGTCTGTCCCTTCGGGGAAATGTCACATGGTGAGTTCCGGAGTCCTGCCTAGCCTGCTACAGCCCGGGTTCCCCGGAGTCCTGTTAGCCCAGTGCTACAGCCTGGATTCACACGTTGTTGACCGACATGCTCGATGTGATTCATGTATGCCTGTCCCCATAGGTTTGTGCCGCTTTGGGTTCATGACTAGCCATGTCGGCCCGTGTTCTCTGTCATATGGATGCTAGCGACACTATCATATACGTGAGCCAAAAGGCGCAAATGGTCCCGGGCCATGGTAAGGCGACACCCGTGGGGATACCGTGCGTGAGGCCGCAAAGTGATATGAGGTGTTACCGGCTAGATCGATGTGACTTGGAATCGGGGTCCTGAAAGACGATATTATCTTTTATATCCCTATATGATCATTCACTTTGCTTGGTGATAAGTGCATGTTTTAATTCCTATCATTTTGAGCGCTCCACCAATATGTATGTGACATGGAAGAGTAACCCATGATCCTAATCGATTGTGCATTTGCATTCAAGAGCAAATTTTAAATAATGCACAAATTTAGGGGGAGCTCTTTCTTATCACATACTTCTCAAAGCGACGATGTATTTAAATCTTATTATCATTTGTCGAAGCTTTGATCTATATGTTGTCATAAATTACCAAAAAGGGGGAGATTGAAAGTGCAATTATCCCTGGGTGGTTTTGGTAATTACTAACAACATATATCTCATTGAACTAATACTATTTCAAGATGATCATTTCAGAAAGTTCAATGATTGGCATGGCATGGATTAGGAATGTGGACCCCTCAAAATGCTAAGGACACACATTGGCTCAAGCTCAAGACTCTACATTTTCATTTTAGTGATCCAAGATCACATTGAGTCCATAGGAAAAGCCAATACTATTAAAAGGGGATGAGGTGTTGCTTAATGACTTACTTGCTCAAAATGCTTAGTGATATGCTCCAAAAACAATCAACCACTTTCTCATATCCACATATGTCCCAAACCAAAAGTCAAACTCAGCCCCACCGAAATGTTCTATCCGGCGCCACCGAGTTCACTTCACATAGGCAATGCCAGAAACCCTAGCCATTTCGGTCTCACCGAGATGGGATTGCAAACTCTCTGTTTCCCTTCGTAACGTTTTGGCCCAACCGAGATGAATGATCGGTCCCACCGAGTTTGAAATGCAAACTCTTTATTTCCCTTCTGTAACGTTTCGGTCTCACCGAAATGAGCGAATCGGTCCCACCGAGTTTGCCTGACCAACTCTCTGGTCAGCTTATTACCAAAGTCGGTCCTACCGAATTTGTGTAATCACTCTCACCGAGATTACGTTATGCCCTAACCCTAATGGAATTGGTCCCACCGAGTTGACATGTCGGTCCCACCGAAAAGCCTAACATTCACATTTCGAACTGAATCGGTCTGACCGAGTTTGGTAAATTGTGTGTAACGGTTAGATTTTGTGTGGAGGCTATATATATACCCATCCACCCTTCCTTCATTAGTAAGGAGTGCCATCAGAATGTGCCTACACTTCCAGCATACATTTTCTGAGAGACAACCACCTACTCATGTGTTGAGACCAAGATATTCCATTCCAACCATATGAAACTTGATCTCTAGCCTTCCCCAAGTTTCTTTCCACTCAAATCATCTTTCCACCAAATCCAAATCTGTGAGAGAGAGAGAGAGAGTTGAGTGTTGGGGAGACTATCATTTGAAGCACAAGAGCAAGGAGTTCATCATCAACACACAATCTATTACCTTTTGGAGAGTGGTGTCTCCTAGATTGGTTAGGTGTCACTTGGGAGCCTCCGTCAAGATTGTGAAGTTGAACCAAGGAGTTTGTACGGGCAAGGAGATTGCCTGCTTCGTGAAGATCTACCATAGTGAGGCAAGTCCTTCATGGGCGATGGCCATGGTGGGATAGACAAGGTTGCTTCTTCGTGGATCCTTTGTGGGTGGAGCCCTCCGTGGACTTGCGCAACCGTTACCCTTTGTGGGTTGAAGTCTCCATTAACGTGGATGTACGATAGCACCACCTATCGGAACCACGCCAAAACTCTTTTTGTCTACATTGCGTTTGCTCCCTCCAAACTCCTCCCTTTACCTTCATATGCAAATGTTTTACATTCCACTGCTATACTCTTAGACTTGCATGTGTAGGTTGATTGCTTAACTTGTGCTGAGTTGCTAAAATTTGCCAAGACATAAAATTGGGAAAAGGCTAGATTTTTATTTTGTCAAGTAGTTTAATCACCCCCCCTCTAGACATACTTTCGATCCTACACATACCAACAGTATTGCAATCATGCTCATCATTCAAAGATTTTTTGTCAAACATTTTATAGAATTCTTCTTCTATCAATTGAGCAAAATTTTCCTTTCCATCATTTTCACGAAAGACATTATAAAGATGAATAGTATGATGCACCCTCAACTCCATTTTTTTGTAGTTTTCTTCTTATGAACCAAACTAGTGATGAAACAAGAAACTAAAAGATTCAATTGCAAGATCTAAAGATATACCTTCAAGCACTCATATCCCCGGCAACGGCGCCAAAAAAGAGATTGATGTTTACTACACAACTTGTTCTTGTAGACTTGTGTTGGCCCTCCAAGCGCAGAGTCTTGTAGGACAGTAGCAATTTCCCTCAAGTGGATGACCTAAGGTTTATCAATCTGTGGGAGGCGTAGGATGAAGATGGTCTCTCTCAAACAACCCTGCAACCAAATAATAAAAAGTCTCTTGTGTCCCCAACATACCAATTACAATGGTAAGTTGTATAGGTGCACTAGTTCGACGAAGTGATGGTGATACAAGTGTAGTAATGATAGTAGATATTGATTTTTGTAATAGTAACAATAAAAACAGCAAGGTAGCAAGTAACAAAAGTGAGCACAAACAGTATTGCAATGCTGCCTTGGGTCCGTACTTTAGCTAGCGCAATCTCTCAACAATGCTAATCTAATTGGATCATATAACCATCCCTCAACGTGTGATTAAGAATCACTCCAAAGTTCTTATCTAGCGGAGAACATAAGAAGAAATTGTTTGTAGGGTACGAAACCACCTTAAAGTTATTCTTTCCGTTTGATCTATTCAAGAGTTCGTACTAAAATAACACAAAGTTATTCTTTCCGTTCGATCTATGCAAGAGTTCATACTAAAATAACACCATATGATACGCATCAACCAACTCTAATGTCACCTAGATACTCCAATGTCACCACAAGTATCCATGAGTTAATTATACGATACGCATCAAACAATTTCAGATTCATAATACTCGATCCAACACAAAGAACCTCAAAGAGTGCCACAAAATTTCTACCAGAGAAACAAGGACGAAAACGTGCATCAACCCCTATGCGTAGATTACCCCAATGTCACCTCAGGAATCCGCGAGTTGAGTGCCAGAACGTATATCCCATGAATCAATATAATACCCCATTGTCACCATGGGTATTCATAACATATATCAAGTTCTCTCAAATCCGTAAAAATATTCAATCTGATAAAACAAAATCTCAAAGGGAAAACTCAATTCATCACAACAAGATAGAGAGGGAGAAACACCATATGATCCAACTATATTAACAAAGCCCGCGATACATCAAGAACACGAGAGAGAGAGAGAGAGAGAGATTAAACACATAGCTACTGTTACAGACCCTTACCCCCAAGGGTGGAGTACTCCCTCCTGATCATGGTGGCCGCCAGGATGATGAAGATGGCCACCGGTGATGATTTCCCCCTCCGGCAGGGTGCATGAATGGGGTCTAGATTGGTTTTTCATGGCTACAGAGGCTTGTGGCAGCGGAACTTCTGATCTAGGGTTATTTCTGATGGTTTATCTATTTATAGGATTTTTTGGCGTCTGTTTCACGCGAAGATGGGCCTCGAGGTGAGCACAACCCACCGGGGCGTGCCTGGCCCCCCTGGCGCGCCCGGTGTCTTGTGACCTACTCCTTCTCCTTACGGTCCTTCCACGAAGCTTCAGGGGTCTTTTTTGTTCCAAAAAAATCATCAAAAGTTTTAGCTCATTTGGAGAACTTTCATTTCTACATAGAAAGCACACCACGATAGTTCTACTGGAACTGCGTCAGTCCAGGTTAGTTCCATGCAAATCATACCAAAAAACCATATAAAATTTTTGTAAACATGGCATGGATACTTCATAAATTATAGATACGTTGGAGACATATCATATAAACGTGCAAACCTTCGTGCATCGCTCGGCCCCGACCACCCACCGTAACCGGGAACTCCCAAAATTTTCCCCGCCCTCGCCTCTACCATTATTTTTTCTATCATGGACGGCCCAAAGAATGTCACGCAGGTGCGTATCCGGCCCGCCTAGGATGAAAATCCCATTTTCTTTCATGATTTTTTGTCATAGAAGTAGGAGCCCACCACATCTATGATGATACCGGGTTTTGTCACAATTATCGTCATAGAAGTGTCATAAGCATGACAGAAAAAATTCGTTCGACCCAAAATGTCACGGATGTGTCTTTTTTTTGTAGTGCAAGCTGCAAGAAGCCGGCGTCATTCGGGAAGTACGGCACCCAGATTGGTTGTCCAACCCGGTCATCGTCCCCAAGAAGGGCGGGAAGGAGCGCATGCGCGTCGACTTTAGAGCCTCAACAAGGTGTGCCCTCAGGACCCTTTCCCTCTTCTGTGCATCGATCAGATCATTGATTCCACCGCCGAGTGCGACCTTCTGTGCTTCCTGGACACCTTCTCGGGCTACCACCAGATTAAGATGGCAGTGTAAGATGCCGAGAAGACAACTTTCCTATCCCCGTGCGGGGAGTATTGCTACACCTGCATGCCCTTTGGGCTGCGGAATACCGGCGCGGCCTTCCAGCGATTGATGCACATTGCTCCAGGCCAGCAGCTGGGGAGGAACACCGAGGCATACATCAACGACATAGTGGTCAAGTCACGGGGAGCAAGGACCCTTATCGAAGATCTGGAAGAAACATTCACCAACCTGTGCAAGGTTAACCTGCGGCTCAACCTAGAGAAGTGCGTGTTCAGTGTCCCATCTCGCAAGTTGCTGGGTTTCCTAGTGTCACACAGAGGGGTCGAGGCTAACACCGAGAAGGTCAAGGCAATAGAAAGGATGAGCCCGCCACAGACCCTCAAGGACGTGCAAAAGCTCGCAGGCTACGTAACTTCGTTGGGGCATTTCATCTCCAAGCTCGGTGAGCGCGCCCTCCCATTCTTCAAGCTGATGAAAAAGAAGGGCCCCTTTGAATGGACTTCGGAGGCCGAGGCGGCCTTCCAAGATCGCAAGATCTCAAGAGGTATATCACGAGCCGTCCAGTGATGGTAGCGCCTCGTCCTCTTGATCCCCTGGTGCTTTACCTGGCCGCCACACCCCACTCAGCTAGCGCAGCGCTCATGGTAGTCCAGGAAGAGCACGTAGGTGCGTGTGCGCGGCGTAGCACCCTGTGTATAGCTGCGCCATTGCCATCTCAGGATGGCGCTCCAAAGACCTCGACTACCCCATCAGACAGCAAGGCTCCCAAGGCCCCCCTTGTCTCAAGCAGAACGGAACATCGTCAATACCTCTTCCCTCAACGAGCACCCCGTGTACTTCGTCAGCACGGTGTTACCCGACGCGCGCGCTACCCCATGTCGTAGAAGCTCCTGCTCGCGCTCCTCGTCGCCTCCAGGAAACTGCGCCACTACTTCCAAGGCCACCCCATCAAGGTCGTCTCCGCGTACCCCCTGGAGAAGGTGCTCCATAGCCCCAATATCGCGGGCAGGGTCGCTTAATGGAACATCGAGCTGCAAGCGTGCCAGCTGGAGTTCAGCACCACCACGGTCATCAAGGGCATGGCCCTCGCTGATTTCATGGCGGAATGGACGGATGCCCCCGACCGAGGGATGAGTGAACACCGGTCCCTCACGCTGGGAGATGAGGCGCCCGATGGCTAGGTCATGTACTTCACGGCGCATTTGCGCGGCAGGGCGCAGTGGCCGGAGCCGTCCTCATCTCGCCAACCCAGAACAAGCTATACTATGTTGTGCAACTCTGCTTTCAGCATGGTGACAAGGTCTCCAACAACATAGCGGAATGCGAGGGCCTGATCGCTGGCCTCAACGCCGTGGCAGCCCTGGGAGTCAAAGGCGACTCTTAGCTCCTCGTGAACTTCTCCAACAAGGAATACAAGCCTAAGGACGAGCACATGGAGGCATACCTAGAAGAGGTACGCAAGATTGAAAAATGATTCTTGGGCTTGGAATTGCAGCACGTCCCTCATGGCACGAACAAGGAGGCGGACGATGATATGTCTCCAACGTACCTATAATTTTTTATTGTTCCATGCTATTATATTATGTGTGTTGGATGTTTTATATGCATTAATATGCTATTTTCTATTATTTTTGGGACTAACCTATTAACCTAGAGCCCAGTGCCAGTTTTTGTTCTTCCTTGTTTCTAAGTTTCGCAGAAAAGGAATGTCAAACGGAGTCCAATTGACCTGAAAATTTACGGAGATTATTTTTGGAAAATTTAAAAGTACTGGAATGAAGAGTTATCGGAGAGGAGTCCCCAGGCCGCCACAAGGGTGAAGGGCGCCCCCTGTCATTTTCATCGTCTCGTGGGCCCCCCTGACTTGTTCCCGAACGCCAACGCATCTTATAAATCCCAAAAACCCAAGAACAGAACCTAGATCGGGAGTTCCGCCACCGCAAGCCTCTGTAGCCACGAAAAAACAATCGGGAGCCCGTTCGGGCACCCTACCCGAGGGGGAAACCATCACCGGTGGCCATCTTCATCATCCCAGCGCTCTCTATGATGAGGAGGGAGTAGTTCACCCTCGGGGCTGAGGGTCTGTACCAGTAGCTATGTGTTTGATCTCTCTCTCTCGTGTTCTTGATTTGGCACGATTTGGATGTACCGCTATAATACCCTGGATTTTCTTTGATTTCTTGATTTAATTTGATTTTCTATGGCTATGTGGTTTTGAAACTTGGGAAGAGCATGTCTTCCTAGGTTTTATAGTGGCTTGTCATCCTCATCATCAACCCTAGATCATATCATTTTCATCCTTGACCTAATCCAATATTCTTTTTATTGGGAATATTCATTTTTCTATTAAAGGAATAACCCTTTAAACCCTAGGTTGTGAAGCAACCTATATTTCTGTCACTCCCAAAATTCCCAAATAATTCTCTTAAATTTTTTGGGTCATATGTTCCACAAATATGTCAAAAATCCTTCCTTGGCATCATCAACAATAATTCACAATTATTCCTTTTCTGATTATGCCCTAAGTTGTGGTTTGAGAAGGAAGTGTCATTTATATTTGCTTGATTGACGCCAAACTTTTTGGACATCTTTTTCTATCCATATCATTACCCCATGCCAAAATTCAACTCAATTTTCCTAGTAAATATTCCTGAGCAAAATTTCAAAGTTCCTGCCTGAGCGAAGTCATTGTGAAGGAAGTACAAGCTAGGCATATCCAAATGAGTTACAAGTTTGCAAGGTACCTCATATGATCAAATCATGACTCTCCACCAAATGTGAGCTCATGTAGCTCATCTTAGTTTCTGGTCAGATTTTCAGTTTGTGAAGCAACTATATTTTATGTTGCTTCATTTAAGCTGAAATTTTTCCAGGGCATTCTCCTATCCATATCAACTCCCTCCACCTAGTTTTGGCCCATTTCATTGAACCATTTTCCCTATGCAATTTTTCCAAGTTTCTGATTAGAATGAAGCTTTGTGAAGAAAGTGTTATTTTGGTATTTCCAAATGGCATGAAACTTTTACAGAAGGTTCATATGATCATATAACTCATCTATGCCAATTTTCAGCTCAATCCAAGCTAGTATGTGGGTGCTACTTCAAAGTTTGCTATTTTGGTCAGTATGGCACTTTGCACTACAAGTACTAGCTAAAACCCTCGGTATGAGCTGAAACCTTGCCATCTTACTCACCTTAGTGGGTGATAAACCCAGTCAAATCTCAGTCTAATCCTCCTGACCAATCCTCTGCAGATGGCATCAAACACCTTGCTGCCAAAATGTTTTGGCTCCTCCTACAAATCACTTATTTGCCCCTAGACCGAGTGGTTACCTCCTATGAATTAGTGGCACCAAGGTCTATCTACCAGACATGATGTGGCCGCTCACCTGGCACCGCGTAGGCCAGTTCACGCGGTGACCACGGGTCACGACCAGCCAAACGCGCGCTCTGGAGTATTCCCGCCCCTGTTATCGTCCGTTCCCTCGTCATCTCGGCCTCAATTCGTGGCTAGTAGCTCATCCGTGCTCGTCTGCATCGACCTGAGTCGCTGCTCTACCCTGAATCACTGTTGTGTGGTCGCCGTCGTCGCGCCCGTGACATGTCCAGCCTTTGCTCTGCCATTGTCTTTGAGATGGAGCTCTCTAGAGCGTCCATGAGCTCTCCCCGGGCCTATATATAGGACCCTCGACCCCTCCCACAGCTCATTCACCTCTTCCCCTCGCTCCAAGCCCACCGGAGTCCTCGTCCCCCTCTTCTTTTCGCTGGAGATTGCCATGGCCGCCTCGGCCTCAGCTTGATTCCGGCCAAACCAAGCCCCCCTCGCCATTCCAAGCTATCCACCGAGTCCCTCTCGTCTCCGCGATCCACCCCACCTCTCCAGTTTGTCGCCGAAGCCCCTCTGGTCGCGAATCCCTAGTCCAGTCGCTGCCTTCACCATTCGGGCACCTCATCGTTCGGCCGTCCCGAGCCTCCTCGTGCCTCCCCGACCTCACCAGAGTGCTCCTCACCTCCCGCTGAGCCGCCCCACCCACTTGCCCATCGCCGGAGAACCCCGCCACCCAAAGCTCTCTGCCGCCTCCCATCACCAAGATTTCCCCTCCACCCCACTCCTCCCTAGCGGCCGTGTCTTCCCTGAATGGGTGCGCCTGTCTCCTGCACATCCGCCAGTGCCCTCCGCCTGGCCAAAGACCGCCAGAGCCGGCCGGCCCCATCGCCTCCTGCCGCCCTGCCTCGCCTCGTCTCTGCCTCGCTCAGGGCAAAGCGAGCAAGGAAGAAGACGAGCGCCAGCCTGGCCCCTGCCCCCTGGGTCCCACCTGTAACCCTCTCCCGACCCAGGTGAAAGGATCGATATGGTTGACTAGAGGGGGTGAATATGCAACTAACAATTTTTAACTTTTCTTTACCAAATTAAAATTTGCATCAAAGTAGGTTGTCTAGACATCCAACTATGTGAGCAACCTATATGATGCAACAACAACAAGCACGCTAGCAAGCAAGGGAAATAACACAAATAAGCTTGCACAAGTAAAGGTGCGAGATAACCAAGAGTGGAGCCAGTGGAGACGAGGATGTGTCACCGAAGTTCCTTCCTTTTGAGGGGAAGTACGCCTCTGTTGGAGCGGTGTGGAGGCACAATGCTCCCCAAGAAGCCACTAGGGCCACCGTATTCTCCTCACGCCCTCACACAATGTGAGATGCCGTGATTCCACTATTGGTGCCCTTGGAGGCGGCGACCGTACCTTTACAAATAAGGTTGGGGCAATCTCCACAACTTAATCGGAGGCTCCCAACAACACCACGAAGCTTCACCACAATGGAATATGGCTCCGCAGTGACCTCAACCGTCTAGGGTGCTCAAACACCCAAGAGTAACAAGATCCGCAAGGGATTAGTGGGGGGATCGAATTTCTCTTGGTGGAAGTGTAGATCGAGGCCTTCTCAACCAATCCCTAGAAAATCAACATGTTTGATTGGCTAGGGAGAGAGATCGGGCGAAAATGGAGCTTGGAGCAACAATGGAGCTTAGGGTTGGAAGAGGTGGTCAACTCAAAGAAGAAGATACCCCTTATATAGTGGAGAGAGAAATCCAACCATTATCCACTTAACCAGCCCGCGACAAGCGGTACTACCACGCCTGACAAGCGGTACTACCGCAAGGCCTCACGGTACTACCGCACCCCCTTGCGGTACTACCGCAAGGCAGGGTTGGACCAGCCTGGGAAGGCCGTGGACAAATAAACATTCGTGGCCAGTTCCGCTGAATTCCAAATAGTGCAAAAGTCCGACACAGTACTACCGCTAACGGCAAGCGGTACTACCGCGCGGGGAGCGGATTAAAAAATTACATCCGCTCCTACTTCCGCTACTGGTGCTGTGCCGGACCAAGGCTCACGGTACTACGGCTCCCAAGGAGCGGTACTACCGTGACCACCTGCGGTACTACCGCAGGGGCCTGCGGTACTACCGCTCCGAAGAGCAGTACTACCGCAAGCCTCAGAACAGCAACAAAATAGGAAAACTTCTTTTTGCACAAACAAGAAGAAACGGAGGATGCTCCAAAGTGCTAAAGGAAAGGCGGTGCAAAGAGGAGTAAACGTGTACGTGACGATTCCACCCAAACCTTTCCAAAACGGACCCCCTCTTAATAGTACGGCTTTCCTACGACTCAAATCCACCGAAAAAGGAACGTAGAAAAACGTCGTCTTCAATAATCTTCGAGGGGCTCCTAACCGTCTTGTGCCTAGTCATGAAACATCTGAAATACTCGAGACACACGATTAGTCCGCAAATGCATTGTCATCAATCACCAAAACACCTTAGGGATAAATATGCCCTTACAATCTCCCTCTTTTTGGTGGATTGATGACAATACGGGATTTGCACAAGGGAGAAAGAATAGAACATGAGCAAACCATACATCTCTAAAATATAGACGGGCTCCCCCTAGATGTGTGCTATTTAGATGAGTGCTTTGGACTGCACGGCACACATACTAGGATCAACATTCCCCATATATTTTATAGACATGGCATATCTTACAATAACAATGCTAACACTAAGCATGATAGTAGATAAGAACATGAACTAAGTAGCACAATATATCATAAGCTTAGTAAGCTGCGATAGATACAGTGCATATGTCTTACACCATATGATAGATAAGTCTCACACGCTCAAATAAACTCAAACCAAACCAAAGCAAACAAGGTTCAACAAACCAAACACAAGCGAAGCAAACACGACATGACACGACAAATCCCTACACTCTCTCCCCCTTTGGCATCAAGACGCCAAAAAGGCAGATAGGACACCTACAACACAAGTGGTGGCTCAAGCGGAGTAGTCACTCGCACGCTCCTCGTCGGACTCGGCAGCGGGAATGTACTCCTCCTCAGAATCAGTCCACCTATAGCCTTGTTTTGCCATCCATTCAGCCTCTGGAGTGATGTGCTCCTCGGAGCCGCCAGAAACATCCTCTCCAAAAACCCATATGATCTTCTTGCCGCGGCGGCGACTCTCCTTGGAGGCCACGTGAGTCCGATACTGCCCCTTGGCCTGCATGCAGAACAAGGCCTTCATCTTGGCCTTCAGCTTCTTTTCCCATGAGGGCTCAGTGGAGGGAGGTGCATATCTCGCAGAGCTGTCCTCAGCTGCACTCTCCTCCTCAATCTCCTCCTCATCAGCAGCCCTCTTAGCAGCCTCAGCCTCGGCACGAGTAGTAGTGTTAGCCCACTAGGGCTTGATGCGGAGTCTGATGGAGTCATGACGGATCCAGTCAGGGGCCAGAAACTCCTCATTGGGATAGATCTTCTCCCAAGTCTTCGAGATCAGGAGGAACAGATATAGACCATAGATGGGTACCTTGCGGATGAATACCACGAACCGAAGCTCACACCACATGATATGTGAGACATCAAGTGGTTGAGTCTGAGAAACTCGGGCCTCCTCACAAATGAGCAACATGTCCACAAGAAAGGCATGCACCTTATCCTTGTCCCCAATGCGAGGAAAGAGGGAGTGGCGGAAAATCCGGTGCATGATATCAAGGAACGAGTTGAGCACCCACGTCAACTTGCCACTGGCTAGTTTCTTCTCAACATAGAACAGCAGAAGCTTGTCCTTGTTAGCTGACTCGGCATTGGCATGAGGGCGAACACCAACCGACGTGTGGAGCCCCACATCAGGCACTCTGAGCAAATCCATGAACTCCTTCCAAGTAGCAGTCAACTGACATCCATTGGTCATCCAGGTCATCCTCCGATCCTCCCCAGAGTGGAAGTGGACCGAAGCAAAGAACTGGGCCACCAGCTTGGGGTCATAGTCCAGATGAAAAGAGATCACATCCTCAATGGCAAACTGCTCCACGAGGTCCAAGGCCTCACCAAAGTAGTGATGATGCTTATCCTCCCTCATGTGATGCATGTCGATCCAGTGCACATCCACATACAAATTCTACATGGCCTTGATCACATCCAAGTAAATGAGATTCTGCTGCTTGGTCCAAAACAGTTCATTCCCTCTAAAGTTTGCACGAGGATGCACATAAGGGTTGATCTTCCTGAGAGAGACAAACTCAGCAAGAGGTATCTCATCCATGTCCTTTGATGGTTCCTTGACCTTGCGAGCAGTGGTCTTGACATTGCTATTGGGGGCATTGGAGCCCTCTGGAACATCCTCTTGGTTGCGCAGACGCTTGGAACCCGTGTCACGGCTTGGATTGGAACGACGAGCAGGGACACCGGAGCCACCACCTGAGACACACACAAAACACAAACACACACAAGAAGCGACACGGTTCAAAACAAAGACCACAACAAAACACAAGAAACCAGTAGAAAATGCATATGGTAATTGCCATGAAGAAGATTTGACAGCAACGGTAGTACGTCCTGGTCGCACGGTACTAAAAATTTAGTGCCGCTCCTAGTCGCGGTAGTACCGCGCGGTGGCACGGTGGTACCAGGGCTCGGAGCGGCAGTAGAGCTTTAGTACCGTGGCCCGTGCGGTAGTACCGCACCTGAGGAGCGGTAGTACCGTATGAGCGGTAGTACCGCATGGCATCAGATCCGAATAAATGAATCTGAGAACAACCGCGACAACAAGGCAGTACTACGGTTGATCAAATCTACCACGGGACAACATATCAAGGACACTTTCTACGCATCACTACTGTCCTACATCCTACTCTTGCAAAGATTTGGCCTAAAATCTCAAGAATCAACATGCATCTCCCCAAAACCTAGAAGTGAAAGCACAAACAAAAGAGAGAGGGATTTGGGGAGAGACCTTGATCCATGGCAAGAGGAAGTGGTGGGGAATGATCCCACCGGTCGGAATCCGAGGAGAGAGGTCGGGGACGGAGATCCGGTGAGGCTCTCCGGCGTCGTTCTTGAGCAGGAGAGAGAGAGGCAGTGGGGAGAGAAAACAGATGAATGGGTATGAGGGAGTTGGAACTCCCCCTGCCCGGGTCTTAACCCCCATGCGCCCTCGGCAGCGCGGTAGTACCGCACCTCATCGCGGTAGTACCGCTCGGGCGGAAGTGCCGCACCGAAGCGGTAGTACTGCTCCCCCAGGCAGCAGTAAAAAATTACTGCCGCGCTGGGTGCAAAAGACGGTGCACTCCACAAGCGGCAGTACCGTGGCAGGCCGCGGTAGTACCGTGAGCTCAAAACGATGCAAGTTTCAAACAACAACAAAAAAAGGAGCTACGCAAGGAAACGACAAGCAAACGAGACACCGCAAGCACACGCTCAGCATGAAGAAAGAAAGAAAGGCAAGAGACAACAAGGACCAACCACGAGACACAACCTCTCCAAGAAGAGGGCGGTGGCCGGAGCCACCTATGTTTGAGTCAATTGGTATGGCACCGCGAATAATTATCCTTGGGCCCATGAACAAAACTCGTCTTTGAAGCACAAGTGCCATCAAAAAAGGCTAATGTGAAAGAGTTGATCAATTTATGCATAATGGGGGAGGGAGAGTTCATTGAAAGAACAACACTTCCCCTATGTCTATGCCTACACCTAAACAAGATAACAAGTTGAGTATGGTGGGTGTGCACGGATTCAAGCAACATTGCTCGAATCAATGATATTTAGCTCATGCCTTAACTCGCGAAATCTTGTTTCATCCAAGGGCTTCATGAAGATATCTGCAAGGTTATCAAGAGTGTTGACATAGTTGACTTCGATCTCCCCTCGCCTAATATGATCCCGGATGAAGTGATACCGGATCTCAATATGCTTCATCTTGAAGTGTTGCACCGGGTTGAGAGAAATCTTGATTGCACTTTCATTGTCACACCAAAGAGGCACTTTGTCACAAATGACACTGTAATCCTTTAAAGTTTGCCTCATCCATAAGAGTTGTGCACAACAACTACCGGCCGCTACATACTCTGCTTCGGTGGACGAGAGAGACACACAACTTTGCTTCTTGGAAGACCAACTCACCAAAGAGCAACCGAGAAATTGGCACCCTCCGGAAGTGGACTTCCTATCCACTTTGTCTCCCGCCCAATCCGAGTCCGAATAACCTACAAGCTTGAAGTTTTCTCCTCTTGGGTACCATAAGCCAAAGTTTGGGGTATGAGCCAAATTTCAAAAGATTCGCTTGACCGCCACAAAGTGACTTTCCTTAGGTGCGGATTGAAACCGTGCACAAATTCCCACACTCAACATGATATCCGGTCTAGATGCACAAAGGTAAAGCAAGGATCCAATCATGGAGCGATATACCTTTTGATCCACCGCTTTACCATTGGGATCTATGTCAAGTTGGCATTTGACGGGCATAGGAGTCGACGCTAGCTTGACATCACTTAGCTTGAATCTCTTGAGCATGTCTTGAGTGTATTTGGCTTGGTTGATGAAGGTTCCTTCTCTTCTTTGCTTCACTTCAAACCCGAGAAAGAACTTCAGCTCTCCCATGGAAGACATCTCTAACTTTGAGGTCATGAGAGCGGCAAATTCCTCATTGAAAGCTTTGTTAGGGGAACCAAAGATAATATCATCAACATATAATTGGCACACAAACAACTCCCCTTTGACCTTCTTAGTAAAAAGAGTGGGGCCGATTAGCCCAACTTCAAAACCACAGTCTTGTAACAACTGGGTAAGGTGGTCATACCACGCACGTGGGGCTTGTTTAAGGCCATAGAGTGCCTTATAGAGTTGATACACATGATCGGGAAAGTAGGGATCCTCGAACCCGGGGGGTTGCTTGACATATACCAACTCATTAATAGGACCATTAAGAAAAGCACTCTTCACATCCATTTGTTGTAACTTAAAGTTATGATGAGAAGCATATGCAATCAACATGCGAATGGATTCAAGACGAGCAACGGGAGCAAAGGTTTCACCGTAGTCGATACCCTCGACTTGGGAGTAGCCTTGTGCTACCAAACGAGCCTTGTTGCGAATGATAATCCCATGAGCATCTTGCTTGTTCTTGAATATCCACTTGGTTCCAATGACATTGTGGTTCCCCATTGGCCTTGGCACCAATCTCCACATCTTGTTGCGCTCGAAGTTGTTGAGTTCTTCATGCATGGCATTGAGCCAATCCGGATCTTCGAGTGCCTCATAGACCTTTTGGGGTTCAACACAAGAGACAAACGCGTGATGTTCAAAATAGTTTGCTAATTGTCTACGCGTGCTTACCCCCTTTCTTAAGCTTCCAACCACATTTGTCGTGAGATGATACGTGGTGGAGAGCTTGGAAGCAATCTTGGTGGCACGACGCTCCAATTCCTCCTCGGGGGTGACACGAGGAGTGGTCACTTGATCATCTTGAGCACCGTCTTGAGCTTGTTCTTGATCTCGAAGAAGCTCTTGATCTTGAACTTGCTCGGAGGAGAGAGCTTGACCTTGGACATCACTTGATGTTACAACACCATCTTGAGATTGACCTTGCCCTTGGTCTTGTTCTTGAGGTTGAGGGCCTTCACTTTGTTCTTTGGAAGCGTGTGGGCCTTGGGTTGGTGATGGCTCCACTTGAGTGGAGCATTATCCTTCTTCTTCGGCCACAAGGGGTTCCTCAATGGGTATGATAAATCCAACACCCATTCTTCTTATGGCTTGGGGAGGAATTTCATCACCTACATCACAAGTGCCACTTTGCTCCACTTGGGAGCCGTTATTCTCATCAAACTCCACGTTACATGTCTCCTCAATAAGTCCCGTGGACTTATTAAGAACACGGTAAGCATGGGAGTTTGTAGCATAACCAACAAATATGCCCTCATGAGCTCTAGCCTCAAATTTAGACAAACGAACACCTTTCTTGAGAATGAAACACTTACACCCGAACACCCGAAAGTACTTGAGGTTGGGCTTGTTCTCGGTGAGTATCTCATATGGAGTCTTGTTCAAGCCTTTGAGGAGGTAGAGCCGATTTGATGCATGACACGCGGTGTTGATGGCTTCGGCCCAAAAGTTGGAATGTTAGAATGCGAGATTTTCTGAACCATATACAAGGTAATGATTTGGGTGCGGAATAGATTGATCACCATGCCGACTTACTCTTATTATTCGCTCTTGCTATGTGGGATGGTAAATCTAGAGTGACTTACCTATAATTGAGAGACGACGATGTTAAGCCTAAAACTTAGAATGGTAGCACATTTGACCCTTGTACAAGGCAGTCGCTGCCAATAGTAGGTTATACGGTGAGGCTTAACCAAGACCGCCTTCTATAGGAACCTCGAAGGAATTATCCTTCTTGACCACCATGAGATTATTGATATTTGTTTAGTACTTGGGCAAGACCTGTCAACCATGAAGGTTGAGTTAATGGAAGACCACTCTTTTGATATGGAATTCAAGAAGATCTCAATGGAGTGAAGTGCATACACATGAAGGATATTATCGAAGGAGTAAGATTATTGAAGACCCAATGACTCTGATTCTAAGGGTGGTAGCACCCCGGACTCGTGAATGGAAAACTGGTATATAAGGAGCACCCCGACCCTAGCCTTTCCTTTCTAGCCTCTTCGAATCTCGAGGGCGAGATTCATTTTAAGGGTGGTAGATTTGTAACATCCCAAAATTTACAATTTGGGAATGTTAATTATTTAAATAGTATTAATTAAAAACTTGCTTGTGTTCCTTCTTATTAGTTAATTTTGACTAGGATTTGAAACTTCTGGAGTTTTAAATGAATATTAAACGAGAGGGAATAAAAGGACTTTCCCAATTATTCATTTGGACCTTATTTTGGGTTCGAGAATATTCTCAATTCAAATGTGAGAGAGGATGACATGAATTCCTCAAAGAATGATATTGGTGAAAAAATTAATATTCTCTTATCTTGGTTTCAACATTTAAAACAAATCAAATAAAAAAATTGAGAGAAGGTAATATGACTATTTCAACACAAAAGTGTTGGAAATGATTTAAATGTTATTAGCATTTTTCTTCGGAGTTCAAAAGTATTTCGTGGAATTGTAAGTGTCAAGTAAAGGTTTATAAAAATATATATTATATACGTGCTTTGGACTGGAAAAATGTTCACTAGGCTCTATATAACTATATTTGTATCTGTGGTTGTTCTAGTATTTTTTCACAAAATGATTTGGATAATTTATATGGAGCCAAAGCCATTTTTGTAATTTCGTAAATAGGAAATCCCTGAACCTCGCTCGGGCAAGCGCAAAGCGACCACAGCGCAGCTGGCCTAGCATCGCCAGCAGGCCAGACCCACTCCGGCCCAGGCCATCAGCGCACAGCACAGCCGCGCACGTGCATGTCAGCGCTGACACCAGCATCGCCCCCACCTGTCTGCCTCTCTACTCCCTCTCTTCCTATGACAGCGGGACCCGCCCGTTATCTCCTACCTCCGCTCGGACTCCCGATCCATCACGACAGAGCCACCGCGGCTGGAACCAACGCCGCGATTCATGCGACCCCTTGCTCCCTTCTCCAATCTGTGGCCACAGGGAGACTCCTCTGGAACCTCTCGTCTGATTACCAACATCGCCACAAGAGAAACGCCCCGATCTTGTGCTCGCGGACCTCGAGGAGATCCACCGCCCGGAGCAACTCCGGCGGCTTATTCCGTCGATTTTGGTAAACCCCGCCCCTATCCATGTCTTCCATCCTCTCTGCCTTGCGCGACTGCACCCTCCTCATCTCTTGATTCGTCCAGGACCCTACCAAATCGAGCCCCTGGACCTCATCCCGAAGCTCACCGGCGACCATCCCATCTCCAGCCGCACGCCCTCGTCACTACTGGACGCCTTGGAACACTCCGTGGAGTCCTTTGACTTCACCGTGCTGATACACATCCGCCAGTGTGATTCCCGAGCCTCGTGGACCACTGGAGCCGACGCCATCGTCAACCACAGCCGCACCACCGCCGTGTTCTTCTTCTCCGGCGAAGATTCTGGTGAGCAAGTGTTCTCTGTGAAAACCTAGCCTCAATTAAGTCATGACCGCTGATGGCCACTTAATCTAACGGCTCATCGGAGCCCATCCCGCGAACAAGCAATCATGTGCTGCCTCGTGTAATTTCATTTCGTATTAATTTCTTTTCCAGCCGAAGTTGTTTCTGTACTTTTGCAGAATGACCCCTAGAACTTCACAGTGTTATAACTATTCAACGGTAGCTTCGATTGAGGAGAAACTTTTTGCAGAGTGATCCTCATAAGACCATCTTTCTGTTTATATCATTAGTTTCAACTTTTGAACATTTCAAATTTGACCAATTCAAATTTGAACTCATACCTTCATTTGAACATATTGGGAGAACCATGACACCTTTCCAATTGATTCTTTTTGCATTTGAAAACTTGTATCATGTACTTGTTGATGATATTATGTATACTCAAAATTTCAAATACTTTTGACCTGTTTTGAATTTAAATTTAATTCAAACCTCATTCCACTATAACTTGCGTTGTAGTGTTCCTATTCCATCGAATCTTTTACAAATGAATTCTTATGTCATATGTGATCATTTAAACACCATGTGTGTTCCTCGTTATACCATTGACCCTGTTCCATACTATCTCATATATACTCTTGTATAACAATATTTCATCGTTCATTAACTCTTTTGATTTCATTCCTTCACCCTGTCATTGTATAGCACCATCGAGACGCTATATTATATATTAAGCCTATTTATATTATACTTGTCAACCTTGCCACATTTGTTTTGTGGTTCTTTTGGTTCTTCTATATGGCATGGTTATTGATTTGAATTATTTCGTTTGCGATAGATTGTTCGGAGCGTGACGAATAGAGTTATCAGAAATTGTGAGTGCGACGATCTTCATCAAATATACCAGGCAAGTTACACCTTGATCATCCTTCAACCTAGTGTTTTTTCTATGCATGTAGTTCTATATCACATTACTATATTATGCACGTGTAGGAATATGCTATTGCTATTGAGATGCAGCTAGTATGGCCTTATTATAGAACGTGGTAGTGTATTTTTGCTATGACATGTAGATGGGGATTTGTTTGTGTATTCATCGAGATTATGGACGGACAGGGTTGCATCATGGTTTCTTGTTCCTTTTCTAAGGACATGGACCATGGCTAAGTGCACCCAAACGGTATTGCTGGGTGGTTTCAAGAACATCATGGTTTATACCCTCTGAATGTAAGTGGGTGTCGTCTAGGCTCAAAAAGATCAGACAGACTTAGTGACTAGTAGCTTCCATGTACAACCACTGGCTAATATGGGCTCTGGCTTAGTTGATCAGTTGTGGAGACCTTACCTAGATGTGCCAGCAGATGTAGCTATGATAGTTGGGATGGGCCTCCTGTGGGACTAGGCAACTGCTTCTGGAAGACTTTGTACCAATCTTCGGGTTGAGTCCAGTGGATAAAGTGTACAGACCTCTGAAGTGTGTATAAACTAATCATGATTAGTCGTGTCCCCGGTTATGGACAAATTTGAGGGACTATGCCATTACAGTTGTTGGATGATCTTGACAGATGTGACACTTAATAATATTTGTGGGAAACTTAATAAAGGGTAGGTTGGAGTTGATTTTGCCAACTCAACCTTGTGTATATAATTGTAGAAATAAAAGAACTAAATAAAAATCTGACTATTAGGTAGTCATGAGGACAAAATCAGCTTTTTGCAAAATAAACCCCAAGCCTTCCTTTTGTTATAATATGCATATACATGTAGGTTTGCTTTATTATTACTCGTGTGTAACTTGCCAATACATTCAAAGTATTGACCCTTCGTAGCTGCAACGTTTCATGTTGCAGATTTAATACGATGAGTGAGTGATACGATGTAGGGTTACGATGTCTATACTTGACATTTGCCTGTGGTGTTGATGGACTTCATGGAGATTTTATTTGCTTTTCTACTGCATTTTGTTTGTATGCTAACTTAAGTTATGAAGGTATGTATTAAATTAAATTCTAGATCTACGATGTAATATTATGACATGTGGTTTTATTTTGATATTACATCTTGTACTGTGTGTGCTAGTTATTGACCCAGGGACTAGCAGAGTGAGCACAGAGACATCGAATCTCATCAGGTTTGGGTCGTTATAGTTGATGTCATTCCATGCTAGCATGTCAAGTTTCATAAATTTCAGACACGTTCTTGATTCACTAGAATTTAAAAACCATGTATCTCAATGTTAGCGACCGAGCGACGGTGGCAAGGTTTTTGAAATTCATTCTCATTTCTTGGATGGGACTTAAGCAAGCAATCAAGTACACACATTTCAATTTTAAACCCATTTATATGCACTGGAGCATGTGCATGTAGTTCGGATTTGAATTATGCTCATAAATGCATATAAAACTCAGTTATTGTATACAAATCTCCAAGTAAACCCCGAAAAATCCCAAAAATTAACACGAGAAATTTTTTGAAAGTAAGAAGAGGCAATAGATATCGTTCCGTCCCTCAAGGTGGCACGTTCCCTACCGAAACCATCAGGCTTGTTGTGAGAGAAGCTCTGTTTTGCGAGAAGCTTATACCCAAACCTGCCCCAAATGGGACAATATTTTTACCAAGGCATGTCGATGCCGTTCCATGATATCATGTCAAGTTTCATGAATTTTTCAGATGAGTTTTCGATTTATTAGAATTTTAAAACCATGTATCTCAATGTTAGAGGCCGAGCGACAGTGTCAAGGTGTTTGACATTCATTCACATTTCTTGCATGTGACCTAAGCTTGCAACCAAGGAAACACTTTTGATTTTGCAACCCGGTTTTATGGACTGGAGCGCGTGCATGTAGTTCAATTTTGAATTATGCACATAATTGCCTAGAAAACTAAGTTAACGTTTAAAAATGTCCAAACGATCCCCGAAAAATTCCAAAATTTAATACGACACTCCTCTTGTTCTATGTCGACACCAGGAAAAAATTGAAAGGTAGAAGAGGTGAAGAATATTATTTTGTCCACAAAGGTGACACGTTCCCCTAACGAAACCATGAGGCTTCTTGTGAGAAGCTCTGGTTTGTGAGAAGCTTATACCATCATCTGCCCCAAAATGGGACAATACTTTTTACCCCAGCATGTTGATGCCATTCCATGATAGCATGCCAAGGTTCATGAATTTCAAACGGGTTTTGGATTTACTAGAATCACAAAAGCAAGTACCTCAACGTTTGCCGGAGAGCCACGGTGCCGTGGTGTTCGAAATTCATCCCCGTTTCTTGTATGGGACATAAGCATAAACCCATAGACACATATATGATTTTACAACCCATGTTGGTGCACCGGAGCATGTGCATATAGTTTAATTCTGAATTGTGCGCCTGAAATGGCTAGAAAACTAATTTAATTTATAAAATGTCCAAATGAACCTTGAATTATTCCAATTTTATTACGACACACATATAGTTGCATGTTCACTGCAGATAAAAGTTCTGACAATTCAAACACCCTCCATTGCTGCCGTGACCACAATATGTAATTCAAATCAAGATGAAAAATCAAGTAGATCACACACAGTTTATTATCACCATCCGTGTGAGATGCAGTACAAAATATCTCGAAGCACCATCGGTGTATAGTACGCCTATGGCTTATGCAAGAAGGTGCGTCGTCTACAGTCCACATCCGGCGTGTCAAGCACACTAGCTCGCTCCCCAAATACCATTTCACTATTCAATCATCACCCGTGAAAGATGGGGATGTGGACCCTCATCATGAGGGCAACTTCGGCGGCCCACTCCGGCGAGAGCGGGGACACAGCCGCCATGCGCGTGGTAACAAGGTGCATGAGCTCGGCCGCAATCTGGGACCGGGCGGCCAAGGCAGCCCTAACGGTCGCTGTTTCTTCTCAGGTGGCGGCGGCAACATCTGCCTCAGCGATAGCAACTGGCGAGAGCGGCACCGCAGCTGTCCGTTCCGTAGCGGCGGCCTTAGCCCTGACGGAGGCCGCCCACAACCATGTCGAGGCCACCCACACCCAGCTCGTGGTGAAATGCTTGCTGAGTATGGTGCAATGGATGCCATGGAGCCCCTTCCCTAGGAGACCGTCAGGCGCGAGCTGGACATGGAGGAGGCGGCGGAGATCGACAAGCACCAGCCGTAGTAGTACGCTTTGTTTTGTTTAATTAAGAGCGTCGGTCTTTAATTTGTTAGAGTAATTTTTAGGTCAGCTAGCTCTGTTTAATTGCTGAACTTTCTCAATTAAGAAGTGTGGGTGTGCTGTAGTCTCCTTTGTGTACCCAAATTATGCAATGACGTGGATGACCACTGTAACAAGGGAAATTCGAACCAATTTTTTTTACGTTCGAACTCATCACACACGGGTTAAGCTATCTGAATCGTTTGTGATGTTCACATATCATACACATGTCTGAATAAGGGACCATGTCTGATGACACTGTGTGCGCCAGTTTTTTTGCTGAACCGATTCAAAATTTCCGGCTTCCATGGAAATATCTGCCCTGTTTCCGCCTTCCTTTCCAAGTTTAGACCTTCACTCCTTGCTTGTAGCGCCGCCTCCTCGCCGACAACCCTCCTTCACGCTGCTTGGCCTCGTCTATCCAGGCAGGTAATCCACACCCAACCCCCATCCTCCTCCTCCTTCCACATCCCACATGCCCCGACTGCCGGCGCGACACCTTTCACCCAAATCACCGACCCCTCCACCAAATAAGCGTCGGCCTAAGCTGTGGAGCATTTGGCAGTGGAGAAGAAAATGGCGGCCACACGCGCGGATGCGGTTCACGATGGCTGCCATTCGTGGCGACCCCCAGATCTTGGAGGAGCACCTTGCCATTTGCTAGCTATGCCGGTTAAGCATGCTCGGTTTACCCATTGCGTGTGCTGCTCCTGCCTTTTCTGAACAAATTCTAGTGAATTGTTTTCTCTAATTTTACCATGCAATCTGTTGCTCTAGTGTATATGTTCTATATGTCGTGCAATGTGGTCCTCACTTATTAACTGTTTGGTTAATTAGTTGTCGTCTTCAGTTAACTATTTGGTTCAATTCTACAAATGTGATGTTCAATTCTTTAGGCTGCAATTTTGTATTGTCTTCCATGTGAGAAATAAATCAAATTTATCTTTACAAAATACATGAGAAACGAATACAATTACAATATTTCCAAGTTGTCAAGCATGCTTGGTTTGGTTAACTGTCTGATCTTCTAGTATGTTATACATTGTGCAATGTGGTGCTCACTTAACGTTTGGTTCATTTGTGTGGTGTTTTGTTAACTGTTTGGTTCAATTCTGCAATGCGATGTTCAATAGTTGTGGGTGCATTCTGTTATTGTATACCAGGTGAGAAATAAATCGAATTTGGCTGTACCAAATACATGAGAAACAAATACAATTGCTATATTTCCAAGTTGTTAAGCATTCTTGGTTTAGTTAACTGTCTGACCTTCTATTAGGAGTATGTTATACTGTGCAATGTGGTGCTCAGTTAACATTTCGTTCATTTTTTGTGGTGTTTAGTTAACTGCCTTGTTCAATTCTGCAATGCGATGTTCAATAGTTGTGGGTGCATTCTGTTATTGTATACCATGTGAGAAATAAATTGAATTTGGCTATACTGAATACATGAGAAGCAAATACAATTGCTATATTTCCAAGTTGTTAAGCATGCTTGGTTTGGTTAACTGTCTGATCTTCTATTAGGAGTATGTTATATTGTGCAATGTGGTGCTCAGTTATTGTTTGGTTCATTTGTTGTGTTGTTTAGTTAACTGCTTGGTTCAATACTGCAATGCGATGTCCAATTCTGGTGGGTAAAATTTTGTATTGTTGTGTATGTGAGGAATAAATAGAATTTGGCTGCACTTAATACATGAGAAACATATACAAGTGCTATTTTTACTAGTTCTTAATCATGCTTGGTTTGGATAAATGGGTTTTCCATGTGGCTTGAATTAATCTGATGAATCTGCAATGTGCTTATTTTTCATCAACATATTTTACTGATAGCATGCGAACCCTTAGTTAACCTGATGACTAACTACCTTATATGTGTTGCAGGGAAACAATGGGAAGCACTGAGGTTTACAATCGAGGTTAGCACATGCATGGTCCATTGTCTAATAGCACATTATTGTGCAATTGCAGGAACCATTCTAATATTTAAGTTTCTAACAATTTGGTCTTGCACATGTAGGTCCTGCTGTTGCAGGTTTTGACCCACTGTTCGACCCTTTTTGCATATGGGGAAATGAGTTGTCCATGAATATCAATCAAGTCAAGAAACTCACAAAGATTGTTAGGATAAAGATATTAGTGATAAAAAACAACAAGATCTTTGTCTGCACAATGAAGAAGACATCAATTCACTACAAGATGGTACTAACAATTATACCTTGCCTTTTTTATTCCTTTGCCCCATTTCCAATATAGAGAAGATATTTATGCACATCCTTATTTTCAGGCCTTTTCAAAGCAGTTCACTGATGATTACCTCTCAAACCACCTCTATGGTCAGGAGGCAAGGAAGGTTTTCATACAACACCCACAGTTCAATATGTAAGTGTTCCTGAAGAGGATGAAGGATGGACGGTCAATCATCCACAGGCACTGGCCTAAAGTTGCAAAGACCTTTAACATCAATGAAGGCTCAATATCCGCCTTTCGTTTCAGCAGTTTTCCAGATGAGATGCATCTGTTTATGTACCGCCTATGATGCTAATTTCGAAAGATTCTAGATGTCGCAAGTGAAAGTTGGTGCTGGTGCAATTGTGTAATGGGGTAGCTGAGTGCTGAAGCTATATGATGTATTACAATTATGAAATCCTGCTTCCTTAATATGGAAATAAAATATATTGTGTGCTTAATATGAAATGTCAATTAGATTAATAAATAGATTATTAATAATGGGGAAATTAGATAGCTAATGGCCAATTAGCCTGCTAATTGGGTTTTTCTATTGCAACGGTTACTGAGAAAACACCGTGGGCGATGACCTCAGGCAACGCACATAGTTTCTGGAAATAAACATTGTTGGATCAATGAACAATCACACATGACATCCTCTTGAAAACTGTTTGTGTTAGGCCGCCTTGCGTAAACGTTTACCACATAAAAATTGTGTGTGATGGACAACCTTTGCCACACAGTTTCTTCTACGCATCGTGTGTGATGCATTCAATAACGCAAGCGATAAAATTGTTAATATAGTGTGCAATCGAAACACTATCACAAATGATTTAATGGGGAAATTGTGTGTGATGTACCTTCAAACGGAAACATTTTTCTTGGAGCAATTGTGTGGGATGTATAAACAAACGGAAACGTTTAGCGGGGACTGACTATGTGGGATGTTTCAGCACGATGGCGGGATGATGAAGAAGAAGGAGCGAGCAGCAGGAAGATGAAGATGGGCTGGGGGCTTTGCCCCTTCCCCATTTATAGCCAGAGGAAGGCCAGCCGGCGGCCTCTCACGCTCCAAGTAATGATGGCCCCGCTGCATGCACCAGGCAGTTGTCAAGTCGGGCAGTTGCCGAGGCAACATGGGGAAGCAGAGAGGGCACGTCCCGTCAAGCACTACACGTCAGCCTGGCCCGCAAGCGATTGGGGCCTGCAGCACTTCACACTTACCCCTTGGCTTCGCCTCGAAGCCAAGTTCGAGCTCGCCTAGGGCCCCGGGGCTACTGTCGGTGTTCTGGGAACTAGGGTACCCAGACTTGCCTGCCTGCGGCCCACGGCGTGGCTCACTCGATGGCCTGGTATGCACCATCTTCAAGACCACCAAGACAAGACCCTCGTGAGGCGGGCGATGCCAAGACCTCCCGAAGGAGCGGCCTTCCCGGGCGGCCTCCCGAAGGAGGGCCTTCCGGGTCGCCTCCTGAGGAGCGGAGATTTCTATGGAGGTACTCAGTCTCATGAGGCTAACATGACACAAGCCATGAAGAGCAAGACAGGCGGGCTCTAGCAGGCGTAGAGGATGCAGTTTCCTCTTTGGTGCTAATGATGGAAGGACAAGTGTGGGTTCCCGAGGAATCTAGCAAAGGTTTCCATTCCGGTGCAACGAGACCAAGACCGCCAGCACGGCAGGACGGATGTCATCGCCGAGCCCACCACTGCGTCATGACCAGAAGCTTTGTAGAAAAATACCACCTTTTGTCAGGATAAGATGTACTAGTTGTTCCCTTTCAAATTGGCCATTGTGGGATCCCTTCCCGCCTATGTTTTGGGGGAAGAGGACTGAGGCCACTATAAATATAGGTTAGCCACCATCGTAGAAGGGGTCGTTCCTCACCCCAGAACCTCGCGAGGTTGGTCATCCCTTGTACCAGTTCATCCTCAGCCCCTCGTGAGGCCTATCCACCACAAAGCAGGAGTAGGGTCTTGCACCAAAAGGTGGCCCGAACCTGGGTAAACTACCATGCCATCTTCTTAATTGCTCATTTGAATTGAGCTAGGCCGTGGGGTGATGAGCTGGTAGGCTGGATAGGTTGAGTTCTTTGCACACGCCTTTCTTGGGTCTGCAGAGGCCTGAATCCGACAGATATGACGGAGACGTATCAACTCCCCCAAGCTTAAATCTTTGCTTGTCCTCAAGCAATTCAGTTGATAAACTGAAAGTGAAAAAGAAAAAACTTTTATGAACTCTTTTGTTCTTGTTTACATAAATAAGCTTAAGTAGCACCTAGGTTTTCAACAAAGATTGTGACTGACCATGTCAACAATAACTCTTAAAAATTATATTAACTCATATCAATGGCATAATCAACTAGTGAGCAATAATAAGATATCTCAAATTCCAACCCTATGTCAAAACAATCATGATATAATATGACAAAAGTGGTATCTCACTAGCCCTTTCTGAGACCACAGAACATAAATGCAGAGCACCTCCAAAGTTCAAGTAGCGACTAAACATTGTAATTCATGGTAGAAAAGATCCAGCCATGATGCATCCAACATTAACTACACAACAGTGCATGAGGATGACAATAGTGCTCTCAGAATCTGGCGCTTATTTGAGAAGGTGACAACTCAACATAAAAGTAAATAGATAGTCCCTTCACAAAGCGAAGCAGTGATTTGCAGCGGTGCCAGAGCTCAGATTTTTAATACAGAGATAAATGAAATTTTGGGAAATGCACCCTTCCTGTTTACGTCACGACCGAAAGTTATCAATAACTTCCATGCTAAACACATTAGTGGCGGTTCCCAAGCGATAAAAGTAAAGGTTTACTTCCCCTCCACTAACAATTACACTCCACGGCTAGCCGAATCCACGGGTACCGTCCATACCAACAACAATCCTGGGGGAGTTTTGTTTAATTGTTTGAAATTTTTAATTTTAGGACTGGGAATCCCTATTACCACCCCTCTCGTGCAAAGACGAGTGAATAAACACTCATCATGAGAATAACCCGCTTAGCATGGAAGATACTGACTCCCCCCTGTCGCTCTATGAACAATCTAGGCACACAAAAACAGATATTTATTTGAAGTTTTTAGAGGTGACACATGCAAATTTACTTGGAATGGCAGGGTAATGCCACATATAGGTAGATATGGTGGACTCATCTAGAATAACTTGGGTTTTAGGATTTTGATGCATAAGCAGTATTCTCACTTCGTACAGGCGAAGGCTAGCAAATAGGTTGGGAATCGACTAGCTAGAGAGTGAAAACACTCATGAACATGCATTATGCATAATGAACATTGGATACTAGCATGAGTAGGATATGAACACCATGAGCATAAATATCATAGAGGCTATGCTGGTTTTGATTCAACTACATGCATGAACATGTGCCAAGTCAAGCCACTCGAACATTCGGAGGAGGATACCATATCATCATACTACATCACAATCATTTTACCACAATGTTGACATCCAAGGTAAATCATTATCCACTCCTAGCTACTTAAGCATGGCATGGGAAACTATAATCTCTAATTGTCATTGCAAACATGTTTGATCATAATATGTTGAATCATGGATACTAGGTTAAACTTATTTACAAAAAATAGAACAAGTTTAGTCCATACCCGTTTCTCTCTGCCACAGCCAGTTCATCAAATATTGTCATTATTTCCTTTCACTTGCATGACCGAATGATATGAAAATAACAATAGTGTAAGAGTGCCTTGGACTAAGCTAGAGTGTGCAAACATTTTATTCCAAACGGGAAGACAAAGCAATTTGGGCTCTTTGTTAGATCAATAATAATGCATATGAGAGCCACTCGACATTTCCATCGTGGTATTCTCCTTGGTAAGACTCAATAAACAGAAAAGAATTTTAGAGAAACACTCTGAAATATTTTGGGAGTTTTAGTTTTTTTAGTAGAAAGCAAATTAAAGAAGTAAAAAAACAAAAACAAGAAAAACTATTTACACGGGAGAGCTCCCAATAAGCAAAAGAAGAATCAAGAAATCTTTTTGGCTTTTCTTTTAATGCTACGACTAAATAAACTAGAAAGAAAAATCGAAAAGGAGCGGGAAATATTTTTGGGTTTTCTCAAAGTTTTTCAAACACACAAGAAGAAAGCTAGAAAATAAATCAAACATGAATGATACAATGAAACAGTGTGAACACCGACAATTGGAATGAAATGTGTGAACATGAATGTAATGTCGGTGGAAATACGTACTCCCCCAAGCTTAGGCTTTTGGCATATCTTGGTAATCACCCCTCGTACACTGGTGCAGAGACGTGCTATACAAACGGTTTTTAACCCCTTTCCGCGATGATGTTTTGAACCGTCGCCAAGTGAGTAACTACGATAGGGGGTCATTCCCACACGACCCAGAAACCATCAGGGATAGGCCCTCCTGGCACAGAGGCTGGGGAAAAATGAGCTCATGTGCGATCGGTCGAGGTATCGAAACCCAATCGTTTCCATTCGTATGTACATCCCACACAGTAAATCCTAGAAAAACATTTCCATTCATATTTATATCACACATAGTTTTTGTGTGGAAACGTTTGTGCAAGGTGGCCTAACGCAAACAGTTCTCTGCCAGAAGCCGTGTGTGATTGTTAGTTGATCGAACACGCCTAATTTCTAGAAACCATGTGGGTTGTTTGAGTTCATCGCCCACGGTGCTGTCTGAGTAACCATCTACAATAGAAAACCCCAATAAGAAGGATAATTATCATATTTATTGATAACCCATGTAGTAATCAAATTGACACTTCTTATAAAACACACTAGATATTTCAGATGCGTATAACGACAACCATGATTTCGTAATCGAATTTCATCAGATAGTTTCAGCATTCAGTTATGCCATTACACAACACCAAGTTTACGTGCCACATTGAAAACCATTGGAAAGTAGCATCGTACATGGTAAATAGATAGATGAATCTCATCTAGGAAACTGCAGAAGCGGAAGGCAAATATTGAGCCCTTAGTGATGTTGAATTTCCTTGCAACTTTAGGCCAGTGGCTCTGGATAATTGCCCGCCCAACCTTCGTCCTCTTTAGGAAGACTTGAATATTGTACCGTGGGTGTTGAATGAATACCTTCCTCGCCTCTTGACCATGTAGGTGGTTTGAGAGGTAATCATCGGTGAACTGCTTTGAAAAGTACTGGAAACAAAGATATGCATAAATCGCTGTTATAAATTTTGAAATGGCGCAAGGGGTAAAAACAAGGTAGAAGAGTTAGTACCATCCTAGAGTTGACCGATGTCTTCTTCATTGTGCAAACAAAGATCTTGCTGTTATTCGTCGCAAGTTTCTTCATCCTAACAATCTTTCTGAGTTTCTTGACTTGACTGATTTTCATGGGCATCGCATTTCCCCATACGCAAAATGGGGCGAACAGTGGGTCTAAGCCTCTGACAGCATGACCTACATGTGCAAGACCGAATTGTAAGAAACCTAAATATTAGAATGATTCCTGTAACTACACAATAATGTGCTATTAGCGAAAGGACCATGCATGAGCAAACCTGGATGGTTAAACACAGTGTCTCCCATTGTTTCCCTGGAACACACATAAGGAAGATCTTGATCAGGTTAACTGAGAGTTGACATATTATCAGTAGAATATGTATTTAGTACAGCCAAATTCGATTTATTTCTCACATGCATAACAATACAAAATTGTACCCAGAACAAATGAAAATCAAATTGCAGAATTGAACCAAACAGTTAAATGGATAGCAGACCAAATGAACCAAAACAGTTAACTAAGCACGACATTGCAGAATAGAAACATGTACTAGAAGATAAGATAGTTAACAAAACAAAGAATGCTTGAGAACAGCACTACGAAATGTAGAAATTGTTGGACCAAACTGTTAACTGAACATTACATTTCAAAGGACCAAACTGTTAACTGATCATCAGATTGCATACTAACATTACAGAGGACAAATCACTAGAAGGCACTGGCGGTCGCCTCGAGAAAACAACATGAACTGTATTTTAAAGTAGACAACCGTGTGGCAGTGTCAACGGTGGCCTCAAAGACGAGGTGCTCCTCCAAGATCTGGCAGTCGGCACGCATGGCAGCCATAGTGACCTCGTGCGCATGTGCGGCCACAATTTGCTTCTTTGGTGCCAGATGCTACTGAGCTCCACATTATACCCCGCGCAAAATGGTTGTGGGCGGCGCTTAATTGGAGGACAGGGCCAATGATTTCGGCAGAAGGTGTCGCGCCGTCGGTCGGGGCATGTGGGACAGGGAAAAAGGAGGATGGTGTGGGTGGGGTGTGGATTACCTGACCATATCGACAAGGCCGCGGAGCAAGAAGAAGGGTCGGCAGCGAGGAGGCCGCGCAGCAAGAAGAAGGGTCGCCGATGAGAAGGCGACGCTGCAAGAAGAAGGGTCGCCGGCGAGGAGGCAGCGCTGCAAGAAGAAGGGTCACCGGTGAGGAGGCTGATCTGCCAGTAAGCAGCAGTGAAGGTTTGATCTTGGAAAGCAAGGAGGAACAGTGCAAATGTGGCTTGTCGGTGCAACAAACCCTAGGTCTGTTGCCCAGACTGTGCACAGGAACGGGAACAAGATCGAAGCAAGTCAGAGTACAAAGGACCAAGAGAATCAAAGGATCAACATGCAGATTAGAGGGACCAAGGTCAAGCCAAAGAAGCAAGACACCATCGGAAGAAAGGCCTCCCTTGCCGGGTAGGTGAGCCCGACAAGGGGCGAGGCAGAAGCGGACAGCCAAGGCCTGCTGGTAGGGTCCACTGGGGCTCACGGAGTCAAGACCACCTCACCAACCATTCCACCACGACTCACATCGTCGATCATTACGGTGTCAAGCCGCAGAGTGACTAATTGGCACCCATTCGCCACATAGCAGCCACTCCCTACAGGAAAACCCCACAGATGACACCCGTCCTATGACGTGTCAAGCTAGCAGGCGTGAAGCTGGCAAGACGGCTCGGCAGGCCTTGCTGGGCGACCAATGATGTGACGTTGAGCGGTGCATTTAATGTGCCTTGTCAGCCTGCAGAGTTAGGTATGATAGCACTATTTGCTATCTTATCAGCGCATAATGACTTCTTTGCCATGGTGGTAACCCCTTGATCTATAAAAGGAGGCCCATGGCAATTGTAGAAGAGGCTAGAAGGTTGGATAACTCACAGCCCCATATGCGCGTAGTTGCTGCTGCCCTAAGGCAACCCCTGCCAGACAAGTGTACTACGCTTCACCACTACATTTCCACCATCAATCCACCAAAACAGGAGTAGGGTTTTATGCCTCACGATGGCCGAACCTGGGTAAAAGTGCATGTGTGATCTCTGTTGTGCTGCCCCATGCTCGTATGCTCTTTGTGCAACGCGATGTCCCCCTGCTGAACCAGCAAGGGGCCTCCTGGTCTCATAGGTGGTCGTGGTTTCCCACGACATCTTTGGCACGTCAGACATGGCGCCCAAGAAGAAACCCGGTCCTTCGGCTCACCCATTGACCTCGAAGGCTCCGTCGCCTGTGGCCTCCGACGCTGCGGGGGGTGCGGAGCCACGTGGGGATGCGGACGCTGCTGGGAATGTGGTCGGAGCAGGCGGCACCGTCACCACTTCCCCCGTGACCGATGCAGGAGCCGAAGGCATTGGAGGAGAGCAGCATCAGCAACACCCCAATGGCCATGCTCCACAAGGTATGGGCGAAGGGGTTACTCCATCTACGCCCCTTTCCCCCGCCGACGGGCATAACCACAGCAACGGCGCATGGACCGGGGCGAATCGCCGCCCTCCGGCTGCTCCCACCACGGGTGCGTCGCAGGACGTGCACCTCCCCCGGAACGGTTCAACCAAGCCACTACACCCGACGGAGCCGCTGACCCTCGAGCGCCTTCGCCACACCACATTCAAGTGGTTGCCCTGTGGCACCCTGATCTGCATGGAGCAGGGGGCCTTCGCACGTCAGCCCAGGTTAACACCTAACGCATGACATGTCCATGATACAACATTCCAGGTACAAGAATATTCATCAAATACATCTATAGAAGATTACATCATTGATGAATACAATCATCTGTCATAGTTCTAAGGCTATCTAAATGGTGGCAGAAGTCTTGGTTTGGCGGCTCATCAACTTTGGCTGGGCTCCACAACTCACAGGACTGGCAAGGTTACAGCCTAGCACGACCAAACAAGCAAACAATCCAGGAACGACCTACAAACTAGCATGACACGCTAGGTCAGTACATTGAATGTACTTTCAAGACAACCAAATATATAGCATCCAAACAAGCAGATGACAAAGCAAGAACCAAGCGCATGCAACAACCTACCTCATAACAAAAACCAAGCATGGCATGATATTAACAAGAGACATAGATCAAACTAATCATGGGCAACATCATAGCATCTACCATCATAGCAATAACATGGCATATCAAAACTTATTTCTAACATGGCAACAACATAACATGGCATAGCATAGCATCTTAATCATAACATGGCATAGCATAGCATCTTAATCATAACATGGCATAGCATAGCATCTTATTCATAACATGGCATGGCATAGACGTATCTACGAGACATGGATTCATGCATGAAAATAAACTACCAGTTACCTCCCGTGAAGACATACTGTTCATCAATCACTTACTTATCCACTGCCTCTCTAGGCAAAATCATGACTCACCGAGATCTCATCTCGTGATCATATCCGAAACAACTCCGTGACATTTTGTGACTATCTCATAGACCAAGTCACCACGTTCTTTATATCACATTAGTTATATTAGGTTTGTCCTCCATTTTGACCGAGAACCGATAGTGTGACCTACTGCGAACTGTCCCATGACCGAGGACACGGCTATCGATAGATTTAACACACACTCTGCAGAGGTAGAGCACTTTACCCACACCACGGAACCCATGGCCTCGCACTCCCATTCGGGTGGACCAACAGCGTTCCGACAAAATGGCTCTACTGCCATGATACTCTCCCGGCCACTCAGACCAACTCCCCTTTGGGCTAAGTCATGGGTGGCCTCGTGCCTACCAAGGCATCAATGGCCACCGTCGTGGCAAAACAATAAATGGTCCCAAACGGGGACATGTGTACATAACCAAACTTGGGCTCACAAGGCTTATGTCCGCCTACTTGATCAGGGTAGCGCGCGCCCATAACCTTCCCTCGTTGGAGGCACCAGCGAGAGGCATGGCAATAGATCGCATTAGGGCCCTCCCATAAAAGGCAAGTGTGGCTGCACTGGAGAAGCTCGATTTGGTGGCACTATGACTCGATCGCAGTGATGATGGAGGAGGTTTGTTATTATTAAGTCATGTTATTATCTTCTCCATCATCATGAGCATATTTAACATGAATGCAACTATGAGCATGCAGCATACAAATGCATCAACGAAATACCAAGCTTCTCAAGTGAACAATTATAGCATATGGGACAAGGCGAAACAAATCACTAGCATATCAACAATGTAACAGAATCATCATAACATCAATACTACGGGCATGAAACTAATCCCCAACAGAGGCATGATATTATCAGTAACAACATACTAACTAGCATGGCAAAAGATATCATGAAAGGTAAGCATGACATGGCAAGCAATACAATATATACCACAACTGAAATAACTGCAGACAAAACCGATAGGAAACAACTGCAACTACACACACACACAAGGTGCAAGCAAAGTCAATGTTCAAGTTCGAGGCTCATGATAAGAGGTTGGCTTGCATGGGGTCGAGGAATACTCCGGGAAGAAGTGTTATCACTTCGCGGAAAAATTTGCCGGAGAGGGGTTCTCTCTCAAAGGCGCTGGATTAGGGCAAGGGCAAAATGGGTATTTTTAGGATGTGCAAACATAATGAAAATATACCCATCAGAAAGAGCTCGACGAACAGATAATGTGAGCGTTGGATTCACCTCGATCGGAGCCACGATTTTATGCCTGTTAACTTCTGAGGCAGAAAAGGCACTAAACAGTGAATGTTCACAATATAAGCACTTCGGCGGGCGGGGCTGAAAACTGAAAGAGCATATGAGGAAATGCGTTTTCAGAGAACAGAATGCGTATTTCGAACAATACATCTTTGATTAAGGGAAAACGTAAAGTGCCTGGGGCGTCTCCACTTATTTGACGTGGACTCGGCTGAGTCTTTGACATGTGGCCTTCTTCTTCCTCCCGCGCGGGCGCGCGCCTGGCCGAGGGAGGCGGCCACCTCGACGGCGACTGCTCAGGGGAGCGAGGCGCATCTAGTAGTGGTCTCCATTGCCGGTGAGGAGCTTAGGAGATGGAGTAGTGTTGCCCGCGGTGGAGAGGGGTTCGACAGCCGCCGGCTATGGTGTTCTGGTGGGGGAGAGGAAAGGCCGAGGCCATGGAGAGGCTCGCCGGACCCTGGGGAAGGCAGTGGTGGTGGAGAACTGGAGGGAGGGGCACAACATCGCCGTAATCGAGCAGGACCTGAGGCGGCAGCCATGGCGATGGTGGGGGTCGGGGAACGGCTCCGGGAGGGAATGTGGAGCGTGGGGAGGCGTCAAGAAGTGAGGAGGAGCCGCTGGTGTGCTCGCACGGCTCGCGGGCGGGCTATTTATAGCCGGGGCGAGGGCACCCGAGCCGGATGGCACTGAGCGAGTCTGGCCTCGGCTCTGGCGTGCTCATCGTTCATGGGGGGGGGCATGGGAAGGCGACGAGGGGGGAAGCGGACGAGGCATAGAGGCTCACGGAGACGAGCAGAGCTCGAGGATAAGAGGAGAAAGAGGACATCGGGGTGGAAGACGACAGAGCTCACGGGTGCGCACTGTGCGGCGACAGCGACGGCACACCGAGGAAGAAAACGAAGGGCGAGAGGAGTCCAGGGGGAACATGACGTCGCGAGGAGGCGGTTGGACACGCTCGGACGAACCAAAACCGGCCGGGGCAGTCTTGCCGACGCCAATAGTGGCTAGACCACCGATTTGGCTGGCATCCCCTCGTGATCACCACGGACAAGGCGCGCTCTGGCCTGCTACTTCATGCCAAACCATGTCAGCAGTGAAGTCCTTCCAATATGCATTAAAGATGAGGCGATGGAACAGGAAGAGGCACAATGATCAGAGAGAGCCAAGCTTCACAAGGTTGCTGTAGCAAACTTGACCATGCTCTTGGGATCAATGTAGTGAGGTTAAGGAGTAAACTTGTTGTCAGGGAGGTTTAGGGTAGGAAGGACTATGGTCCTGCTAATTTGGGGGTGGTTTGGACAAGTGCTTAGCATAGTTGCTTTGCAACTGCTAATTCTGGTCCAAAAACTAAATGAGGAAGGGGCACTCTCTATGAGTGTTAGATTGGGCTAAAAATGGAGGTGGCAAGGTAATTTGGACATACAGAGACATTGTAAAAATTTCATACCATTTGGAGCTTCCAAAGTGGTACTTGTTTCACAAACATCTTTTTTGCCAAAAATCTTGAGAAAATTCTAGGTAATTATTGGCTTGATGAACTGAGTCAAAATCTTGTGGATATAGGTAATATGGATATAAGAAGGCTTGGGAAAATTATCAGCCATAATGGAGCAAGATAAAATATACTTGCTTCACAAGCTGGAAATTGGGACAGAAATAAAGAATTGATCCTGGGCTCACATGGATCAATGGGATGAGATGAATCTTGGAGGAGGGTGATGGTATGATCATTAGATACAGCTGGAGAAGTTTCAGCCCATTTTTGATCATCCATGAAGGTACTTCCTTCACAAATAAGCAATCGGAACAAAAACTTCAGAAAATTACCAAGGAAGGTTGGATAGATGGATTGAGCTGATTTTTGGTATCCAGAGGTGATTTATCAATGTTAATGACACTGCAAAATTTCAGCTCAAACGGATCAAGGGTTCAAGCACTTCCTTTGCAAAACTTTCAGACAGGATAGAAACTTGCATTGGATCATGTGCTCAAATTATGTCCCTTGAAGCATGGGTTTAGATGTAAATGATGAAGATAAAACAAGTACAAGCTCCACAAATTATTTAGGAATTTTCCTTGGTGTAAAAATGGTAGCTCCCTTGAAAAATGGCAGAAAGGGAATATTGGCTTAAAATAGGAAAAGGCAATTTTCCTTATTTAAATATGGCCAATATTTTTGCCACAGCTAGGATTAGACATAAATATCACCTCCACAAATTTTCATGACTTTAGGATATGGCTAGCTACGCCTTTGAATTTTATTCCTCGGAAAGGAAAGAAAAGGAATAAATCCCAAATGGAAAATATTGCATAAGACTTAGCAATATTTTTGCATATCCAAGATTTGAAAGGATAGGAGGGCCTCTGAGAAGAGTTGGAAGATCAACAGATCAAAGGAAATGATGGCTCCTTTGTAATCACAAAAAGGAAATATACAAGTTCCAAATAATTGGAATTAGGGTTTGAATGGGTTTTGAAATGATGCGCCCAACATCAAAGGCAGAGGCAAGGTTTTGAAATGTTCAAAGTTGCCTAGATTCTCAGAATCATCCAACAAACCCAGGAGAAAGATTTGAAAATGATTGCCAGGAAGGAATAACAGCACAAAAATTGATAACCCAATTTTGGGGCTGTTACATGCCCCGCAGCAGCAGCGGTTGTGTGGTGCCGCCGCCGTTGGCACCGTGAGAAGTCGGGCGACGGTGCGATCGACTTCATCATCACCCATACGAAGTACAACTTCAGTGGCCATGGTGCGGGCTCAGCTGCTACTGAGGTTTCCGCCAGCGGCCGAGCAGATGGACGAATGGCGTGCCACCATCCAGAGTCTGCTCGGTTTCACCGAAGCTGGTGGCTCACGACGAGCTGGCTCACCACGGCCTCCCCAAGCGACAACAACAGCTCATGCTGCTGACCGTACAGAAGGGGCCATCCCAATGGTGCAGTCCCCGCCATGGCAGCCCGCGCGAGCGCGACAGAATCAAGACCTCGACAACGTCTCGATGGCCTCTTCTGACCCTCAAGCACGTCCAGGCCAACGATGATCCCCGAAGGATAGGAGGAGAGGAGACATGCGCGTCAGTGAGCAACGCCATGACGACCTCCACCGGACCGACGGGTGCGACGACCCCGACATTGATGAGCCCGCGCTCGATATTGGCGGGTGCCTACCTTTCGAGGTTGTCTGCTCTGCCTTTACTCGTGAGCTGCGGCAAGTCCGTTGGTCGTCCGTCCGCATGTTTAAGCCAGAGAGACCCGAGAAGTACGATGGGAGGCTGAACCCAGTAGAGTTCCTAAGCATCTACACCATTGTTGTTCAGGCTGCCGGGGGAAGAGATGAGAAGGTGTTTGCCAACTACTTCCCCATGGCCTTCAAGTCCAATGTGATGTCTTGGCTGATGCACCTACTGGAGAACTCCATTTCATCATGGGCTGACCTGTGCCATGAGTTCATTGGCGCCTTCACAGGCGGCCACCAAGAACCCGACAGGCCCAGCAACTTGCAACTTCTCCAACAGAAGGAAGGAGAAACCCTTTGTAAGTATTTGCAGAGATTCAAAAAATTTCATAGAAATATCCCAAATATCCATCCGACATCCATAATAGCTGCCTTCCAGTCCAATGTGCCCAACCATTGTATCCGTTCCAAGATGAACATGCGGTTGCCCAAGACTGTGAAGGAGATTTACACACTAGTGGATACGTGTGCTCGGATGGAGGAGGGAAGGAAGTTGCCCGGAGAGGAAGATTGCACCAATGTTGATTCATCAATGATGATGAATCAACCAGTTAGAAGAAAAGCAAGAAACGCAGTAAGAAGTAGAGGGATGAGGTAGTGATGACTGTTGAAGGATTGGGTATGCCTAGTACCGGCAAGAAGGCCAAAGCTGAGGCCCCCGGCAAGGAAGCTGTCGTGTGCACTGACTACTAGGAAGCCGCTGCTCCCGAGAAAGTCGGGAAAGGTGATGGGCTGTATTGCAAGATTCATCGGACCAAGGGCCATGACCTCCAAGAGTGTTATCATGTTGAGCAGCTTGTCAAGAGACAAAGAGCATAGTATGAGAAGCGTGACAAGGAAAAATGTCAGAATATTGCTGGCGGTGAGGGCTGAGGCGGTGAAGTAAATCACCCCGGCAAGCCCTTTCGGAACCAAGGAAAGCCTGCCAGAGGTTGAGAGAAGGAAGCTTGAGATGATGAGTGTGATGGAGGGGAAGAAGAGGGAACTAGTGAGCAAGAGATTCAGAAGGCCACTGACGCCATGTGCATTGACGGGGGTGCATCTCTGCACAGCTCTCACCGCTAACTCAAGCGGTGGGCGCGAGAAGTCGATGCCATGGAACCAGCGCCAGAGGCCCGGAAGCCGCTCAAATGGTCCCGTACGCCCATCATCTTTGATGAAGAGGATCACCCTAGATGTACCACTGCAGTAGGGTGTTTGCCATTGTTGGTCTCCCCAACGATCCGCAACCTCAAGGTCACAAAGATGCTGGTGGACGGCGGGGCTGGGTTGAATCTGATTTCCCCAGCTGTTATCAACAAGCTTCGGATAGCAGAGGAAGAGCTAGAGGTTACCGCCACGTTTCAAGGAGATAATCCCGGCAGGAGCCATCCTAAGGGAAAGATCACGTTGCCGGTAATGTTTGGGGGAGAACTAAACTACCAGACTGAGAAGATTGTGTTTGATGTGGTCGATCTCCCCCTGCTGTACAATGGGATTCTTGGACGCCCGGCCCTGGCTAAGTTCATGGCGGCATCCACTATGCCTACAACACCTTGAAGATGCCTGGGCCTCTGGGAGTCATCGCCATCCCATCAGATGAGAAGGGTGCAATCATATGTGTGGACAAGATGTACCAGGACGCGGTCGCGGCAACAGAAGTTCCCACTACAAGCACATGCTCCAGTGCACCAAAGTTGGTTGAAAATTACATGTGTATCCTTGGGTGAATTTCTAGGTCCCATGAAAGAAATGGGAATGAATTCAAACATTAGGGCGTCGTGGTTTGGCCGAAAATATTGAGAAACTTGGTTTTTTAATCCATGTAAATCCAAAACACGACTGGAAATCATGAAACTTGGCATGGTGTCATGACATGGCACCAACATGCTATGGTATTTTTTTGGCCGAATTGGGACAAGCTTTGGTATAAGCTTGTTGCAAATTGGAGCTTCTCTCAAGAAGGCTCGTGGTTCTGAGAGGGAACATGTCACCTCAGTGTGCGAAACGACATACACTGCCTCCTCCCACCTTAATTTTCGTACACAGGCAGCTTAGACCAAATAGGAGTTTCGTGCTAAATTTTGGAATTATTCTGGGTTCGTTTGGCCTTTTTATACATTAATTGAATTTCTAGGCATTTAATGTGCATAATTCAAATTTGAACTACAAGCACAAGCTCCAGTGCACAAAAGATGGTTGAAAAATCACATGTGTGTCCCTGGGTGAATTTGTAGGTCCCACGCAAGAAATGGGATTGGAATTCAAACATCTAGGCATCGTGGCTCGGCCGGAAATATTGAGAAACTTGGTTTTTTAATTCCTGTAAATCCAAAACACGCCTGAAAATCATGAAACTTGGCATGGTGTCATGACATGGCACCAACATGCTCTGGTAATTTTTTTGGCCGAATTGGGACAAGCTTTGGTATAAGCTTCTTGCAAACCAGAGCTTCTCTCAAGAAGGCTTGTGGTTCCGTGAGGGAACGTGTCACGTCCGTGTGCGAAATGACATACACTACCTTCTCCTGCCTTGATTTTTTTACACAGACAGTTTAGACCAAATAGGAGTTTCGTGCTAAAATTTGGAATTATTCCGGGTTTGTTTGGCCCTTTTAGACATTAATTGATTTTATAGGCATTTAATGCACATAATTCAAATTTGAAGTACAAGCGCATGCTCTAGTGTGAAAAATTAGTTGGAAAATCATTTATGTGCACTTGGGTGAACTTCTAGGTCCCATGGAAGAAGTGGGAATGGAATTAAAACATCTAGGCATCTTGGCTCGACCGAAAACATTGAGAAACTTGCTTTTAAAATTCTCGTAAATCCAAAACTTGCCTGAAAATCTTGAAACTTGGCATGGTGTCATGGCATGGCACCAACATGCCACGGTAAATTTTTGTCGGATTTGCGAAGGCGCACACATTAACAATCAACAAAGTCATTTTGGAACAAGTGTTGTCACGTTACAAATCGGAAACACAAGTATTATTGAAACTGTGGGCGTTCTACTTACCATTTACGTGCCGCCGCGCGTCTCCTTTTTTTATTGGCTAGGAGGTGCCGTTCGGGGTAGCTATTCAGTACGGGAGGCGTGCGATTAGTCTCCTGCGTGTGCTCATCGGGAGGGGAGCCCTTTGACCTCTGTCTGCCACCCACCTCCCTCCCAACGTCTCCTTTAACGGTGCCGGAGCCCCTGTTTCATGTCGTGGCTACGTCTCACTCGACCGAGATTTAAGAGAGAAAAAAGAAAATTTGAAAAGAAAGTTTTGTGCGGATCTTGATCTAAGATCCGACGGACCTATATAGCATCGACTGCGACTTATAGCAAGACTGATGAATATAAGGATGATGAAGTGGATAATAATTGTCTTACATAGTTAGGAAGATTATTAAAAAAAAGCCACATGCGGCAACGCCCGAAATACGCAAGGGCAAAAGAAGAAGGAAGATAACGATCTGGCTCGCTGATCTCTACTTTCTTGATGCGTTGCTACAGGCTGCGGGAACAAGTCTCCGCGGCGAGCGGCGATGAGCTCTTTCCACTACTGTAGGATGGTCCAAACGCGATAGTCGAATCAGAGACCCTTCAACGAAATTGTGTGCGATGCATCAATTACAAACGGTGATGTAATAAAACCGTCAAAAAGATGCAAAATGTTTGTGATGGCGGCGTCATCAAACACGGTTCATATTGGAGTTGCGTGTGCGATGAGTGGCAAATGGTTAATCCAGAAGAACTATGAGCGATGATGAAGAAAAACAGAAACGGGCAGCCAGATGAGGGTGTGTGTGATATATGACATACAGTTCACTAGGATGAACTATGTGTGATTAGGCAACACAATGGAAACAGTTCAACTGAACAAGATGTGTGTGATACGTGGCAAACAGGTCCGTAATCAGAAATGTGTGCGAAGACCAATAATAACTCAGACGATTTATGCTAATAAGTCATGTGATTTGCTTTTTCTATAGAAGAATAACATTTATATATATATAACTCAAATAAACATCTAGTTACATAAGTGACTATACAGATCATTCGCACACACCTCAATAAGCAATTGCATGCATTCTAAACTAGGAGAAACGATCGTCTAGTCATCTACTTCTTTTGACACTCCCGCCACTGCTCTGTGGCTCGATCCCTCGTCTGGGGTTGGAAGAAGACACTCCCTCATGTCAACTATCCGCATGTATGTCTCGCAACTTGTGTACGCGTCCTTGACGCGAGCACAGCGCTGCGCCCGCCTCAACCGTGAGCAACCACACGCATAGAGCAGTTGAACATGCAGGGAATGATCGCCTAAAAGACGGCCGGCAGTTGCGTCGCTGCGTAGAGAGCGGCCGTGTGCTACTACCTCTGTCACATTAGTCCCCTTTATATTATGTGCCATACTTTGCCCTTAAATTTAACCAACAAAATGTTAATGCATCTCATAAAAGTTGTATAATTGGAAATTATGTTCAAATACGAATCCAATGATATAATCTTTGGCGACATGCATTGGTATTTTATTAGTTAATCCTACTTATAAAGCAGGACGGGGTTATAGTAGGTAATTAAATCACAAACGTTTTTTATTAACCTTATGTGTACGTGGCCTTTTGTCCTCCTCTCGCACGTCTTGTCAGCCCGCTGCCGCAAACGGCTTATAGCGCAAGCTTGCGCAACACACGGGGGTGTTCTTTTGGCCAAACGGTGGCTCGAAGTGGCACAAATGAATCATTGGTGAGCCTGTTCCCGCGCAACCTCGCAGGTTCCTGCGCAACCTTCCCGCCCAACTTGGTGAAATCCCTCCAAATCCTAATGCTTACCGGCCTGCTACATAAACCCTCATGGCTGGCGAGTCCTACGTCGCACTTTCCCCTCCCTCCATGTAGCTTATCTCGTTTGCTTCTCCCACAATTGCCAATGGCACCGGTCCATCATCGTCGCTCAGCCACTCCGCCGTCATCAGAGGACAGCTCCAGCTGGGAGGCTACACCGTGGTAGCGTAGTCCCCGACGTAGTGTAGTGTGCGTGGCGTCCTTGTTGGGTGTGCGTGGAACACCCACCACACGCTCCGTCTGCCGCCGTGGCTGCTGTTGGGTGTCCATCGGCAGCTGTTGCCGGCTGCCATAGCCGCCACCACACCGTCTGTCGCCGTGGCTGCCACACTAGCATCGAAAGCCAGGGCCATTGTTTGCTCCGCTGCCACGGCCCGAAGGTGGGAGGTGGCCGTCGTGGCGGCCACCCCACTGCCGGCCACTGTGGCCATCACCTGCTCTGCCGCCGCGGCCCGAAGGTGGGAGGTGGTGGTTGTGGCCGCCACTCCATCATTGGCCAGCGGCCCACCGTCGACCGCTGGGGTCATCACCCACTCTGCCACCGCTTCCCAAAGGCGGGATGCGGAGGTGGAGGCCCACACGTGTGTCAGCGACCTTGCGCGCTACACCGAGTTCCTGCGGGAGGAGGAGGAGCGCCTCGTTGAGCATGCAAAGAGCCTTACTGCCACCATGGCCGCAACACACGCTGCCACAGAGGCGAGGAATCAGGAGATCTACGAGGAGAACCACCGCTTCGAGAGGGGTCGACTGGAGCGACAGAGGGCGTTCGAGGTGAGAATCGTTGAAGGTGTAGCAATGGCAGTCACCGTGTTGCAGTTGTCCAGCTCATCGGTAGGATCCTCCTCTGCCTCTTACTGAGCGCCCTCGGCAGAGGAGAGTCTTCCGGAAGTAGTACAAAGCCCCTCTGTAGTAGTAGTATTTAGGGGCTATTTTGTACAGTTCATCTGACTGATAGATGTGGTGAAACTATACAATGTACTTAAATTAGCTAGTATATATAGTTGAACTAGCTATTTTAGTACGTGGTTGACAACAATTGGGGAAAAGTTTGGTCGGTTCAACTATCGAGTTGAACTGTTTGTATAAAGAATGGCTGCTTAATCTAGGAATGAAATCTATGCTTAATTACTTAATTTTAGTTGAAAAAATTAGATAGTGCTAGTGATTTTTAGATGCATATTTTGACAAATTGCTGTGTTACAAGGTTGACAAATGGCAATGTTACTAGATCAACAAATGTCAATCTTTCTAGTTTGACAAATGACAATATACCCAATATGACAGATGCAAATCCTACCAAATTGTTTGTACGTGTTTGCACACGGGTCATCCAAAACAATCGTTTGTGTTGAAGGGATGTACAAATCCCGCTCGACACATTTTCTCTTGGCATAGTGCTGAAGTATGGCTTTGCATACCGTACTCAATCTGAACCGTTTGCATTGAAGAGATGCAGAAATCCTGCGCTGCGAATTTTCCCTTGACTTACGAGGGAAGACCATAGCTCTCACTTTGCATACAGGTGTTCTATGTAAAACGTTTGCAATCAAGAGCTGCAGAAATCCTGCTCGGCACATTTTCCCTTGGCTTCCTGGGGGAGCTGTCGGTTTGCATACTGGTGTTCTAACTAAAACGTTTGCGATGAGTGTTTTATATTTGAAAACCATTGACATTTTTTTCAAAAGAAAATCGTTTGGTAAGTCTGTACATTAAGAGAGAAAAATGCAAATTCATTCAAACCATATCTTTCATTCAGTCACACTACGAATTTACATTAATATGATCGAGATACAACATTAAACCCAAAAAACTATTTCCGGCGGCGGCGGAGGCGGCGTTCCATGCCGGCGTTGTCATTGTCATCCTCCGGGACGCCGTTGTTGAAGTCTTCAAGGTAGCACAGAATGTTCTTCTCTTGGAAATCAAACATCATGTCGTTGCGCGATCGAAGGGCGGGGTGCGGGAGGATGGCAACTGGCGGCGCCGCGAGGTAGCCGTCGATGGCGGCGTCCCATTCCGCCGAGGGGGGCACGCGCACGGGCATAGGCGCGGCATGTGCAGGAAAATGCACGGGAACCGATGCCGTGGTGGGTGGAGGGGCGCGCACGGGCACGGGCGCTGGCATGTACATGAGCTCGCGCGGGTCCACGGAGACCTCGCTAACGCCTGTGGCTTCAAGCTCTGTGATAGTGCTCGGCGACCAGCCCATCAATGCTACTTGGATGGTCGCTGGCGCGGGCGCAGGGATGGGAGCTGGGACGGGCGCAGAGGCAGAACCACCGCGACCAGCTTATTCAGGGCCATGTCCATGAGGCCCCATTCCTCCTTATTTTCTATCTCCTCTGGCTCGGAGTCGACTTCACCAAACTTGAAGACTAGTGGCAGATGATCCTTCCGCGCCATGCCGTTCATGGAGTTCTCCGGAAGGGAGAGGAATGGGAGGCCAACAGTAAGGCCACCCGTAATAAACAGCGGCTCGGGAGCCATTAATGGAGAGGATGCAAGCAAGGCGGGCGGCCATGGAAGTCAAAGGGCTAGCTTCCAAGTGAGCCTGCGCAGTGTACAGCTCGCAGGCTTCCCGGTGAGCCTACACATTGGAGGACAGCTTGCACGCCTCTTGGTGAGCCTATGCACCGGACTGCGCTTGCACGCCTCCCGTTCAGTCAAGCAGCTGTCCGCACGGCACCTCCTATAGCCATTAAAATGCAGACACATCACATCACGTGAATGGTTAACAGAACGCACATGATTTATATTATGTAAATGTTTGAGACGTTAAAGTGGCAGCTATTTTTTCAAAATGCCTTTGTTGGTTGTTATTCGAGTGCACCTTCTCTCAAAATGGACACGAAAAATACCACAACATGCGGGGTGCCATTCCATGATAGCATGCCAAGTTTCATGAATTTCAAACGAGTTTTGGATTTACTAGAATTTAAAAACAAAGTATCTCAACATTTTGCCGGCAATCAACAGTGCCCTGGTGTTTGAAATTCATTCCCATTTCTTGCATGGGACCTAAGCATGCACCGAAGGACACACATTTCATACGTCAACCCATTTTTCTGCACTGGAGGATGTGCATGTAGTTCAAATTTTAATTATGCACATAAAATGCCTAGAAAACCCAGTTAATGTATATAAATGTCCAACCGAACCCTGAAATATCCCAAAACTTGACACAACACTCCTGTCATTTTATGTTGACACTAGAAAAAAATTTGAAAACAAGAAGAGGCAATGGATATTGTTTCGTCCCCAAGGGTGGCACATTCCCTACCGAAACCATCAGGCCTGTTGTGAGAAGCTCTGGTTTGTGAGAACCTTATACCCAAACCTGCCCCAAATGGGACATATTTTTTACCACAACATGTTGACGCCGCTCCATGATAGCATGTCAAGTTTCATGAACTTCAGACATGTTTTGGATTTACTAGAATTTAAAAACCATGTATCTCAATGTTTGCGGCCGAGTGACGATAGCAGGGCGTTTGACATTTATTCCCATTTCTTCCATGGGACCTAAGCATGCAACCAAGGACACATATTTGAATTTTCAACCAATTTATATGCATTAGAGGATGTGCCTCTAGTTCAAATTTGAATTATGCACATAAATGCATTGATAACTCAGTTAATGTATAAAAAAGTCCAAACGAACCCCGAAAAATTCCTAAAATTAACACACCACTCATGTTGTTCTATGTTGACACTAGAAAAAAATTGAAATCAAGAAGATGCAGCGGATATCTTTTCGTCTAGAAAGGTGAAACGTTCTCTACCGTATGAGGCTTGTTGTGAGAAGCTCTGGTTTGTGAGAAGCTTATACCCCAACCTGCCCCAAATGGGACAATATTTTTAACACGACATGTTGATGTTGTTCCATGCCATCATGTCAAGTTTCATAAATTTTAGACGCGTTTTTGATTTACTAAAATTTAAAAACCGTGTATCTGAATGTTAGCGGCCGAGCGATAGTGGCAAGGTGTTTGACATTCATTCTCATTTTTTGCATGGGACTTAAGCATGCAAACAAGGACATCCATTTCAATTTTGAACCCATTTATATGCACTGGAGCACGTGCATGTAGGTCAAATTTGAATTATGCACATAAATGCATAGAAAACTTAGTTAATATATAGAAATGTCCAAGTGAACCCCGAAAAATCCCAAAAATTGACACACCACTCCTATTGTTCTATGTTGACATGAGAAATTTTTTGTAAGTAATAAGAGGGAACAGATATCGTTTCATCCCGCAAGGTGGCTCGTTCCCTACCTAAACCATCAGGCTTGTTGTGAGAGAAGCTCTGGTTTGCGAGAAACTTATACCCAAACCTACCCCAAATGGGACAATATTTTTACCACGGCATGTCGACGCCTGTCATGGGAAACCATGACCACCTATGGGTCCATGAGCCCCTTTTAGTTCGGCAGGGGGATGGGCGCATTGCACAAAGAGCGGAGAAGCGTTACACAGCACGACAGAGATCACACATGCACTTTTTTACCTAGGTTCAGGCTGTCGTGAGACGTAAAACCCTACTCCTGCTTTGGTGGATTGATGTTGGAAAAACGAAGTGCTCTTGCCCAGCAAGGTTGCCTCGAGGCAATAGTGGCTACGCACGTATGAGTGTGACGGGGTCCGAATCCTTTCTACGGTTGCCATGGGCCTCCTTTTATGGATCAATGGGTCACCATAGTGGCAAATCGGTCTTTACATACTGATTAGATAGCAAATAGTGCTATCATAACTAACTCTGTAGGCTGAAAGAGCGCATGAAATGCGCTGCATAGTTTCACATCACAGCTTGCTCGGCAGGCCCTGCTGGGATGTTTTGCCAGCTTCGCACCTCCTTGCTTGACACGTCTCACGATGGGTGTTGCTTGGAGGTATTTTCTGTAGGAAGTGGCTGCCATGTGGCAGGGAGCAGCCACTTAATCACTTAGGAGCTTGACACCACACTGATCGACGATATGCGTCGCTGTGAGGTGGTGTGGTGGAGTGGTTCACCTCCGTGAGCCCCGGTTGGCCAGCCGAGGCGATCTCGGAGGCTCGCTTCCGGGGTAACCCCAACCTCGCCAGGCTCACCTGCATGGCAAGGGAGGTTCTTATCATAGTGGTATCTTGTCTCTCTGGCTAGTCTTGGTCTTCTTGATCTATACTTTGATCCTTGAAAGAACTGATCTCACGTGCTTTGATCTGATCTTGGTGCTTTAATCTTGTTCTTGGGCATGGGCACAGTCTGGACAAAGGACCTTGGGTTCGTTGCATCGATAGGAGCCCCCGGGCCTGGCTCGAATGCACTGCCGGGCATCACCGGGGTACGCCCTAACTAGTGCACAGGTGGGGGCGTAGAAGTGGCTGACGCCTTGAGATCTTCTTTGCTTATTCATTATGTGACGCCCCGAGACCGATGCGCGAGGTGTCTTCCAGTTATTCATTGTCGTTGCCATGTCATTCGCTTGCGTGTTGCATCTTGTCATGTCATCATGTGCATTGCACCATCATGTTCCCAAAACTTGCATCCGTCCCGTTCTCCTCGTTCTTTCCGTTGTCTGTTCTGAGCCCAGACACACTTGCACGCGCCCGCGGCACGTCCGAAATATTATTTTATAAGTGGCCATAAAATGTTCTCAAAATGGGTTGAAAGTTGGCATGCAGTGTTGTTATGTTGTTAGTAGGTCGCCTGCCAAGTTTAATCGCATTTGGAGTTCGTTTGATGCCCCAACGGATAATTATAGCGGCAATATAGTCGGTCTAATGTCAGACGTTTTCGGTCTCCGGGAACAGCTGCCGGGCTGCACTCATTCCCTCTCATCTCAGCCCAAACCTTCTCTTCACAGCCCACCAAATCCACCCTCCTACCGGAACCGTCGAATCACGATCGAAGCTCCAGAAGCCCCCAAAACCCCCTAACCCTAGCTCCTACCTTATATAAACCCCCTCCCTTCCAAATTTGGTCTACTCTAGCCTACACCTACCTTCTAGCCTCCCCCTCGGGGTCCCCGCAGCCGCCAGCCTCCTCCCTCCTCGATTTTAGCGCCAAACCACCCCGCCAACGCCAATTGTCGCCAGCCTAGAGGCCGCGCCGCCACCAGAGGCGTCGCCCCGGCCAACCGGGCGCCGCCACATCACCTACCCCGCTTCCCGCAGCCACTGGCAGTCCTCCATGTCGCCCCGGTCCTTTCCTCCACCGCGCCAGGCCCATTCGCGGCCCACCCGAGCCCATCTGGGCCTGGACGAGCTCCCCTCGTGCCCGCAGGCTCCCCGCATGCCCGAGCCGCTCCCTCCTCTATCCCGCTGGATCGAGGGAACAAGGAGTCCTGCCCCACCTCACCGGAGCTGCCTCCCCGCCAGCGAGCACCTTCACCAGGCCGCCTCCGCCGCCAGGTCACTGCCCCGCTCTCCTTCCTTCCCCTGCATGTCTCCTTCTCCTCCATTCTCATGTCTCCCTCTCTCCCGTTCTACAGGAGCCACACCAGCCATTGTTGAGCGCGAGCCGAGCTCGCCATCGCTGGATCTACACCACCGCCGCCGGAAACGGATGGATCAGGCGGATCCCGTCCGGATCCGGGCCTCCATGGTCTCCTCCGCGCCTCCTCGTCAGAGAGCCGTTCCCGCCGTCCGTCGCCCTGAACGTGGTTGTTGTCGCTGTTCTTCAGCAATGAGCGCATGCAGCCGCCCCATGTTGACCGTGCATTCGCCAAGCCGCAAAGTCCCAGCGTGCCTCTAGCCCAGTGCCAAGGCCCAGACCCGCACCGAGGCCCAGCCGAAGCCTGCCGGCCTCTCCCTCGCCACCGACTTGGGCTTGGCCCAGTGGTGAGCAGCCGCCCACCTCCCCCTGTGTAGTTGGGCCTGCCAGTTTCGGCCCATAGTATGTTTTTTTCCTGCGCTGCATTTTTAGCAATTATCCAAAGATTTGCTAGTTTTACAGTTTAGCCCTCAAACATCATGCATATCATCACTTAATAACCGTGCATCGGTTTAAAATGAATTATATATGTAACTTGACTAGAATTTCATCTAGTTTCATAATATCCAACTTTCATGCATGTTTGACATGTTTAAAATGTTGTTTGTTTAATTTTGCTCAAATGCCATGTTAAAATGTTTTAATTCATAACTAAATAACCGTAGCTCCAAACCTAACAAACTTTATATGTAAATGGGGTAGAAAAATGCCTATTTTAACATGGTGAACTTACTTTGCATGTTTAACAACTCTAAAATATGGTTTAGGGCAGATCAGTACCAAACCTAATATATGTATATGGGGATTTACCGGAATTGTTGTTTGTTGTTCCGGCCTCATTTAAACTTGCCTAGATAGGTAGTTTTATTTTGCTTCACCTCTTGCCATGCTTAACAACATTTAATATTGTTGGGTACATAAACGGGACAGAACTAAATAATTGATGTGGTGTTTCGTCAATATGCAACTCATTGCATATTGAGCTCCACTTAACTTGTAGTTTTGTTTGTGCACTTTGCCATGCCATTCTTCATTAAACCGGACATGCATCATACTTGGTTGTGCATCATGCCATGCTTATGCGATGGTTGTTTACTATGTTGTTTGCTTCTTTCCGGGCTGCTTCTCTCGTTAGCTTCGGTTCCATTCCGGAGTTGTGAGATCCGTTCGACTACGTCCGTTTGTCTTCTTCATGGACTCGTTCTTCTTCCTTGCGGGATCTCAGGCAAGATGACCATACCCTCGAAATCACTTCTATCTTTGCTTGCTAGTTGCTCACTCTATTGCTATGCCGCGATACCTACCACTTGCTATATCATGCCTCCCATATTGCCATGTCAAGCCTCTAACCCACCTTTCCTAGCAAACCGTTGTTTGGCTATGTTACCGCTTTTCCTAGCCCCTCTTATAGCGTTGCTAGTTGCAGGTGAAGATGAAGTTTGTTCCATGTTGGAACATGGATATTGTTGGGATATCATTATTATATCGTATTTACTTTAATGCATCTATATACTTGGTAAAGGGTGGAAGGCTCGGCCTTATGCCTGGTGTTTTGTTCCACTCTTGCCGCCCTAGTTTCCGTCATACCGGTGTTATGTTCCGTGATTTTGTGTTCCTTACGCGGTTGGGTGTTATGGGAACCCCTTGGCAGTTTGCTTTGAATAAAACTCCTCTAGCAAGGCCCAACCTTGGTTTTACCATTTGCCACCTAAGCCTTTTTCCCTTGGGTTATGCAGACTCAAGGGTCATCTTTATTTTAACCCCCCGGGCCAGTGCTTCTCTAAGTGTTGGTCCAACCTGAGCGATGTCCGGCGCCCCCTAGGCAACCAGGGTCTATGCCAACCCGATGTCTGGCTCATCCGGTGTGCCCTGAGAACGAGATATGTGCAGCTCCTATCGGGATTTTTCGGCACATCCAGGCGGCTTTGCTGGTCTTATTTTACCATTGTCGGAATGTCTTGTAACTGGGATTCCGAGTCTGATCGGGTCTTCCTGGGAGAAGGAATATCCTTCGTTGACTATGAGAGCTTGTGATGGGCTGAGTTGGGATACCCCTGCAGGGTTTTGAACTTTCTAAAGCCGTGCCCGCGGTTATGGGCAGATGGGAATTTGTTAATATCCGGTTGTAGAAAACTTGACACTTAACTTCATTTAAAATGAATCATCTGCTTGTGTAGCCGTGATGGTCTCTTTCTGGTGGAGTCCGGGAAGTGAACACGGTTCTTGTGTTATGCTTGAACATAAGTAGTTTCAGGATCACTTCTTGATCACTTCTAGTTCACGTCCGTGCATTGATTCTCTTATCGCTCTCTTTTGTGTAAGTTAGCCACCATATGATAGTGCTTGCTGCAGCTCCACCTCATTACCCCTTTCCTACCCATAAGCTTAAATAGTCTTGATCTCGCGGGTGTGAGATTGCTGAGTCCTCGTGGCTCATAGATACTTCCAAACAGTTGCAGGTGCCAATGATACTAGTGCAGGTGATGCAACCCAGCTCAAGTGGGAGCTCGATGAAGATCGTGTTCGTTGTGTTGTTCCGTTTCTAGTTGATTAGTAGTGGAGCCCAGTCGGGGCGATCGGGGATCTAGCATTTGGGGTTGTCTTTTTATTTATGTTGGTTCCGTAGTCGGACCTTGATTGTATTCTAGATGATGTATGATATTTATGTATTGTTTGAAGTGGAGATTGTAAGCCAACTCTTTATCCCGTTCTTATTCAGTACATGGGATGTGTAAAAATTACCCCTCTTGTGACATGCCTACCATGCGTTTATGCCTCTAAGTCGTGCTCCGACACGTGGGAGATATAGCCGCATCGTGGGTGTTACACATTACTTGAGACCGGGCCAGTTTCCGGTTTTTCCGTGCGTCGCGTAACGCCAATCGTGATGGGGCCACTCTGGTAATGGCTAGTGAATGACTTTAACGCATGGGCGAGTAACTGCCAATTCATACTTCCCACCACGTATGTTGCATGCATCAAGTGGGGTAGGTAACGGAGGCACGTGGTGTGGGAGAGCATCAAGGTAGGGGGGCTGCCTTCTTGAATTGGTGGAGGAGGGTGGCGGTTACCCGCCGTGGGATCGGCTCTCTTCCCCGACCTGCCTATAAAAGGAGGGGCGGGGGAGTAGCAGAGGCATTCATCCTCATATCCCTTCTCCTCCACCCTCTGCTTTCTACTGGTCCTGCTGAAGGGGGGAGCCCGGGGCCAGGCCCCGGGCCATAACTTGAGTTTTGCGATGTCGAATGCTCGTGCTGGTGCTTGGGGAGTTAGTCTGGTCCAGGTCCGGAGGCGGTGTGGTGGACGAATCATCCGCAGCGCAGGAGATATCAAGCTCTTCCATTGTGGTTGAATGCTTGTCTCTTCTGCCTCTGCCGGCCGTCTGACAGGGAGGGTGGCACCTTGCCGTGAGCCATTGCGGCTGCTACTTCTTGAGCTTGAGTTGGTTTTCCCTTGAAGAGGAAAGGGTGATGCAACAAAGTAGAGATAAGTATTTCCCACAGTTTGATAACCAAGGTATCAATCCAGTAGGAGACAACGCTCATGTCATTGAATACCTACACAAACAATCAAACAACTTGCACCCAACGTGATAAAGGGGTTGTCAATCCCTTCACGGTTACTTGCAGAAGTAAGATCCGATAGAGATAGAAAAAAGTAAACAAACGGTAAAGTACATATTTTTGGTATTTTTCTTTTATAGACTGGAAAGTCAAAGATTCCAAAAAGACTAGATCGGAAACTAAAATTGTAGATCGGAAACTTATATGATGGAAAATAGACCCCGGGGCCATAGGTTTCACTAGAGGCTTCTCTCAAGATAGAAAATAGTATGGTGGGTGAACAAATTACTGCTGAGCAATTGATAGAAAAGCGCAAAGTTATGACCATATGTAAGGCAATGATCATGAATATAGGCATCACGTCCGTGTCAAGTAGACCAGAACGATTCTGTATCTACTACTATTACTCCACACGTCAACTATCCAGGATGCATCTAGAGTATTAAGTTCATAAAGAATGGAGTAACGCAATAAGCAAGATGACATGATGTAGAGGAATTAACTCAAGCAATATGATGAAACCCCCATATTTTTATCCTTGGTGGCAATAATACAATACGTGCCTTGCTGCCCCTACTGTCACTGGGAAAGGACACTGCAATATTGAACCCAAAGCTAAGCACTTCTCCTATTGCAAGAAAAACCAATCTAGTTGGCCAAACCAAACTGATAGTTCGAAGGGAATTACAAAGATATCAATGTTGGGGAACGTAGTAATTTCAAAAAAATTCCTACGCACACGCGAGATCATGGTGATGCATAGCAACGAGAGGGAAGAGTATCGTCCACATACCCTCGTAGACCGTAAGCAGAAGCGTTATGAGAACGTGGTTGATGTAGTCGAACGTCATCACGATTCGACCAATCCAAGTACCGAACGCACGACACCTCCGAGTTCAGCACACGTTCAGCTCGATGACGTCCCACGAACTCTGATCCAGTAGAGCTTCACAGGAGAGTTCCGTTAGCACGACAGCGTGTTGACGGTGATGATGTTGCTACCGACGCAGGGCTTCGCCTAAGCACTGCTACGATATGATCGAGGTGGATTATGGTGGAGGGGGGCACCGCACACGGCTAAGGGATCAATGATCAACTTGTGTATCTAGAGGTTCCCCTGCCCCCGTATATAAAGGAGTGGAGGAGGGGGAGGGCTGGCCCTCTCTAGGGCACGCCATGGGGAGTCCTACTCCCACCGGGAGTAGGATTCCCCCCTTTCCAACTTGGAGTAGGAGAGGGAAGGAAGAGGAAGGAGGAAGGAAGGAAAGGGGGGGCCGCCCCCTCCCAATTCGGATTGGGCTTGGGGGGGGGCACCTCCCTTGCTCCTTTCCACTAAAGTCCAATAAGGCCCATATACGTCCCGGGGGGTTCCGATAACCTCCCGGTGCTCCGGTATATTTCCGATCTCACTCGGAACCATTCCGGTGTCCAAATATAGTCGTCCAATATATCAATCTTTATGTCTCAACCATTTCGAGACTCCTCATCATGTCTGTGATCATATCCGGGACTCCGAACTACCTTCGGTACATCAAAACACAAAAACTCATAATACGATCATCACCGAACTTTAAGCGTGCGGACCCTACGGGTTCGAGAACTATTTAGACATGACCGAGACACGTCTCTTGTCAATAACCAATAGCGGAACCTGGATGCTCATATTGGCTCCCACATATTCTATGAAGATCTTTATCGGTCAAATCGCATAACAACAAACGTTGTTCCCTTTGTCATCGGTATGTTACTTGCCCGAGATTCAATCGTCGGTGTCTCAATACCTAGTTCAATCTCATTACCGCAAGTCTCTTTACTCGTTCCGTAATGCACTATCCCATAACTAACTCTTTAGTTGCATTGCTTGCAAGGCTTATAGTGATGTGCATTACCGAGAGGGCCCAGAGATACCTCTCCAACAATCGGATTGACAAATCCTAATCTCGATCTATGCCAACTCAACAAGTACCATCGGAGACACCTGTAGAGCACCTTTATAATCACCGGTTACGTTGTGACATTTGGTAGCACACAAAGTGTTCCTCCGGTAATCGGGAGTTACATAATCTCATAGTCATAGGAACATGTATAAGTCATGAAGATAGCAATAGCAGCAAACTAAACGATCATCATGCTAAGCTAACGGAATGGGTCAAGTCAATCACATCATTCTCTAATGATGTGATCCCGTTAATCAAATGAAAACTCATGTCTATGGCTAGGAAACTTAACCATCATTGATTCAATGAGCTAGTCAAGTAGAGGCATACTAGTGACACTTTGTTTGTCTATGTATTCACACATGTATTATGTTTCTGGTTAATACAATTCTATCATGAATAATAAACACTTATCATGATATAAGGAAATACATAATAACTTTATTATTGCCTCTAGGGCATATTTCCTTTAGTCTCCCACTTGCACTAGAGTCAATAATCTAGATTACACAATAATGATTCTAACACCCAAGGAGTCTTGGTGCTGATCATGTTTTGCTCGTGAGAGATGCTTAGTCAACTGGTCTGCAACGTTCAGATCCGTATGTATCTTGCAAATGTCTATGTCTCCCACCTGGACTTGATCCCGGATGGAGTTGAAGCGTCTCTTGATGTGCTTAGTTCTCTTGTGAAATCTGGATTCCTTTGCCAAGGCAATTGCACCAGTATTGTCACAAAAGATTTTCATTGGACCCGATGCAATAGGTATGACACCTAGATCGGATATGAACTCCTTCATCCAGACTCCTTCATTTGCTGCTTCCGAAGCATCAATGTACTCCTCTTCACACGTAGATCCTGCCATGACGCTTTGTTTAGAACTGCTCCAACTAACAGCTCCACCGTCCAATATAAACACGTATCCAGTTTGCGATTTAAAATCGTCCGGATCAGTATCAAAGCTTGCATTGACGTAACCATTTACGACGAGCTCTTTGTCACCTCCATAAACGAGAAACATATCCTTAGTACTTTTCAGGTATTTCAGGATGTTCTTGACCGCTGTCCGTGATCCACTCCTGGATTACTTTGGTGCCTCCCTGCTAAACTAATACCAAGGCACACATCAGGTCTGGTACATAGCATTGCATACATGGTAGAGCCTATGGCTGAAGCATAGGGAACATCTTTTATTTTCTCTCTATCTTCTGCAGTGGTCGGGCATTGAGTCTTACTCAACTTCACACCTTGTAACACAGGCAAGAACCCTTTCTTTGCTTGATCCACTTTGAACTTCTTCAAAACTTTGTCAAGGTATGTACGTTTTGAAAGTCCAATTAAGTGTCTTGATCTATCTCTATAGATCTTGATGCCCAATATGTAAGCAACTTCACCGAGGTCTTTCATTGAAAAACTCTTATTCAAGTATCCTTTTATGCTATCTAGAAATTCTACATCATTTCCAATCAACAATATGTCATCCACATACAATATTAGAAATGCTACAGAGCTCCCACTCACTTTCTTGTAAATACATGCTTCTCCAAAAGTCTGTATAAAACCATATGCTTTGATCACACTATCAAAGCGTTTATTCCAACTCCGAGAGGCTTGCACCAGTCCATAAATGGATCACTAGAGCTTGCACACTTTGTTAGCACCTTTTGGATCGATAAAACCTTCAGGTTGCATCATATACAACTCTTCTTCCAGAAATCCATTCAGGAATGCAGTCTTTACATCCATTTGCCAAATTTCATAATCATAAAATGCGGCAATAGCTAACATGATTCGGACGGACTTAAGCATCGCTACGGGTGAGAAGGTCTCATCATAGTCAACTCCTTGAACTTGTCGAAAACCTTTCACAACAAGTCGAGCTTTGTAGACAGTAATATTACCATCAGCGTCTGTCTTCTTCTTGAAGATCTATTTATTCTTGCTGGCTTGCCGATCTCGGGAAAGTCAACCAAAGTCCACACTTTGTTCTCATACATGGATCCCATCTCAGATTTCATGGCCTCAAGCCATTTTGTGGAATCTGGGCTCATCATCGCTTCCCCGTAGATCGTAGGTTCATCATGGTCTAGTAACATGACCTCCAGAACAGGATTACCGTACCACTCTGGTGCGGATCTTACTCTGGTTGACCTACGCGTTCTGGTAGTAACTTGATCTGAAGTTTCATGATCATCATCATTAGCTTCCTCACTAATTGGTGTAGGTGTCACATAAACCGATTTTTGTGATGAACTAGTTTCCAATAAAGGAGCAGGTACAATTACCTCATCATGTTCTACTTTCCTCCCACTCACTTGTTTCGAGAGAAACTCCTTCTCTAGAAAGGATCCATTCTTAGCAACAAAAGTCTTGCCTTCGGATCTGTGATAGAAGGTGTACCCAACAGTCTCCTTTGGGTATCCTATGAAGACACATTTCTCCGATTTGGGTTCGAGCTTATCAGGTTGAAGCTTTTTCACATAAGCATCACAACCCCAAACTTTAAGAAACAACAACTTTGGTTTCTTGCCAAACCATAGTTCATAAGGAGTCGTCTCAACGGATTTAGATGGTGCCCTTTTAAACATGAATGCAGCCGTCTCTAAAGCATAACCCCAAAACGATAGCGGTAAATCAGTAAGAGACATCATTGATCGCACCATATCTAGTAAAGCACGACTACGACATTCGGACACACCATTACGCTGTGGTGTTCTACGTGGCGTGAGTTGCGAAACTATTCTGCATTGTTTCAAATGAAGACCAAACTCGTAACTCAAATATTCTCCTCCACGATCAGATCGTAGAAACCTTATTTTCTTGTTACGATGATTTTCCACTTCACTCTAAAATTCTTTGAACTTTTCAAATGTTTCAGACTTATGTTTCATCAAGTAGATATACCCATATCTGCTCAAATCATCTATGAAGGTGAGAAAATAACGATACCCGCCGCGAGCCTCAATATTCATCGGACCACATACATCAGTATGTATGATTTCCAATAAATCTGTTGCTCACTCCATAGTTCCGGAGAACGGTGTTTTAGTCATCTTCCCATGAGGCACGGTTCGCAAGTACCAAGTGATTCATAATCAAGTGATTTCAAAAGTCCATCAGAATGGAGTTTCTTCATGCATTTTATACCAATATGACCTAAACGGCAGTGCCACAAATAAGTTGCGCTATCATTATCAAGTCTGCATCTTTTAGCTTCAATACTATGATTATGTGTATCTCCACTATCGAGATTCAAAAAGAATAGATCACTCTTTAAGGGTGCATGACCATAAAAGATATTACTCATATAAATAGAAAAACCATTATTCTCTGATTTAAATGAATAACCGTCTCGCATAAAACAAGATCCAGATATAATGTTCATGCTTAACACTGGCACCAAATAACAATTATTCAGGTCTAATACTAATCCCGAAGGTAGATGTTGAGGTAGCGTGCCGACTACGATCACATCGACTTTGGAACCATTTCCCACGCGCATCATCACCTCGTCCTTTGCCAATCTTCGCTTAATTCGCAGTCCCTGTTTCAAGTTGCAAATATTACCAACAGAACCAATATCAAATACCCAGGTACTACTGCGAGAATTAGTAAGGTACACATCAATAACATGTATATCACATATACCTTTGTTCACCTTGCCATCCTTCTTATCCGCCAAATACTTGGGGCAGTTCCGCTTCCAGTGACTAGTCTGTTTGCAGTAGAAGCACTCAGTTTCAGGCTTAGGTCTAGACTTGGGTTTCTTCTATTGAGCAACAACTTGTTTGCCACTCTTCTTGAAGTTCCCCTTCTTCTTCCCTTTACCCTTTTTCTTGAAACTGGTGTTCTTGTTAACCATCAACACTTGATGCTCCTTCTTGATTTGTACCTCCGCAACATTTAGCACTGTGAAGAGCTCGGGAATTGTTTTATTCATCCCTTGCATGTTATAGTTCATCACGAAGCTCTTGTAGCTTGGTAGCAGTGATTGAAGAACTCTGTCAATGACACTATCAATAGGAAGATTAACTCCCAGTTGAGTCAAGTGGTCATGGTACCCAGACATTCTGAGTATATGTTCACTGACAGAACTATTCTCCTCCATCTTGCAGCTGTAGAACTTATTGGAGACTTCATATCTCTAAATCCGGGTATTTGCTTGAAATATTAACTTCAACTCCTGGAACATCTCATATGCTCCATGACGTTCAAAACGTCGTTGAAGTCCCGGTTCTAAGACGTAAAGCATGGCACAGTGAACTATCGAGTAGTCATCAGATTTGCTCTGCCAGACGTTCATAACATCTGGTGTTGCTCCTGCACCAGGTTTGGCACTTAGCGGTGCTTCCAGGACGTAATTCTTCTCTGCAGCAATGAGGATAATCCTCAAGTTACGTACCCAGTCAGTGTAATTGCTACCATCATCTTTCAACTTTGCTTTCTCAAGGAATGCATTAAAATTCAACGGAACAAGAGCACGGGCCATCTATCTAAAACAACATAGACATGCAAAATACTATCAGGTACTAACTTTCATGATAAATTAAAGTTCAGTTAATCAAATTATCAAAGAACTCCCAGTTAGATAGACATCCCTCTAATCATCTAAGTGATTACGTGATCCATATCAACTAAACCATGTCCGATCATCACGTGAGATGGAGTAGTTTTCAATGGTGAACATCACTATGTTGATCATATCTACTATATGATTCATGCTCGACTTTTCGATCTCAGTGTTCCGAGGCCATATCTGCATATGGTCGGCTCGTCAAGTTTAACTTGAGTATTCCGTGTGTGCAAAACTGCCTTGCACCCGTTGTATTTGAACGTAGAGCTTATCACACCCGATCATCACGTGGTGTCTCAGCACGAAGAACTTTCGCAATGGTGCATACTCAGGGAGAACACTTATACCTTGAAATTTAGTGAGAGATCATCTTATAATGCTACCGTCGATCTAAGCAAAATAAGATGCATAAAAGATAAACATCACATGCAATCAATATAAGTGATATGATATGGCCATCATCATCTTGTGCTTGTGATCTCCATCTCCGAAGCACCGTCATGATCACCATCGTCACCGGCGCGACACCTTGATCTCCATCATAGCATCGTTTTCGTCTCGCCAACTATTGCTTCTACGAGTATCGCTACCGCTTAGTGATAAAGTAAAGCAATTACAGGGAGATTGCATTGCATACAATAAAGCGACAACCATATGGCTCCTGCCAGTTGCCGTTAACTCGGTTACAAAACATGATCATCTCATAAAAAAATATAGCATCATGTCTTGACCATATCACATCACAACATGCCCTGCAAAAACAAGTTAGACGTCCTCTACTTTGTTGTTGCAAGTTTTTACGTGGCTGCTATGGGCTGAGCAAGAACCGTAATTACCTACGCATAAAAAACCACAACGATATTTCGTCAAGTTAGTGTTGTTTTAACCTTCAACAAGGACCGGGCGTAGCCACACTCGGTGTAACACCCCGTATGTAACCTGCCATATTTGTATTCCAACTCTTGCCATTTCCGGCACCAAGTTATCTTATTTCCTCGTTGTCGGGTTTTTGTCTTCGTGTGCTTTTGTCTTTGTCATGCATCTCATATCATGTCATCATGTCCATTGCGTTTGCATACGTGCTCATCTCATGCATCCGAGCTTTTTCCCCGTTGTTCGTTTTGCATTCCGGCGCACCTATGTCCTCCGGTGTCCCTTTCTACCTCTTTTCGTGTGCGGGTATTAAACATTCTCGGATTGGACCAAGACTTGCCAAGCGGCCTTAGTTTACTACCGGTAGACCGCCTGTCAAGTTTCGTGCCATTTGGACTTCGTTTGATACTCCAACGGTTAAACCGAGGAGCCGAAAAGGCCTCGTGTGTGTTGCAGCCCAACACCCCTCCTAAGTGGCCCAAAACCCACCTAAACCTCCTCCATCATCTAGATCGTTCGATCACGATCACGTGGCCGAAAACCATGCTCAATTTGGAGCCTCCTAGCTCCTCCTACCTATAAAAGGCACCTCCACCGAAATTTTCGGATCAATCCACCCCCCTAACCCTAGCCCCGCTCCCCATCCGCGCGCCGGACGTGTCTGTCCGCGCCGGACGCCTCGCCGCCGCCGTCCGCGCCCAACCGGGGCTGCCATGTGTCCCCGCCGGGTCTCCCCCACCGCCGGCCCGCTCGGCCCAAGGCGGGCCCACCCCGGCCTGGCGCGCCCGCTGCCACCTACCGCGCCGCCCTGCGCCTCCTCACCGCCCGCGCTCCGTCGCGCCTCGACCCCGCCGCCTGTCAGCCGCCGCGCCGCCGCCTGCCACCCTCGCCGGCGACCGCCGCCCGCGCGCCGCCTCGCTGCTCCGGCTGCGTCGCTCGGCCGCGCCGTCCTGCCGCGGCCACCGCCGCCCTCATCGCCCTCACCGTCTCATGCCGCGCCGGCGAGCTCCGTCCGACGCGCCCAAGTCCGGCGAGTTCGTCTACTCCGGTGAACAGTGTCCTCCGGCGATCCTCGAACCCCGTGCCATGAACCCTAGATCTGATCTGGGTGAGGGGTTGACTTTTTGCTCCGTTTCAGTAATTTTATGCATTCTTCATCGCATCATATCTCATCATCCGTGGCTCCGTTTTGGGCATGTAGCATATGGAATTGTTTGTCGCGACGAGTACTTCATTTCATCTCATTGCATCATGTTCATTTGAGCTCATCTTGATGCCCTAAATGCTGTTGCAAGAGTGCTAGTTTCTGTTAGTTTCATATTCATATCAGTAATTGGACATTTGTCTTTTTTGCCATGATTTATGTGTGCCTCCTATGATCTTGAACCCTACATGAGTTTTGAAGTATGCCATTCCTTCTTTACAGGCGTGTATGCCATGTATTTTTTTGATCTCTGTGGTGACTAGCACAAGCATGAAAAGTAGCTCTCGTAATGTTGCTGATTTCAGGGACTTAGAAATCTTCTAAGTCTTTGCCTTGTTAATATTTTTATGCCATGTATTCATGTTGCTACAGAGTGATCCATGCCTCTTTTGAGCATGTCCAGTAAGGATCATTTTGAGATATTGTTGTGCTCTATCCATCCATGTATTTTTTTGAAATTATGGAGCACCCTAGCTTCCTGATGTTAAATTCCTGACTTGATGTTATTTTCACTAAGTCTGTAACCTCATATCTTTTGCACTTTTGCCATGCTTGTTTGAACCTGCTATTGAGTTAATTAGCCGTAGCTCGGTGTTTATATTTTGTCAAGCATCTTGAGTGGATCCCTGCCATGTATTTGTTGCTATGTTTGGGTACAATAGCTTGTTGTTCTTGATGCATTTAGATGGCCTCGTGCTGTTAATCGCAGATCGGTGCCATATTTGTTTTGCTTGTCATTTGCAAACCGTGCATCCGATTCCGGTGATCTTTATATCGATTTCGACCGAAATCAACTCCTCTTTCCAGTGGAACTATTGGTTTTCCAAGTTGAGGCCAGGTTCACTCAGTACTTTCCGAAGCATGCATATGCATCGCATATCGCGTCCCGCATATCATGTCATGTTTTGCATCATGTTTGCTTGTGCATTGCACGTGGTTGATTGTGTCTCCCTTTGCTTGTGTTCTTGCTTTCGGTAGAGCCGGGAGACGAGTACGTGATTGAGGAGCCCGTTGAGTACGTTTACGAGGATCAAGCTAACGTCAACTCAGAGAACTTTGCAGGCAAGATGACCATACCCTCGAAATCACTTCTATCTTTACTTGCTAGATGCTCTCTCTTTTGCTATGCCTATGCTACGATACCTACCACTTTCTTATCATGCCTCCCATATTGCCATGTCAAACCTCTAACCCACCTTGTCCTAGCAAACCGTTGTTTGGCTATGTTACCGCTTTGCTCAGCCCCTCTTATAGCGTTGCTAGTTGCAGGTGAAGTTTGGAGTTTCTTCCTTGTTGGAGCATGTTTATTGTTGGAATATCATTATTATATCTTGTCTATTTTAATGCACCTATATACTTGGTAAAGGGTGGAAGGCTCGACCTTATGCCTGGTGTTTTGTTCCACTCTTCCCGCCCTAGTTTCCATCATACCGGTGTTATGTTCCTTGATTTTGCGTTCCTTACACGGTTGGGTTATAATGGGAACCCCTTGACAGTTCGCCTTGAATAAAACTCCTCCAGCAAGGCCCAACCTTGGTTTTACCATTTGCCACCTAGCCTCTTTTCCCTTAGGTTTCCGGAGCCCGAGGGTCATCTTTATTTTAAACCCCCGGGCCAGTGCTCCTCTGAGTGTTGGTCCAAAATAGAGCCACTTGCAGCACCACCTCGGGGAAACTTGAGGGTTGATTTTAGTTGTGCGTAGTGTTCATCCGGTGTGCCTCGAGAATGAGATATGTGCAGCTCCTATCGGGATTTGTCGGCACAGCGGGTGGTCTTGCTGGACTTGTTTTACCATTGTCGAGATGTCTTGTAACCGGGATTCCGAGTCTGATCGGATTGTCTTGGGAGAAGGAATATCCTTCATTGACCGTGAGAGCTTGTGATGGGCTAAGTTGGGACACCCCTGCAGGGATTTGATCTTTCGAAAGCCGTGCCTACCGTTATGGACAGATGGGAATTTGTTGATGTCCGGTTGTAGAAAACCTTAATCTTAATTTAATTAAAATGAATCAACAGAGTGTGTGGCCGTGATGGTCTCTTTTCGGCAGAGTCCGAGAAGAGAACACGGTCTCATGTTATGCTTGAACGTAGGTTGTTCTAGGATCACTTCTTAATCATAGTTTCTCGACCGTGCCTTTGCCTCCTCTTCTCGCTCTCTTTTGCGTATGTTAGCCACCATATATGCTAGTTGCTTGCTGCAGCTCCACCTCATACCTTTTACCCTTCCTATAAGCTTAAATAGTCTTGATCGCGAGGGTGTGAGATTGCTGAGTCCCCATGACTCACAGATTACTTCCAAAACCAGATGCAGGGACCGATGATACCGCTCCAGGTGATTCGACTGAGCTCAAGTGGGAGTTCGATGAGGACTCAGGATGATACTACATTTTCTTTCCAGACGATCAGTAGTGGTGCCCAGTTGCGGCGATCAGGAACTTTGTCGCATTTGGGGTTGTTCTTTATTTTGGTTCCGTAGTCGGACCTTGATTGTATCTAGATGAATGTAATGATATTTATGCTATTGTGTGACGTGGCGAGTGTAAGCCAACTATGTACCTCTTTTTCCTTTTTCATTACATGGGTTGTGTGAAGATTACCTCACTTGCGACATTGCTTACAATGCGGTTATGCCTCTAAGTCGTTCTTCGGCACGTGGGAGATATAGCCGCATCATGGGCGTTACAAGTTGGTATCAGAGCCTTCCCCGACTTAGGAGCCCCCCTGCTTGATCGAATCATTGGCGTTGTTGAGTCTAGAAAAATGTTTTGAGTCATTTAGGATTATATATATCGGAGAGTAGGATTCTTTTTACTCCTCAGTCCCTTCGTCGCTCTGGTGAGGCATCATGACGTAGTGTTTTGACTCTTCTCTTCTCAAATTTCACGGGTATCTTGGAATCGTTCCGATGGTTTTGTGATGAGAACATTGTTCTTGGTGCCTCCATACATTTAGGGGTTGTGGCAGTGTCCCGGGGAGTTGAGCTCCGAGGTGTTGTCGTCACAATTTTATCGTTACAATTCTGGAATACCTGAGTTTCGCTGACATCAAAATCTCTTTTATGCAGTTGTTGGTGAGATAACCTCGACGCCACCCAGTACTGGGGCGGGAGTTTGGGAGTATCGCCATAACTCGTATAACGGATGCTTTTCGAAGGTTGAGGTAAATGATTTCTGAAGGTTTCTTGGTTATGTGTTGAAGGATGGATACAACTAGATGTAGGATTTACTAGCTTTGGGTGAGATATTATGCTTCCCCTGTATCCCCAACACCTAATTGCATAACCGGGAGAATTTCGGGAGTTTCATAGGTGGGAATTCATGTAGCTCTAGTATTTCTTCCGCGAATATTTGGTTTGTGATTGGGTAATCCTTACCAAGTATTTTTTCATGTCCGTACCTTGTTGTTTTATTCTTCTACCTCTATCTAAGTGGCTTCTCAATTTATGGAAGTGTGATCATTTCTATTGGAATTCATTCGTTCATTTTGTTCGGATGTTAAGACTATATGTTGCAATTTCGATCCATTTGATTCAGCTTGAATATATGTCTGTCAAGATGCTAACGGATGTCACCCTCTTCAGGATGGCTCCTCCAACGCGTTAGAATCCTGAACTGCTGCCACCACCTCCACCTTCGGAGGCATGGCAAGCTGTGATGGCTGCTACCAATGCAAACACACAGATGCTCATGCAACTCTTGCAAGAGCGCAACCAAGGAAATCAAGGCCATGGCAACAATCAGAATCAGTTTGCTACACTCAACCAGTTCCTCGCAAACCAGCCAAATACCTTCAATAACTGTGTCGAGGCCACAGACGCTGATGATTGGCTCGTGGATATCTGCAAGCATTTCGAGTGCAGCAACGTCAGGCCTGAGGACTTTGTCTAGTTTTCTTCGTTCCAACTCAAAGACCAAGCTGCAGAGTGGTATCAGCACTACAAAGATTCCAGAGGAGGTCGTGTGATTACCTGCGATGAATTCCATCAAGACTTCAAAGCTCACCACATTCCTCAGAGTGTTGTTGAGAGCAAGCGTGAGGAGTTCCGCAATCTGAAGCAAGGTAGCTTGTCTATTTACCAGTACAACATCATGTTCCAGAAGCTCACCCGTTTCGCTAAGCAAGACGTCCCTGACGAGAAGAGCATGATTTATTAGTTCAGAGGTGGCCTCAGAGAAGATCTCCAGCTAGCTCTCGTGCTTTTTGAGCCGCAGAAGTACGATGAGTTTTACAACATGGCACTGAAACAAGAGACTGCTCAGCTCAAGTGCGATGCTTCCAAGAAGCGAGTCAGGGATGCAACTCCTTCTTCTTCAACTCAAGTGGCTACTAAGCAGCAAAAGTATTGGTTGTCTCCTCCTCCGTTCCGTCAGCCTTATCAGCAGAAGAGCAAAGGTGGCAATGGATCATCCCACCCACCCAACCCAGGCTTAGAACAAGACTTCGTCTCATGCTCCGAGATCAAGTGCTCCGTATCACCGTCCGCTCTCGGAGGTCACGTGCAACAAGTGTCAGCAGAAGGGTCACTATGCCAACAAATGCTTCAATCAGAGGCGTCTTCCTCCTCCTCCTCCTCCTGTGAGATCTGCCAGTACCACAGTGGTCAAGCACAATCCCAAGCACGCCAAGGTCAACATGATGAATGCAGCTCAGGCAGAGGACTCGTCAGAAGTTATCATGGGTAACCTTCCTGTTAATGATGTTCCTGCAAAAGTTCCTTTTGACACTGGTGCATCGCTTTCTTTTATTTCAAGACCATTTGTTACCAAGCATGAATTTGTGACCGAAAAGATTCCTTTCCCGTTGAAGATTGTGTCCCCGGGAAAGCAAATGACATCTAACAATCGCGTCCTGGATGTTACTATCACATTGGGCGACTATAAGTTTCTGTCCTCTCCAGTGGTCCTTGGTAACTCGGATATTGATCTTATTCTCGGAATGTACTGGCTTTCTAAACACAAGGCCAGCTTGATTGTGCTGCCAGGCAGATTCAATTAACACATTCGTCTGAGGATGTAATCGTCTTTGCTGCTTGTGATGATACCATTCGACTTTTTTTTCTCAACAAGAAGGGTGAGCTAGATGCCATCTCTCAGATTCCAGTCGTTTGTGAATATCAAGACGTATTTCCAGAAGATCTTCCAGGAATGCCTCCGCACCGGCAAGTTGAATTCGTCATCGATCTTGAGCCTGGAATGGAACCTGTTTGCAAACGTCCTTACAAGCTTGGACCTGAAGAGTTGAAGGAGCTGAAGAAGCAACTCAATGAACAAGAGCTTATGGGTCTCATCCGACCAAGTTCTTCTCCATGGGGTTGTGGAGTTCTTTTTGTCAAGAAGAAGGATGGATCGGACCGACTTTGTGTCGACTACCGTCCATTGAACAAGAAGACTATAAAGAACAAGTACCCACTTCCCAACATCAATGAGCTTTCTGAACAACTCAAAGGTGCTCAAGTATTCTCCAAGCTTGATCTCCGTATGGGTTATCATCAGATTCACATTCGTGAAGAATATATCCCCAAGAAAACATTCAGAACATGCTTTGGTTCTTATGAATACACTGTCATGTCTTTCGGCCTTGTCAACACCCCTCCAACGTTCTCTCGCATGATGAACTTCATCTTCAACGCCTACATAAATGACTTCGTCTTGGTCTACCTCGATGACATTTTGGTCTTTTCCAAGAACAAGGAGGATCATGCCAAGCATTTGAGATTGGTGCTGGATAAACTCAGAGAACATTAGTTCTATGCGAAGTTTTCAAAGTGCGAATTTTGGCTCGATGAGGTTCTCTACCTTGGGCATATTATCTCTGCCAAAGGCATAGCTGTTAATCCTGAGAAGGTGTCTGCAATTGTGAATTGGGAACCGCCTCAGAATGTGAAGCAATTCCGCAACTTCCTTGGGCTCGCAAGCTATTGTCGAAGGTTCATTGAGAACTTCTCAAAGATCGCAAAGCCTATTTCCAACCTACTCCAGAAGCATGTGAAGTACGTCTGGTCGCCTGAATGTGACATCGCTTTCAACACCCTAAAAGAGAAGTTAGTCACTGCTCCAGTTCCGACTCCTCCTGATGAATCCAAACCCCTTGATAGTTCGCCTTGAATAAAACTCCTCCAGCAAGGCCCAACCTTGGTTTTACCATTTGCCACCTAGCCTCTTTTCCCTTGGGTTTCCGGAGCCCGAGGGTCATCTTTATTTTAAACCCCCGGGCCAGTGCTCCTCTGAGTGTTGGTCCAAAATAGAGCCACTTGCAGCGCCACCTCGGGGAAACTTGAGGGTTGGTTTTAGTTGTGCGTAGTGTTCATCCGGTGTGCCCCGAGAACGAGATATGTGCAGCTCCTATCGGGATTTGTCGGCATAGCGGGTGGTCTTGCTGGACTTGTTTTACCATTGTCGAGATGTCTTGTAACAGGGATTCCGAGTCTGATCAGATTGTCTTGGGAGAAGGAATATCCTTCGTTGACCGTGGGAGCATGTGATGGGCTAAGTTGGGACACCCCTGCAGGGGTTTGATCTTTCGAAAGCCGTGCCCACGGTTATGGGCAGATGGGAATTTGTTAATGTCCGGTTGTAGAAAACCTTAATCTTAATTTAATTAAAGTGAATCAACAGAATGTGTGGCCGTGATGGTCTCTTTTCGGCGGAGTCCAGGAAGAGAACACGGTCTCGTGTTATGCTTGAACGTAGGTTGTTCCAGGATCACTTCTTGATCATAGTTTCTCGACCGTGCCTTTGCCTCCTCTTCTCGCTCTCTTTTGTGTATGTTACCCACCATATATGCTAGTTGCTTGCTGCAGCTCCACCTCATACCTTTTACCCTTCCTATAAGCTTAAATAGTCTTGATCACGAGGGTGTGAGATTGCTGAGTCCCTGTGACTCACAAATTACTTCCAAAACCAGATGTAGGGACCGATGATACCGCTCCAGGTGATTCGACTGAGCTCAAGTGGGAGTTCAATGAGGACTCAGGACGATACTACGTTTCCTTTCCAGACGATCCGTAGTGGTGCCCAGTTGGGGTGACCAGGAACTTTGTCGCATTTGGGGTTGTTCTTTATTTTGGTTCTGTAGTCGGACCTTGATTGTATCTGGATGAATGTAATGATATTTATGCTACTGTGTGACGTGGCGAGTGTAAGCCAACTATGTACCTCCTTTTCCTTTTTCATTACATGGGTTGTGTGAAGATTACCTCACTTGAGACATTGCTTACAATGCGGTTATGCCTCTAAGTCGTGCTTCGACACGTGGGAGATATAGCTGCATCATGGGCGTTACAATCGGTTCAACTAAAGTTGGAGAAACTGACACCCGCCAGCCACCTGTGTGCAAAGCACGTCGGTAGAACCAGTCTTGTATAAACGTACGCGTAATTCGGATTGGGCTTTGGGGGGGGGCGCCACGTCCCTTGCTCCTTTCCCCTCATTTCCACTAAAGCCCAATAAGGCCCATATACCTCCCGGGGGGTTCTGATGACCTCCCGGTGCTCCAGTATATTCCCGATCTCACCCGGAACCATTCCGGTGTCCAAATATAGTTGTCCAAAATATCGATCTTTATGTCTCGACCATTTTGAGACTCCTCGTCATGTCCGTGATCATATCCGGGACTCCGAACTACCTTCGGTACATCAAAACACAAAAACTCATAATACGATCGTCACCGAAATTTAAGCGTGCGGACCCTACGGGTTCGAGAACTATGTAGACATGACCGAGACACGTCTCTGGTCAATAACCAATAGCGGAACCTGGATGCTCATATTGGCTCCCACATATTCTATGAAGATCTTTATCAGTCAAACTGCATAACGACATACGTCGTTCCCTTTGTCATCAGTATGTTACTTGCCCGAGATTCGACCGTCGGTGTCTCAATACCTAGTTCAATCTCGTTACCGGCAAGTCTCTTTACTCATTCTATAATGCACTATCCCACAACTAACTCTTTAGTCGCATTGCTTGCAAGGCTTATAGTGATGTGCATTACCGAGAGGGCCCAGAGATACCTCTTCGACAATTGGAGTGACAAATCCTAATCTCGATCTATCCAACTCAACAAGTACCATCGGAGACACCTGTAGAGCACCTTTATAATCACCCAGTTACGTTGTGACATTTGGTAGCACACAAAGTGTTCCTCCGGTAATCGGGATTTGCATAATCTCATAGTCATAGGAACATGTATAAGTCATGAAGATAGCAATAGCAGCAAACTAAACGATCATCGTGCTAAGCTAACGGAATGGGTCAAGTCAATCACATCATTCTCTAATGATGTGATCTCGTTAATCAAATGACAACTCATGTCTACGGCTAGGAAACTTAACCATCTTTGATTCAACGAGCTAGTCAAGTAGAGGCATACTAGTGACACTTTGTTTGTCTATGTATTCACACATGTATTATGTTTCCGGTTAATACAATTCTAGCATGAATAATAAACATTTATCATGATATAAGGAAATAAATAATAACTTTATTATTGCCTCTAGGGCATATTTCCTTCAATCAAATCATTCATAAAACAATTCAGAGAAGATTCAAATAATATTCATAGATAAGTTGATCATAAATCCACAATTCATCGGATCTCGGCAAACACACCGCAAAAGAGTATTACATTGGATAGATCTCCAAGAACATCGAGGAGAACATGGTATTGAGAATCAAACAGAGATAATAAGCCATCTAGCTACTAGCTATGGACCCGTAGGTATGTGGCAAACTACTCACCCTTCATTGAAAGGGCAATAGAGTTGCTGTAGAAGCCCTCTGTGTCAAATCCCCCTCCGGCAGGGTGCTGGAAAAGGTCCCTAGATGGGATCTCACGAGTACTGATGGTTGCGGCAGTGAAAAAGTGTTTTCGTGGATGCCTCTGTTGGTTTGGGGATATATGGGAATATATAGGCGAAAGAATTAGGTTAGATGGTGCACGAGGGGCACACAAGGGTGGGGGGTGCGCCCTATCCCCCTGGGCATGCCCTCTGTACTTGTGGCCGCCTCGTGGCTCCTCCGACTTCATCTCCAAGTCTCCTGGTCCAAGAAAAATCATCATGAAGGTTTTATTCCATTTGGACTCCGTTTGGTATTCCTTTTCTACGAAACTCAAAAATAGGGGAAAACAGGAACTGGCACTAGGCTCTAGGTTAATAGGTTAGTCCCAAAAATAATATAAAATAGCATATTAATGCAAATAAAACATCCAAAACAGATAATATAATAGCACGGAACAAACAAAAATTATAGATACGTTGGAGACGTATCAGCGGCTCGTCAGCCTGGTGACCAGGTTCTTGGAGCCTTTGACGCCCGTCCGGGATGCAAGGCTCAGGGTTGTTGGTAATCCCAGCATTGTCCCTTCCAGCGGAACCGGGGCCGATGCTGAAGAGAGGGGCGCTTTCCTGCCCGCCAAGGTGGGGAGCGGTGCACCCCTAGTCCCCTGGCCGTCTTGGCCGTCGGCCGCTTCTCCAGGGAAGGTGATGTCCGGGGGTTCGGCGTCTCCCTGGGAGTGGTGGTGATGGAGAGAAAACGAGGGAAGGAACCGACATGTCAGAGTACGATGGCACCAACATGTTCGTCTCCTACTGGCGACTTGCCGCCTCATCTTTCCGCTCTTTCCCTCCCTCCCCGGCACCATCATCACCCGTCCCTTCGGGTGATAGCCAGGGAGGGATGTTCGCTTGGTGCCTTCGTCCCCCTGCAACAGTCTTCCAGCTGAGCTTTGGTGGATGACTCCACTAGCGCTCGAGCTAGGGCTTCTTGCTAGTCCTAGAGGTGGTGACTAGGGCACTGCCGAGCTGCTCCCCGTGCCCCTCCTTTGCAACCTCGCCACTCTCGATCTTGTCAGGCTGCGCCCGACAGGCCATGACGGGACCGGGGTGAGCTCCTTCTTGGGTGCTCCTTTCGCCCTCTCCTCTTCCCGCTGCAATACCTGGCAGAGGGAAAATGAAAAGAGGAGATTACGTGGCACTTATCTTTTTTCAATCTTAAATTTGTAGGCATTTGCCAATTTTTAGTTCAAATAATGTAATATCTTGAATCCATGTGTGTTTCCTGTAAGGTTTGTACTTGTTTGATCAGCATATTAATGAAAAAGATAAACCTTGTAGGGGATTCATGCATGTATATGTCCATGTAGAGGTGAGATGCCTCTATATTTTTAAATAAACGAGTTTCCACCGGTAGGCTATCCTATCGGTACCCTCTGTTTTGTTGCCGGGGAGTTAGGCCTACCGGGAAAAAATCGTGAAGAGGGAGCAGCCCCCGCCAATCTTTTTTCACCAAAGGCCATTGCGACCATCCTGACCGAAGCAACGTTCGAGTCAATGGATGGGAGCACCTAAGTTTCAAAAGGCGATGAGGTTTTCTTATGCACAAGTCTTTACTTATAGAACACGTATCGATAAGAGAAAGAACTTATCTGTTTGGCTTGTCGGGTGTAGGCTCATCTTTCCATCTCCTCCTGGAGACCAAGTCCTCGGTAGGAGCCTGCAATTTGTGCAGATGAAAATAATGCCAAGTGCGATCTTATCTACATGAACATGCGATGCTCATGAAATGCTTATGCATGCATGCAACTTGTCGGTGGCCCCTTGGCGCTTCATTTATTTCTCTGTTGCTCAGGGTATGCACCTGGCTTTGTACAAGGGGTTACCTGCAACTGAGGCAAGGCCTGTACAAATGGGTGGCTGTCGGGCAGGGCCCGACAGTCCTGCCTTACGGGTAGAACTTACGGAGATGCTCAATATTCTACGAGTTTTGCAATTGAATTCCATCTCCGGTCTCCAGACGGACTATGCCAGGTCTGGTAACTCGTACTACCCGGTCAGGGCCTTCCCACTTCAGAGTCAACTTGTTTGCACCCTTGACAGACTGAACGCACCTAAGGACAAGGTCACCTTCCTCAAAACACTAGGCATGAACCCTGCGGCTGTGATAGCAATGCAGGGCTTGTTGGTAGCGTCTAGCACGTGTAGCAGCCCATAGACGGTTCTCCTTGATAAGCACAACATCGTCACGCTGGTGCTGATCCTGCGCTACTTCATCGTAGGCAAGCACTCGAGGTGACCCGTAAATGAGTTCTGTGGGGATAACTGCTTCTGCCCCATAGACTAGGGAGAAGGGATTCTGCCCGGTAGCTCGATTTGGTGTTGTTCTGAGGGACCAAAGAACCACCAGCAGCTCATTGATCCATCGCCTGCCGCACTTCTGTAGCTTATCAAATGTTCTCGTCTTGAGCCCTCACAACACTTCAGCGTTCGCCCTCTCTGCCTGTCCATTGCTTCTAGGATGTGCAACAGAGGCAAATGAGATCTTGCTTCTGAGGGCATGAACATATTGCATGAAGGTGCGGCTCATGATCTGGGTGCCGTTGTCAGTGATCATTCGGGCAGGGACCCCGAAGCGGTAGACCAATCCTTTCAAGAACTTGATAGCTGACTAAGCAATCACCTTTTTCATGGCTTCCACTTCCGGCCACTTTGTAAAATTGTCGATTGAAACGAACAAGAATTCAAAGCCCCCGACAGCTCGGGGGAAAGGGCTGAGGGTATCGAGCCCCCAGACCAAAAAATGGCCATGACAAAGGGACCATCTGAAGAGCTTGGGCGGGCAGATGGATGTCTTGGAATGGTACTGGCATGCTTCACATTTAGTGACTAGCTCACCGCATCTCAGAGGGCTGTGGGCCAATAGAATCCTTGCCGGAATGCTTTCCCAACCAACGCCCTTGATCTAATGTGGGAGCCGCACATGCCTTTGTGTATTTCTGCCAGCAGTTCCTTTACTTCTTCCCGGCGAATGCACTTCAATTTCACACTGTTGGGCCTTCTTTTGTGTAGTGTGTCATCGTCAAACTGATACATACTGGCCCTCCGGGCTACTCTTTCAGCTTCTTCTTGCTCTTCGAGAAGTTCTCCCATTTGGAGGAAGTGGACTATGTGTCGTGCCCAAGTTGGAGCCTGTGGTTCAACAACAATGACTGGCGGCACCTCCTCATTCACAGAGGCGCGTTCCTCGACTGCGGGGACCAATGGCCCGGCAGGATGGTGCGGCCCGGCAATAGAAGGGGAGTTGTTTCCGGTAGGGTCCCTACGAGGAGCCCCGAGTGGCTCTAACGGGAGAGGCTTATCAGAGTCCAATTTCCTCCTCTTTCGGGCCATTTTTTCCGGGGATATGGAGGGGTGAGTAAGATGGATAACAAAAGTTCCTGGTTCCACAGGAAGCTTTTGCGCAACACACTTTGACAGATGATCAACAATGCTGTTTTTCGCACGAGGTACGTGCTCTGTTTGCAATCTGTCAAAGTGCTCCTCCAGTTTTCTCACTTCCTCAACGTATGCCTCCATCAATGGACTTTGGCAATCCTTGTTGACTTGTCTCGCCACAAGTTGTGAATCTCCTCGAATGATCAGCTTCTTGATTCCCAATTCATAGGCGCGTTCATACTCTGTTGTATTATTGGTCGCCTCCTCCCAGGGAAAATGCATCTGGACCACGTACTTCAGGTGCTCTATAGTGGGAGCAACAAGAAGCATGCTGCCCCTGCACCTTGTAGGGAGAAGGCACCATCGAAATACATAATCCATTCTTGGGGTGCTTCCTTGCCGGAAATGACTGTTTCCAGCACTTCTTTATCAGGGGTTGGCGTCCATTCTGCAATAAACTCTGCCAATGCCCTGCTCTAAATTGTTGACACTACAAAAAGAAACACTTCCGTGATGTTATGTGTTTGTCACAGTAGGCCACAGTTTCTGTCATGCATGTACATCCATGATGATTTTATGACAGAATCATGATAGTCATACCTATGATGTCGTAGAAGTGTTCCATGACATTACCAAAATTATCATCACAGAATTGTCCACTTCCACGATGATAAATCTCGCGTCATGGAAGTGTTTTCGTCAAGGGTAACCGACACATGGCATCCACCATAACAGGTCGCCGTTAAGCTATCCGGTATGGTTTTGGATCCGATAACCCGTTAACAGCCCAGACCAATGGGGATTTTCCACGTGTAAAATTCTCATTGGCCAGAGGAAACACATGTTGGCTCACCGTTGGGACAGATGTCATCCACTCACTGGACAGGAGGCGCCTATGATACGTCGACACATGGCACAACCCAACAGAGGCCCATTCTGGTGAAAAGGACGGCCCATTTGACTTGGTCAAAAGGTAACGGGTCGGCCCATGGAAAGCCTATTAACGGCCTATTCGTATATAGCCCATTTACGGCCCGCTAACTCCCGGCCCGTTACGGCCTATCGAAATTAAGCCCAGTAGCTTCATCTGGGCCATCCAATATGATTCTAGCCCGTTTTAACTTCCGGCCCATGTATGGCCCATGATGTCTTTCGGCCCATATGATGCCCTTTATAACTCTGGGCCCATTAAAGGCCCGAGATGAAACTGGCCCATAATGAACAGTGTATCGCTTTATACCCATTAATGACCCATTATTCCGTCATCCATTTCCAGCCCGTATTAACTTTTGGCCTTCAAAGGGCCCATTTATCCTTGGGCTCATTCGTAGAATTTGGTTTGTTACGGTCCGTTACTGGCCAGTTCCATTTGTGGGCCAAATTCAGCCCGTGGTTACATTCGGACCGTTTGTGGCCCGTTAACCTGTTGGGATGTTTTCATAGCGTTATCAAATACGGCCTATAAACTACCCATTATAGTCCACTAATAGTACATCCCATGTTTGGCGAAATGATTATACGCCCCATAGAAAGCCCATGGATCCTATGGCTCGTAGAATGCCAATGGATCCTATGGCTTGTAGAAGGCCCATGGATCATACGGCCTGTAGAAAGTCCATGGATCCTATGGCCTGTAGAAGGCCCATGGATCCTACGGCCCGCAGGAGGCCCATGGTTACAACAGTACGTGTGTTGCGATGATTATTGTGGCCTAGTTACCAAAAATAGGTTATTGCGGCCACTAGAAAACGTGGAAAAAGAACTGCAATGACTACAACCAAACAACTAAACAAGACAGTAAGGAAATAAATAAGCAAGCAACTAACACTAGCCTATTACAACTATTACACATATTACATCCACTTGGCATCAAAGTTTGCTACCAGTGCAAATATAGGGAACAAAGTAGCATATTACATTCATTGGCCATCAAGTTGGACAACCGTGCTAATAAACACGGCAACGAAACAAGTCCATAACTGAAACAACTTCAGAAGAGCTCAAGAAACGTTATCCTGGGTATCCACCATGCTGGCAATAAGCTTAGCAAGCTTATTAGCTTTGTCCTGTTTGGTGCTAAAATCCTCCAATGCTTGCTGTTGCACCAGAAAGTATGCATCTGAATGCTCCAGGGACTTCCGCAATCCTTCCGCTTCTTGTCACAGCACAACTAATCGATGTCTTTCAGCTTGTAGTTGAGACTCAAGAAACCGAATTGATTTAGACACTGAGTTTGAATAGCTTGTGCAAGCAGTAGTGGCCAGTAACTCGAACAGTAAACCAAGACAGGACTTTGGGTTTGTCTCACTGTCTTCAAGATAGTTTTCCTTAGCTATTTTATCAGCTTTGCTGGATACCAACAAGGATGTCTCAATATCCTGAACCTTATCTGCATTACTTCCTTTACCATTGCTTAATAAGGCACTCTTCCCCAATATTCTGTCAGCATTCTAAAAGAAGAAACAAGCAGACACATAACATGTTTAGCATGTACTAGTATATGAAACTCATTTTGGTGAACCAGTTCATTAGTAAGGTGGACAAGATTAAACTACCAAGTCTTCTATTGCCAAGTAGTATATTATAAAAGCATCAAACAAACATATATCTATGTCCTATGGTCACTGCATTGTCTTGCCAAATCAAAATAGAGACAAAGTTCAAATCATATCAGTTCAAGAGAAAGCGGCATTGAAAGAATACAAAGCGTGGGAAACTACATGGCACAACAAGATTTCAGATGGGTACCACAGGTGTACATGTACAACAACACTATTGGCTCTGTTGTGATGCTAGTAATGTGCATGATATGAGAAGTCAACTGTATACACAATTGAAATTGAAATCAATAGAGCTATTTATATGAGTAAACATGTTAAAGAAACATGCATAAATATACCTGTTGTGCCATTGGAGTTTCCATTGGATCATTCAATTTAAAAATAAGTTTGTATGAGTAAATACGGTGATACAAGAGCAAAGCAGTATGCACGATAGCAATGGAATCTTAAATGAGAACAATTGTTCTTCAGGTTTAAGCACTTGTTCTACATGAATAGAGTACAGTAAGACGCAAGCATATAGTACTTAAACTAAAATGAGCTCATAGACCTTACCACATTCTTGGTTCGGTACCAGTACAGAATAACGTGTTCCTAGTCATCGTCCAGTAGATGTGTCTCGGGATAACGTAAGGGAATTTGATGAGTTTCTTTGCCAGTGAAGTACGTTTTCTTTAGGTAATTCAGATACTGCCACCAAGCATTCTTGAAGATACCAGAGGTATTAGCACTGGTTACCTCATCCTGAGTTTCCTAATCGGTCCTTCTCTATAGAGAAAAATGGGAAAAATTGATGTATTATAACCATCATGGAGGTAGAATGTATGGGACAAAGCAAAGTAATTGCCATGAATAACATTACTTAACACATAACTCCTAGACAAACACCTGCAACTGGCATTTTCCTTCATCTTTAGTATAATATTTCCATGATGGGAAGATACGCACATAGGATTTAAGAACATCAAACGCGATAGATGCTAAACTATGAATGGCTGGTTGTGCTTCCTCCACAGGAATAGGTGTACCAACTGGTGGAGTTGCGGTTCGCCATGGTAGTACTGCCCCTTTGGGCACTGGAGCTGCCTTACTAACTGCTCTTGTTTGGGAGCTCTATGGTGGAGATGGTGCTGTGGTCAACAGGAACTCGATTACTATCTGCTAGTGTTGGGGTTAGATTGGGTGAAGCTGGTTCTCTATCCATCACAGTAGGGGTAAAATCTGCGAGAGTCTGGGTTATGTCACTACAAAAAATACACTTCCCTGATGATACGTGTTTGTCATAGTAGGTCACATTTTCTTTCATGCATGTACATCCATGACAATTTTATGAAAGAATCAAGATAGTCATACCTGTGCTGTCGTAGAAGTGTTCCATGACATTACCAAAATTGTCATCACCGAAGTGTCCACTTCCATGACGATAAATCACGCATCATAGAAGTGCTTTCATCAAGCGTGACCGACACATGGCATCCATCGTAATGGGTCACCGTTAAGCTATCGGGTTCCGCTTTGGATCTGATAACCCATTAACAGCCCGGACCAATGGGGATTTTCCATGTGTAAAATTCTCATTGGTCGTAGGAACCACGTGTCGGCTCACCGTTGGGATAGATGTCATCCACTCATTGGACATGAGGCGCCTATGATAGATCGACATGTGGCACGGCCCAATAGTGGCCCATTCCAGTGAAAAAGGCCGACCCAGTAAGAATTCGGAGGCCGACCCATATAAGGCCTACTAGTGTCACGTCCATTTAAGCCCACGGCCCATACGAGATGTGCCAATTCGGCCCGTCAACGGCCCGTTAATGATTTGACACCATTGCAGCCCATCGTCAGTTCGAGCCCATTAACAGCCCACTATATATTTGGGCTCAATATCGGCCCGATGTGGTTTCGGCCTGTTAATGGCCCATTCAAGGGATGAGCAAATTTTCAAGATGTACATCTTTCGGCCTTTTAGTGACCCATTTAAGTGTTGGGGCCAATTTTCGGCCTGGTGTGTCTTGCAGCCTATTGACGGCCCATAAGTGAGTTGGGCCATTTGCAGTCGGACCTGAGTTTTGGCCTTTTAACGGCCCATGCTCTTCATGGTCCAATACCAGCCCAGTTTCTCTTTCGGCCTACTAAAGGCCCACAAGACAGTTGGGCCAGTTACAATACGACCTGACTTTCAGCCTCTTCGCGGCCCATGCTCTTCATGGTCCAGTACGAGCCCGTTGTCTCTTTCGGCCTGCTAAAGGCCCACAGTATAGTTGGGCCATATGTAGCCTGACCTAGTATCAGCCTGTTAACGACCCGTGAAATCAAATGGGCCCGCCTGTTGCCTGCTTCGATGTCGGCATGTTAATGACCCGGGTGGTAAGAGGGCTGACCATTAACTTTCGGCCTGGTAATGGACCATTAACTTAATGGGCCCAGTAAAGTTCGTACATGTCTTTAGGTCTAGTTAGATAATTTGATCCCATTACGATGAGCAATTATGCACAAGACCAAAACTGATCAAGAAAAGGTACGACATACAGGGAAAAACATTGCACAAATGGGCCCGCCTGTTGCCTGCTTCGATGTCGGCATGTTAATGACCCGGGTGGTAAGAGGGCTGACCATTAACTTTCGGCCTGGTAATGGACCATTAACTTAATGGGCCCAGTAAAGTTCGTACATGTCTTTAGGTCTAGTTAGATAATTTGATCCCATTACGATGAGCAATTATGCACAAGACCAAAACTGATCAAGAAAAGGTACGACATACAGGGAAAAACATTGCACAAATGGGCCCGCCTGTTGCCTGCTTCGATGTCGGCATGTTAATGACCCGGGTGGTAAGAGGGCTGACCATTAACTTTCGGCCTGGTAATGGACCATTAACTTAATGGGCCCAGTAAAGTTCGTACATGTCTTTAGGTCTAGTTAGATAATTTGATCCCATTACGATGAGCAATTATGCACAAGACCAAAACTGATCAAGAAAAGGTACGACATACAGGGAAAAACATTGCACATCCAGCATATAATACAGGAAATTACATCCACTTGGTAATCAAAGATTGATGCCAGTGCAAATAAATGAACAGAACCTAACGATCTACAACGTCACAATCTACAACCTCAGTGCGGATGACGCCCATAAGCATGTGGGCTAGTTCTTGCTGCTTTGCTACACTGTCTCTGAAAACATTGATCAGTTGTTGTTGCGCATGAATGTGCACCTCTGATTCCTCCGCCATTTCCATCATTGCTTCAGCCATTAATTGGTTCACAAACATACATTTTTTCCGTTGCATTCGAGACAGAGGAAACTGAACAGGTTCAGATGGTGATTTTAGGCTTGTATTATTGATAGTGGAGAGTGTCTCGACCACTACATCATAACATGAATTAGGAGGGGAACCGAATATATTAATCAAGAGTTATTGCCATATTACCTAGCCTAGATTTATTGGAAAGAAACAATGGGGTTGCCTTGCTGTTTTCAGAGTTTGTCTTCTTATCTTCAGCATCCTGCACCAAATTAACACGCTAGCATTGCTATCATTGGCCAGGTCAGATAATAGGAAAGCAACATTGACACAATGAACATTTGGGCAACTAGACCACACCAGCCTACACCAAATTAACACAATATGGCACAGCTATCATTAGCCAGGTAAGGTAATGCGAAAGCAACATTGACACAATGAATGGATAGGCAACCAGAGCAGCACAACAATTCAGTAATGTGCATGATATGAGATAGTGCACTCATGCAGCCCAGTATGCAAAACTACCATGCAGTTTTCCTTACAAAAATCAACATTGTCGCCTTTAACATTTTGCTACAACTAATTTTAGATTAGATAAAGGTTGGATTCACGCTGATTAACAAAATACATGCTGATGTAAAAATATAGTGATATACAACAGGTACTTACATCAACATTGGAGCACAAAGAATTCCCGCAAGATACTTTCCTCGAATACGATCCCAATGGAGGAAGTCTTCTATCATTTAATCTTATTTTCCAAAAGAGAGGTGGGTAAGAAACATGTAGAAAATATGATCAAAATGCTATAAAATTTCATGATGTGAGGATACACGCATGCTTCTTAGAATGGAGTTGACATATTTTTGCTGGACTGGAGCTGACTAGTTCTTTGGCCACTGGAATCTGCTTATTATTAGTGGGAGTTGGGTTTCTCTGTGCTGGAGCAGTATCTATGAAAACTGGAGTTGGTTTATTATCTCCTGGCATTTGGATCTTTTGCAAAGACCTGGTTTGTGACCCTTCAGATTCTAACATAACCGTCTTCCCCTTGCATTCCTTATATAAAAGAATGGTGCTTCAATTATAAAACAAGCTACAACAGAGATGGAATAGGTACTGAAGAATAGAAAGGCATGCCATATTGACATGTATTCCCTCCATCCGGAAATAAATGGATGGGTCTAGGCGTATTTCAGTTCTAGATACATCCAGTTTTATCCATTTCTGCGACATGTAATCCGGACGGAGGGAGTATGATGTAAGAGCTAGGGATACGACAGGACAATAGTGTAAAAAACATTACTTGAATGTAAAACTATATGCTAACGGAATACATACAGAAAAACACTAAGGCAACATATGCGTGTATGATTGGGAAACTAAGATGGCATTCCAAGAGACCACTAGAATAACACTTCAATGTAAAAAAAGAACATGGTATGGTCGACAGATGAAGTACATACTGATGAATAACAATGCATAAGATATTGAGAAGCATGATGTCCAAACTAAGCAGATGGCATTGCGATAGAGTAGAATGACAATACTTGAATTTTAAAACATATTATCATGAATGGAATAGGTACTAAAAATAGGAAGGCATGCCATATTTACATGCATGATCAGCAGGCTAAGCACAAGGCATTGCAATAGAGTAGATGCACTCCAGGACATTATATGCATGTTGTACCCATATCAAGGGCCAAGTTAGAGCAAGGACCTTGTGGGGTGAATAGGATTCATCATCTTTCTGCAAGTCTTGTGAAGAACTGCCTTTACATGTTCCATCATATTGGGTATCATTGATGTCAAGTTTGTTGGCCGTTACATTGCTCCGTGAGGTTCTCGTGGATAAATCGGTGTGTGCAATTATATCTGACATGCATGGAAGACAACTAGTAGTTAGATTTATGTAATGAGTGCCTGTAGGAGATGAAACAAATAGTAAGACTGGGGTTAACTAGCAGCAACAAGTCTCAAAAACTAATGGGAGAACACAGATGAAAGCTACAGAATATGTATCGTTTGTACTAGAGATTAACTAGATGGCACACAAAAGTATTAAAGAACAACATATGTTATACTAGAACTGGTATAATACTATAATCACCAGCTTGTGGGATAGCATTGGCTGATGGATGATAACTATGGAATAACGTTACCTAAAGAACACGTCTCTTAGCTGAACTATGGAACAACGCTAACTCCTGAACAATACCCGTAAGAGATCAGCATGAATATACAATGAAATGTGATAATCTATTTTCCATGCTTAGATGAATAACAAAGCCATAAATGTTGCACACAAGTAAGAGTAAAACCTATCTGGCCGCCATCCATAGGAGTGAGCATCATGTGCTGACTTGTCGATGGCCCTGCAGTTGTTGTGGCTCTCCATGTCGGGCACGTGCATTTAATGCAGGGAACTATTGAGTGGGGACTATAGCTCCCTTCTGATGTATGCTTCCCTTGTTAGAGAAGCCGCGGTGAGTCGGAAGACGGTGTGGCTGAAGATGCAGACAACGCATAATGTTAAGAACGACACATCTCTTTGATCTGAAGAAATACCCTAAGAGATCAATAGCAAGGTACGAGAGTGGTCACACGTCTGTTGACTGAAGACTAAATTGGGGTCACACAATTTTATTTTATTTTGGTACTGTCCGATCTACGCCGGATGGCTTGATGGCCGTCTTGTGCCTCCCGGCTGACCCTGTTCGGAATCTTCCTCGAAGATCCAGCGACCACCGGCAGAGTAGCCTGCCTCCGCCGTCATTGGCCCCGACCAAATCCCCACTCCCCGCCCCACCGCATTGTCATGGTTGCACCGCCCCTGGGTGAATCCACAAAGACTCGCTGTCATCCAGATCCGGCGGCGGCAGTACCTTCAACCCATGCAACTCTATGATAGCCATCTAAATGCTGCTTCCGCGTCGAACTTGCGCCCCCGCACCCTTACATTATACAACAGCTAACTGACAACCTAGGAGCTCCACCGGATCGAGGGGTGCTACTTCCCATTGGGAATCGATTGGCCCAAAATGAAAATTAAGACAACTGATGCTTAAATAAAGTGATTTGGGATGAGGGTGCGACCTATCTGGCGGCCCGGTGAAGTAGGCAGCTCTAGCTGCTGAGTCGGTGAGGCCGGCGCGGATTCGATGTCTACCGGAGACAGGGAAGCAGAGATGTCGCGATGGTCAATGGCTATGGGGAAGCAGCACCGGTGCTCTAGACGGATCCAAAGTTGGAGCTGCTCCGACGCCGTGAACAACGGCGGGGGTGAATCGGCTCCGGCACGGTTCACGCGACCGTTGTCAAGGCAGCTCCGGCAGCATGGAGTATGAGGCACACGGCCCAGTGCTCGACAGCAAATGGACAATGTCTCCGGGATTAGAGAGGAGGGCGGCTGTGAATTTGGTGCGCTGGGGGAGCCATGGAGGATGGGCTGAGGTTTCGCGGCTCGGGAGAAGGGAGCTTCCGGGGAGAAGGTGATTTGGCGCCCATGAGGTATGAATTGGGAATTGGGAGGGGGAACCATGTATTACGGACACGTTTGTCTGAAATGTGGGGGGAGTTATAGTTCTACCCTGCCTTTAGGCTTCTCAGCTTGGGTCTGTGTACTGAGGGTCGGGGATGGTAGAGTAACTTTGCTTCTCGCAAATAGTGGGCACGAGCGATTTCAGGCGAGGAGGGCGTGTTTTGAAATATAGTGGGCGCGAGCGATTTCGGGCAAGGAGGGCGTGTTTTGAAATATAGTGGGCGCGAGCGATTTTGTGCGAGGAGAGCGTGTTCTGAAATAGTGGGCGCGAGCTATTTCGGGCGAGGAGAGGGTGTTTTGCTGACTATGGTTTATGAATTATTCGGCATATGTCATTTCAGTCGAGGAGAAGGCGCGCTTGGATGAAGTTACAAACCTACCCTCAATGTACAACGGGCCAATTGATGCGTGTCCCACATAGGCCGGTAATTTCGTGTCTCCCATTTATTTGCTCGGGCGAATTCCACCGAGCAGAGGGTGTTTAACGGTTCATTCAAATTTTCGGAGAACGAGCATCCATGTCTACCTTACCAAGTCGATTCCAATCAAATTTTGAAATATTAGCTTGCCACTTCTTTTTTAGATGGAGAGATGATGCTCGGGAGTAATGTGTTTTTCAATGCTCGTTGCTAACAATTTACTATATGACAAATAGTTGACCCACTCAAAAACAGGAATCAAACCCAAAATGAAATATCTCGATTCAATGAAATAGCTCATTCACCAGGTCAAAATAGTGAACTAAATCCAAAATTGAACACCTCAATCGAGTAGCATGTTGTACAGTATTATAGTACTCCATGAACATGTTGAAAGTCAAATTAATGAACTTGTTTGATATACGCATATCTCCACTCATGTGTGGATTGCAGAGAACATGTTCTCCAATTTAAATATTTGAATGCAAGTTTAAATCGAAACATGGTTTATATCAGTCTTTGATGCATAAAACGCGACCTCCCCCTCTCTCGGACTCCTTCTCTCTCTCTCACCGACAATCTTCAATTCTGTCGCACGGATCCAACACACAAACCTTGTTGACCCCTTTCCCTCTCTCTCCATCTCTCTCTCTCTTTGTGTGTGCGTGTGGGGGGGTCTCTCTAGTTCGCATGCATATATACTCCATCTATAGGTCTCTCTCACACACTATGTATGATTCTCTAGTCCAAGCTAAATATCTTGGGTGCACTCATCATACACAGACAAATTCCTTGGCTCATTGCCCGTAACTCTCTCACGCACTACTCTGTCGTCTTGGAGCTCTTCCCTCTCTCTCTCTCTCTCAAACTCCCCATCTCCCTAGGTCACACATACACATGCATATCCCACTCACACTCGATGGACCCATCTAAAACTCTATCTCTCTCCCTCATTCTCTCTCCATCTCACATGCACACACACACAATCTCATGCCTAGTCAAGTATGATGGTCTCTCACTCAATTGTAGGCACACGCAGTCCCCCTATATGTAAATGACTAGCTAATCTTAGTCTCCATCACAAACATGTGCATGGTCTATCTCGATTTCTCTCGGAGCATCTTTCTATCGTGCACGCACCTCCCTCGATCTCCCACCCATATAGTCCCCTCATGATCTCGAGGAGATCTCTCTATTACAAACACACCTTCTCTCCCTTCCCATGCGTCCATGTTCTCCATGCGTCCCTCTCGACCTTTGTTCCTTGTTGGCCAGACCTCTATTGGACATGTGCTATAGGGGTGTCTCTCTCCGTTGCAAACAATCACGCACTAGCTATCTTCGTGTATCTCCTCACCTCACTTTTCTATCTCGGAGATGCATGAATGATATGTTTCCATAAGAAACGAAAACACACACTCTCTATCTAATTTATCCTTTGTTGTCCCTTTCTCTTTCACACACATACTCTTTTTGCACACTCACCCATTCTCCTCCACACTCACTTGATCTCTCTCGACTTAGGCACTCTCTTCGGTCCATAGCATATAGATTTATTGAAAAGTCAAACATCACAAAGTTTGACCATGTACGTGGATAAAAACATTTACATCTAGAACGGCGAACATATACCATTAGATTCATCATGATATGTAGTTTCATATGATGTATCTTTGGTATTGTAGATATAAATAACATTTGCATAAACCTGGTCAAAGTTTCCAAAGTTCAACTTCTAAAAAATTTAAATGCACTGCATTATCAAGCGGATGGAATACCTCTTTCCCCCTCTCAACTATCTGACACACCACTCAGCTTTATCGGGGCTCCTCTATCTCGCACTCTCCGCCCCTTGTTCTCTCTCTATGTGACATGCACCCCCCTAAGTACCACAATCCCTCACTCCATCATAGGCGCACATACTCCCCCCTAAGTATGATTATCTCTCACTAGCCATCAGGAACACACATGTTGTCTCCTTCCATCCATACGTCTACGTCGATATCTCTCAGGGTATCTTCTATCGCGCACACACCTTGTCACTCGATCTCCCACCCATGTAGTCCCATCACGATCTCTAGGGGATCTCTCAATGACAAACATACACTATCTCCTCCCCATGTCTGCATTTTCTCCGTACGTCTCTCTCGATCTCTCTCCCTTGTTTGTCAGACCCTTCTTGGCCACGTGCTAGGGGTCTTTCTCTCTCGGTTGAAAACAACCACACACTATCTCCTCACCTTGCTTTCATTGTCGAAGATGCATGTGTGATATGTTTGCATAAGACACACGCGCTTTTTCTCTACTTTTATCGTGTGATGTCCATGTCTCTTTCACACATGCACACACACTTTTTCCAGTCACTCTTTCTATTTCACACACTCTCTCTAGTTAGGTACTCTCTCACCTCCATAAGCATATGGATGTTTTGAGAAGTCAAAACTCAGAAAAGTTAGACCACGTATATGTGGAGAAAAACATTTACATCTGGAACAATCATTAGATTCATCACAACATGTACTTACTTCATACTATCATTTATCTTTGGTATTGTAGATATAATTAATTTCTTTATAAACTTGGTCAAAGTTTCAAAAGTTTAACTTTAAAGAAAACGTTGGCACTACATTATCGAACGGAAGGAGTAGCTCTTTCTCTCTCTGCCATCTCTCATGGGCCTCCCCTCTCACTCGAACTCTCTATACCGACAGATTATACACTCACTATGTCAGTGTATAGCTCTGTATATCGTTTAGTTGACCGGTCAACCTGTCCACATGCTGCCTTGTCAGCTCATGTTCTCTATCTTCGTGTGCTTGGCCATGTGGCAGTGGGTGAAAATAAGTAAACTAGAGGCCCATCTGACATGCGGTGAAGTAAACAAAGTTGAAACCACTCGGGGTAGCACCCCGCACGCTAGTAAATTGAGGGTGCATTGAGGACACACTTCTTCCGCGTGAAGGATGCACTCGTGCACAATTCACCACTGTGCGATGGCATGCACAGAAGGACGCACTCGCGCACACCCAGCAGGCCAGCAAACAACACACACCATCACACGTGTACACCAGCGTCGCTGCCGGTTGAGATGGATGGTGAGGCAGCCAACAAGCGGAGGCGGCTCGAGCCAAAACCGCATTCGGCGAGCGTGGACTTCATCAGCAGCGTCCCCGACGACATGCTGCTCATCATCATCAGCCTCCTCCCACCAAATCTGCCATGCGGACCGCCCTGCTCTCCCGGCGGTGGCGACCCCTCTACCACCGCGTCCCCCTCAACCTCACCGTCAATAGCTTCCTCTGCGACGGGGATTGCAAATGCATTGTTGTAGTCTCCAAGATCCTTTCATCGCACCCTGGGCCAGCCAGACGCCTTGACATCCGCATGTTCAGTACCAACTGCAAGGTCCAAGCCAAGTTCGACGAGGGTTCTTATCCCCTGCCCTAGATCAGCTCGAGGAGCTGAACTTTGAAGCTGGATGACGTCACTATCTGCCGCCGTCCATGCTCCGCTTCAGATCTTACTATCTCCCCTAGATTAATGTCGCGCCCGCCCTTCTTCTCCCTCAACTCAAGAATCTCGACGTCTTTGACGTTTTCATCTCGAAGAAGGCTATGGAGCACCTGCTCCACAGCTATACCGCGCTCGAGTACCTTTGTCTTGAGCAGATCTACGGGTTCATTAGCCTCCACATCGCCTCTATGAATCTTTGATGGATTTATGTGTCTTGCTGGCCCCGCAACAAGACATCAATTGGGAAGAGATCACTCCAATTGTTCCACATTATGGTCATTGAGAATGCGCCTTTCCTTGAGAGTTATCTTGTATCTTATCTAGAAGGTCCAGCAAAAATTAGGGTCATTGACGTGCCGAAATTGACAGCGTTGGTGTACTCATCTGCCAAATTCTCCAAACTCTTTATTGGATCCTTCATCGTTCAGGTACAACACCCATCTTCTTCTTTTTCTTCTTGAAATTCACATTTTTAAATTTCTTCTTGATGTATTTACGACCGTCTTCCAGAAAATGATTCCCACAAGCTTGACCCAATATGTGCGCACAGTGAAGATCTTGGCAATAAAATCTATGAGCCCAAATCTGGATCAAGTTGTTGGATTCCTTACATGCTTTCCATGCACGGAGAAGCTACTCATCGAGGTGAAACTTCTTTCCTATTAGTAAACAGTAATCACAACGTAGCTCAAATTTTTCGTAATTTTCCCAAATTACGATGACAAGTGTAGTGTTCAAAACTGCATCTACGCACTACACCGAAAGAAATGTTTTTAGTTATTTTTCTCATGTGATCACCTGCATTTTTTGTTGTTGTACTACTATAGTAGCCTAGGCTAGTCATAGTGGAAAGTAACTTAGATTAGTAACTCTATGGTTACCCTAAGAGCAAGTACTACCTCCGTCTTGGTTTACTCTTCCTATTTTGTAGTATCAAAATTTGACCATAGATTAACTGACAAAATGTTTATGCATGTCACTAAAAATTATATCGTTGGATTCGTAGTTGAAAATAATTTCGGATGGTATAATTTTTGGTGACATGCATTGGCATTTTCTTAGGTAAATCTATGTTCAAAATTTTACACTAAATATGAGTTAGTACAAAAGTGGGCTATAACGACTCTCCCTTATGTAGGCCAAAACACATGCCAAATTCACTTGTGATGCATTTGGCATCGATGCCCCTCCATTGCTCACCTGGTGCCCCAATCTGGATCACCTACTTTGCTCCGGTGCCAAATTAACTCACGCAATGAAAAAACACTTGCGTGGGAGAGAGAGAGAGAGAGGACTGAGGCAATAAAAAACACTTGTTTGGGAGATTGAGAGTCTGGTGAGGTTGGTTTGATTGATTTGTTTATACATGTGGGTCTGTGTGCACAGCGGTGCCAACTCTCTCTCACATCACGAGAGCGGTGGAAAAATCTTTTCATTTGACATCGATGCATATTATGTGGCATACTTTTGAGAAATATGGCATCGGCCACATAGTGGAAGGCAACAAATTCCCAAGCTCTTCACGTGCTCCTAGGTAAATGAGAGGAAAGAGAAAGAGAGAGTGAAAAAATATCACTAGCCAGCAAACCCTATCGTATGAGCGAATGATATTGGTACCTCTTGATGACATGACAATCTTATACAGCCAGCTGCTCTAATATGTTCTCTTCTTTTGTAGATAAAAAAGACCTGAAAGTGAAAAATGTGCTGCAATATAACAATCACAATCTTATACAGCCAGCTGCTCTAATATGTTCTCTTCTTTTGTAGATAAAAAAGACCTGAAAGTGAAAAATGTGCTGCAATATAACAATCCATCAAACGCCTTGATCTCCATCTTATGGAAATTGATTTGATCGACTACCGAGGCAGCACATCTGAGATTAAATTGGCCAGGTTCTTTGTTCTGGAGGCAAGTGTGCTCAAGGTAATGAGGTTTGGTGTTCTCTGGCACAACAATGAATGGCGTGCTGATCACCGCAAGCGTCTAAGCCTAAATGACAAAGTCTCCGCAGAAGCTGAATTTGTTTTTGAAACATCAAGTATCCGGAGACTCAAAAATTTATTTGCCCATTAGTGACTTGTTAGGGCGGTGGATTTTAGTTTGTACGATAATGCTGCATCCACCTAAAGTAACGAAAGTTCTTACGTCCTAGTAATTCCCTCTTCGTAGGTGCAGCATTACTCCTAACATTTGTAATATTAGTTTGAAATTTGTAATATTGCCGTGTCCTATTCCCGTGTTTTCAAAATCCAGCGAATCAAAGAGGTCCTTAGTTGGTGATGATGCTATGCCTGCCATCTTTCACCAATAGCTGTCGGATCTAGATCTGGCGCATACAAACAAAACTTCTCCAGTTGTGCAAAAAGATGCCCGCACTTGTTCCCTATCTACAAACAACTCCTTATCTCTCACAATCAGCCTTATCTCCTCCCACCACATCTAGATGGCCATGGAATAATCTGGCGCGATGGCTACTGCCGGCGCCGTCCACCACCAATCTTGGTGTTCTGTGCAATGCATGATCTTCTATGCATGAGAAATTATGTGGAACACGGCTAGTTGTAAGCAGGCTAGCTCTACATCCATGATGATAGTGACTGCATATAGTGAGGCTGACTATGGTATGCCGAACACGGCGCCTATACTCAGCTGTCTTCTCCGGTGCAGGGTCTTGTCACTTCACTGTGAGGAGGAGCACATAATAATTTGACCAACGGGTAGTATAGTACTACTACATTGGTAGTCTACTACTAGTACTAGCACCACCCTCTGGATTTCTTAGTAGTACCACGTCCATCTGGATTTAGTATTTGACTAGCAATATCTAGTAATGCATGTCACAAAAAAATGTACTACTCCCTCGGTAAATAAATACATGGCGTATTGTTTTATTCCTTCCGGTAGATGGCTCAAATCTGAAGTCTCGTCAATCAGACTACTATTGTACTCACCGAGCGCTCAGCTTTCTAAGCTACCAACAAAAAATTGCATCAAAGACTACTGTTGTACTCCCTCCGTACTGGTGCATTAGTCACATTACGAAAACCAAATAATAATCCCAAAACTTTTAGGCGCGGTGCATTAACTACCCACCTCGTTCCCTGTTTTTTGCCACGAAAAAAGAAATCACCCAATACGAGACGTGGGGTGCGTATGCATCCAATGATTTGAGACTACTCCCTTCGTCTAGGTGTATAAGTTATCTTAGAGCAAGTGAAAAATAGGAGTGGGCTCTTGTAACACCCTCGATGCGACTATAGCTCCCACATGTCGAGGCACGACTTAGAGACATAATCGCATTGAAGGCATATGTCGCAAGTTAGGCAATCTTCACAACATCCCATGTAATATATAGATAATAAAAGGGGAGATAACATAGTTGGCTTACACTCGCCACGTCAATCAAGTACATAAATAACATTACATCATTCAAACACTCATGGCCCGACTACGGCGCCAAAATAAAAGATAACCCAACATGCGACACGGTCCCGATCACCCCCAACTGGGCACCACTACTGATCATCAGGGAAAGACACGTAGTATCGTTGAGAGTCCTCATCGAACTCCCACTTGAGCTCGAGCGCGTCACCTGGAGCGGAATCATAAGGCCCTGCATCTGGTTTAATAGTAAACTGTGAGCCACAGGGACTCAGCAATCTTGCACCCTCGCGATCAAGACTATTTAAGCTTATAGGTAAGGCAAGGTAAAATATGTGGAGCTGCAACAAGCGACTAGCATATATGGTGGCTATCCTGTTTGCAAAAAAGAGCGGGAAGAGGAGGCAAAGCGCGATCGAATAACTAGAGAGCAACCTGCGCAAACATTACTCCAACACCATGTCCACTTCTCGGACTCCGCCGAGAAGAGGCCATCACGGTAACACACTCAGTTGATTCATTTTAATTAAGTTAAGGTTAAAGTTGTCTACAACCGGACATTAACAAATTCCCATCTGCCCATAACCGCGGGCACGGCTTTCGAAAGTTCAAATCCCTGCAGGGGAGTCCCAACTTAGCCCATGACAAGCTCTCACGGTCAACGAAGGAATAGACCTCCTCCCGAGACGTTCCGATCAGACTCGGTATCTCGGTTCTTCAAGACACTTCGACAGGTTAAAACAAATCCAGCAACACCGCCCGAATGTGCCGACAAATCCCGATAGGAGCTGCACATATCTCGTTCTCAGGGCACACTCAGATGAGCTCTCCATACAACTAAAACCAAAACTCGAGTTTCCCCGAGGGGACACTGCACAGGACTCTAGTTTGGACCAACACTCAGAGGAGCACTGGCCCGGGGGGGTTTAAATAAGATGACCCTCGGGCTCCGGAAACCCAAGGGAAAAAGAGGCTAGGTGGCAAATGGTAAAACCAAGGTTGGGCATTGCTGGAAAAGCTTTAATCATGGCGAACTATCAAGGGGTTCCCATTATAACCCAACCGCGTAAGGAACGCAAAATCCGGGAACATAACACCGATATGACGGAAACTAGGGCGGCAAGAGTGGAACAAAACACTAGGCGAGAGGCCGAGCCATCCACCCTTTACCAAGTATATAGATGCATTAAGATAACATGGTAATATAATGATATCCCAACAAGTAAATAAGGTTCCAACAAGGAACGGTCTCCAATCTTCACCTGCAACTAGCAACGCTATAAGAGGGGCTGAGCAAAGCGGTAACATAGCCAATCAACGGTTTGCTAGGACATGGTGGGTTAGAGGTTTGACATGGCAATTAGGGAGGCTTGAAAGCAAGTGGTAGGCATCGTAGCACTGGCATAGCAAAAGAGCGAGCATCTAGCAAAGCAAAGATAGTAGTGATTTCGAGGGTATGATCATCTTGCCTACAAAGTTGTCAGAGTTGACTGGATCCTTGAAAGCAAACTCAACGGGCTCCTCGTTAGCGAACTCGTCTCCCGGCTCTACCCAAACAAGACAAACAAGCAAACGGAACACAATCAACCACATGCAAAGCTCAAACAATATGATGCAATGATGGTATGCTATGCGGGATGCGATGCGGGATGCATATGCAAGATTTGACAAGGGATGCATGAACCTGGCCTCAACCTGGAAATCCAAATGTGCCACTAGAAATATGAGATGAAATCGCTTGAAAACGATATAAAGAACGCCGGAATCAGAGTTACGGTTTGGAAATGGCAAGCAATTCAAATATGACCACGTTCTGCGATTTACAGCAAGTAGCCATCTAAATGCAACAAGATGAACATACTACAGCACCCAAACATGACAACAAAATACATGGCAGGGATGCATTCATGATTCTTAACAAAAGTCTAGCAGTGAGCTACGGCCAAATCATCCATTAACCGGTTCAAACAAGCATGGCAAAAATGCATATGGTAAACAGATCTCAGACTTTGTGAAATTAACACTTGTCTAGAATTTCAGATCAGATAGCACTCTTCGGAGCAACAAAACTACATGCTACAGGACCTGAACATGGCAAAATAAAGCATGACATGGAGCTACTCAAAGATCTTAACAAAAGTCCCTTAGTGACCTTGAGCCAAAAGGGATCAGAAAATACAATTGCAAGCAAGTGAACATGGCAAAAACATAATCAGTTCTCAGACTTAGTGAAAACTGGAGCATGCTGAAAACAGATATCAAGTAGGCATGTTTACGAGCTCGATGCACTCACTACGGAGCAAGTCATGACAATCTAAGCATACACCCATCAAGAATACACAAAATGCAAGCTATACATGGCAAGAACAATAACATAGCATGCACGGATCAACTACAACATCATCGGCAAAATTGCTAACAAGTAGACAATCTGCCCAGATTCACGAAGTAGCAAAAGTAGAGCTCGATTGACTCAAACTAGGGTGCTCCATAATTGCAAACAAAGACATGGATGGATAGAGCACTACACGATTAACAAAACATCCTTACTGATCATCCTCAAAAGAGGCACGGATCACTAGGAAACAACATGAACATATGGCCATATGAGATAAACAGGTCAAGGACTTAGTGGAAATGCTAAGTCCCTGAAATCAGCTTTACCAAGTGCCTCACTTTGCAAGCTTGTGCTAGTCACCACACACATCACAAAAATACATGGGTTGCACCTCTGGAAAGATGGCAAAACCCTAAACAAAACATATGTAGAGCTCATGGGCATATCATGCACACATTAATCATGGCAAAAATGACAAATATCTAAATGGAGTAGCAGATCTGACAATTATCTCAAGTAGCCCTCTTCTAACAGCATTTCGGGCATCAAGATGAACTCAAATGAAAATGATGCAATGGAAAGAAATGATGTGCTCTCTGAGACGAACATTTTGATATGCTATATGCGCGAAACGGAGCTACGGATGCAAAGTTATGATGCGATGAACATGAGCAAATTATTAGGGTTTCGGGGCAAAAGTCAACCGAGGTGGACCTCAGATCCAGATTCAGGCTGCGCGGAAAACGAGGTTCGCCGGACTTGTCCTATTCGCCGGAGAAGAACCGAGGCCGGCGGGAGCGAGGGAGGCCGGCCCGGAGCGAGGACGGCGGAGTGGAGGCCGGTGGTGGCGCGGGGCGACGCTCGGCGTCGGGGTACGGCGGTGGCCGCGGCGGCCTGGTACGGCGCCGGCGAGGGTAGGTGGCGGCGACGGCGAACTTGCCGTGGCGGAGCGGCGAAGGGCGCGGCGGCGTCGGGCGCCAGAATCGGGGAAGGAGGCGGCGGGGTAGACGGGCGCGGGCGGCGGTGGCTTTGGGCCGGGAGGGCCTGCGGCGGGCCTCGCGGGCCTCGGGCGGAGGGAGGCACCGGCTGCCAGGTGGCGGCTCGTCAGTGGCTGCGGGCGGCGGCGGCGGTTGTCCGGACCGGGACGGACATTGTCCGGCGGCGCGCGAGGTGGAATTTAGGGTTAGGGGGAGAGGAGATCCGGGATTTGGACGGGGAAGGCCTATTTATACATAGAACGACCTAGGAGGCTCCAAATGAGGTGCGGTTTTCGGCCACGCGATCGTGATCGAACGCTCTAGATGATGGAGAGGGTTTTGGTGGGTTTTTGGCCAAATTGAGGGGTGTTGGGCTGCAACACACACGAAGCCTTTTCGGTCCCTCGGTTAACCGTTGGAGTATCAAACGAAGTCCAAATGGTACAAAACTTGACAGGCGGTCTACCGGTAGTAAACCAAGGCCGCTTGGCAAGTCTCGGTCCAATCCGGAAATGTTTAATCCCCACATACGAAAGAAAGGTAGAAATGACCATCGGAGGAGAACGAAGCGCCGGAATGCAAAACGGACAACGGGGAAAATGCTCGAATGCATGAGATGAACACGTATGCAAATGCAATGCACATGATGACATGATATGAGATGCATGACAACGATAACAACACACGGAGACAAAGACCCGAACCCGAGAAAATAAAATAACTTAACGCCGGAAACGGCAAGAGTTGGATTACATATTGGGAAAGTTACATCCGGGGTGTTACAGCTCTCATGCAAGAGCCTAGCTATATGCGGATTCCTAGGCTGATATACAATAAATATGAAGAAAGAGAGAGAGAAGATGAGAAAAAGTAGTACTCTTATAGCTAGCCTTAGGCTGCTGCCAATGCATGGATGCTTAGATGAGGTGCTAAGCACATTAAATAGCTTAGCAACTATACTCCCCAATACATAGGTGCTTAGCTTATGGTAGCTAAGCTTGCTTCATTTAATGATTTAGCAACTAAAGCTCTTCATGTATTGGTGGGCTTCCTTCATTTAAATGTTTTGTCTAGGTTCACGCGCTTAGCATCGTTTCTTCCTAGGGTCACCACACCCATCTCTCTCCTCTTAGGGCATCTCCAATAGTTATAAGATAGGTGTTGGTAAAGTTGCCACCTAGGACATAGTGATGATGTGGCATATATTAACCAACAACCTTTGCACAAGCTCCAAGGTGAAAATAGAGAGCAATCACATTTATTTTCTCATCATCTATTGGATAGCTTAGATACAACCTATTGGAGTAGTTGTATGATAGCTTGTTGGTTAATGACATGGACAATTTACCAACAAGACTAACATACAATCTATTGGAGATGCCCTGAAATAACTTGCCACATCAGATTTTTTTGCTGACGTAGAAGGCTTAGCACCTGTACAAGGTGGAGCATTGGGAGGGGCCTTATAGCTAACCTTATTGTATGAGCGGCTATAAGTGATGGCTCTATATGACATGGCAACATCATATAGCCAGCAGCTGGCTATACTATTAACCATGCTCTTAGGTTGTGCACCGTGACCAAGACAAAGGGGAAAGCGAGAGAACTTAATGACTTTTCACTAATCAATAGGATTACATGCGATGAACTAACCACTGCATGTCATGTTTAGTATTCTCAAGTCATTAAAAGCATGCACAACCCACATATCTCATTGGTTGATATGTCACGAAATAAGAAATGAGGAGGGAGTTAATGTACCACGCGTAAGTGTTTTGGGATTATTTGGTTTTCGTAAGGTGACTTAGACAACATTTTTGGTTACATGAATTAACATTTTATTAGTTAAATCAAAGGTCAAAACTTGGTGCAAAATGCAAAGGGGACCAATAAACTAGTAAACATCAAAGTTCTCTCGTTTGGCCCCAACTAGAGGCTCGGTGAGATGACTATACTACACCGACACGAAGGGGGACACAGCTTCATTGACTTACTACACCTGCGTTTGGGTGAATGACACGTGGGCCCAAGAGGTGGCTGGCCCACCTATCATAAAACCAAAGGCAGGTGCAGTAGAGGGCCGATGAGTAGATGGCCAACACACACGTGAATGCAATGTAGTCTGCACTTCTCATATAAAGGCTCCCTGCCAGTCCAATCTACGAAATCCTACGCACCTACGCACCCTAACCAAGGGCAAGAGTGATCACTCCAATGGCAAGATCAGTTGACTAGAACCTAGACCCATGGAGGTGATGAGCGCGAGCATCAGCCAGCTGTGCCAGATGGTCCATGACGTCGGCCTATGGCCCGGCACAGAGGAACGTCTCCAGGTCGTGCTTGAGGCCGCTAGGGCGAGAGGCCGCTTGGATGATAGCTTTGTCTCCTTGTTTGACGAGGTCCTTGTCGGCTTCCTCGACAAGTTCACCATCATCAAGAAGCTCGCGGACGACCTTGACAAACACCTCCAGCCCACGTGCCCAAGCTCTGCGATGCCCGCCACCCTCAACGGCCTCTATGGTGACAACCTCTTCGACGCACTGGTGGCCCTGCGACTGCCCGCCGTCGCGCCAAAGAATGTCCACCTCGAGGTCGCGCTCGCCACACAGTGCCTAGCACAGCAAGACACCATCGACATAATCACCCACGTCTACGCGCAAATCGTCCACAAGGACTACTACGTGCTAGAGGAGGACGATAGGTCGCTGGTCTTCTTGACCCACAGGGCAACCTTGGACGGCTTTGTTTAGAAGTACGTTGAGCTCGCCGCCAACGCCGTTGCTCCTCACACGTCAGTTGGTGATCCGGTGCACTAGGGCATGGGGATGTCGTTGATGGATTTGTATGTATCTTTATCTTTTCGTCAAATCCATGTAGTAGTATATGTTACTACTTGTAATTTTCTTACCTTTCGCATCAAATTCATAATTTTTCATACGTACTCCATGCATGAACCACGCCAGAACCAAACTTCTCATTACTCTAGGGAAAATCGTTATTTCTATCTATTGGTCGCGCCATGGAGTAGAACCAAATTTTACAAGTTCAAAAAGGAAAAGCCTACCGTGTTCACATCGCACCCCCACATGGTTGGTCTGGCACGCCGCTCATGGGGGAATGCGTGCTGTGTTGCATTTTCACTTACACATGGGACCGCAGTTGAGCAAACTGACTATCAGCAAACCCCCACCCCACCCACCGCGTGATGACTGAGAAAACAAGAGGGAGAAGAGATGGATGTAGCACTGACTCCAAGAAAATTGGTGTCAGATGGGACTCATGTGGGTGGCGTGTGTCGTACTACTAGGCGTGAATGCTACTTATGGCCCATGCCACACCACTATATCGAGCCTATATCAAGGTGCTAGTTATGTAGAACAAATTTCCAGGAGTCCGTGCTCATCCCTCCTCTATCTCTCTTATCAGCCAGCCAGCAGACGCACGGAGCCCATCGTCTATTTGCTCACATGCGGTCCCACATGTCAGTGAAAATGCAAGAGGATCCACTGAGCCTGCACATCTTTCACCTCGATGTGCTGGTGATGAAAAACAAATCCAATAAAGATGCCCGGTGGACGCTTTTGGAGTTACTCAAGAGTAGTAAGATTCTATTTACAGTTTAACCCAAGATGCACATCACGTGGCTTCAACTACCACTCCATTTTCTTGCATGACACGACCTGGATGCTGGATGTCCCATGTGTCGGCAAAAGGAGGAAGAACTCGACCAAATATTCTCCACATTTAGACCGGAGGAGTAGGAAACATGGCAAGCCCTGTGACTACATCATACTACGTACAAGCCCACCTCACGTAGTCACGCAATCACCATATTTCTCGCCCTCCGTGCGACACCTAGCTCTAGTTGATCTAACTAGAACTAACTATTGGTCGGCTCTATGTGATGTGACAACTTCATAGTACTATGGATGCTGGCTATACTACTACGGCACTAACACTCCAAGAAGTGAGTCTAAAACCATTTATAAATTGAGTTTATGACATGCATTTGCAAATGTACCATTCATTACATACAACAAGTCATCAACACACAACGACAACGAGGATACATGCTGGATTATAGATTAGTTCCAACAAAACATTCTAGTAAATACTAAAGTTTTCATCACACAACAAATAACAAGCAATGAAATGAACTTCAGCTCAACCAGTCCTCGACGTTGGAAACGCTTTCTTTGAACCAGAAGAGTTTCTCTTAGAAGGGCTAGCTATTGTCAATCTTGAGACCAACGCAGGACTGATCATCTAGGATGAAGCGGCCTATTTCATGACCCATATTGTGATAGCCACGGTAGGGAAGCATATCAATGTCCGAGGTATAGATATAGTTGCTTCTCATAAATGGTAGTAACGTTGTGTCAATAGCAGCTGGATCGCCTTTCACCATGATTGGATAGCTTTGTCCAAGGAAGAGCGAGTTTCCTCCAAGAGTATCAATACTAAACCAGGGAGAAGGTGTTGGCGCTAGCACAGTAGTATCCATCCCGAATACCCTCCAACAGATGTTGGAATAGGTCCGGAGAGTGTGACCATGGGAGACAACACCTGCTTCCTTAGTCACATCAGCGGTGCCCTATATACAGACAAGAAGAGGTGATCCGTTAGAATAAGTTGACAGGCGACACTGAGTATATGGGTCCTCATGCTCATGATCATCATCATCGTCATCTCTCCCTTGGTTATAAAAATTTTCAAGTATAGGTGGTGGAATGTTCACAGGACCTTGGAAACACAAGAAGGTTAATTAGTAAAAGGGAAACTAGCTAACCTGCATGCATGTGGATGAAACGATTATAATTATGATGGAAGACAAACGTACCGAAAGCATAACGATTCCATGCAAAAACAGTGCCATGAGTGGTGGCAGCAAACACAAGACCCTCATATTGAATTGCATCACAGTACTCGTCCGTGTATAGAAACTAATTTTTGAGCAATATCCATCTAGTCGAACTATGAAGGAAGGGAACAAGCTTGTCAAAGATAGCAACAAATCCATATTCCATTAAATCCCAAGAGCGGTCGGGAACTCGACAAATGGCTATCTTCTGTAGACGACGGTCACCATGATCGTAGTTGAACGTACGTAGAATACCGGTGTGCTCAACCTCTGGGCAGTCTGAGATTTTTTGAAGTGGAACCCGGCGACGAGTGTACACATTCAAAAGTTCCCACTCGCAGTTGTACCCTATATAAACAATCCAACTCCATTTGCGCCTGCCCAAGCCTTACCCTAAAGCGATGGCATCTTAACATCACACGTATCATTATCAAGCGGCATCAACTTGCACAAGGCAAGGCCTCCGTCGTCTGCGCACGAGTGAGCAGGGTCACGGTGAAGAAGATAGGGGAGATCAAACCGCTCCTGGACCCTTGGGTTCGTTGTAATGATGTTAGTAGTTGAGTCGAGAATGGTCTTGAACGAACCTGCCATGCTAGCCGAGGTGATAACATTGCGCCGATCAATGAGTTCCTCCACCGCGTCATCATTCATATCGGGGCAAGAATAACGGGGTTGTTTCCAGCCTGTTCCCTCCATGGAGAAGACGATCAAACGATGGCAGAAGGAAGGTTGAAGGGAAATGGAGGAGGGAGGAAGAGCGTGCGACAACAGTTCCAAATCGAGAGGGAAAGGCGAAGAGTCGGTGGACGGTTACCACGGTAAATGAAGAGGCCTCCAGCCTACATAGATGTCCGTTTGGAAATTGTACAAAAGGACTCGCCGTTGTCTCACTGACATGTTGGAATGGGGCCACATGTCTGTTGGGAATGCAGTAATTTCAAAAAAATTCACACGCACACGCAAGATACATCTAGGTGATGCATAGCAACGAGAGGGGAAGAGTGTTGTCCACGTACCCTCGTAGAACGTAAGTGGAAGCATTATGACAACGTGGTTGATGTAGTCATATGTCTTCATGATCCAACCGATCCTAGCACCGAAGGTACGTCACCTCTGTGAACTGTACACATTCAGCTCGGTGACGTCCCTCGTACTCTTGATCCAGTTGAGGCCAAGGGAGAGTTTCGTCAGCACGACGGCGTGATGACGGTGATGATGAAGTTATCGATGCAGGGATTCGCCTAAGCACTACAATGATATAACCGAGGTGGAAATCTATGGAGGGGGGCACCGCACACGGCTAAAGATTAACTTGTGTGTCTATGGGGTGCCCCATCCCCCGTATATAAAGGAGTGGAGGAGGGGGAGGGCCAGCCTCCTATGGTGCTCACCAAGGGGGGATTCCTACTCCTACTAGGAGTAGGTTTCCCCTCTTTCCTAGTCCAACTAGGAGGGGAAAGGAAGGGGAAAGAGGGGAGAAGGAAGGAGGGGGGCACTGCCCCCTCCTAGTCCAATTCAGACCAGCCCGTGGGGGGGGCACGTGGCCACCCCTTGAGGCTCTTCTCACCTTTCCTGTATGGCCCATTAAGGCCCACTACTTCCCCCGGCGAATTCCCGTAACTCTCTGGTACTCCGGAAAATACCCGAATCACTCGGAACCTTTCCGATGTACGGATATAGCCTTCCAATATATCAATGTTTACGTCTCGACCATTTCAAGACTCATCGTCATGTCCGTGATCTCATCCGGGACTCCGAACAACCTTTGGTACATGAAATCACATAACTAATAATACAAATCGTCATTGAATGTTAAGTGCGCGGACCCTATGGGTTCGAGAACTATGTAGACATGACCGAGACACATCTCTGGTTAATAACTAATAGCGGAACCTGGATGCTCATATTGGCTCCTACATATTCTACGAAGATCTTTATCAGTCAAACCACATAACAACATACATCATTCCCTTTGTCATTGGTATGTTACTTTCCCGAGATTCGATCGTAGGTATGATCATACCTAGTTCAATATCGTTAACGACAAGTCTCTTTACTCGTTTCGTAATGCAACATCCCGCAACTAACTCATTCGTCACATTGCTTTCAGGGCTTATAGTGATGTGCATTACCGAGAGAGCCCAGAGATACCTCTTCGTCAATCGGAGTGACAAATCCTAATCTTGATCTATGCCAACTCAACAAACACCATCGAGGACACCTGTAGAGCATCTTTATAATCACCCAGTTACGTTGTGACATATGATAGCACACAAGGTGTTCCTCCGGTGTTCGGGAGTTGCATAATCTCATAGTCAGAGGAACATGTATAGGTCATGATGAAAGCAATAGCAATAAAACTAAATGATCATTTATGCTAAGCTAATGGATGGGTCTTGTCCATCACATCATTCTCCAATGATGTGATCCCGTTCATCAAATGACAACACATGTCTATGGTCAGGAAACTTAACCATCTTTGATTAACGAGCTAGTCAAGTAGAGGCATACTAGGGACACTTTGTTTTGTCTATGTATTCACACATGTACTAACTTTCCGGTTAATACAGTTCTAGCATGAATAATACATTTATCATTATATAAGGAAATATAAATAACAACTTTATTATTGCCTCTAGGGCATATTTTCTTCAGTTTCCCACTTGCACTAGAGTCAATAATCTAGTTCACATCGCCATGTGATTTAACACCAATAATTCACATCTTTATGTGATTAGTTCACATCTCCATGTGACTAATACCCAAAGGGTTTACTAGAGTCAATAATCTAGTTCACACCGCTATGTGATTAACACCCAAAGAGTGATCATGTTTTGCTTATGAGAGAAGTTTAGTCAATGGGTCTGCACATTCAGAGCCGTATGTGTTTTGCAAATTTTCTATGTCTACAATGCTCTGCACGGAGCTACTCTAGCTAATCGCTCCCACTTTCAATATGTATCTAGATCGAGACTTAGAGTCATCCAGATCGATGTCAAAGCTTGCATCAACGTAACTCTTTATCACCTCCATAACCGAGAAACATTTCCTTATTCCACTAAGGATAATTTTGACCGCTGTCAAGTGATCCACTCTTGGATCAATATCGTACCCCCTTGTCAAACTCTTGGTGAGGTACACAATAGGTCTGGTACGCAGCATAGCATACTTTATAGAACCTATGGCTGAGGCATAGGGAATGACTTTTCATTCTCTTTCTATTTTTTGCCGTTGTCGGATTCTGAGTCTTTACTAAACTTCACACCTTACAACACAGGAAAGAACACCTTCTTTGACTGTTCCATTTTGAACTACTTCAAAATCTTGTCAAGGTATGTACACATGCGTCTTGATCTATCTCTATAGATCTTGATGCTCAATATGTAAGTAGCTTCACCGAGGTCTTTCTTTGAAATCTCCTTTCAAACTCTTCTTTATGCTTTACAAAAAATTCTACATCATTTCCGATCAACAATATGTCATTCACATATACTTATCACAAAGGCTGTAGTTCTCTCACTCACTTTCTTGTAAATACAGGCTTCACCGCAAGTCTGTATAAAACCATATGCTTTGATCACCTTATCAAAGCATATATTCCAACTCCGAGATGCTTGCACCAGTCCATAGATGGATCACTGGGCTTGCACACTTTGTTAGCACTTTTAGGATTGACAAAACCTTCTTGTTGCATCGTATACAACTCTTCTTTAAGAAATCCATTAAGGAATGCAGTTTTGACATCCATTTGCCATATTTCATAACATGTGGAAATTACTAACATTATTCGGACAGACTTAAGCATCTCTACGAGTGAGAAAATCTCATCGTAGTCAACATCCTGAACTTGTCAAAAAAATTTTGCGACAATTCGAGCTTTGTATATAGTAATACTACTATCAACGTCTGTCTTCCTCTTGAAGATCCATTTATTCTCAATGGCTTACCGATCATTGGGCAAGTCAACCAAAGTCCACATTTTGTTCTCATACATGGATCCCATCTCAAATTTTATGGCCTCAAGCCATTTTGCAGAATGTGGGCTCATCCTCGCTTCGTCATAGTTCATAGGTTCGTCATGGTCAAGTAACATGACTTCCAGAACAGTATTACCGTACCGCTCTAGTGCGGATCATACTCTAGTTGACCTATGAGGTTCGATAGTAACTTGATCTGAAGTTTCATGATCATCATCATTAACTTCCTCACTAATTGGTGTAGGCATCACTGGAACTGATTTCTATGATGAACTACTTTCCAATTCGGGAGAAGGTACAATTACCTCATCAAGTTCTACTTTCCTCCCACTCACTTCTTTCGAGAGAAACTCCTTCTCTAGAAATGATCCACTCTTAGCAACAAAGATCTTGCCTTCGGATCTATGATAGAAGGTGTACCCAACATATTCTTTTGGGTATCCTGTGAAGACGCACTTCTCCGATTTGGGTTTGAGGTTATTAGGCTGAAACTTTTTCACATAATCATCGCAACCCCAAACTTTAAGAAAACAAAATCTTAGGTTTCTTGCTAAACCATAGTTCATACGATGTCATCTCAATAGATTTTTAGACGGTGCCCTATTTAACATGAATGCAACTGCCTCTAATGCATAACCCCAAGATGATAGTGGTAAATCAGTAAGAGACATCATAGTTCGCACCATAACTAATAAAGTATGGTTATGACGTTTAGACACACCATTACACTGTGGTGTTCCAGGTGGCGTGAGTTGCGAAACTATTCCACATTGTTTCAAATGAAGACCAAACTCGTAACTCAAATATTTGTTTCCGCGATCAGATCGTAGAAACTTTATTTTCTTGTTACGATGATTTTCCACTTCACTCTGAAATTCTTTGAACTTTTCAAATGTTTCAGACTTATGTTTCATCAAGTAGATATACCCATATCTGTTCAAATCATCTGTGAAGGTCAGCAAATAATGATACCCGCCGCGAGCCTCAACACTCATTGGACCGCACACATCAGTATGTATTATTTCCAACAAGTCTGTTGCTCACTCCATTGTTCCAAAGAACGGAGTCTTAGTCATCTTGCCCATGAGGCATGGTTCGCAAGCATCAAGTGATTCCAAAAGTCCATCAGCATGGAGTTTCTTCATGCTCTTTACACCAATATGACCTAAACGGCAGTGCCACAAGTATGTTGCACTATCATTATCAACTTTGCATATTTTGGCATCATTATTATGAAAATGTGTATCACTACGACCGATATTCAATAAACCATTTATATTAAATGTATGACCATAGAAGGTTTTATTCATGTAAACAGAACAACAATTATTCTTTGACTTAAATGAATAACCATATTTCCATAAACATGATTCAATCATATTCATGCTCAACGCAAACACCAAATAACATTTATTTTAGGTTCAACACTAATCCCGAAGGTAAAAGGAGTGTGCGATGGTGATCTTATCAACCTTGGAATTATTTCCAACACACATCGTCACCTTGCCCTTAGCTAGTCCCTATTCATTTTGCAACTCCTGTTTTGAGTTACTAATCTTAGCAACTGAACCGGTATCAAATACCCTGGGGTTACTATGAACACTAGTAAAGTACACATCAATAACATGTATATCAAATATACTTTTGTTCACTTTGCCATCATTCTTATCCGCCAAATATTTGGGGTAGTTCCGCTTCCAGTGACCATTCCCTTTGCAGTAAAAGCACCCAGTTACAAGCTTAGGTCTAACTTTGGGCTTCTTTATGGGAGTGGCAACTTGCTTGCCATTCTTCTTGAAGTTCCCTTTCTTTCCCTTGCCCTTTTACTTGAAACTAGTGGTCTTATCAACCATCAACACTTGATGCTTTTTCTTCATTTCTACCTTCGCTAATTTCACCATCGCGAAGAGCTTGGGAACCATTTCCGTTATCCCTTGCATATTATAGTTCATCACGAAGTTATAGTAACTTGGTGATAGTGACTAGAGAACTCTATCAATCACTATCTTATCTAGAAGATTAACTCCCACTTGATTCAAGTGATTGTAGTACTCAGACATTCTGAGCACATGCTCACTAGCTGAGCTATTCTCCTCCATCTTGTAGGCAAAGTACTTGTTAGAGGTCTCATACCTCTCGACTCGGGCATGAGTCTGAAATACCAATTTCAGCTGTTGGAACATCTTATATGCTCCGTGGCGTTCAAAAGGTCTTTGAAGTCCCGGTTCTAAGCCGTAAAGCATGGCGCACTAAACTATCAAGTAGTCATCATACCGAGCTTGCCAAACATTCATAATATCTGCATTTGCTCCTGCAATGGGTCCGTCAGCTAGCGGTGCGTCAAGGACATAATTCTTCTGTGCAGAAATGAAGATAATCCTTAGATCACGGAGCTAGTCCGCATCATTGCTACTAACATCTTTCAACATAGTTTTCTCTAGGAACATATCATAAATAAAACAGGGAACCTATATGCGAGCAATTGATGTACAACATGGATATGCAAATACTATCAGGACTAAGTACATGATAAATTTAAGTTCAATTAATCATATTACTTAAGAACTCCCACTTAGATAGACATCCCTCTAATCATCTAAGTGATCACGTGATCCATATCAACTAAACCATGTCCGATCATCACGTGAGATGGAGTAGTTTTCAATGGTGAACATCACTATGTTGATCATATCTACTATATGATTCACGTTCGACCTTTCGGTCTCAGTGTTCCGAGGCCATATCTGCATATGCTAGGCTCATCAAGTTTAACCTGAGTATTCTGCATGTGCAAAACTGGCTTGCACCCATTGTATGTGAACGTAGAGCTTATCACACCCGATCATCACATGGTGTCTCAGCACGAAGAACTGTCGCAACGGTGCATACTCAGGGAGAACACTTATACCTTGAAATTTTAGTAAGGGATCATCTCATAATGCTACCGTCGTACTAAGCAAAATAAGATGCATAAAAGATAAACATCACATGCAATCTTGTGCCTTTGATCTCCATCTCCAAACTACCGTCATGATCTCCGTTGTAACCGGCATGACACCATGATCTCCATCATCTTGATCTCTATCAACGTGTCATCACATGTGTAAGTGCATCTAGTGCCCCTTAGTGATTTTGGTGTATTGAATACTTATAGGGTAAGGGACTAATGCATGTGTGAGTGTACATAGGTCTATAAGTCTATGAGGAGTTTGATATTTACAGGAAAAGTCGACCCCTAAAAATGAATATCTTCGACTGAAGATTTTGGTATTTCCAAAGACTTTCATGAAGACTTTGAAAGTGAAGAAATTGGTGTGTCTGTGAAGACTTGATATTCATGCGAGGAATATGAAGCTTGAAGACTTTTGTTTTCATAGTTTTGTTTTTCTCTTTCTTGAGTCATAGGAAACACCGTACTGTTAAAGGGGGTCGAGGAAATACTAAGGAAAAATTTCCATGTGATGCTCAACTCAAAATCCTACACCTACCAATCCCTTCGAGTGAAGCCATTGGAAAATCTCATACAGTTCAGTCAATTTCTTTAGTGACAGAGACGAAGTTCTTCTGGTCTCTGAGGAATTTGTCCTGACTGAGGAGTTAGGAATTCGCCAGTGCGGATTGCCTACACAGTGAGGAACATGATAGCCCTGAGGATTTTGCTACTCAAAATTCCGACCGTTGCTGTGCTATGCGCCAGCTGTCCCAAAATATCTATCCACCTAACGGTCATATCATTGAAGGGCATTTATGTCTTATCATGTCGGGCTGCTCCCTAGGCTATAAATAGCCGCCCCCTACAACCACTAGCTGGTTGGCTGCTCCGAGAGAAACTGACACTTGTCATTTGAGAGCAACCCATCCTTCGAGGACTTTGAGCGAAAATCATCAAGTGAGGAAAAACCAAAAACCCAATAACCAAACACCTACAAACCCCAAGTGATTGAGCATCACTGAAGAGATTGATCCTGAGTGGATCCGACGCTTGTTACCTTTGAAGACTGTGCTTCTTCCAGACGGTTAGGCGTCATGGTCTAGAGCATCCAAGAGGAATTGTGGATCACCGAGTGACCAAGTTTGTGAAGGTTTGGAAGTCGCCTGAAGACTTACCACGAGTGATTGGACGAGGTCTGTGTGACCTTAGTTCAAGGAGAATAAGGTGAGGTCTGGGTGTCTTGGACTAAGTGTCCTTGACTGGGTGTCCGGGACTGTGTGTCCTCAAGTTTAAATACTCAGCCGCTCCAACCAGACGTACAACTGAGACAGCAGTTGGAATTGGTCTACCAAATCATTGTCTTCACCGAGCTTACTGGTTCTATTTCCTCAACTCTTTCATTTCCTCATAACTGTGTTGTATGTTTGTTCATATCTGTGTTTGAAGACTTTGACTGAAGACTTTCTCAATTTCCTCAGTTCAATTTCTTCAGTCTGTTTGTCTTCATCCTGTGTTATCCTGTGATTACGCTTTCTGTACTCTATGCCTATCTTCATTTCATCATGATGACTATGCATGTATTCTGTTATGTTTACTTTTGAGTACTTATTCCGCTGCTAGTAGTTCTTCGCTAAGGAATTTCCTCACCGGCAAATTCCTCAGTGAAGAATTTCATAAAAATCGCCTATTCACCCCCTCTAGTCGATATAACGCACTTTCAATTGGTATCAGAGCAAGGTACTCCCTTGTTCTGTGTGATTTTGGTTTAACCGCCTGGAGTTTTAGTTATGTCGATTGTAGGTATGATCAAGGTCTCTGCTGGGTGTCCTACCTTCGATGAGACGGACTACCCCTACTGGAAGAATAAGATGTGAATGCATCTTCAAGCAAATGATAATGATCTCTGGTATGTTGTGGAATATGGTGTTCCCTCAATCACACCTTCTCTGAATGCTGCCGATGTGAAGAGATTCAAGCAACTCGACTCTCAAGCGAAGAATATCATATGTAGCCATCTGAGCAAAGGACAGTATGGCAGAGTGAGTGCTTTGGAAACATCGAAGCTTATCTGGGACAGGTTGTCCAAAGTTAATGAAGGAGTCTCAACTCAGCGTGACTCTCGAGTTGATGTTCTTCACAATCTCTTCAACCGCTTCAAAAGACTCAACAATGAAAATGTTCAACAAACCTTCGATCGCCTCACTGACATCTCAAATGAGCTTCAAGCACTTGGTGCCACTGACATCACCGACCATGAGGTGGTGAAGAAATTGCCAAGATCGCTTGATTCCTCATTTGACACTCTGGCATTGATGATACAAGAATGTGCTGATTACAAGTCACTTGATCCCGCTGATATTCTCGAGAGGCTAAATACTCATGAGTTCCAACTTGCTAAAAAGAGAGATCTCTATGGTTCAAGCTATGGCAGAACACGTGCACTGAAGGCCAAGGCAGTATCTGAGTGCGAAGATGAAGACTCTGGTAGCAGCCTTGGTGATCCTGAAGAACTGAGCCATGATCTGGCTCTGCTCGTGAAGAAGTTCCAAAAGTTCTCAAGACGTGGTCTCCTTGGAAGATCCTCAAGGAGCAATGATTCCTCATCCAGTGACTACAAGAAGAGGCTCTGTCACAAATGCAAGAAACCTGGACATTTCATTCAAGATTGTCCTTAGTGGGAAAAGGAATCAAAGAAGAAGAAATACAAGGATTACAGTTCTGGTGATGCGAAGAAAAGGAAGAAATCCACAAAATCCTCATCATCGAAATCCTCCAAGCCTTCATATCACAAGAAGAGCATCTCCAAGAAGGCCAGGGCATTCATTGGCAAGGAAATGGACTCTGAGGCTGAATCGGAAGAAAATGAGGAAGAGGAGTCATTTGAGGAGTCCGAATCCGGAGTGGCGAGCCTAGCTCTCGCTACTACATTCGTCAGCAAGTCTATCTTCAACACTAAAGAAAATGACATCACCAACAAGGCTGATGAAGGCGATGATGACTACGCTCCCACCTATTGCTTCATGGCAAATGAATCTGATGAAAACCTTAAGCCCAGCTATACTAAACTTGCTAAGATAGCTATAAAACAACAAAGGGCTTTAGAAAAGGTTCAAAACATGCTAAATAAAAGTGATGATATGTTGGGTGAAGAAATGGATCGCACTGAAACTTTGACTGAAAATCTTCAGAGACTTCAGTCCAAGCTTGACAAACTTCAAAGTCATCATAACACTCTCTTATCGGATCATGAGAAGCTTTCTTATGAATTTCTTCAAAGAAAGAAAGACCTTGAGAAGCTAAGAGTGAGTTATGAAGATCTTCAGAAGGAGCACGATTCATTACTTGCTCAACAAATCAGCGCATCTCAGGAAGAATTTGTTCCTCCATGCTTGAAGTGCATTAAACGTGAATCTGCTAATTCTTCACCTGAATGTTCAAATGCTGCTAATGTTTCAAATTCTTCATATGCCTCTGCTATCACTAATTCCTCATCTGAGGACATTGCTAGTATCACTGACGATGCAGGGTTGAAGGAATTGTACACAACAGGCATGTACAAAAGCCTCAAAGGGCATCAGGCTCTTTGTGATGTGCTTAAAAAGCAGATTCTCAACAGGAACCCTAGGAAAGAGGGTATCGCCTTTGAGAGGAAACTCAATGCTGATGGTACATATTGGAAGCCTGAGCAGTACCCCAAAACTACATGGGTTGCTGCAAAAGGACCTCCAGTTGATCCATCTAACTTATCTGGATTTGCATGTGAATCTCCTCATTCTGATGATGAGTCAATTGACTCCAACTATAAGCTATTCAAAAATCAGAATGGTGAAGTATTCGCTACATATGTTGGCACTAACTGCAGGAATGACTCCCCAAAGAAAATCTGGGTTCCCAAAAGATGCCTTGAAAATCTTCAGGTGAATGTCATCATGACGCCACCTGTGAAGAATAGGAACCCAGATCAAATTCCTCATACGGACCAAATTCCTCATATGGATCAAAGTCCTCATATGAACATCATCATGCTATGCTTACTCTAACCCCTCTTATGTGAAACGAAATGGACTGGCTTCTATGCCATCCTTCTCGTATGGAGCTCGCAGAATGATGAACTCTTTGCCACCCCTTCAGATGTGGGTGGTGAAGAAAAAGAACTAATCTTTTCTGCAGGGTCAGGTCTCCAGACGCACATAATCGTCTGAAGAATTTGCTGGAGACCTAAGCATGCCTGAAAGGACGCAGGCTAACCATGAAGAAATGAACTTTCATTTCTCACGTCCTCATATTGCATTATTAGTTCTTTTACTTGATGAAATTGATCTGATGAATTGATGTCATATTCTTCACTGATGAAGTATATGAGTTTGTAAGCTGCACCAATTCATTTGCAGGATGATCAACCCAAAGCCACTGAGTGGGTCCTCGATAGTGGATGTACAAACCACATGACTGGTGACAAGAATCTATTGATGGATGCTCCATTATCTCCATCGCATCTGAAGCATATCATCTTTGCTGACAAAGGCAAAAGTCAGGTATTGGGTCTAGGTAAGGTTGCGATTACAAAGGATCGACACATGGACAAAGTCATGCTTGTTGAGTCCTTAGGATACAACCTTATGTCTGTCTCAATGCTTTGTGATCTTGATATGGTTGTTGTCTTTGGCAAGTACCGTTGTGTTGTGGTTATGGAAGCTGACAATTCCAAAGTCTTCGAAGGCTTTAGGAGAGGAGACCTGTATATTGTTGATTTCTCTACAGGACCACAACCAGCCGTGTGCTTACTTGCAAAAGCTTCAGAAGCTGGCTCTGGCATCGACGACTTGGTCATGCAGGCATGAGGAATTTGCACACGCTTGCGAAGAAGAAGCATGTCATTGGCATCGAGAATGTCAAATTCCTCAAGGATCACCTATGCGGAGCCTGTGAAGCTGGGAAGATGACCAAGGCCAAGCATCTAGCGAAGACTATCATGACCACCACTCGCCCATTTGAATTGCTTCACATGGATCTCTTTGGTCCTAATCATTATTCTGATATTTCAAATGAAGCATCTCAATATGGCTTTGTTATTGTTGATGATTATTCTCGCTACACATGGGTACACCTTGTTACTTACAAACATGAAGTGCAAGAAGTCTTCAAACAATTCTCCTCGAGGGCTTCAACCAAATTTGGTGTGAAGATCAAGCACATCAAAAGTGACAATGGCACTGAGTTAAAGAATTCTGGTATCGATGACTATCTTGATGAACTTGGTATTACTCATGAGTTATCTGCTCCTTACACTCCTCAGCAGAATGGCATCGTGGAGCACAAGAACAGGACTCTTGCTGAGATGGCTCGCACTATGCTTGATGAATACAAAACGCCTCGTCGTTTCTGGACTGAGGCAATTGATATTGCGTGCCACATCATCAACAGAGTATATCTTCACAAATTCCTCAAAAAGGCTGCCTATGAACTCCTCACTGATAAGAAACCCAATGCGAGTTATTTTAAAGTCTTCGGTGCTAAATGTTGGATTAGAGATCCTCATCACAACTCAAAATTTGCACCGAAAGCACATGAAGGTTTTATGCTTGGTTACGGAAAGGACTCGCACACCTACAGAGTCTTCAACAACGTTCTTCACAAAGTTGTTGAAACTGTAGATGTGCGGTTCGATGAAACTAATGGCTCGCAAAGAGAGCACCTACCTACTATGATAGATGAACCAGCACCTGAGGAAACTATCAAGTTCAAGGCCACTGAGGATGTCATTCCAACTGAAGAACCTGCTGAAGAATTCATTCCAGAACATGAAGAACGTCGAGCTAATGCACCTGGAGAAAATGCTGAAGAAAATGGTGCTGAAGAAAATACTGATCAAATTCTTCAAGGACAACCAGCTCATCCTCGCATTGCAAAAGAAGTGCAAGTTGAAAAGATCATCAATGACATCAAAGCGCCAGGTCCTCTCACACGCTCAAAAGCTTCACATTTGTCTAAATTTTGTGGGCAGTATGCTTTTGTCTCTATTACAGAGCCCACTAAGGTAGATGAAGCATTTTTGGAGCCTGAGTGGATTCAGGCCATGCAAGAAGAATTACATCAGTTCGAGCTCAACAATGTCTGGGAACTGATCAAACGTCTAGATCCTCGCAAGCACAATATCATCGGCACAAAGTGGATCTACCGCAACAAGCAAGATGAAAATGGCCTTGTGGTGAGGAATAAGGCACGGCTTGTAGCTCAAGGCTACACATAGGTTGAAGGAATTGATTTTGATGAAACTTTTGCACCTGTTGCTATACTTGAGGCTATTCGCATATTACTTGCTTATGCTAACCATCATGATATCACTCTGTATCAAATGGATGTGAAAAGTGCATTCCTCAATGGTAAGCTTGAGGAAGAAGTATATGTTGCTCAACCCCCAGGTTTTGAAGATCCAAAGAATCCTGACAAAGTCTTCAGACTCAATAAGGCCCTCTATGGCCTCAAGCAGGTCCCACGGGCTTGGTATGATACTTTGAAGGAACTCTTCATGAAGAAAGGCTTCAAACCCGGTTCACTCGACCCTACTCTTTTCACTAAATCTTATGATGGTGAATTGTTTGTGTGCCAAGTATATGTTGATGATATTATCTTTGCCTGTACTGACCAACGTTATAGTGATGAATTTGCCTATATGATGAGTGAAGAATATCAAATGTCTAGTATGGGAGAGTTGAAATTCTTCTTAGGTCTTCAAATTTGTCAACAACACAATGGCATATTCATATCTCAGGAGAAATACCTCAAGGATGTACTGAGGAAATTCGGCATGCAAGATTGCAAAGGAGTCAAAATTCCTATGCCCACAAATGGCCATCTGTGCACTGATGAAAATGGTATTAACTTCGATCATAAGGTATACCGCTCCATGATAGGTTCCTTATTATACTTATGTGCATCTAGGCCAGATATAATGCTTAGTGTTTGCATGTGTGCCTGATTTCAAGCTGCACCGAAGGAATCACACCATAAGGCTGTGAAGCATATTCTTCGATATCTAGCTCACACACCAACACTTGGATTATGGTACCTCAAGGGCTCGGCTTTTGATCTTGTTGGATATTCTGACTCTGACTATGCTGGTGATCTTGTGGATCGCAAGTCAACATCTGGAACATGTCATTTCCTCGGACGATCTTTGGCCTGTTGGTCCTCGAAGAAACAGAACTGCGTATCACTATCTACTGCTGAAGCTGAGTACATTGCCGCTGGTTCTTGCTGTGCCCAATTGCTATGGATGAAGCAAACTCTCAAGGACTACGGCGTCAACATGAAGAATGTACCTCTCTTCTATGACAATGAGAGTGCCATCAAGATTGCTCACAACCCAGTTCAGCACTCGAAGACAAAGCACATTCAGATTCGTCATCATTTTCTTCGTGATCATGTGTTGAAGGGCGACATTTCTATTGAGCATGTGAAGACTGAAGAACAGCTAGCCGATATCTTCACAAAGCCCTTGGATGAGAAGAGATTTAGCAAGTTGCGGTGTGAGCTAAATATCCTAGAATCTTCGAATGTTCTGTGAAAAGGACACTCATCCTAACACTTATGCAAAATTGATGACTTAGATGTGCAACACATGAAGAAACGTTTTACTTCAATCAATGAATAATAACACTCTTAGTGTGAAGAAATTAATGAAGAATTTGATTCTCAGAACCCTACGATAATTGTACGCGGTGTCTGAAATCATCATTCTTATACGGTGGGTCACGCCACCACCAAAAGTTGAAATTCCTCAAATTATTCATATTCTTCAACTTTGCATAGTCTTCACTGGTTCCGTTGTTTTTCGTCATTGGCTATATATATATATATGAGTTTATGTCCTCTACAACATTCACTTATTGCTATTTCTTCAAGTTGGTTTTTTCCGCTAAGTGAATGTGATCGGACCCTTCCCCTCTATGCTATACTCAACCCAGTCTGTTCACAAATTCTTCATGTGCGTTCTATTTGAAACTCGTTCAAAATCTTCACTGTGTCCTTGTCAGCTGAAGAAATTGCGAACGGAACTTTAAAACCTATCTTATCTAAATTTTCGGCTTTGCCGCTCAAACCGTTCCGCATCCCATGATACACTTATCCACTCACCCATGATCTAACACGATCTCCACCTCTCACTACGTGGGTGACACATGTCATGCGAATGAGAAGGGTCAGGGGCACGTTCGTCCAATTTCTTCGGGCGAGCAGTTTTTCCCCGTGGCTATAAATACCCCTCCTTCCCTTCCACACTTCTTTTACTCCACTCGACCTCTCTCTCCAGCTCGAGCTTCTCAAACCCTAGCGCCGTCGCTACTTCATCGCCGCTGGTGAGGAAGAGCTTCACTGCCACGACCTCGTCGCCGATGTACTCGTGCCGACCGCGGACATCTTCACTCCGCCGCCGCCGTAGCCGTCTTCCTCCGCCAAGTTAGGGCGTGGAAGATCTGCACAGACGAACCTCACATCTCCTCACTCCAGTTCGTCGTGTTCTTCGTCCAGGGTAAATAAAAGTTTCTTTTACTGCCCTCATTGATTCGAATGATTATCTACAAAATCTTCAAAAGTGTTTTTCTTCATATCTTCACACACTGAACACCTCACAAAGTCATCTGTTCTTGATTCGTTTCTCTAAGCATCATTTTTCTTCAAGATTCCTCAATTTTGTGGATCTTCGATCTATACAACTCCGGAACCTAAGACAAAGAACGCTTAGTGAAAATCTTCAAGACTCATCTGGTCAAATTCCTCAAACTTGTTCATTTTGAAAAACCCTCTGAGAACGCATATGACCTCTCCAAATTTCTCGCAACTATACTCTGTTCACAGGTACACATGTCAGCTGCTGAATCACTAGGTTCTCATCAACTTAACTCATTTGCAGCGTTCCTCGAAGAAAAGTTGCATACTTCTTCAGAGAATTCGATTGTTCAAATTCCTCAACTGAAGAAAATGGCTGATGGTAAAAGGCCACAGAAGGGAGGAAAGAGGCCTGAGGTAAATACAGCGTTTGAGATCCCTGATGACATATATGCTGGGTACTGCACACCTACTGAGGAAACCAAGAACGAGCGCAAAGTGCGCATTCATAAGATAGAGAGGAGATGGGCAAGAGAATGGAGGGACTACAGATACGTCACTCCTAAGTATATGAAGAAATTCGCACTCAATCCTCCATGCCCAAGAGCTCCATTGGCACCTGGCCAAATTGCTGATCCCACCAGCCTCAAGCCAGGTGAGGACTATCCTGATGAATGGGCCAAGCGCCAAGGCAAGTTGTCTAAGCAAGCCAAAGAAGAGTGAGGAAATTCAATGAAGACTCTGCCGCTGCTGCTGCCTCTGCTGAGGCCGTTGCTGTCAAGCCAAAGAAGGCTATGTCAAAGAAGCCTGCGCGCAAGCCAAGTGCTTCATCAGCAATGCCCTCACAGCCAGAATCATCAAAGCCCTCACGACCAATTCCTCATGCTGCTCCTGTTCCTTCAAAGTCCTCAGCTCCTCCGCCAAAGCCTTCAGCTGTTCCGACCAAATCCTTAGCACCTGTGCATCTCGGTTCGTGCCAAAGGACTGCCAGCATCTCCATTGCCTCAGGTGTCTTAGCTAGTTCCTCAGCTGCACCAAGTTCCTCAGCTGGCCCCTCACTGCTAAAGACAAAGGCCACTGCTGGACGATGTCCACGCCCAAGTCCTCAAAAGAAGCAAGTCGCTTTCCAAGTGCCGTCTGATGAAGACGAAGCTGATGATGATGAACTTGCAGAAATCATCAGAGACATGCAAGTCAGGGCCGCTAGAGCCAAAGGATCAGAGGTGCCACTACTTTTGGATCCCAAGCTGATCCTCGACTACATTGATGATTGGCACAAGGACCCCAACACTCCCTTGCCTGACTTCAAGCTGACTCCTGGCCAGAGTCACATGCTGACCCACTTCATTCAAGAAGAAAAGTGGAAATATGAGAAGGCCAGGCAGATCAAGAAAGCGCAGTACAAGAAGGAGAAATTTCTGAAGAACAACGTTGTCACTATGACAACTGATGAACTTGTAAAAATCCAATCTGAAATCAAAACCCTCAGCGATGACTTCAAAGCCTACTATGCTGATTGGCAAGGAGCCAAAGTTAGATTTGTAAAGATAACTGAACAGTTCACTTCAAATGTTGCTGCCCCAACGCAACAGGAAATTCCTCAGGCTGAAGCTTCTGCTCAGCCGACTGAAGAACATGCCAGCACCATTGATGACAATCAGGCTGCTGAAGAAAATGTGAGTTCTAGGGCTGATGACTGCATTCCAGCCACTGAAGAAATTGGCTGGGCACCCACTAGTGGTCCGCCTGAAGAAACTGAAGAACTCGGGGAAACTGCATCAGTTGTGCCTGAAGAAAATCAACCAGATTCCTCTGCTCCTCCTGCGCCAACACCAACTCGGATCCTTCCATCTACATCAGATGTGAAGAAGACCAAGGCTGCAGAGCATGCTGCAGTGAAGAAAAGGAAAGCATCAGCTGCTTCAGATTCTTCAGCTCCGAAGAAAATGAAGCCTATGACAAGTTCATTTGCACATCCTATTGATGCTGTTCCCATCTCAACCAGGCCATCAAAGGACCTTGTTCCTTTTGATGAAGAATATGTGATCCCCAGTGGATCTGATGAAGAAACTCATTCTACTGCTTCGTCTGAACCATTGGATGAAGAAATTGAAGTGGATGCGATCCCTTCAACACCTATCATCTCCTCGCCTATGCCTCAGTTCACAGCTGAAGAGGCTGACGTTGAAGAAATGGAAGATGAAGATGTGGACATTGGCTGCTCCACACCCATAATCAGTGATGAATTCTGGGAAAGTCAGCATCCAAACTCTCCAATGTTCACCCCTCTACAGCAAATTCCTCAGTCCCCCACACAAACTGTTCACATGGGCTCTGAAGAAACTCATCCCGCTGCATCTGTCCATGAGGAAATTCCAGCCACTAGCGCTGAAGAAACTGCTGCTGCTGAACAACCAATGACGCAGACTGCCACTGAGGAGGAACCAGAAATTCCTCAGCCTGAAGAACCTGCGATTGAGATTCCTGAGGTCGTGATGCAACTCACTGACACTCCTCTGCCGAAGCCAAAGGATCCATTCTCACGCAAGCAAAAGTTCAAGGCTGATGATTTCTTTGGCGAGCACGTATTCTTCGAAGATTACAACCCATATGACTCTGATCGCATTAGGAAGAGGCGTTTCTGGACTGCTAGTCAAGCCAATTTCTATTCCTCAGTGCTTTTCAACAAGGAGAAGATTTTCTACCATGAGCATATTCCTCACGTGGATATGGAATCTCTGCCGTGCTTCGTACCAGTCCTCAGTGTTCTTCACAACGCTGGACTGCTCAACTTTTGCTCTGACATCTGCGATTGGAATGAAGAACTGATTCTTCAATTCTATGCAACGCTGCACATCACCGGAGATGCTGAAGATGTGAATTCATGGGTGCTGGACTGGATGTCTGAAAACACTCATTACACTGCACCAGCCTCTGAATTGCTTCGTGCTCTACCACTCAGTCCTCCCCTTGAAGAAGCTCGCTGCATCTACAGTGAACCTGAGCTCACACATCATTACATGCAGGTGCTAATGAAGCCTTTGAAACCAGGTCAGGCACCAAGAACCAAATTCCTCGTGAAGGAATTGTTGTACGTGCCTAGAACTGTCTATCGTATTCTTACGAGGACAATCAGTCCTATCAAAGGTCATGACTCATCTGATGAGGAAATTGTTGGCATCATGAAGAATCTGATATTCAACATCGTTCATGGCATTCCTGTCAATTATCACGATTTCTTCATGAGGACTATGGCAAATGTTGCACTGTCTCCGTTTGAGCTGAAGCCTTATGCACCTTGGATCATGAGATTCCTCAGGACAAGGTCTTCACTCAACTACAAAGCTGATTTCCAGAATCATCTCAGCTACTTGCCCCCAATTGAAGTCCTCAAGCAGACATATTCCTCAGTTGATGGAAAGGGCAAGGAACCAGCTGTAATTAATGAAGGAATTCGTCCATTGGATGGTCAGTTTCGCAAAGCTGCATCTTATTCCACCAATGATGACTCTGCCACACATGACTCTGCCAATGCACCCAAGTCCACTCCTCAAGCCACTGCTCCGCGCGTGATGACTGACCGTGAACTTCTGCTTAGTCTTCACCAGAAGGTGGATCGAAATCACAAATGGGTTAAGCGTCAGTTTGGTTCACTTCTTCACAACATGACTGCCACACACAACGCAGTGAAGAAAAACCACTACTACCTCCATCATGTCTTCGGTCGCACCTGAGCAATCCTGTCACATCTGTATGGTGAAGAAGATCTAAAGAACATGGGTCTTAATGAAGATTTTGACTGGTCTGCACCTCCACCGAAGAAATTCAAGAAGGTCAAGGTTCCTTCTCTGGTGGCCAGCTCATATTCTTCATCGCGTGACACTGATGAACATGAAGATTTGGACGAAACTGCGGCAGGCCCTACATCAACCAACGACCCCAACAATGCTGGCGCTCCTTCATCAACATGATTATCTTCAGGGGCGTTAGTCCTCATTTTCGATCCTTTTGGTGATTCGATGACAAAGGGGGAGAAATATGAGTTAGTCTTCAAGCGGGTCTACTATATGGGCGTTTTTTTGTTAAGTTACAACTCGTGTTCTTCTGAAACTTTATTGGATTGAGTTGTAATCTTAAACCCGATGGTGCTCTGATACTTTTGATGCACTATGCTCTGATACTCTTGATGCACTATTCTGCATGCTTATTCCTCGTTAATATTATTACACGCATGCTGAATTTCATCAGGCACCATATTTCATATTTCATCATGCATTTCAAATTCTTCATATTATATGTTAAATGCGTGTATGAATTACAAGATATAGGGGGAGATCTCCATGATTCAACTCTTCAAGTGTGCATTGCTTCAAAAGCAAATTCCTCACTATGCACATCTTCAGCGGGAGTTCTTCTATATCTTGCAATCAAATTCCTCAATATCAGTATTTACACTTCATATGTTTATCCCCGTTGAAAACTTAACCTATATTGTCATCAATCACCAAAAAGGGGGAGATTGTAAGTGCATCTAGTGCCCCTTAGTGATTTTGGTGTATTGAAGACTTATAGGTTAAGGGACTAATGCGTCTGTGAGTGTACACAGGTCTATAAGTCTATGAGGAGTTTGATATTTACAGGAAAAGTCGACCCCTGAAAATGAATATCTTCGACTGATGATTTTGGTATTTCTGAAGACTTTCATGAAGACTTTGAAAGTGAAGAAATTGGTGTGTCCGTGAAGACTTGATATTCATGCGAGGAATATGAAGCTTGAAGACTTTCGTTTTCATAGTTTTGTTTTTCTCTTTTTTGAGTCATAGGAAACACCGTACTGTTAAAGGGGGTCGAGGAAATACTAAGGAAAAATTTCCATGTGATGCTCAACTCAAAATCCTACACCTACCAATCCCTTCGAGTGAAGTCATTGGAAAATCTCATACAGTTCAGTCAATTTCTTCAGTGACAGAGATGAAGTTCTTCTGGTCTCTGAGGAATTTGTCCTGATTGAGGAGTTAGGAATTCGCCAGTGTGGATTGCCTACACAGTGAGGAACATGATAGCCCTGAGGATTTTCCTACTCAAAATTCCGACCGTTGCTGTGCTATGCGCCAGCTGTCCCAAAATATCTATCCACCTAACGGTCATATCATTGAAGGGCATTTATGTCTTATCATGTCAGGCTGCTCCCTAGGCTATAAATAGCCGCCCCCTACAACCACTAGCTGGTTGGATGCTTCGAGAGAAACTGACACTTGTCATTTGAGAGCAACCCATCCTCCGAGGACTTTGAGCGAAAATCATCAAGTGAGGAAAAACCAAAAACCCAAAACCCAAACACCTACAAACCCCAAGTGATTGAGCATCATTGAAGAGATTGATCCTGAGTGGATCCGACGCTTGTTACCTTTGAAGACTGTGCTTCTTCCAGATGGTTAGGCGTCATGGTCTAGAGCATCCAAGAGGAATTGTGGATCGCCGAGTGACCAAGTTTGTGAAGGTTTGGAAGTCGCCTGAAGATTTACCACGAGTTATTGGACGAGGTCTGTGTGACCTTAGTTCAAGGAGAATACGGTGAGGACTGGGTGTCTTAGACTAAGTGTCCTTGAATGGGTGTCTGGGACTGTGTGTCCTCAAGTTTAAATCCTCAGCCGCTCCAACCAGACGTACAACTGAGACAACAGTTGGAACTGGTCTACCAAATCATTGTCTTCACGGAGCTTACTGGTTCTATTTCCTCAACTATTTCATTTCCTCATAACTGTGCCGTGTGTTTGTTCATATCTGTGTTTGAAGACTTTGACTGAAGACTTTCTCAATTTCCTCAGTTCAATTTCTTTAGTCTGTTTGTCTTCATCCTATGTTATCCTGTGATTACGCTTCCTGTACTCTGTGCCTGTCTTCATTTCATCATGATGACTATGCTTGTATTCTGTTATTTTTACTTTTGAGTACTTATTCCGCTACTAGTAGTTCTTCGCTAAGGAATTTCCTCACCGGAAAATTCCTCAGTGAAGAATTTCATAAAAATCGCCTATTCACCCCCCCTCTAGTCGATATAACGCACTTTCAACATGGTCGTCTCGCCAACTATTACTTTTGCAACTATTTCTATCGCATAGTGATAAAGTAAAGCAATTGTATGGCGCTTGCATCTTATGCAATAAAGAGACAACCATAAGGCTCCTGCCAGTTGCCCATAACTTTAACAAAACATGATTATCTCATACAACAATTTATTTCTCATCACGTCTTGACCATATCACATCACAACATGCCCTGCAAAAACAAGTTAGACGTCCTCTACTTTGTTGTTGCATGTTTTACGTGGCTGCTACGGGCTTAGCAAGAACCGTTCTTACCTACGCATCAAAAATCACAACATGGTATAGTGATTGCTTTTTGATCTTCAGAAAGAATCCTGTTCATTGAATCCGATTCAACTAAAGTTGGAGAAACAGACACCTGCCAGCCACTTGTGTGAAAAGCACGTCGGTAGAACCAGTCTCATGAACGCGGTCATGTAATGTCGGTCCGGGCCGGTTCATCCAAAAATACCGCCGAATCAAGAAATAACTAGTGACGGCAAGCAATATGTATATACCCACGCCCACAACTCCTTTGTGTTCTACTCGTGCATATGACATCTATGCATAGACCTGGTTCGGATGTCACTGTTGGGGAATGCAGTAAGTTCAAAAAAATTCCTACGCACACGCAAGATCCATCTAGGTGATGCATAGTAAAGAGAGGGTAAGAGTGTTGTCCACGTACCCTCGTAGACCATAAGCGGAAGCGTTATGACAATGCAGTTGATGTGGTTGTACGTCTTCACGATCCAACCGATCCTAGCACCGAAGGCACGGCACCTCCGTGATCTGCACATGTTCAGCTCGGCGACGTCCCTCGTACTCTTGATCCAGTTGAGGCCGAGGGGAGTTTCGTCAGCACGACGGGGTGATGACGGTGATGATGAAGTTATCGATGCAGGGCTTCGCCTAAGCACTACAACAATATAACCAAGGTGGAAATCTGTGGAGGGGGGCACCGCACACGGCTAAAGATCAACTTGTGTGTCTATGGGGTGCCCCCTCCCCCGTATATAAAGGAGTGGAGGAGGGGGAGGTCCGGCCTCCTATGGCGCGCCCCAAGTAGGGATTCCTACTCCTACTAGGAGTAGGTTTCCCCCCTTTCCTAGTCCAACTAGGAGGGGAAAAGAAGGGGAACGATGGGAGGAGGAAGGAGGGGGAGCCGCCCCCTCCTTGTCCAATTCTTACCAGCCCATGGGGGGCGGCCACCCCTTGAGGCCCTTATCTCCATTTCCGTATGGCCCATTAAGGCCCACTACTTCCCCCGACGAATTCTCGTAACTCTCCGGTACTCCAGAAAATACCCGAATCAGTCGAAACCTTTCCCATGTCGGAATATAGCCTTCCAATATATCGATCTTTATGTCTCGATCATTTCGAGACTCATCGTCATGTACGTGATCTCATCTGGGACTCTGAACAATCTTCAGTACATCAAACTACATAACTCATAATACAAATCTTCATCGAACGTTAAGGATGCGGACCCTACGGGTTCGAGAACTATGTAGACATGACCGAGACACATATCCGCTCAATAACCAATAGCGGAACTGGATGCTCGTATTGGCTCCTACATATTCTACGAAGATCTTCATCGGTCAAACCGCATAACAACATATATCATTCCCTCTGTCATCGGTATGTTACTTGCCCGAGATTCGATCGCCGGTATCATCATACCTAGTTCAATCTCATTACCGGAAAGTCTCTTTACTCGTTCCGTAATGCAACATCCCGCAACTAACTCATTAGTCACATTGCTTGCAAGGCTTATAGTGATGTGCATTACCGAGAGGGCCCAGAGATACCTCTCCGACAATCGGAGTGGCAAATCCTAATCTCGATCTATGCCAACTCAACAAACACCATCAGAGACACCTGTAGAGCATCTTTATAATCACCGAGTTACATTGTGACGTTTGATAGCACACAAGGTGTTCCTCCGGTATTCGAGAGTTGCATAATCTCATAGTTAGAGGAACATGTATAAGTCATGATGAAAGCAATAGCAATAAAAATAAACGATCATTTATGCTAACCTAACGGATGGGTCTTGTCCATCACATCATTCTCTAATGATGTGACCCCGTTCATCAAATGACAACACATGTCTATTGTCAGGAAACTTAACCATCTTTGATTAACGAGCTAGTCAAGTAGAGGCATACTAGGGACACTTTGTTTTGTCTATGTATTTACACATGTACTAAGTTTCCGTTTAATACAATTCTAGCATGAATAATAAACATTTATCATGATATAAGGAAATATAAATAACAACTTTATTATTGCCTCTAGGGCATATTTCATTCAATGTCAATGAAACATGGTGTGTAATTTCTCATGCAAAATACGATCTGGCCACGTTGGCCCGAGGGGCCACATTAGTTACCAACCTTTGTTTTTTTAATGGCGTGCCGTTCAGTTTTGAAGAATGACTAACTGGTACTGTATGCAGAGAAAATATAAACTACTCTACCTCTACTCCACCTCTAGTACTAGTAGTATACAAAAGATATATAGGCTGGAGCTTCAGCGCTTTCTTGCTAAGGGCTGCCCACTTGCTTCTCACACTATCACCCTCTCTCCAGATCTAAAAAAGACGGCCTCTCTCTCCCTCCTCACCGGTGGTCACAGATCCACCGGGGAAGAAAAGGACGTCCAACGTTGGCGCATTCGTCGGCGGCGAGTGAGGTCATGCACTGACGACAAAGGCCGTCCTCTCAGACCTAGCGCACGCGCAGGATGGCCTCTGTCCCCAAGCTCGCTGTTGTAGTGTGTGCGAAGGAAGACGACAACGAGCGAAGCCACTTCCCGTCGAGCCTCAGGTATGCTACCCCTTTTCGAACCATACCCTTGTTCTATTGCCCCATCTGCCACGTCGCTGCATGTGGATCTTTTTCCACTCCACCATCTTCCCAATTTGCTATCCTTTGCTCTGTTGGTCACGCAGACGAAAACCTTAACTTGCACTATTAAAGGGAAACCCTACTTCATGCAGACTAATCCATGTTTGGGTTGAATAAGTAGAGGAAGGGAGACTGTACTATCCAAGAGACTAGGAATTGAACTTGCATCTGGTTGATAAGGGGAAAATCAGTAGCTAAGGAACGAGTCCTGTGTCTCTTGGTTGAAGAAGGACAAAAAGGCATGACAACGCAATAGAGAATGACTAGGTCGCTCGGTTTGTTGTTCTCACATAGGACAAAGGTGGCTAAAGAGAACAAAAATGGGATGTAATCCACATATGTTGCATGGATATTTGTTGCTCTGGGCAACCATACCTCCCTCTCCAATCTATGCGTCCGTGGAGGTACATCGTACTGGTGCGCCCACTGTCCGAATGGGCCTCCCATGCTCTTATTGCCACTTTTTTGCTGTTAGTATAACGCCCGCGGTCAAGTCAAGCAATGCTACTGCTAAAGTGATGCCACATTTAACTAATGCCGCACTCAGTCTAATGCCACCGATAAATTTAAGCAATGTCATTTAATGTCACTGGATTATTTCAGGGTTAGCTATTGATTGTGGATGTATTAAAGATTTTTTAGCTAAGGCATTCTAATGTTGTTGCATAGCCAATATACCAACGATGAATCTTATTACTACCTTCAGATTTTTTCACTATTAATGCTTATAGAATACATACCTCACTTTCATGAGAGAAGTCATTTTTTTGTACAGTGTCAAGAGGAAAGATCAAGAGTGGGCACCTCCTCCTCCGGCAGTTCTCTTGATTCGTTCGATCATGTTTTTATGTTTGATCGATTATCAAGATTGGGATATCAATTTTTAGGTCCCCTTGAGTTCCAAATGATGTTTACCTTGAAGGTACATGGTTTGCAAATTTTTTATACTGTCATTAGTTAATGCTAGTTACCTTCAGACTTTTGTATTTGGTTTAATGCTCTTGCACATCTAGTATACCAATGCTGAAACTTGTTACCTTTACATTTTGTATTGTTAATTCTTATAGAAATCTTCCAGTGCTAGAGCTTATGGAAATCTGTTCAGTAAAACCATTGTATTGTACCCTGTAATAAAATAACTACTCTACTGTTGCACTAGCCACCGGATTAGTGTATATTTGTACTATTCGAATGGTGTTGCATTAGCGTATGGACATATATAAAGTGTGGCAAGCTTTCCCAGATATGTGCTCAAGAAAACTACTACCTATTTTTCTAAATACTAGACATTTGGGTACTTTAAATTGAACTATGAAAACGTCATATATTAAGGAACAGAGGGTGTAGAGTTCACTCAAATTAGAGCATCTCCAATAGCTTGTCTATATGGATGTCTATACTCGTTTTCCACGACGTGAGCCCAAAACAGGTGTACAACAACTTGTCTATATGGTCGTCCAAATATAACATCCTCTAAATCAACCTCGACAATGTCCACGCCTAGACATTGTGAAGGCGTCGTCTAAACTCAGCTGCAGTCATGATTTCTTCCTCTCCCGAGCGACGGCCCACCTGTCATGGTCCCTGTATATAGACGTTCTGATGCAAAACTGGACATGTATATAAGGGAATCTTTTTAGACCATTGTCTATATGAATATATAGACATCCAAATATACACATGCTATTGGAGATGCTCTTATCCCAGTAAAGCTAGTCACACCTTTGTTAAAACTAATGTTCATTATGTTATCAGCGGAGGTCTGTATGTTTGTCTCTAATGCCTGCCGACTACATACCTGACATCATGATGTAATGTTAAGTCATTTCCTTTTGTACAGTGTCACTGAATTGTCAAGGCGGTGATGGCATTTTATTTTAGTTGAACTACACAAAATATGCTTAAAAGAAGTGGAAAGGTCAGGAATGGTTCAATTTTTCAGAAAAACCTATGTATGCCTTCCTGACATCAGCCGTTGTTGCCTTATTTATTCCTTCAAACAGGTGGTTAGAAACAGTCTTGCTACCTTTTCCCACTAAGAAATTGGAATGCTTATATTTTTGAGTCTATGCTTCAACTAGTGCCAGTTTTATAGTAATCACACTTTCAATATCTATGCAAACAGGGATGCTCAATTTTAGTAGAACTGCGCAAAATGTCCAAATGGTACAACATTAGGAGCATGTTTTTTTCCAAACCTTTATATCCAATTGGTGGCACTATGAGCTGTTCATTACGAAGGTACATGGTTTACTACTATCTTGCTACTCTTTTTGTACTGTCATTAGATAGTAATACTAGTGGTTTGCATGTGAATTTATTGGCAGGGTGGATGTACATTGGAGGTGCATGACATGATTCAATGATTGGATGCTCAATTTCGGTTGTATCGATTTCACCTCTTCCATCACTGCAAACATGGATATCGTTGGTCTGATGAAGAATAGGCGCTATATTTCCGCGCTGAACCAGCAAATCAATTCAGTATGAAATTGTTCAGGGCAAAACATGACTGTATCAAATTGTCCAGTGCAAAACATGACAGATGCTAAGCGGAATAGACGTGTTTAAACTGAAAATACAAGGTGGGTATATGTTTACTAGCTGCTTGATATTTGTGCAGACAGAGATGTCTGCCCGTTGCTATTTGGCAAACAAACAAAGTGACCGCAATTTTGGTTGAACTGCACAAGAGAATAGTAGAGTCACTGCGTGTAGTGTTGATACGTCTCCAACGTATCTACTTTTCCAAACACTTTTTCCCTTGTTTTGGACACTAACTTGCATGATTTGAATGGAACTAACCCGGACTGACGCTGTTTTCAGCAGAATTACCATGGTGTTATTTATGTGCAGGAGCAAATGTTCTCGGAATGACCTGAAACTTCACGGAGCCACTTTTCAGAAAATAAGAAAATACCTGCCAAAGATGAAGGCCAGGGGGCCCACCGTGTCTCCACAAGGGTGGAAGGCGCGCCCCCTACCTTGTGGGCCCCCTGTTGCCTCTCCGACTCCAACTCCAACTCCATATATTGTGTTTCGGGGAGAAAAAAATAAGAGAGAAGAAATCATCGCGTTTTACGACACGGAGCCGCCGCCAAGCCCTGAAACCTCTCGGGAGGGCTGATCTGGAGTCCGTTCGGGGCTCCAGAGAGGGGAATCCGTCGCCATCGTCATCATCAACCATCCTCCATCACCAATTTCATGATGCTCACCGCCGTGCATGAGTAATTCCATCATAGGCTTGCTGGACGGTGATGGGTTGGATGAGATCTATCATGTAATCAAGTTAGTTTTGTTAGGGTTTGATCCCTAGTATCCACTATGTTCTGAGATTGATGTTGCTATGACTTTGCTATGCTTAATGCTTGTCACTAGGGCCCGAGTGCCATGATTTCAGATCTGAACCTATTATGTTTTCATCAATATATGAGTGTTCTTGATCCTATCTTGCAAGTCTATAGTCACCTATTATGTGTTATGATCCGTTAACCCCGAAGTGACAATAATCGGGATACTTACCGGTGATGACCATAGTTTGAGGAGTTCATGTATTCACTATGTGTTAATGCTTTGTTCCGGTTCTCTATTAAAAGGAGGCCTTAATATCCCTTAGTTTCCGTAAGGACCCCGCTGCCACGGGAGGGTAGGACAAAAGATGTCATGCAAGTTCTTTTCCATAAGCACATATGACTATATTCGGAATACACGCCTACATTATATCAATGAACTGGAGCTAGTTCTGTGTCACCCTAGGTTATGATTGTTACATGATGAACCGCATCCAGCATAATTCTCCATCACTGATCCATTGCCTACGAGCTTTCCATATATTGTTCTTCGCTTATTTACTTTCACGTTGCTATTGCTATCATCACTACAAAATACCAAAAACATTACTTTTACTACCATTACCTTTTGCTACCGTTATCACTACTATCATATTACTTGCTACTAAACACTTTGCTACAGATATTAAGTTTCCAGGTGTGGTTGAATTGACAACTCAACTGCTAATACTTGAGAATATTCTTTGGCTCCCCTTGTGTCGAATCAATAAATTTGGGTTGAATACTCTACCCTCAAAAACTGTTGCGATCCCCTATACTTGTGGGTTATCAAGACTATTTTCTGGCGCTGTTGCCGGGGAACATAGCTCTATTCTTTGAGTCACTTGGGATATATATCTTCTTATCATTATGAAGAACTTGAGAGATCCAAAAACTAAGATCTATCCCTCAACTACGAGGGGAGGTAAGGAACTGCCATCTAGCTCTGCACTGGATTCACCTTCTGTTTTGAGTAAGCTTGCGACACCTACACCTGCTTCTGCTATTCGTTCTGATATGTCGCATGTTATTGATGATGCCACTTCTGCTATGCATGATACTTATGATGAAACTACCTCTATGCCTGATACTACTATGCCACTTAGTGATTTTCTTGATGAACAATTTGCTAGGGCTAGAGAAATTGAAAATATTGAATTTGATGATACTGATGAAAGTGATGATGAAGAATCACTTGTTATTCCTAAGGGTTATGTCTTTGATCAAGAAGCTTCCTTAGCTATTTTGGCGTGCCAAAATAGAACTGAACTCAAAAGATTATTAGCTAAATGGAGTAAGCAATCTTTAAATGCTAGAATGAAACCTGACCCTGCTTTTGCTACTTCACCTATCTTTGTTACTGATAAGGATTATGAATACTCTGTTGATCCTGATATAATTACTTTGGTTGAATCTGATCCTTTTCATGGTTATGAATCTAAAACTGTTGTGTCACATCTTACTAAATTGAATGATATTGCTACCCTGTTCACTGAAGATGAGAGAACTCGTTACTTTTATATCCTTAAAATATTTCTGTTCTCATTAAAGGGTGATGCTAAGATATGGTTTAATTCTCTTGATCCTGATTGTGTGCGTAGTCCCCAGGATATGATTTATTACTTCTCTGCTAAATATTTCACTGCTCATAAGAAACAAGCTGCTTTAAGGGATATATATAATTTTGTGCAAATTGAAGAAGAGAGTCTCCCACAAGCTTGGGGGAGGCTTCTCCAATTACTTAATGCTTTGCCTGATCATCCTCTTAAGAAAAATGAACTACTTGATATCTTTTATAATGGACTAACCGATGCCTCCAGAGATTACCTGGATAGTTGTGCTGGTTCTGTTTTCAGGGAAAGAACACCGGATGAAGCTGAAATTCTATTGAATAATATGTTGACAAATGAAAATAATTGGACACCTCCGGAGCCAATTCCTGAGCCTATTCCTAAACCAACTCCGAAGAAGAGGGGTATTCTATTTCTCAGTCCTGAAGATATGCAAGACGCAAAGAAATCTATGAAATAAAAAGGTATTAAAGCTGAAGATGTTAAGAATTTACCTCCTATTGAAGAAATACTTGGTCTTAATTTACCTCCTGTTGAAGAAACATATAATCTTAATCTTTTAGCTATTGAAGAAACTCATGGTCTTGATAACCCGACACAGGTAGTAAAGGTAAATTCTCTCTATGGATATGACAAAGTTGTAATCCCATTTACTAAGTTTGCTAGCCCATGCTTAGATGAGTTTGATAAATTTATGGCTAAGCAAGAAGACTTTAATGCTTATTTTGGTAGACAATTGAAATACAATGCAAATATGCTTGAACACTTGGGTGATTATATGGCTAATGTTAAAGGTGAACTTAAACTTATTAGTAAACATGCTTCTATGGTTACCACTCAAGTAGAACAAGTACTTAAAGCTCAAAATGATTTGCTCAATGAATTGAATAGTAAAGATAATGATAATGCTGTTAGAGTGGCTACTAGAATTGGTAGAATGACTCAGGAACCTTTGTATCTTGAAGGCCATCCTAAGAGAATTGAGGAAGATTCTCAGATAAATAATATAGATGCACCTAGTTCTTCTAAAAATAAGAAAAAGAAAAATGATAGGACTTTGCATGCTTCTAGTGATCCTATTGTTGAAACACCTAAGAATCCAAATGATATTTCTATTTCTGATGCTGAAACTCAATCTGGTAATGAACCTGAAACTAATCATAATGTTAATAATAATGTTCATGATGACGCTCAACCTAGTAATAATAATGACATAGAAATTGAACCTGCTGTTGATCTTGATAACCCACAATCAAAGAATCAATGTTATGATAAGAAAGATTTTGTTGCTAGGAAACATGGTAAAGAAAGAGAACCATGGGTTCAGAAACCCATGCCTTTTCCTCCCAAACCATCCAAGAAAAAGGATGATGAGGATTTTGAGCGTTTTGCTGAAATGGTTAGACCTATCTTTTTGCGTATGCGATTAACTGATATGCTTAAAACCAATCCTTATGCTAAGTACATGAAAGATATTATTACAAATAAAAGAAAGATACCAGAAGCTGAAATTTCCACCATGCTTGCTAAATATACTTTTAAGGGTGGAATACCAAAGAAACTTGGAGATCCAGGAGTACCAACTATACCATGCTCCATTAAAAGAAACTATGTTAAAACTGCTTTATGTGATCTTGGAGCCGGTGTTAGTGTTATGCCTCTCACTTTATATCGTAGACTTGATTTGAATAAGTTGACACCTACTGAAATATCTTTGCAAATGGCTGATAAATCAACTGTTATACCTGTCAGTATTTGTGAGGATGTGCCTGTTGTAGTTGAAAACGTTACTATTTTAACGGACTTTGTTATTCTTGATATTCCTGAGGACGATAGTATGTCTATTATTCTTGGAAGACCCTTTTTGAATACTGCAGGGGCTGTTATTGATTGCACTAAAGGCAATGTCACTTTTCATGTTAATGGTAATGAGCATACGGTACACTTTCCGAGGAAAGAACCTCAAGTTCATAGTATCAACTCTATTGGAAAAATTCCATCGATTATATTTGGAGGTTTTGAATTTCCTCTTCCTACTATGAAGAAGAAATATGATATTCTTATTATTGGGGATGTGCATATCCCCGTTGAGGTAACATAGTGTTATTCGAAATTTCTCCGGTTCCATGTTATTCAGAATGAGTTCGTTAACAAGACTTGATCAACCTTGTTAGTGGATTCCTTTTGATGATCATGAGATGGATGAAACTAGAAGGCACAACCTTCTATACCCCACTTTTACTTTCTGTTATTTATATTAAATAAAATAAAAATAAATATTTTTCTGTCTTTTATCTGATTATCCGTGCAATATAAAAATACCTCGAAAATAAAAGTTCTCCAAATGCCCTGAAATTTAAATATGATTTTTTCTAGAATATTTGAGGATTTATGGAATTGAGAACACACCAGGGGGGGGGGTCAACCACCTGCCCACGAGGGTGGAGGGCACGCCCACCCCTCTAGGGCACGCCCCCTGCCTCGTGGGCCCATGGTGGCCCTCCTCCACTTATTCCTGCACCCACACACTTCTTCTTCCTCCCACAAACACGAATATCCAGCTCAAGCACGAGTTCTAGCTCACTTTGCTGCCATTTTCGATCTCCTTCCTCAAAGCACCTCTCACAAAACTGCTTGGGGAGATTGTTCCTTGGTATGTGACTCCTCCATTGGTCCAATTAGTTTTTGTTCTAGTGCTTTATTCATTGCAAATTTGTGTTGCTTAGGTGAACCTGTTCTTGAGCTTGCATGTCAAATTTATATGGTCAATAGTAGTTTTGATGCATGATATAGGCCCTAGGCACTTGTAGGAGTAGTTGCTATCAATATCACTGAGTTTGGTTTACTTTTATTTTGAAGTTACTAAAAAATTTCAGAATTTTTCAGAGGAAGAAATATGCTTAGGAAAATGTTCCAAGGTGGTTCTTCAAGGAAGGAAGGACCCAGGCTTGCAATGCGTGATGTTGATGAAGAGCCACCAAGAGACGCTCCAGTGCGTCCATGTGAATGGCCTTCTGCGAACTTTATGGATCGAGTGGGAATTAAGGAAGAATTTAACGCATATTTGTGTAACGCTGATCTTGTGAGCTTCGAGGAAGAGAAGTGCAGCCAGTATCACTATCTCACCAGTACCTTTGTGAGGAGGCAAGAGGAGGATATACTATTACCAGAGAGGAGGCAAATGAGTACGAAAGGAGAGAGGAGGCCGCTCGTCGCCACACTGCATCTCAGTAGGCGATAGTTGCTGCATCGCAGTATGACCCCAGCTACTATTATGGATATCCGCCAGGCCAGCCGTGGCCATAGACCAACTTACGCCAAAAGCCTAAGCTTGGGGGAGTTTGTATTTCCCACCGACATTACATTTATGTTCACACAATCATTGCTAGATGTCGGTGCTCATACTTTTTCATTGTATCATCCATGCTAGTTTACTTTCCTTTTTATGCTTTCTTCTTGTGTGTTTAATAAACCTTAAGAAAAAACAAAAAAAATAGTTGTAGCTTTTAATTAATTTACTTTCCATGCTTGTAGTAGTAATTAAAAAGAAAACCCAAAAATATTTCCTATTCTTCTTTTGCTTGTTGGGAGCTTTCCCGTGTAAATAGTTTTATTTCTTTTCTTTTCTTTGGGGGTCGATAGGAGAAGACCATAATTAAATTGTTGAAGTGGCTCTTATATGCATTATTGTTGATCTGACAAAAGAGCCCATATTGCCTTGTCTTCTCCTATTTATTGAATGCCTGCAGATTCCAGCTTAGTCCAATGCACGTGCACTATTATTATTATTATTCACATTGTTCGGTCATGCAAGTGAAAGGCAATTATGATGATATATGATGGACGGGCCGAGATGAGAAAAGCTGGTATGAACTCGACCTCTTTTGTTTTTGTAAATATGATTAGTTCATCGTTCCTGATTCAGCCTATTATGAATAAACATGTTTGCAATGACAACTAGAAATCATAGTTTCTTGTGCCATGCTTGATTAGCTATGAGTTATAATGGTTTATCTTGCGTGCCAACATGCTATTAAAATGGTTATGATGTGGTATGATAGGGTGGTATCCTCCTCTGAATGATTTAAATGACTTGACTTGGCACATGTTCACGCATGTAGTTGAAACAAAATCAACATAGCCTTCACGATATTTATGTTCATGGTGGATTATATCCTACTCATGCTTGCATTCTGTGTTGATTAATTTTAATGCATGTTCATGACTGTTGTCGCTCTCTAGCTGGTCGCTTCCTAGTCTTTTGCTAGCCTTCACTTGTACTAAGCGGGAATACTGCTTGTGCATCCAATCCCTTAAACCCCAAAGTTATTCCACATGAGTCCACTATACCTACCTATATACGGTATCTACCTGCCGTTCGAAGTAAATTTTTATGTGCAAATCTCTAAACCTTCAAATAAATATCCTGTTTTGTATGCTCGAATAGCTCATGTATCAACTAGGGCTGTCCAAATCTTCCATGTTAGGCGGGTTATTCTCAAGAGGAGTGGACTCCGCTCCTCACTCAATCAGAATAAATGGCTGGTCACCGGGATGCCTAGTCCCATGCTTTATGCAAACTAAATCAAAATAATTGCAAACAAAACTCCCCTGGGACTCTTGTTAGTTGGAGGCACTCGTTGTTTCGAGCAAGCCATGGATTGATGCTTGTTGGTGGAAGGGGGAGTATAAACTTTACCATTCTATTTGGGAACCGCCTATAATGTGTGTAGCATGGAAGATATTGCAATCTCTTGGTTGTTATGTTGACAATGAAAGTATACCGCTCAAAATATTATTCACCTCTGTTTCAAAACCGAGCTCTGGCACCTCTACAAATCCATGCTTCTCTTTGTGAAGGGCCTATCTATTTACTTTTATGCTAAGTCATCATCCTCTTATTAAAAAGCACCAGTTGGAGAGCACCGCTGTCATTTGCATTCATTACTGTTAGTTTACATTGAGTATGACCTGACTGGATCTCTTTTACCATGAATTACAATGTCTAGTCAGTCCTTGTCTTTAAAGGTGCTCTGCATTTATGTTTTGCGGTCTCAGAAAGGGCTAGCGAGATACCATCTTGTTATATCATATTATGATTGTTTTGAGAAAGTGTTGTCATCCGAGATTTATTATTATTGCTCGCTAGTTTATTATGCCATTGATATGAGTAAACTTGAGATCTAAGCGTTATTGTGAATGTGGTTAGTTATAATCTTTGCTGAAAACTTGAATGCTAGCTTTACATATTTACAACAACAAGAGCAAACAGAGTTTGTAAAAGTTTTTCTTTATCACTTTCAGTTTATCAACTGAATTGCTTGAGGACAACCAAAGGTTTAAGCTTGGGGGAGTTGATACGTCTCCAATGTATCTACTTTTCCAAACACTTTTTCCCTTGTTTTGGACTCTAAGTTAAATGATTTGAATGGAACTAACCCGGACTGACGCTGTTTTTAGCAGAATTACCATGGTGTTATTTATGTGCAGGAGAAAACGTTATCAGAATGACCTGAAACTTCACGGAGCCACTTTTCAGAAAATAAGAAAAATACCTACCAAAGATGAAGGCCAGGGGGCCCACTATCTCTCCACGAGGATGGGGGGCGCGCCTGCCCCCTAGGGTGTGTCCCCTACCTCGTGGGCCCCCTGTTGCCTCTTCGACTCCAACTCCAACTCCATATATTGTGTATTTGGGAGAAAAAATCAGAGAGAAGAAATCATCGTGTTTTACGATACGGAGCCGCCGCCAAGCCCTAAAACCTCTCGGGAGGGCTGATCTGGAGTCCGTTCAGGGCTCCGGATAGGGGAATTCGTCGCCATCGTCATCATCAACCATCCTCCATCACCAATTTGATGGATGCTCACTGCCGCGCGTGAGTAATTCCATCGTAGGCTTGCTGGATGGTGATGGGTTGGATGAGATCTATCATGTAATCGAGTTAGTTTTGTTAGGGTTTGATCGCTAGTATCCACTATGTCCTGAGATTGATGTTGCTATGACTTTGCTATGCTTAATGCTTGTCACTAGGGCCCGAGTGCCATGATTTCAGATCTAAACCTATTATGTTTTCATTAATATATGAGTGTTCTTGATCCTATCTTGCAAGTCTATAGTCACCTATTATGTGTTATGATCCGTTAACCCCGAAGTGACAATAATTGGGATACTTACCGGTGATGACCGTAGTTTGAGGAGTTCATGTATTCACTATGTGTTAATGCTTTGTTCCGGTTCTTTATTAAAAGGAGGCCTTAATATCCCTTAGTTTCCGTAAGGACCCCGCTGCCATGGGAGGGTAGGACAAAAGATGTCATGCAAGTTCTTTTCCATAAGCACATATGACTATATTCGGAATACATGCCTACATTATATCAATGAACCGGAGCTAGTTCTGTGTCACCCTAGGTTATGACTGTTACATGATGAACCGCATCCAGCATAATTCTCCATCACTGATCCATTGCCTACGCTTTTTCCATATATTGTTCTTCGCTTATTTACTTTCCCGTTGCTATTGCTATCATCACTACAAAATAACAAAAACATTACTTTTACTACTATTACCTTTTATTACCATTATCACTACTATCATATTACTTGCTACTAAACAGTTTGTTGCATATATTAAGTTTCCAGGTGTGGTTGAATTGACAACTCAGCTGCTAATACTTGAGAATATTCTTTGGCTCCCCTTGTGTCGAATCAATAAATTTGGGTTGAATACTCTACCCTCGAAAACTATTGTGATCCCCTATACTTGTGGGTTATCAAGTGCCATTTGAAAATAGACACAGAAAGATTGGATAGTCACTTCATGGACTGCAGAAAAGAAGTACTGTACTATTTATTAGCCAACACTAGGTGCTTCACTGCTTTTGTCTAATTATACAATGGGCATGATTTTGCCTAAATTAAAGTTTGTATTTCGAAAATAGTCTCGCCATATGATCGAGAGAAGACCAAATCATATTGTAGTGGATGTTCCTCCATCATGTGTGGTTCATTCTCATGGTTCCAGCTGTTGGTGAAACCACTTACGTTTGCAAGAGGAATTGTAGACTTCACAAACAAATTTGTCTTTCACTCTGTACTGAATGTTGGCCAAGAGAAGCATCCATGTTAGTAGGAAGAACAGATGTTTTTTCTAGATCTTTGCTTTTGGAGCTACATATTTGTATATGATCTGTGAATCATTGAGATACAATGCCAGGCTTGTGAGTCTCGTGTGAACATTTCGAACGGATTGGCAATTACTGTTGTGCACAGCATGATCTTTATTTCTCTATTCTCAATGTTTACAAGTTACTAACAGTTCCTTATTTCTGTTTGCTTAGTGTTTACAAGTTACTGATTGATCACTAGCTTGCCTACTAACGCGCTCCTGGTAGTTTTAGTTGCGACGCAAGATCCGAAGTGACACTTTTTGAATAAAAATGCCTACCCTCTGAAGAAACTGACAAGATGCTCTGAAGAAAATGCCATGCGAATCTGAAGAAACTACCAGCAAAAACGTTCGCAAATGTCTTATCTCCCAGTGAACATTCATCAGCTAATGCGATCCTACAAGTACACCATCCGACCTACTCGATCCTACACGTACACTATCCGACCTTGATGTCTACTACACAACCTTCTTCGTGTAGATGTTGTTGGGCCTCCAAGTGCAGAGGTTTGTAGGACAGTAGCAAATTTCCCTCAAGTGGATGACCTAAGGTTTATCAATCCGTGGGAGGCGTAGGATGAAGATGGTCTCTCTCAAGCAACCCTGCAACCAAATAACAAAGAGTCTCTTGTGTCCCCAACACACCCAATACAATGGTAAATTGTATAAGTGCACTAGTTCGGCGAAGAGATGGTGATACAAGTGTAATATGGATGGTATATAAAGGTTTTTGTAATCTGAAAATATAAAAACAGCAAGGTAACTAATGATAAAAGTGAGCACAAATGGTATTGCAATGCGTTGAAACAAGGCCTAGGGTTCATACTTTCACTACTGCAAGTCCTCTAAACAATAATAACATAATTGGATCATATAACTATCCCTCTACATGCAATAAAGAGTCACTCCAAAGTCACTAATAGCGGAGAACAAACGAAGAGATTATGGTAGGGTATGAAACCACCTCAAAGTTATCCTTTCTGATCGATCTATTCAAGAGTCCGTAGTAAAATAACATGAAGCTATTCTTTCCGTTCAATCTATCATAGAGTTCGTACTAGAATAACACCTTAAGACACAAATCAACCAAAACCCTAATGTCACCTAGATACTCCAATGTCACCTCAAGTATCCATGGGTATGATTATACGATATGCATCACACAATCTCAGATTCATCTATTCAACCAACACAAAGAACTTCAATGAGTGCCCCAAAGTTTCTACCGGAGAGTCAAGACAAAAACGTGTGCCAACCCCTATGCATAAGTTCATGAGGTCACGGAACTCGCAAGTTGATAACCAAAACATACATCTAGTGGATCACGTGATATCCCATTATCACCACAGGTAAGCACATGCAAGACATACATCAAGTGTTCTCAAATCCTTAAAGAGTTAATCTAGTAAGATAACTTCAAAGGGAAAACTCAATTCATCACACGAGAGTAGAGGGGGAGAAACATCATAAGATCCAAATATAATAGCAAAGCTCGCGATACATCAAGATCGTACCATCTCAAGAACACGAGAGAGAGAGAGAGAGATCAACCACATAGCTACTTGAAAATACCCTCAGCTCCGAGGGTGAACTACTCCCTCCTCATCATGGATAGCGTCGGGATGATGAAGATGGCCACCGGAGAGGGACTCTCCCCTCCGACAGGGTGCCGGAACGGGTATAGATTGGTTTTCGGTGGCTACGGAGGCTTCTGGCGGCGGAACTCCTGATCTATTCTGCTCTCTGATGTTTTTAGGGTATAAGGACATATATAGGCAAAAGAAGTCGGTCAGGGGAGCCACGAGGGGCCCACGAGGGTGGGGGCGTGCCTCCCTGCCTCTTGGCCACCTCGAAGCTTCCCTGACGACTACTCCAAGTCTCCTGGATTGCTTCCGTTCCAAAAATAACTCTCCCGAAGGTTTCATTCCGTTTGGACTCTGTTTGATATTCCTTTTCTTCGAAACACCAAAATAGGCAAGAAAACAACACCTTGGGCTGGGCCTCCGGTTAATAGGTTAGTCTGAAAAATAATATAGAAGTGTATAATAAAGCCCATAAACATCCAAAACACATAATATAATAGCATGGAACAATCAAAAATTATAGATACGTTGGAGACATATCAGACCTACTCGATCCTACACGATAAGTAGCGGATCACGCACGTACTACCTCCTTTCTGGTTTGGAGGCCTCAATTCAAAAAACAACCTACTCGATTCTACACGAATAAATAGCGGATCATGCACGTACTACCTCCTTTACGGTTTGCAGGGCTTAATTCAAAAATCTCACCAACCAAGGTAGATGATGAGTGGTGGAATCATTTTTTACAAGGAGGGAGCACCTCATCTGGATTATTCGAGTGCACTCGTTTGACTGTCATGCCGGTGTGCAACCCAGCACGGATGGGATGCACCACTGACGGGATGGGACGGCATAGTCATAATTTTAATTTTTCTAGTTTTCCACGGCAAGCTGGCGCGCTAAGCCATGCTTGCTTATGCATTGAATTTTGATGACCGCGATGACTGTCGAGTTTCCCGTGACACGCTGATTCGCCTACCTTCCGCCTATAATTACTGTTTCCCATCCTTCTCCGGTGGCACCATCACCCAACTCACCCTATCCTCATAAGCCCCCACCGGCCCGACATCGCTCGCCACTTATCCTCGCTCCCGCCACGTCCGTCATGCCCCCGCTCGTCCGCGATAGGCGACGCCGAGGCGGTCACCGCCGGAACTAGTGTTCGGTTTTTCACCGGAAGGCATACGGAGGGAGGATGCATTCTATCGGTCTTTAGATGGCAATGCGGAGTATGCGGAGTTGTTGGAGTGCGACCGCCTGGCGGAGGAGCAGCGTATCGCCAATTTGCGCCGCCAGCAGGACATGAAGCAGCAGTGCACCGACGCTCCGAGTCACGAGCAGAGCACCCGCAACTGGCTGACTACGTGGAGGCCGGCGCCCGGCAAATAGCCCTGGAGGCTGTCGGGCACGCACGCGTTTACGACGCCGAATTTTACTACCAGTTAGTCAAGTGCCTTTCTCGCTTAGAAGCTGAAGCTTCGGTGGACCATGCCGACATCGAAAGGGCAGACGTGCGCGAGCTACCGCCCTATCGCACCTCTGGCAAGTCCGAGGTGAGGCGGAGGATGCCGGTGCTGGTGTTTAACATGTACCGCAGATGGCGGCCGGCATCGTCTAGTTAGCTAAGAGTAAGTTAGTACTTGTACACTAATAGAGTATTAGTGGGAGTAGATAGTTAACTTGGCTATGATGGTTGTCAACGTGGGAGTTCATTACTCTATATCTGGATTAGACCTGTTACTTTGCTCTGAATGTTGAACTCTCCGTTTGAACGTATGGAATGGGCTGTAATTTTTCTAAAATTGGTTGTATTTGTCCGCCACGGGTTTAGAAGCTGACTTGTGGGCCTACCAGGTTGGCGCTTAAACAATCAGGAGATGATTGTACGTGGAGAGGATGACAGCAGGGACCCACCAAGTCATGGCAGTACACAAGCAAGTGCCTCCTTATTTCAAGCCAATAAAAAATGGCTCCTCCTAATGGATTTCTGCCATCTGGGTCCCATCCCATTGTTAACGTATTCAATAAACGAGAGAATTGCACAACAAGCGGCTGACACCAGGGACCCAACAACTCGCCCAGTTATTTTTGTTTTGGGTTAATTTGATAAATGCCACTTGAAATCTGGTGATTCCGAGAAATGCCACTGCAATTTCGAAACTTTGAAAAATGCCATTTCATGCCATTTCCAGTGGCATTTTTCGAAGTTTGGAGTGGCGTTTTTTCAAAGTTTGGAAATTGTAGTGGCATTTTTATGAATCGCCATAATTGGAGTGGCATTTATCTAATTTGTTTTTGAGACGGAAGCAGGGTGTCAACTAGGCTGTGCGGGGCACTCTGTCCTTTCTTGACAGCCTTTTCTTTTATGTTTACCACAGACCAACCCAGTAGTTTTTTTCTTTCTGAAAATGGCTAGCCTAGTTTTTTTTGTGATTTGTCAAGTAAGTCACTTTGTCAAGCCTGTTGGCTGCAAATCTTTCAAGACGAGGAGAGCTTCATTTGGCTGGCCAAGAAAATGGCCTATCAGTAATGAGAAATGGGCTGTACATTTTTAAAACACATCAAACCGGCAATTAGTTTCAATTTTTTTTTCATTTCAAGATTTAAATTGCATTGATTTTTATGTGTGGACAATTTGTTGGATTTTATATTGATATACATTTTTTTTAAATCAGTTTGAATGTGACTCGAAATTTTGGGATTAAAAAAAGTTCGGACCGCACCGAAATATGGAAAATTTCGTATATTTTTTTAACCGTGGCCACAATATGGGCTGTAAATTATTAGAATATGGGTTGTAAATTATTAGAAATAATGGCAGATGGGATGTATGCTATCTTCCACAGATTTGAGGCTTTCCTAAAAAAGGGTTGACGCACAAGCAGTGACTGTTGGATGTCCATCCAACGGCCGTCGTGCTTCTTCAATCTCTGCTCTTCCTGCTCCAGCCACTCAAACAAGCGCTGGTGGGACTGCCTCCTCCCTCCTCCCGCAGCCGGCTGTGCTGCCGCGGAGGCCTCACCGCCCCACCGTACTCCCATCACTGGCCTAGCCATCCCTCTACTCACCCACACCTGCTGTTATTCTCCAGCGACGATAGACGAACAAGTAAACCCTCGTACTCCCCTCCGCGTGGGAAACAACTGCCGAGTCTTCTCTGGCTCCGTGTCGTTCCCTTCCTAGGCCTCGCTGTCATCCACCGCCCTGGTGCTCTTAGCGCGGCGTGGTCAACATGGTCAACGAACGACATGCATCGGAAGTGGACTGTACGTGGAGCGGCTGACAGTTGGGTCCACAGCCGCACGCAAGGAAATGCCTCCTTATTATGTGCAAAATTATGATTCCTCCACCTAACAGCTGGGACCCACTGGAAGGGCCTCTGTATTTCATGAAAAAAATGTTCCCCCCGCTGACAGGTCAGACCCACCAACTATCTCTTCGCACGCAAGGAAGTGCCTCCTTATTATGCACAAAAAAATGAATACTCTCCCTGCTAGCTGGGACCCACCATAGTGGTAGGCTGACTTGTGGGCCTACTAAGATGACGGGGATGGAGGGCTTTGTCAACTTAGTCAATATGAACGATTCTAGCTCCAGTGATCGTACGATGTCCATCCAATGGCCATAGTGCTTCTTCAACCTCTGGTCTTCTTGCTCCAGCTACCCAAACAAGCATCGGCGGTGCCGCCTGCTCCTGCCTCCCATGTTCGGTCGTGCTGCCACCGCTGGCCATGCCATCCCTCTATACTCACCCACACCTCCTGTTATTCTCCGGTGATGGCAGCCTCACACCGCAGCCGAAGCAGTCAACCCACATACTCCCCTCTATGTCGGCATCCACGGTCGCGTCTTCCCCAGCTCTGCGTCGTCCCCTTCCTAGGCCTCGCCGTCTTCCATCGCCCTAGTGCTCTCGGCGCGGTGTGGTCAACGTGGTCAAGGAACGACTTCCATCGGAAGAGTACTGTACGTGGAGAGGCTGACAACTGGGTCCACGGCAGCAGCAAGGAAGTGCCTCCTTATTTCGCGCAAAATAATTATTCCTCCACCTGACAGCAGGGACCCACCAAATGGGCCACCATATTTCGCGGAAAAAATGTTTCCCCCCTGACTGCTGGGACACACCAGCTACATCTTCGCACGGAAGGAAGTTCCTGACAGTCAGGACCCACCTAGTCGAAGCGTATGTAGCGTTTTCATTCTGGTCGCGAACGTGTACGTACATAAGATCGGTCTGTCTGCAGGCTGCAGCGATGAACCGTGGCCATGTAAGGAAGGGCACGTGTCGTAGTAGAGGCGCACACGTGTCATAGTAGAGGCGCGCACGTAGCATGTACACGTACATACATCGGCCAGGGTGCAAGAAAGTAAATACGGCCACGTACATACATGCGGGCGGGGTCTCGAATGCCTACTCGTGCATATGTATGGCCAGGGCTCATGTACATGGCTGGGTCGGAACAGAGAAACTACGTCGTCGTCGTGTTCATGGGGAGGCAACGGAATGCGTCATGTTCATCGGGAGGCAACGGAATATGTCGTGTTCATCGGGCCTGGATGGAACAGCCGATGGAAACGAGGCCTGGCGTACCGCAGAACGGGGGAAACGACCTTGTGTTCAACCGACCGCGGTCCAAATTCATTAGGAGGGGTCTGGCGTGCCGCAAAACAGAGGAAACAGACTTCTCTTGGACCTCCTATGGTCGAAACAGGGCCCTATTGATCAAGAGGTGTGTGGCGTACCAAAAAACGGAGGAAACAGACTTGTGTTGGAGTGCTACGGTTGAAACGGGGGTCCTGTTCATCGAGAGGGGTGTGGCGTACCGCAAAATGAGACTCCACAGGATATTGTTCATCTCCACCGTCGACCTCCTCCAGCCTCCACGGGCTACTTCTCATCCACCGTCGACCTCCTCTAGCCTCCACCTTCTCTTGTTCATCCACGGGCTCCTGTTCGTCCAACCTCCACCGCTCCTCCACCGGCTACTGTTCAACCAGCCCTCTCTACGGGGTCCTGTTCAACCACCCCTCCACAGGCTACTGTTCATCCAGCCCCTCCACCAGCTACTGTTCAACCAGCCCTCCACCGGCTACTGTTCAACCAGCCCTCCATGGGGTCCTGTTCATCCAGCCTTCCAAACACGGGGTCCTATTCATCAAGCCCTCCACACATGGGGTCCTGTTCATCCAGCGGCAACGGCCTCTACTACCACTGGGTCCTATTCATCCAGCCCCCCACCGGGAACAGTTCATCCAAACCCCCCAACAAAGCTCACTGTTCATCTAGAGGTAGCATCGATCGGCTTCAGTTAGCAGCAGTAGCGAAGGAATCACTTGGGTTCAGTTAACAGCAAGGGATCAATCGCTCGGATTCAGTAACGTAGCTAGTGCGATCACCCGGGTTCACTTAGAGCCCAACGCCTCGTTGAGGTTCAGTTAGAGCGCAACGCCTCACACACACGTGCGTATATATGAGAGAAACACGCACCGCTCGGCCCCCGACCACCCACCATAACCGAGAACTCCCCCGATATTTTCCTCGCCCTCGCTTCTACCATGGTTTTTTCCGTCATGGACGGCCCAAAGAATGTCATGCAGCTGTGTCTCCGGCCCGCCCAGGATGAAAAGCCCATTTTCTGTCTTGATTTTTTGTCATATAAGTAGGATCCCACCACATCTATGATGATACCGGATTTTGTCACAATTATCGTCATAGAAGTGTCATAAGCATGACAGAAAACAAATTCATCCAGCCCAAAGTGTGAGGGATGTGTCTTTTTTGTAGTGTGTGTGGTAGGGCTGGTTCTCGTGCATGTACAACTAGGGTGCTATCTCCACCAAGGGGTAGCACTGTTTTATTTGAAGACCGTCTTTTTACTCCGCAAGATACTGCCATCACTCACTCCAATTCAAATGGCTGATAAACAGGAAACATTGTTGAATGTACAGACATTGTACGAGAGACAGATGCAATAGATAGTGTGGAAAAAAGAGGGCATGAAATAGTTGACATGTATATTGTTTAACTAAAATGGATAGCATGACATAATTTCACATATATGATGTTTATCTAAACTGGATAGCATAGCATAACATAATTCAAAGATATGATGACTAACTAAATAGGATCGCATGACATAATTCACATACATGTTATCTAAGTAATCAGGATCGCATGATTTAATTCACATATGCGATTTATATTCTAAGCAGAGGACATTCGCATATATGATGTCTAAACTAAGAACATGGTGTTGAATATTGTGTATATGATGTCTAAACTATGCAATGCAAGACACCATATGCATGATATGAGCAGTATAACCATGCGAAGTTAGAGCATACACCTCGGTGAGGGAATAGGACTGGTCATCTGTCTCTGAATCCATCTTTGATGAGCTATTGGGACCCAACAAGAGATTTTCTTTGACAGGTAGCACTGTCTGCTCTGAAGGCCTTGTTTTCACTCCAGATTTTCCCATCACCCACTCAAATGGTTGATTCACAGGAAGAGTAGTTTAATGTACAAACATTGTCGACAAATGGAAATGTAATGAAGAAAAGGATGGGCAAGATATCATTCAAATATATGATGCCTGGTTAAACAGGATAGCATTGGACATTGCACGTTTCACATATATTATGGCTGGCTAAAAGACATGAGACTACATAATTCCCATATATGATATTGAAACTAAATACGTGGCATTACAGAACATGTCTATACTAAGCAGATGTCGAAAGTAGACACTGCAAGGCAACATATGCATGATATGACTAACATCATCATGCCAAGTTAGAGCAAACACCTCAGGGGGTAAATAGGAGTGGTCAGGTGCGTCTGAATCCGCCTCAAAACAAATATCTTCATCTGGATTACAATCTGAAGGGGGGGGGAGGGTTTGCCATTGAACCCACCATGGAGCGATGTCTGCATGACATTTAATTGCTGCACAAAACTATTCCCTTTTTATTTACATATTTAGCATGACTGTGTGCAATATCTGACATGCATACAAAAAAATATAGTGAGATTATGTAAGGAGAGCATGCAGAAATCTAGAGTAATGGTAACAACCAGTGGCTGGATCCAAAAATAATGATAGCAGGCTGATGATTGCTTTAATTTAATAAAAAAATAGATGATGATTTCTTTAGTATTTGTTTCCCACCTAAGATGAACAACATAGGCATACCCTAGGTGATCCAGATATTAGACAGAGATACTATTCATTACTGCCTCGATATGTGCCACACAACTAATTTAGAACTCATGTTTGAACATCGATTTGTACCTAACTTGCAGTCTAAGAGGTGAATAGGATGATAAAGTAGCAGGTAATATGAAGCAATGCATAACATAAGCACAAACAAAAGAGTGTGACCTCTCTTGTGGACTCGTGTACTCCTCAGGTTCATCTGTTGAGTCGATGATGGTGATGCTGTTGTGGTGGGTGCCGGCGGCAGGGAAGGAGATCTGAGTGGCGAAAGACAGTCAGGAGACGTGATGTCTGGTTTGGTGGATGCTTCTGTTGATGGAGCAGCTCAGGTGAGGAGGACGACGTCGCGGCAGGAGCAAGACAAACCACACAAAGTTTTCTTCGACACCTACCTGTAACTGAAGTAATTATGTAAGGGCTCATTTGGCTTGCATGATTCTAAAAACGCAGGGATAGGAAAAACACGGGAATAGGATAGGAATGCACATGGGAAACAGAGAATTTGTGAACACAGGATTTCTGTCAACTTGGGTGTTTGGTTCACAGGAATTGGAAGAGTAGAGGATGCAAAGAAACATGGCCAAAATAAAGTGAAACCATATGAAAGCGTGTACAGTTAGAATGTTATTTTTCCACTAATGCACTTCGTCTTGTTTTCATGCATAGGATTTTGAAAAGTAGGTCCAGGTGGATGTTTTGCTCCATTCCTTTCAAAAAAATGCATGAATAATTCAATAGTAGAGTGCCATAGGAAAATTTCCTATTGCTATGTTTCTCCCTTGAACCAAAATAGCCCTAATGGGTCGACATTAATGTAGAGTAATAAGTGATGCGACAAGTGTACAACCTCTTTGTCGTAGCCGTGTCGACCTCAGCATCATTGAGTTGGTCGCTGAAGAAGTTGTGGCAGAGGTGGCTGTCGGAGGTATGGAGGAAGATCTAGGAATCTGTAGACGGGGTCCAGGGCACTGCTCTATTGAGATGGATAGTTCTGTCATTGGAGCAGCTCCCGCGAGCGGTAAGATGTCGAGGCTGAAGCAGCACAAGACAAACATCATTAATGTCAAGTGGTATTCCAATAGCATCTCCAATAGATGATGTAAAATACATTACCAAAAATTGATATATGTAAGATTTACATCACCAAAAACCACCGAACTACAACATATGAGGTAAGAACTATTGACTCTCAACTTAACTGTCGAAACTGAAATTTACTGTGGAATCTGAATGTTACTATCAAAACTGAACGTAATGGTAGCAAAGAGGCACTTGACATGTAGTTTAGGGAGGGCATGTGGTTCATCTTCAACCTGCACCCCCTGAGCCACCGACCCCCACCGCCCGCGCTTGGTGGTGCTCCTGCGCCGTCTCGCCGCCCCGAAACCACTCCCCACCGCCGGTCCGCCGCTGCCCCGGCCAACCCTCTAGCTTGTGACGCCCGGGTAATTAGGCTACAGTAATCCTCACTAATGATGCCACGTCACCTCTGTCACTGTAGTTAATCTCGGGTTAAATCAAAACGGTTTCGAGATTCAATTCAAAATTATGATGGTAATAAAAGTTTTCAAAAAAAAATCAAACTAAAATGTTCGGGGGTTGTCAAATATTACAAGGTTAATTATGGTGGGTGCACACATTTTTATAAAGTGTCTGAATATTTTAAAATGAAATAAAACAAAAGAGAAAATAAATTAAGAAAAGAAAAATAAAACAAAGGAGAGGAAACCCCCCCCCCCCTGGCCAAACTGGGCCAAGCCCACCTGGCCCAGCCGGCCAGCCCCTGGTCCGGCCCACCCCCCTCACTCCCATAACCCCCCCGGTCGGCGGAAACCCTAGCCGACACCCCATTCCCCCCCAATCCCCTTCTCCTCCCTCCCCCGCCGATTTGGATCGGGATCCGCCCGATCCCGTCGCCCCCGACGCCGGCGCCCCACCCCACCGGCGCTCGTCCTCCTCCCCTCCTCCCCGACCGGCCGCGCAGGACGCCCGAAACCCCCCCTCGTCGCCTCAGGACCGTCCCCGACTCCCACCTCGCCGGATCCGCATCGCCGGACGGCCGCCGCCTCGACCTCCTCCCCGCCGGACGCCCCCGACCGCCCCGAGCCCGCTTCCGAGACCCCACGCGTCCCCCCCCGTGAGCTCTTCCCTCCCCTGCTTCGCTCTGTAGCCGTAGGGGTCGACCCCCGCGCTCGGTCGCCATGGCCGGAGCTCGCTCCGGCGCCGCGCTCGTCGCGCTCCGGCTCGCGCCGGCTCACCGCGCCCCACGTACCCCCCTCCCCTCGCGCCTCCTCCGCTCGGTCGAGGCCCCCCTCCTCTTCCCCCTCGTTCCCCTCCGTACCCGAGCGCCCCCGTCGCGGATCTCGTCGCCGGCGCCCTTCCAGTGACCAAATGGTCACGGGGCCGAGCCCCTTGTGCTCAGCGCGTCGCGCAGCCCCCCTGGCCTTCCCGTTAGCCCCGTAGCGCGATCCCGACGCGGTCCCGAATCCCACCGCCGCCTCCGCCGCTCGCCGGCGTCGTTTCCGGCCAAGTCCGGCCGTGCCTCTGCCACCGTTGGACGCGGCATCCTCTCCACGTTCGAACGCACCCGCCCGCGGCCATTTTTGCCGCCGGACGGCGAATCCCGGCGAGGTCCGGCGCCCCTCCGCCGCGGGAACGCTCCCCGGAGCTCCCCAACGCCGGCCGCCGACGTGGCCGACCTGGGGCCACCCCTGGGTCACTGACCCGTGGGCCCTAGGGCCCGGCCGGCCTGTTGACCCGGTCAGCCTTGCTGACTGGACCGGCCATGCCACTGACCGCAGGCCCCCCCCAGAACGTTAAAAATAAAAATAAATGATAATTAAAATATTAATTAATAATTAAGTAAATACTTAATTTAATTAATCCTGATTAATTAACCTAATGGCTAATTAACCTAATTAACTATTATTAATTAACTAACAGAGTATGACGAACGGGACCCACCTGTCAGGTTGACCAAGTCAACCCTGTTGACTGCTGACGTCAGCATGACATCATGCTGACGTCATAAATTCATTTTTCGAATTAAATAATTAATTAATTAAATTCCAGAAATTAATAAAATCTTTAGAAAATCATATCTTTTAATCCGTAACTCGGATTAAAATATTTTCAACATGAAAGTTGCTCAGAACGACGAGACGAATCCGGATACGCAGTCCGTTCGTCCGCCACACACCCCTAACCTATCGAACCCGCAACTTTCCCCCTCCGGCTCCTCTGCCCGAAATCACGAAACACCGGGAATACTTTCCCGGATGTTTCCCCCCTTAACCGGTACCACCTCATACCACGTTAGGGCACGCCTAGCATCGTTACTTGTCATGTCATGCTTCACTATGCATATGCTTGCATTATATTTATTGTTTCTTCCCCCTCTTCTCTCTCTAGACACCGAGACCGACGCCGCTGCTACCCCGTACGACTACGGTGGACGACCCCTCTCTCTTGCCAGAGCAACCAGGCAAGCCCCCCTTTGATCACCAGATATCGCCTACTCTTCTCTATACTGCTTGCATTAGAGTAGTGTAGCATGTTACTGCTTTCCCGTTAATCCTATCCTGATGCATAGCCTGTCCTTGCTACTACAGTTGTTACCTTTACCTGCAATCCTAATGCTTAGTATAGGATGCTAGTTATCATCAGTGGCCCTACATCCTTGTCCGTCTGCCATGCTATACTATCGGGCCGTGATCACTCGGGAGTTGATCACGGGTATATACTATATACTTTATACATGATACATGTGGTGACTAAAGACGGGTCGGCTTGAGGAGCACCCGCGAGTGGAGTTTGAGGCGGAGCGGCAGGGCAGGTTCCGACCACCTAGGAGAGAGGTGGGCCTGGCCCTGGTCGGCGTTCGCGGATACTTAACACGCTTAACGAGATCTGGGTATTTGATCTGAGTCTGGCCATTTGGTCTATACGCACTAACCATCTACGCGGGAGTAGTTATGGGTATCCCGGCGTCGTGGTATCAGCCGAAGCCTTCGTGACGTCAGCGACTGAGTGGCGCGCGCCGGATTGGACTGGAAGGCCACTAGGCTAGGTCTGCTTTCGGCCGCGTTCGCAACGTGCAGGTGTGCTAAGGGCGATGGGCCCAGACCCCTGGGCGCTTAGGTTTAGACCGGCGTGCTGACCTCTCTGTTGGTCTAGGTGGGGCTGCGACGTGTTGATCTTCCGAGGCCGGGCATGACCCAGGAAAGTGTGTCCGGCCAAATGGGATCGAGCGTGTTGGGGTATGTGGTGCACCCCTGCAGGGAAGTTAATCTATTCGAATAGCCGTGATCTTCGGTAACAGGACGACTTGGAGTTGTACCTTGACCTTATGACAACTAGAACCGGATACTTAATAAAACACACCCTTCCAAGTGCCAGATACAACCGGTGATCGCTCTCTCACAGGGCGACGAGGGGAGGATCATCGGTTAGGATTATGCTATGCGATGCTACTTGGAGGACTTCAGTCTACTCTCTTCTACATGCTGCAAGACGGAGGCTGCCAGAAGCGTAGTCTTCGAAAGGACTAGCTATCCCCCTCTTATTCCGGCTTTCTGCAGTCCAGCCCACATATAATAGCCTTATTCCAGTTGATACCAATGCATACATATGTAGTGTAGCTCCTTGCTTGCGAGTACTTTGGATGAGTACTCACGGTTGCTTTCTCCCTCCTTTCCCCTTTTTCCTTCTTCCTGGTTGTCGCAACCAGATGTTGGAGCCCAGGATCCAGATGCCACCGTCGACGACGACGCCTACTACACCGGAGGTGCCTACTACTACGTGATGCCCGCTGACGACGACCAGGAGTAGTTAGGAGGATCCCAGGCAGGAGGCCTGCGCCTCTTTTGATCTGTACCCCAGTTTGTGCTAGCCATCTTATGGCAACTTGTTTAACTTATGTCTGTACTCAGATATTGTTGCTTCCGCTGACTCGTCTACGATCGAGCACTTGTATTAGAGCCCTCGAGGCCCCTGGCTTGTATTATGATGCTTGTATGACCTATTTATGTTTTAGAGTTGTGTTGTGATATCTTCCCGTGAGTCCCTGATCTTGATCGTACACATTTGCGTGCATGATTAGTGTACGATTGAATCGGGGGCGTCACAAGTTGGTAGCAGAGCCGACTGCCTGTAGGAACCCCCCTTCCACACTCCTTGGCCGAAGTCGAGTCTAGACATTGCAAAAACTTTTACTAACTTGGCTGTGTGCCTTACGGGCCCACGTCGTCATCGGGTGGTGCTAGGATCTTTTACTCCTCGACCTTTACTCTGGGACTCTGAACTCTCTCCTACTCGGGTTAAACGATTTTACTAACTCTGACACTAGGGTCCCGTTACGACATTCACCCCAAAGTTGGATAAGCCCTAGTTATTCTTTAGAGTAGTACTTGAACATTATCCACATTGTCATTTGACTCCTGTGAAAACATCTTTGTTTTCAGATGGAACCCACGAGGTAGGTCGTGCGCCACACGACGGCCATTGGTGCCTCAGGATCACCTGCTGTGTTGGTTGAGATGATGACCTATCTGGGTTATCGCTGGCACCCTGAGTACACCGTCTATGAGGAGTACCAGGACTTCAACCAGGAGCAGTACCGTGCCATCGTCCACCTCTACTCTCGAGAGTATGACTCCACTACCGTGCTGCACCCTGCTCATGGTGTTGGAGTGACTATCAATATGGCGGTCCACGATGCTGCTTATGCTGCTCTGACATGTCTCCGTGGCGAGTATCAGGAGTTGGACACCTCCCCCTTCAGGCACATCGCTATCGCCTCTGATGTTGGTGAGGAGGGATACTACACTGCTGCCTACTCCACTGTCACCAGAGAGCCCTTCTACCATCAGAACTTTGTTCTGCATGCTGATGGGCTGGATCGAGCTAACCGAGCTCTTCGCCACGAGTTGTACGCCACCCGTCAGCACCTGTATCGTGCTCTGACGCTGTTGCACCCCTCTGTCCGCTCTGGTAATCTGTCGCGTTCTGCGATCTACCCTGACCGGACCGTGATGCCCCAGGGCGTCGGCTGGCCAGATGTGGGAGGCTACTCTCCTGCATTGGGCCCTCTCCTGCCACCTGCGCATCGGGTTCCGCACCAGAGTATCCGCGGACCCCAGGCTACTCGCGTGGAGGTCTTCCCTTCGCGTCACTACCAGCTGTCGGGCTACACCTACCTCCGCAGTACCGCATGGGACTGACGTAGACTTGCTTATTAGTGTTAGATGCATTCGCCGCGAGCCTGTGTGCCGCCTATGATGTCTTAGTCTATGTACTGAACACTGTGTAACAAACTCTATGCATGATCTCTTTTGTAAGATATGCCGACTACTATGTGGTATCTATCGTGCTGCTTTCGTTGTGCATGTTTCATCATGAATGATTCTTGTTTTTACAATTCCTCAATGCTGAACTACCCCTGTTAAATATTAGCAGGATGGTTAGACCAGGTGGTCGTGGTCGTGGTGGCAACGCCCCACCACCGCCTGAGTACATGGCTGGTATGATCCAACAGCTTGAGATGAATCGCCAGTTCATGGAGAATATGATGGCTCAGTTTCCTCGCCCCAATATGAACCAGCAGCCAACCCCAGTAACTCTGCAGGATTTCATGCGCCTGAACCCAACTGTGTACCACAGCTCAACTCAGCCTCTGGATGCTGATGACTGGCTCCGTGACATCACCTATGAGATGGAGTCTGCTGAGGTAGCCCCTGCCAGCTATGTCACCTTTGCTTCCTTCTTCCTGAAGGGACCCGCAGCTCAATGGTGGGACAGCCACAGGCGTACACTGCCAGCTGGAACAATCATCACCTGGCCAGACTTCCAAGCTGCCTTCCGTGCTCGCTTCATTCCTTAGGGAGTCATGGACCGGAAGAAGCGTGAGTTCCGCAACCTCACCCAAGGCAACAGAACTGTGGAAGCTTATCAGCGGGAGTTTCTGGACCTGTCCCGCTATGCTGAAGAAGACATTGCAACTGATGCACGCAGATAGGAGAAGTTCCGTGATGGCCTTCAAGCTGACATCAAGCTCGCACTTCTAGTGCATGACTTTACTGATTTCGCCACCTTGGTGAACAAAGACATCAACATCGAAACTGGTCTGCAGGAATACCAGAGCTCTCACAGGCGCAACCGTGACACGGGCTCATCTTCGGGCCCGTCCTCGCAGAAGCGCAAGATATGGATTCCCAATAGCTTGTACCAGCCGGATGCACCTACCCCAAGGCAGACCTATGCTGCACCTCGTCTGCCTACTCCTCCGACTAGGCGGCCAAGACTCCCAAATCCACCACCACAAGCTCCTGTTCCCACTCCCAATAATGGATTGTGCTTCAGGTGTGGACAACCAGGGCATCGTGCTAGGGAATGCAACCAGAACCCAAATCAACTGGCCCTTCCAGCAACTGGCCATGGAAGCAACCAGCCCCGCAGCAACAATGCCAAGTCTTATGGTCGTGTTCATGCCAACCACGTTGATCTGAGCGAAGCTCAAGACCAGCCTGCTACTGTGATGGGTACCCTCCTCGTAAATTCAGTACCAGCATCCGTTTTATTTGATACAGGTGCATCGCATTCATTCATGTCAGAAGGTTTTGCATGCTTGCACGACATTAAATGTGAGAACATGGATGCTTCACTATTAGTACACACCCCTGCGGGCCAATGTCGAACCTCCATGATTTGCAACGACGTCCCTATAGAAATCGAAGGACTGGAATTCCTTGTCTCTCCCATCGTACTGAAGTCCTGTAGCATTGATCTCATTCTGGGAATGAATTGGTTAAAAGCGCATACTGCTTCTATAGTTTGCGCCACTAAGGTCGTCCATCTGCTACACCCTTCTGATGAAATAATAGCTTACCAAGCTCATCTAGTTCAGAACACCGAGGCACGACTTTATGCCTTGAATGCGTTGAACGCTGCACCACTCGAGGGCATTGAAAACATTCCCGTCGTTCGTGAATTCCAAGACGTCTTCCCAGAAGAACTTCCAGGGATTCCCCCTGCTAGAGCTGTCGAGTTCATCATCGACTTGAAACCTGGCACTACCCCTATAGCTAAACGACCCTACAAGATGTCGCCGCATGAACTCATTGAGCTTAAGGAGGAAATCGACAAATCTCTTACCAAAGGTTTCATTCTCCCAAGTTGCTCCCCTTGGGGAGCACCTTCTCTCTTTGTTAAGAAGAAGGATGGGACAAACCGATTAGTCCAAGACTACCGTCCTATAAACCAAGCTACCATTCAGAATAAATATCCTCTTCCTCGAATCAATGACCTTTATGATCAACTGGCTGGCTCATCAGTGTTCTCCAAACTCGACTTGAGGTTGGGTTACCACCAGATCCGTGTTCGTGAAGAGGACATCCCAAAAACCGCCTTCGTGACTCGGTATGGATCATATGAGTACACCGTCATGTCATTCGGCTTAACGAATGCTCCCGCCACCTTCTCTCGTCTGATGAATTATATATTCATGGATTACCTCGACAAGTTCGTCGTGGTTTATCTGGACGATATCCTTGTATTTTCCAAGAACGAGGAAGAACATGCTGGACATCTGCGTCTTGTGCTAGAGAAGCTTCGAGAACATCAACTGTATGCTAAGTATTCCAAGTGTGAATTCTGGCTCCCCGAAGTGACCTATCTTGGGCATGTCATCTCCAAGGATGGTATTGCCGTCAACCCTGAACGAGTTCAAGCTATTCTCGATTGGACTCCTCCGAAGAACGTCAAGCAAGTCCGAAGTTTCCTCGGTCTCGCCAGCTACTGCCGTCGATTCGTCGAGAACTTCACCAAGATTGCCAGGCCCCTGACTAATCTGTTGCATAAGGGTGTCAAGTTTGACTGGACAGACAAGTGTCAGGAAAGTTTCCAGGTGCTCAAAGACAAGTTGACTTCTGCCCCCGTACTTGCTCCACCTGATACTAAGAAGGACTTCGTCATTTACTGCGACGCTTCCCGTCAAGGATTAGGCTGTGTCCTAATGCAAGAGCGCAGAGTGATTGCTTATGCCTCTCGTCAATTGCGCCCTCACGAAGAAAACTACCCAGTTCACGACCTCGAGCTTGCTGCTGTCATTCATGCACTAAAGCAGTGGCGACATTACCTTCTCGGTAATCGTTGTGAGATCTTCACCGACCATCAAAGTCTGAAGTATCTGTTTACTCAGCCAGATTTGAACCTACGCCAGCAAAGATGGATGGAGACTGTTGCAGACTTTGACGTGGGTATATCCTATACCCCCGGCAAGGCTAATGTAATGGCTGATGCCTTGAGCCGCAAGTCTTACTGCAACCACCTCCAGGTCCACAAAGTTCAGCCCTCGCTTACCGAAGAATTTAGAAGGCTGAACCTCCATATTGTTCCCCCGGGATCACTCGCTCCCCCTCCCGAAGGTTTCCCCAAACAGAACCTCCATGTTGTTTCCAAGGGTTCTCTCAATACCCTAGTTGCGAAACCAGATCTTGTGGACACCATCAAATGGATACAGAAGTGTGACGATGAAGTCCTCAAGATTAAGCGCGACCTCAAAAGGGGAAAGCCCTCATTCTTCTCTATCGCCGACGATGGCGCCTTGTATTTCAAAGGCCGCCTAGTGGTACCGTGTTCAAAGAAAAACCTGGATAAGACTAAAAGGGTTATGCAAGAAGCCCATGATACGCCTCTGTCCATCCATCCTGGTAGTACAAAGATGTACCAGGATATTCGTCAAAGATTCTGGTGGTCTAATATGAAGCAGGACATTGCTCGTTATGTTGCTGAGTGTGATGTTTGTCGCCGAATCAAAGTAGAGCATCAAAGGCCTGCTGGAACTCTGCAACCTATCTCTATTCCTGAATGGAAATGGGACCATGTTGAGATGGACTTCGTCACTGGATTTCCCAAATCGCAGAAAGGTAATGATGCTATTCTTGTCGTCATTGACCGGCTTTCCAAAGTTGCCCATTTCCTGGCGGTCAAAGAGACAATCACTGCTAGTCAGCTTGCTATTCTCTACATGGCCAGAATTGTTTCACTTCACGGTATCCCACTGGTTATGAGTTCAGACCGTGGTAGTTTATTCACTTCAAGATTCTGGGCAAGTTTCCAAGAAGCTATGGGGACTCACTTATCTTTCAGTACTGCGTTTCATCCGCAGTCACAAGGGCAAGTTGAACGTGTCAACCAAGTTCTTGAAGACATGCTTCGAGCTTGTGTAATCTCATTCGGCAAGAAATGGGAGGAATCTCTTCCATATGCCGAGTTCTCTTATAATAATAGCTATCAAGCTAGTCTGAAGATGTCCCCCTTCGAAGTGCTATATGGACGAAAGTGTCGAACCCCTCTGAACTGGTCAGAAACTGGGGAGCGTCCACTCTTCGGTCCGGATATTATCCAACAGGCCGAAGAACAAGTTCGCATTATTCGCGAGAATCTCAAGACTGCTCAGTCACGTCAGAAAAGTCAGTATGACCGTCATCACTAAGACATGGTCTATCAACCTGGCGAAAAGGCTTATCTTCGAGTTAAACCAATGAAGGGTGCTCACCGCTTCGGGATCAAGGGAAAGCTAGCTCCCCGCTATATTGGTCCTTTCACTATTCTCGAAAGGCGTGGAAAAGTGGCATATCAACTGGAGCTTCCGTCGAACCTTTCTCAGGTTCACGATGTGTTCCACGTGTCACAACTCCGACGCTGCTTCAAGGACCCAATCCGAGCAGTGGATCATGAAGTGCTCGAATTGCAGCAGGACCTCTCCTATAAAGAGCATCCGGTCCGCATTCTCGACCAAGCTGAACGCCGCACACGTCAGAAGGCGATCAAGTTCCTCAAAGTCCAGTGGTCGAATCACTCTGAAGACGAAGCCACCTGGGAACGCGAGGATCGTCTGCGTGATGAATACCCCACACTCTTTCCTTCTACCTCCTAAATCTCGGGACGAGATTTCTTGTAGTGGAGGAGAATTGTGACGCCCGGGTAATTAGGCTACAGTAATCCTCACTAATGATGCCACATCACCTCTGTCACTGTAGTTAATCTCGGGTTAAATCAAAACGGTTTCGAGATTCAATTCAAAATTATGATGGTAATAAAAGTTTTCAAAAAAAAATCAAACTAAAATGTTCGGGGGTTGTCAAATATTACAAGGTTAATTATGGTGGGGTGCACACATTTTTATAAAGTGTCTGAATATTTTAAAATGAAATAAAACAGAAGAGAAAATAAATTAAGAAAAGAAAAATAAAATAAAGGAGAGGAACCCCCCCCCCTGGCCAAACTGGGCCAAGCCCACCTGGCCCAGCCGGCCAGCCCCTGGTCCGGCCCACCCCCCTCACTCCCATAACCCCCCCCCGGTCGGCGGAAACCCTAGCCGACACCCCATTCCCCCCCGATCCCCTTCTTCCTCCCTCCCCCGCCGATCTGGATCGGGATCCGCCCGATCCCGTCGCCCCCGACGCCGGCGCCCCACCGCTCCGGCGCCGCGCTCGTCGCGCTCCGGCTCGCGCCGGCTCACCGCGCCCCACGTACCCCCCTCCCCTCGCGCCTCCTCCGCTCGGTCGAGGCCCCCCTCCTCTTCCCCCTCGTTCCCCTCCGTACCCGAGCGCCCCCGTCGCGGATCTCGTCGCCGGCGCCCTTCCAGTGACCAAATGGTCACGGGGCCGAGCCCCTTGTGCTCAGCGCGTCGCGCAGCCCCCCTGGCCTTCCCGTTAGCCCCGTAGCGCGATCCCGACGCGGTCCCGAATCCCACCGCCGCCTCCGCCGCTCGCCGGCGTCGTTTCCGGCCAAGTCCGGCCGTGCCTCTGCCACCGTTGGACGCGGCATCCTCTCCACGTTCGAACGCACCCGCCCGCGGCCATTTTTGCCGCCGGACGGCGAATCCCGGCGAGGTCCGGCGCCCCTCCGCCGCGGGAACGCTCCCCGGAGCTCCCCAACGCCGGCCGCCGACGTGGCCGACCTGGGGCCACCCCTGGGTCACTGACCCGTGGGCCCTAGGGGCCCGGCCGGCCTGTTGACCCGGTCAGCCTTGCTGACTGGACCGGCCATGCCACTGACCGCAGGCCCCCCCCCAGAACGTTAAAAATAAAAATAAATGATAATTAAAATATTAATTAATTAATTAAGTAAATACTTAATTTAATTAATCCTGATTAATTAACCTAATGGCTAATTAACCTAATTAACTATTGTTAATTAACTAACAGAGTATGACGAACGGGACCCACCTGTCAGGTTGACCAAGTCAACCCTGTTGACTGCTGACGTCAGCATGACATCATGCTGACGTCATAAATTCATTTTTCGAATTAAATAATTAATTAATTAAATTCCAGAAATTAATAAAATCTTTAGAAAATCATATCTTTTAATCCGTAACTCGGATTAAAATATTTTCAACATGAAAGTTGCTCAGAACGACGAGACGAATCCGGATACGCAGTCCGTTCGTCCGCCACACACCCCTAACCTATCGAACCCGCAACTTTCCCCCTCCGGCTCCTCTGCCCGAAATCACGAAACACCGGGAATACTTTCCCGGATGTTTCCCCCCTTAACCGGTACCACCTCATACCACGTTAGGGCACGCCTAGCATCGTTACTTGTCATGTCATGCTTCACTATGCATATGCTTGCATTATATTTATTGTTTCTTCCCCCTCTTCTCTCTCTAGACACCGAGACCGACGCCGCTGCTACCCCGTACGACTACGGTGTTGACGACCCCTCTCTCTTGCCAGAGCAACCAGGCAAGCCCCCCCTTTTGATCACCAGATATCGCCTACTCTTCTCTATACTGCTTGCATTAGAGTAGTGTAGCATGTTACTGCTTCCCGTTAATCCTATCCTGATGCATAGCCTGTCCTTGCTACTACTGTTGTTACCTTTACCTGCAATCCTAATGCTTAGTATAGGATGCTAGTTTATCATTAGTGGCCCAACATCCTTGTCCGTCTGCCATGCTATACTATCGGGCCGGGATCACTCGGGAGTTGATCACGGGTAAATACTATATACTTTATACATGATACATGTGGTGACTAAAGACGGGTCGGCTTGAGGAGCACCCGCGAGTGGAGTTTTGAGGCGGAGCGAGAGGGCAGGTTCCGACCACCTAGGAGAGAGGTGGGCCTGGCCCTGGTCGGCGTTCGCGGATACTTAACACGCTTAACGAGATCTGGGTATTTGATCTGAGTCTGGCCATTTGGTCTATACGCACTAACCATCTACGCGGGAGTAGTTATGGGTATCCCGGCATCGTGGTATCAGCCGAAGCCTTCTTGACGTCAGCGACGGAGCGGCGCGCGCTGGATTGGACTGGAACGCCACTAGGCTAGGTCTGCTTCCGGCCGCCCATGCAACGTGCAGGTGTGATAAGGGCGATGGGCCCAGACCCCTGGGCGCTTAGGTTTAGACCGGCGTGCTGACCTCTCTGTTGGTCTAGGTGGGGCTGCGACGTGTTGATCTTCCGAGGCCGGGCATGACCCAGGAAAGTGTGTCCGGCCAAATGGGATCGAGCGTGTTGGGGTATGTGGTGCACCCCTGCAGGGAAGTTAATCTATTCGAATAGCCGTGATCTTCGATAACAGGACGATTTGGAGTTGTACCTTGACCTTATGACAACTAGAACCGGATACTTAATAAAACACACCCTTCCAAGTGCCAGATACAACCGGTGATCGCTCTCTCACAGGGCGACAAGGGGAGGATCATCGGTTAGGATTATGCTATGCGATGCTACTTGGAGGACTTCATTCTACTCTCTTCTACATGCTGCAAGACGGAGGCTGCCAGAAGCGTAGTCTTCGAAAGGACTAGCTATCCCCCTCTTATTCCGGCTTTCTGCAGTCCAGCCCACATATAATAGCCTTATTCCAGTTGATACCAATGCATACATATGTAGTGTAGCTCCTTGCTTGCGAGTACTTTGGATGAGTACTCACGGTTGCTTTCTCCCTCCTTTCCCCTTTTTCCTTCTTCCTGGTTGTCGCAACCAGATGTTGGAGCGAGGATCCAGATGCCACCGTCGACGACGACGCCTACTACACCGGAGGTGCCTACTACTACGTGATGCCCGCTGACGACGACTAGGAGTACTTAGGAGGATCCCAGGCAGGAGGCCTGCGCCTCTTTCGATCTGTACCCCAGTTTGTGCTAGCCATCTTATGGCAACTTGTTTAACTTATGTCTGTACTCAGATATTGTTGCTTCCGCTGACTCGTCTACGATCGAGCACTTGTATTCGAGCCCTCGAGGCCCCTGGCTTGTATTATGATGCTTGTATGACCTATTTATGTTTTAGAGTTGTGTTGTGATATCTTCCCGTGAGTCCCTGATCTTGATCGTACACATTTGCGTGCATGATTAGTGTACGATTGAATCGGGGGCGTCACATAGCCCCTCCCCCACCCCCCCACCCCCGCGCCGAGCTTTTTCTCCAGCGATTCCCACGCCACCGCGCCCCCCACCAAAGGTGACCACTGCCCCCACCCTGAACGCTAAGATAGATAGTGTGGTACCTCTTCAGCAAGCTCCCCTCCCCGCTGCGGGTGGTTCTTCCTTAACTCCGCCGAGCCCCCCTCCCACTGCGAGTGGTTCTTCCTTAACTCCGGCGAGCCCCCCCCCCCCCCGAAAATCAATTGACCCAAAAGTTGATTCAGTCAACTGAAGTGTAGCTAAATCGGAGCAGAGCAGCAGCACGAGCGAGGGGGAGAGCAGAAGCAGCAGCGCGAGCAAGCGAGAGCCGGAGCAGTAGTAGTGATATGTCCATTTTGCATCATGCCTTTATATCAATATTTATTGCATTATGGGCTGTTATTACACATTATGTCACAATACTTATGTCTATTCTCTCTTATTTTACAAGGTTTACATAAAGAGGGAGAATGCCGGCAGCAGGAATTCTGGGCTGGAAAAGGAGCAAATATTAGAGACCTATTCTGCACAACTCCAAAAGTCCTAAAACTTCACGGGAGTATGTTTTGGAATATATAAAAAATATTGGCGAAAGAATCAACCAAAGGGGGCCCCCCACCTTGGCCACGAGGGTGGGGGGCGCGCCCCCTGTCTCCTGGGCCCCCTGGCAGGCCTCCGGTGCCCATCTTCTGCTATATGAAGTCTTTCGTCCGAGAAAAAATCATAAGCAAGCTCAAAGGACGAAAATCCGCCGCCATGAGGCGGAACCTTGGAGGAACCAATCTAGGACTCCGGCGGAGCTATTCTGCTGGGGAAACATCCCTCTGGGAGGGGGAAATCATCACCATCGTAATCACCATCGATCCTATCATCGGGAGGGGGTCAATCTTCATCAACAACTTCACCAGCACCATCTCATCTCAAACCCTAGTTCATCTCTTGTATCCAATCTTTGTCTCCAAACCTCAGATTGGTACCTGTGGGTTACTAGTAGTGTTGATTACTCCTTGTAGTTGATGCTATTTGGTTTATTCGGTGGAAGATCATATGTTCAGATCATTTATGCATATTAATACCCTCTGATTATGAACATGAATATTATTTTTGAGTAGTTATGTTTGTTCCTGAGGACATGGGAGAAGTCTTGCTATAAGTAGTCATGTGAATTTGGTATTCGTTCGATATTTTGATGAGATGTATGTTGTCTCTCCTCCAGTGGTTTCATGTGAACGTTGACTACATGACACTTCACCATTGTTTGGGCCTAGAGGAAGGCATTGGGAAGTAATAAGTAGATGATGGGTTGCTAGAGTGACAGAAGCTTAAACCCTAGTTTATGCATTGCTTCGTAAGGGGCTGATTTGGATCCATATGTTTCATGCTATGGTTAGGTTTACCTTAATATTTCTTTTGTAGTTGCAGATGCTTGCAATAGGGGTTAATCATAAGTGGGACACTTTTCCAACGAAGGGCAGTACCCAAGCACCGTTCCACCCACATATCAAATTATCAAAGTACCGAATGCGAATCATATGAACGTGATGAAAACTAGCTTGACGATAATTCCCATGTGTCCCCGGGAGCGCTTTCCTTTATATAAGAGTTTGTCCAGGCTTGTCCTTCGCTACAAAAGGATTGGGCCATCTTGCTGCACCTTATTTACTTTTATTACTTGTTACCTGTTACAAATTACCTTATCACAAAACTATCTGTTACCGATAATTTCAATGCTTGCAGATGTCGGCGTCCTAGGAACGGGGGTCCCCAGACTTGCCTGCCTGCGGCCCGCGGCGTGGCTCCCTCAACAGCCCCATATGACCCATCTTCACCAGCAAACACTCAAGACCCTCGTGAGGGGCCGAGCCTCGCGAGGCGGATGATGCAAGACCTCCTCGGGGGCAGCCTCACCAGGCTGGCTCGCGAGGGGCAGAGAGATCAAGGCAAGGGACACCTCACGAGGTTCCTGTGATGCAAGCCATGATGACCAAGGACATGCAGGCGCCAGCGCACACAGTGTCCTCGTTTCCTGTTTGGTGCTAAAGAGGCAAGCGCAGCCGCGCTGTCCCGAGGCGTCAAGCAAAGGTTTCCATATCAGTGCAATGAGACCAAGACTAGTTGGACGGCAGGACGGAGGTCACCGTGGAGCCCAGGATGGCGTCATCACCAGAGCCTTTGGCAGGAGAAGAGCATCTTTTCTCAGGATAGCTTGTACTAGATGTCCCCCTTTAAATTGGCCATTGTGGCATCCCTTCCCGCCTAATATTTGGGAAGAGGACCCGGGCCTCTATATATAGGACTAGCCACCACCGTAGAGGGATCATCTCATCTTGGACCAGATCCATTCCACCAAGGCGACCACACAAACTCGCCAAGCACAAGAGAACCTCTTCTCAGGAGGCTGTTCTTCCCTTGTAAATGTTCATCCACATCCCAAGAGGCGATCCACCACACCACACTGGAGTAGGGTAGTACACCACATCGGTGGCCCGAACCAGTATAAATCTTGTGTCCCTTTGTTCTATGAGTTCGACGTGCCGAGCCTTGAGATTGCAGTGAGGGCATGAGCTAGAGGGAGGATAGATCTTCATGCGCACCCCAGTGTTCAAACCTCAAGGGTTTTGTCGGAACCCGAAATCCTACATTTGGCGCGCCAGGTAGGGATGCGCTGAAGCTCCACCTCTCCGCTTGCTTCATCCAGCTTCATGGCCGACGCCACCCCTCCGGTTAGGCCGGCGGGTGCCTGCGGATGTGCTGCGGGTGTCTGGGCCTTCACCCACACCTTGCGGCAGGTGCGGTGGCCGCAAAAGTTCAAGCCAGAGATGCCACCCCGCTATGATGGCACGGCAGATCCAGCGGCCTTCCTGCAGGCGTATGAGAAGGCCGTCCTCGAAGCCGGAGGCGACACCTAGGTCATGGCCAACTGGTTCCCCTAGCCCTGGCCGGCGCGCCACGTGCCTGGCTGCTCAGCTTACCAGGGTCTTCGGTGAGCTCCTGGGAGGAGCTGTGCGGTCTCTTCATCGCGCGCTTTGCGGCACCAGCGCTCCTCGCCGTCGCGGCCCTCCTCGGCGGCTCACAAGCACCACCCTTGGACCATCACACCAAGTCATTCTTTCGCCAGATTGGTGCTACCTCCACGCGGCAAGGAGCTAACCCGGGTTGGGCGGCGCCCAAGGCCGACCTCACCTTCCACACGGGGGGTCACCCTGCCACCACCATTGGCTCGGGCGTGCTCCCAATGCTATGCACGCCCACCATCTGTAGAGTAGCTGTCACCAAGACCCTCATCGACGGCGGCGCCGGTCTCAACGTGCTCTATGTGGAGGCTTTCAGCCTTCTTCATGTACCACTCCAACGGCTCCGACCCAGCAAGCCCTTCTCTGGGGTCGGCGGTGGCTCCACCAGCCCCTTGGGGCAGATCCGCCTCCTTGTGACCTTCGGCACCCACGACAACTACCACACTGAGCTGATCGACTTCGACATCGCCCGCATCGGCCTTTCGTACAACACCATCCTCGGATATCCGGCCCTAGCTCAGTTTCTGGCGGTGACCCATCCGGCCTATAACCTCATGAAGATGCCCGGGAGCAAGGACGTCCTCACCGTAGTTGGAGATACCAAGGAGGCTCTAGCGGCGCTCAAGCGTGCCCTCAAAACTGCCGCGGTGGCACGACCGGCCAACGGGGCCACCCCAGGGGCTAAGGAGGTCGCGCCAGCAAAGAAGAAGAAGTTGTTCACTCATGATCGCGCCGAAACCAAGCAGGTGCCGTTCGAGGAAGATGGGTCCTCAGGAGCCACCTTCACCATAGGCGCCAACCTCGACCCAAATCAAGAGGAGGCACTGGTGAGATTCTTGCGTGTGAACAAGGATGTGTTCGCCTGGGAACCCAAGCAGCTAGTAGGGTTCCCAAGAGGGGTGATCGAGCATCACTTGAGGGCGTGCCCCAATGTGTGCCCCATGAAGCAGAAGGCGCAGTGACAATCCAAAAAGAAGCAATCCTTCATCGTCTAGGAAACCCACACGCTGGAGGTAGCGGGTGTCATTCACGAGGTTCGGTACCCCGAGTGGCTGGAAAACCCCGTCGTCGTACCGAAGAAAGGTGGGAAAGAGCACATGTGTGTTGACTTCACCAACCTTAATAAGGCTTGCTCCCAAGACCCATTCCCGCTCCCTCGCATCGACCAGATCGCTGACTCCACCACCGAATGCGACCTGGTGTGCTTCCTGGACGTATTTTCAGGCTATCACCAGATAAAGATGGCAGTAGAGGATGTGGAGAAGACGGCTTTCCTGACCCAGTGTGAGGTGTACTGCTACACTTGCATGCCGTTCAGGCTGCGCAACGCAAGCGCGACCTTCTAACGGCTGATGCACATCGCCCTGGGCCAGCAGCTCGGGAGGAACATAGAAGCCTATGTCGACGACATTGTGGTGAAGTCTTGGGAGGCAAGATCTTTGATTCAGGACCTGGAGGAGACCTTCGGGAGCCTGCGACAGCTGGACTTGCGGCTCAACCCGGAGAAGTGCGTGTTTGGTGTCCCTTCCGGCAAGCTGCTAGGCTTCCTCGTGTCCCATAGGGGGATCGAGGCCAGCCGAGAGAAGGTCAAGGCAATAGAAGACATGAGCCCACCACAAACTGTCAAGGAGATGCAGAAGCTTGCAGGCTGCGTGACCTTGCTGGGGCGCTTCATCTCCAAGCTGGGAGAGCGCGCCCTGCCATTTGCTACCTCTTGAGCACTGCGTTGGATTTCCCCGAAGAGGAAAGGATGATGTAGCAAAGTAGCGTAAGTATTTCCCTCAGTTTTTGAGAACCAAGGTATCAATCCAGTAGGAGATTGCGCGCGCGTCCCTATTACCTACACAAAACAAATAACTCCTCGCAACCAACGCGATAAGGGGTTGTCAATCCCTTCACGGTCATATACGAGAGTGAGATCTGATAGATATGATAAGATAATATTTTTGGTATTTTTGTGATAAAGATGCAAAGTAAAAAAGCAAAGGAAATAACTAAGTATTGGAAGATTAATATGATGAAGATAGACCCAGGGGCCATAGGTTTCACTAGTGGCTTCTCTCAAGAGCATAAGTATTCTACGGTGGGTTAACGAATTACTGTTGAGCAATTGACAGAATTGAGCATAGTTATGAGAATATCTAGGTATGATCATGTATATAGGCATCGCGTCCGAGACAAGTAGACCGACTCCTGCCTGCATCTACTACTATTACTCCACTCATCGACCACTATCCAGCATGCATCTAGAGTATTAAGTTCATGAAAACAGAGTAATGCCTTAAGCAAGATGACATGATGTAGAGGGATAAATTCATGCAATATGATAAAAAACCATCTTGTTATCCTCGATGGAAACAATACAATACGTGCCTTGCTGCCCCTACTATCACTGGGAAAGGACACCGCAAGATTGAGCCCAAAGCTAAGCACTTCTCCCATTACAAGAAAGATCAATCTAGTAGGCCAAACCAAACTGATAATTCGAAGAGACTTGCAAAGATAACCAATCATACATAAAAGAATTCAGAGAAGATTCAAATATTGTTCATAGATAATCATGATCATAAACCCACAATTCATCGATCTCAACAAACACACCGCAAAAAGAAGATTGCATCGAATAGATCTCCACAAGAGAGGGGAAGAACATTGTATTGAGATCCAAAAATAGAGAAGAAGCCATCTAGCTGATAACTATGGACCCGAAGGTCTGAAGTAAACTACTCACACTTCATCGGAGAGGCTATGGTGTTGATGTAGAAGCCCTCCGTGATGGATGCCCCCTTCGGCGGAGCTCCATAACAGGCCCCATGATGGGATCTCGTGGATACAAGAAGTTACTGTGGTGGAATTAGGGTTTTGGCTCTGCATCTGATCGTTTGGGGGTACGTAGGTATATATAGGAGGAAGGAGTACGTCGGTGGAGCAACAGGGGGCCCACGAGGGTGGAGGGCGCGCCTGGGGGGGTAGGTGCGCCCCCCTACCTCGTGGCCTCCTCCTTTGTTTCTTGACGTAGGGTCCAAGTCTCCTAGATCATGTTTGGTGAGAAAATCACGCTCCTGAAGGTTTCATTCCGTTTGGACTCCGTTTGATATTCCTTTTCTTCGAAACCCTAAAATAGGCAAAAAAACAAGAATTCTGGGCTGGGCCTCCGGTTAATAGGTTAGTCCCAAAAATAACATAAAAGTGGATAATAAAGCCCAATAATGTCCAAAATAGTAGCTAATATAGCATGGAGCAATCAAAAATTATAGATACGTTGGAGACGTATCAAGCATCCCCAAGCTTAATTCCTGCTCGTCCTCGAGTAGGTAAATGATAGAAACAGAATTTTTGATGTGGAATGCTACTTGGCATAATTTTAATGTAACTCTTTTTAATTGTGGTATGAATATTCAGATCTGAAAGATTCAAGATAAAAGTTTAATATTGACATAAAAATAATAATACTTCAAGCATACTAACAAAGCAATCATGTCTTCTCAAAATAACATGGCCAAAAAAAGTTATCCCTACAAAATCATATAATCTGGCTATGCTCTATCTTCACTACACAAAGTATTTAAATCATGCACAACCCCGATGACAAGCCAAGCAATTGTTTCATACTTTTGACATTCTCAAACTTTTTCAATCTTCACGCAATACATGAGCGTGAGCCATGGATATAGCACTAGAGGTGGAATAGAATGGTGGTTGTGGAGCAGACAAAAAAGGGAGAAGATAGTCTCATCAACTACGCGTATCAACGGTCTATGGAGATGCCCATCAATAGATATCAATGTGAGTGAGTAGGGATTGCCAGGCAAAGGATGCACTAGAGCTATAAGTGTATGAAAGCTCAACAAAAGAAACTAAGTGGGTGTGCATCCAACTTGCTTGCTCATGAAGACCTAGGGCATTTTGAGGAAGCCCATCATTGGAATATACAAACCAAGTTCTATAATGAAAAATTCCCACTAGTATATGAAAGTGACGAAATGAGAGACTCTCTATCATGAATATCATGCTGCTACTTTGAAGCACAAGTGTGGTAAAAGGATAGTAGCATTGCCCCTTCTCTCTTTTTCTCTCATTTTTTATTTGTTTGGGCCTTTTCTCTTTTTTATGGCCTCTGTTCTTTCTTTTTTTATTTTTCGTCTGGAGTCTCATCCCGACTTGTGGGGGAATCATAGTCTCCATCATCCTGTCCTCACTGGGACAATGCTCGAATAATGATGATCATCACACTTTTATTTTCTTACAACTCAACAATTACAACTTGATACTTAGAACAAAATATGACTCTATATGAATGCCTCCGGCGGTGTATCGGGATATGCAATGAATCAAGAGTGACATGTATGAAAGAATTATGAATGGTCGCTTTGCCACAAATACGATATCAACTAAATGATCATGCTAAGCAATATGACAATGATGGAGTGTGTCATAATAAACGGAACGATGCAAAGTTGCATGGCAATATATCTCGGAATGGCTATGGAAATGCCATAATAGGTAGGTATGGTGGCTGTTTTGAGGAAGGTATATGGTGGGTGTATGATACCGGCGAAAGGTGCGCGGTATTAGAGAGGCTAGCAATGGTGGAAGGGTGAGAGTGTGTATAATCCATGGACTCAACATTAGTCATAAAGAACTCATATACTTATTGCAAAAATCTACAAGTTATCAAAGAAAAGTATTACGCGCATGATCCTAGGGGGATAGATTGGTAGGAAAAGACCATCACTCGTCCCCGACCGCCACTCATAAGGAAGACAATCAAAAAATAAATCATGCTCCGACTTCATCACATAACGGTTCACCATACGTGCATGCTACGGGAATCACAAACTTCAACACAAATATTTCTCAAATTCACAACTACTCAACTAGCATAACTTTAATATCACCATCTTCATATCTCAAAACAATTATCAAGCATCGAACTTCTCATAGCATTCAACACACTCATAAGAGAATTTTTACTATTCTTGAATACCAAGCATATTAAGATTATTTAAGCAAATTACCATGCTATTTAAGACTCTCAAAATAATCTAAGTTAAGCATGAGAGATCAATAGTTCCTATAAAACAAATCCACCACCGTGCTCTAAAAGATATAAGTGAAGTATTAGAGCAAAACTATATAACTCAAAAGATATAAGTGAAGCACATAGAGTATTCTAACAGATTACAAATCATGTATGGCTCTCTCAAAAGGTGTGTACAGAAAGGATGATTGTGGTAAACTAACAAATAAATACTCAAATATTACTAGACGCTCCAAGCAAAACACATATCATGTGGTGAATAAAAATATAGCTCCAAGTAAAGTTACCGATAGAAGTAGATGAAAGAGGGGATGCCTTCCGGGGCATCCCCAAGCTTTGGCTTTTAGGTGTCCTTAGATTATCTTGGGGGTTCCATGGGAATCCCCAAGCTTAGGCTCTTGCAACTCCTTGTTCCATAATTCATCAAATCTTTACCCAAAACTTGAAAACTTCACAACACAAAACTTAAAGAAGAAAATCTCGTGAGCTCCGTCAGCGAAAGAAAACAAAAGACCACTTCAAGGTACTGTAATGAACTCATTATTTATTTATATTGGTGTTAAACATACTGTATTCCAACTTCTCTATGGTTTATAAACTATTTTACTAGCCATAGATTCATCAAAATAAGCAAACAGCTCACGAAAAACAGAATCTGTCAAAAACAGAACAGTCTGTAGTAATATGTAGCTAGCGCAAGATCTGGAACCCTAAAAATTCTAAAATAAATTTCCGGACGTGAGGAATTTATATATTAATGATCTTCAAAAATAATTAACTAAATATAACTTTCTAAATAAAAATAGCAGCAGTTCTCGTGAGCGCTAAAGTTTCTGTTTTTTACAGCAAGATATCAAGACTTTCCCCAAGTCTTCCCAACGGTTCTACTTGGCACAAACACTATTTTAACAAAAACACACAACCAAAACGGAGGCTAGATAAATTATTTATTTATTACTAAACAGGAGCAAAAATCAAGGAATAAAAATGAAATTGGGTTGCCTCCCAACAAGCGCTATCGTTTAACGCCCCTAGCTTGGCATGAGAAGCAAGGACAGATCTAGGTATTGCCGTCTTTGGTAGGCAATCCATAAGTGGCTCTCATAATAGATTCATAAGGAAATTTAATTTTATTTATAGGAAAGTGTTCCATGCCTTTCCTTAACGGAAATTGGAATCTAATATTTCCTTCCTTCATATCAATAATTGCACCAATCGTTCTAAGGAAAGGTCTACCAAGGATAATAGGACATGAAGGATTGCAATCTATGTCAAGAACAACAAAATCTACGGGCACATAATTCCTATTTGCAACAATAAAAACATCATTAATTCTTCCCATAAGTTTCTTAATAGTGGAATCCGCAAGGTGCAAATTTAGAGTGCAATCATCAAAATCACGGAAACCTAACAAATCACACAAAGTCTTTGGAATCGTGGAAACACTAGCACCCAAATCACATAAAGCATAGAACTCATGATCTTTAATCTTAATTTTAATAGTTGGTTCCCACTCATCATAAAGCTTTCTAGGGATAGAAACTTCCAATTCAAGTTTTCTTCATAAGATTGCATCAAGGCATCAACGATATGTTTAGTAAACGCTTTATTTTGACTATAAGCATGAGGAGAATTTAGCACAGATTGCAACAAGGAAATAAAATCAATCAAAGAGCAATTTTCGTAATTAAATTCCTTGAAATCGAAAATAGTGAGTTTAGCAACATCTAGGGTTTTAATTTCTTCAATCCCACTTTCATCAAATTTAGCATCAAGATCTAGAAACTCCAAATTTTTGGAGCGCCTTCTAGGTAAAGGTGGATCATATTCAGTCCCATCATTATCAAGATTCATATTGCAAAAAAAGATTTAATAGGGGACACATCAATAACTTTTAGATCTTCATCTTTATTTTCATAGGAACTAGAAGAACACGCTCTTATAAAGGCATATTTCTTAGCATGCATCCTAGCGGTTCTTTCTTTGCACTCATCAATGGAAATTCTCATGGCTTTGAGAGACTCATTGATATCATACTTAGGAGGAATAGATCTAAGTTTCAAAGAATCAACATCAAGAGAAATTCTATCAACGTTCCTAGCCAACTCATCAATCTTAAGCAATTTTTCTTCAATCAAAGCATTGAAATTCTTTTGCGAAGTAATAAATTCTTTAATGTTAGATTCAAAATCAAAGGGCATCTTATTATAATTTTCATAAGAATTGTTGTAGGAATTACCATAATTATTAGAGGAATTACTAGGATAAGGCCTAGGATTAAAATTTCCTCTATACGCGTTGTTACCAAAATTGTTCCTACCAACAAAATTCACATCCATAGATTCATTATTATTCTCAATCAAAGTAGACAAGGGCATATCATTAGGATCAGAAGAAACACTCTTATTAGCAAAAAAATTCATAAGTTCATCCATCTTTCCACTCAAAACATTAATTTCTTCTATCGCATGCACCTTTTTATTAGCAGATCTTTCAGTATGCCATTGAGAATAATTAACCATAATATTATCTAGGAGTTTAGTAGCTTATCCTAAAGTGATTTCCATAAAAGTGCCTCCCGCGGCCGAATCTAAAAGATTTCTAGAAGCAAAATTCAATCCGGCATAAAAGTTTTGTATAATCATCCACAAATTCGAACCATGAGTACGGCAATTACGTATCATTAATTCATCCTCTCCCAAGCTTGTGCAACATGTTCATGATCAAGTTGCTTAAAATTCATAATATCGTTTCTAAGAGAGATGATCTTAGTGGGAGGAAAATACTTAGAGATAAAATTATCTTTACACTTATTCCACAAATCAATACTATTTTTAGGCAAAGACGAAAACCAAGCTTTAGCACGATCTCTAAGCGAAAAAGGAAATAGCTTCAATTTAACAATATCATTATCAACATCTTTCTTCTTTTGCATATCACATAAATCAACGAAGCTATTTAGATGGGTAGTGGCATCTTCATTAGGAAGGCCAGAAAACGGATCTTTCATGACAAGATTCAGCAAGGCAGCATTAATTTCACAAGATTCAGCATCGGTAAGAGGAGCAATCAGAGTGCTAATAAAATCATCGTTGTTGGTATTGGTAAAGTCACACAATTTAGTGTTATCTTGAGCCATCGTGACAAGCAAGCAATCCAACACACAAGCAAACAAAAAGCAAGTGGGCAAAATGAGGCAAATAGAGAAAGAGAGGGAGGATAGAGAGAGAGGGAAAATAAAACGGCAAGGGTGAAGTGGGGGAGAGGAAAACGAGAGGCAAATGGAAAATAATGTAATGCAGGAGATAAGGGTTGTGATGGGTACTTGGTATGTTGACTTTTACGTAGACTCCCCGGCAACGGCGCCGGAAATGGCTCGTTGTCGGGAGTCAAATCTTGACTTGCGCGAACCTCCCCGGCAACGGTGCCAGAAATTCTTCTTGCTACCTCTTGAGCACTGCGTTGGATTTCCCCGAAGAGGAATGGATGATGCAGAAAAGTAGCGTAAGTATTTCCCTCAGTTTTTGGGAACCAAGGTATCAATCCAGTAGGAGATTGTGCGCGCGTCCCTAGTACCTGCACAAAACAAATAACTCCTCGCAACCAACGCGATAAGGGGTTGTTAATCCCTTCACGGTCACTTACGAGAGTGAGATCTGATAGATATGATAAGATAATATTTTTGGTATTTTTGTGATAAAGATGCAAAGTAAAATAAAAGCAAATTAAAAAGAAAAGGAAATAACAAAGTATTGGAAGATTAATATGAAGATAGACTTGGGGGGCCATAGGTTTCACTAGTGGCTTCTCTCAAGAGCATAAGTATTTTACGGTGGGTGAACGAACTACTATCGAGCAATTGACAGAATTGAGCATAGTTATGAGAATATCTAGGTATGATCATGTATATAGGCATCATGTCCGAGACAAGTAGACCGACTCCTGCCTGCATCTACTACTGTTACTCCACTCATTGACTGCTATCCAGCATGCATCTAGAGTATTAAGTTCATGAAAACAGAGTAACGCCTTAAGCAAGATGACATGATGTAGAGGGATAAATTCATGCAATATGATAAAAAAACCATCTTGTTATCCTCGATGGCAACAATACAATACGTGCCTTCCTCCCCCTACTGTCACTGGGAAAGGAAACCACAAGATTGAACCCAAAGCTAAGCACTTCTCCGATTGCAAGACAGATCAATCTAGTAGGCCAAACTAAACTGATAATTCGAAGAGACTTGCAAAGATAACCAATCATACATAAAAGAATTCAGAGAAGATTCAAATATTGTTCATAGACAATCTTGATCATAAACCCACAATTTATCGGTCTCAATAAACACACCACAAAAAGAAGATTACATTGAATAGATCTCCACAAGAGAGGGGGAGAACATTGTATTGAGATCCAAAAAGAGAGAAGAAGCTATCTAGCTGATAACTATGGACCCGAAGGTCAAAAGTAAACTACTCACACTTCATGGGAGAGGCTATGGTGTTAATGTAGAAGCCCTCCGTGATGGATGCCCCCTCCGGTGGAGCTCTGGAACAGGCCCCAAGATGGGATCTCATGGATACAAGAAGTTACGGCGGTGGAATTAGGGTTTTGGCTCCGTATCTGATCGTTTGGGGGTACGTAGGTATATATAGGAGGAAGTAGTACGTCGGTGGAGCAACAGGGGACCCATAAGGGTGGAGGGCGTACCTAGGGGGGGTAGGCGCGCCCCCTACCTCGTGGCCTCCTCCTTTGTTTCTTGACGTAGGGTCCAAGTCACCTGGATCATGTTTGGTGAGAAAATCACGTTCCCGAAGGTTTCATTCCGTTTGGACTCCGTTTGATATTCCTTTTCTTCGAAACCCTAAAATAGGCAAAAAAACAATTCTGGGCTGGGCCTCCAGTTAATAGGTTAGTCCAAAAAATAATATAAAAGTGGATAATAAAGCCCAATAATGTCCAAAACAGTAGATAATATAGCATGGAGCAATCAAAAATTATAGATACGTTGGAGACGTATCACCATTCTTCAAGATGATGAAGATGAAGGGCCCGTTCGAGTGGACCCTAGAAGCTGACCAAGCATTCCAAGACCTCAAGAGATACCTGACCAGTCCTCCGGTGATGGTGGCGCCTCGCCCTCTCGAGCCCCTGGTGCTTTACCTTGCCGCCACCCCCTACTCCACTAGCGTAGCCCTAGTGGCAGTTGGGGAAGAGCGCTAGGCCAAGGCGCTGCCTCGCCGCGCTGCACCACCAGTCGAGGCGATACAAGACCCAGAGGGCATCATAAGGGCTGAAGCAATCCCGACGAGTGACCAGGCCCAGCAAGGCAGGCTCTTGGGCTCGCTTCATCTCAGGAGCCGCCCCAACTGCCGGTAGGCACAAGCTCCCTTGACGTTCCCACCCTCGTTGAGCACCCAGTGTATTTTGTTAGCATGGTACTGCAGGATGCAAGGGCACGCTACCCCATGCCTCAGAAGCTCCTGCTCGCGCTTCTGGTGGCCTCGTGTAAGCTATGGCACTAATTCCAAGGTCACCCAATCAAGGTCATCTTGGCCTACCCGCTGGAGAGGGTACTCAGGAGCCCCAACGCTGTTGGAAGAGTCGCTGAATGGAACATCGAGCTGCAAGCATTCCAGCTGGAGTTCAGCACAACTAGGGTCATCAAGGGGGCCGCACTCGCCGACTTCGTGGAAGAATGGACTGACACCCCGGGGTTTGAAGCAGGCGAGGACCGATCCCTCTCACCAGGAAGTGAAGCACCAGATGGCTGGATCATGTATTTCGATGGCGCGTTCACGTGCTAGGGCATAGGGGCTGGAGCAGTGCTCATCTCTCCTACTCAGGACAAGCTCTACTACGCCATGCAGCTCTGCTTCCAGCAGGGCGAGAAGGTCTCCAACACCATCACGGAGTACGAAGGCCTCATCGCTGGCCTCAAGGCCGCGGTGGCCCTAGGAGTGAAGCGCCTCACCATCAGGGGCGACTCGCAGCTCCTCGTCAACTTCTCCAACAAGGTATACGAGCCGAAGGACGAGCCCATGGAGGCATACCTCGCGGAGGTACACAAAATGGAAAAGCATTTCCTAGGTCTAGAGTTGCAGCACGTGCCCCGCGGCACCAACAAGGAGGCTGATGACATCGCCAAAATGGCGTCCAAGCAACAACCCCAAGAGCCTGGCGTCTTTGAAGAGCAGCTCTTCAAGCCGTCGGCAGCACCTCCGCTTTTGGGGCCGGCGCCGCCTCGAGAGGAGCTCCCCCAACCACAAGCCACGGGAGCCCCGGCCTGCAGCTCGACCTCAGGAGTGCGCCTACTCTTGGTGCTCGAGCCTCAGGAGGGGTGCTGGACCAAGGACCTCAAGGAATACTTGACGCAATGGACGCTGCTGGAGAAGGAGGAGGACGCGGAGCGAGTGGCCCGATAGGCGATGGCATACTGCATTCAGGACGGTGAGTTATACAGAAAGCGGCCAAATGATGTTTCCTTACGATGCATCTCCAGGGAACAGGGGAACGAGCTGCTGGCTGACATACACGGTGGAGACTGCGGGCACCACTCATCATCACGAACCCTCGTCGGCAAGGCGTTCCGCAGCGGGTTCTACTGGCCTACGGCGCTCAACGACACAACTGAGCTGGTGAAGTCCTGCGAGGCCTGCCAATTCCAAGCCAAGCAGATCCACCAGCCATCTCAGGGCCTCCAAACCATCCCGCTCTCGTGGCCGTTCGCAGTTTGGGGGCTGGATATCTTAGGCCCATTCCATCGAGCGCCTGGGGGCTACCGCTACCTCTATGTCGCCATCGACAAGTTCACCAAATGGGCGGAGGTAGAAGTCGTGTGCACCATCCCGGCCGAATCTGTGGTCAAGTTCATCAAGGGTCTCATGAGCCGGTTCAGGGTCCCGAATCGCATCATTACCGACAACGGCTCGCAGTTCACTAGCAATGTTTTCAAGGCATACTATGCTAACCTTGGAACACAGATCTGCTACGCTTCAGTGGCACACCCCAGGAGCAATGGTCAAGCCGAACGCACCAATGTGGAGGTCCTCAAAGGCCTCAAGACCAGGACCTTCAAGAAGAAGCTTGAGGCTTGCAGCAAGGGCTGGCATGATGAGCTCCGGTATGTGCTATGGTCCATCTGCACCACCGCCACCAAGCCAATAGGCGAGACCCCGTTCTTCCTCGTCTACGGAGCAGAAGCGGTTCTCCCTCACGAGGTCAAGCATTGCTCTGCGCGGGTCCTGGAGTTTGATGAGACGCAGCAGGACTCCATGCAGGGGATGGACCTTGTGCTGGGGGAGGAACATTGCCGTGAAGCTTCGCTCCGAGCGGCAAGGTACCAGCAGGCGCTGCGATGGTACCAGAGTCGCAGTGTCCGCTCCAGGACGCTCGAGGTGGGCGATCTCGTCCTGAGGCGGGTGCTCTCCAAGGAAGGGCTGCACAAGCTCTCGCCCATGTGGGAGGGCCAGTTTAGGACCGCCCGTGTCTCTAGGCCTGGCGCCGCGCGAGACACAGGACGGGATCCCCATCCAGAACGCCTGGAACATCCAGCACCTCCGGAAGTTCTCCCCATGAAGCAAGGCCCAGCGCCTATGAAGCAAGGCCCCGTGCCTGTGAAGGTCTCCGCCCGTGACACTCTCATGTAATAATGAGTGGGCATGTACACGCCCCGGAGTCTTAGGAGTGCCACCCTCGGGCCTCAGGGGCTCCCTCCCACGTCCTAGTGGCAGCACTTAGGTCCGCACTGTTGAGAGGACTAGACTAGGTGCCGGAGGCCGCTTTTCATTTGCTTTCTGCAGTTGGCTTGCCCCTCTTTACTGAAAATTTGCTTTCTGGTGTTCCTTGCCAGCTTGGTTCCATCGCCTTTCGTCTCCGTTTCTTCCTTCAGTTCCTTGTTTTGACCCATGCTCTCCCTCGCATGCCTCGCGAGGGGGCTGGACAGGTGCCCTCGTGGGCATTTTTCCTGTTCTTCACGAGGCACCCTTGCCCGAGCTCGAAAGCCGGCGCGCCTCTCTCAATCTGTGCCCCTCGGGTACCGTGATGCGAAGCGCTTGGTCGTGGCCGGCTGCGCCTGCGACCAGGGTTCGGAAGAACAAGAGTTTCCTAACAAATTTTTGCAGTTCCTAGACACCTCCCGAGCAAAGGAGGCCTCGCCAGGCACTGGTAAATGCATGCCTCACGAGGCGGGAACTACTTCATACACATCAAGCTAAGTTATCTCTACACGCCCACATAAAATGCTGGTACTGCAACACGACGCAGGAACGATAAACATAACATAGCGACTTGGAAACCATGGTTCATTACACGCCCCTGCAGGGCCCATACTTGTTTCTTCTTAAATGCAGGGAGGAAAGAACAAAACAAAAGTGCCGTGTGCCCCCGCAGCAGTTCACGAGGATGGATCTGTGGCGCTCTCCTGGGCTCAGTCGGACCCCTCCTCGTGCTTCACTGGAGCGCGGCAACGAGACAACCTGCTACCACCCTCGAAGCGAGCGCGGCGGCTGGTCAAAGCCGCCGCCACTAGAGCTGTCGCCGGAGGAGGAGCCGCCGTAACTGGATGAGCTACGGCTAGCACCGAGGACGAGGCCACCTTCATCCTCGTCATGACCGTCGCCAAGGCCGAGCACCTCATCACCGTCATTGTCCTCGGGGCAGCACCCAATGCGGCGACCATCTTCCCCAAATACCCTCACGTAGAGGGTCGCGTCACTGTTGTACTTGAAGTGGAGGGCACACCGCCTGCCCAGGCCGCGCGCACGGGCAAACGTCTGCCAACCGCGGTCTAGGGCTGCGTTGCCCGCGGCGGAGACTTCCACCACGACCCACGAAGCCTTGCTGCAGCAGCCGTCCGCCTACAGCCAGAGACCGCCTAGGCCCGTGGCCGGCAGTTCGCCGACAAAGAACCGCGGGAGCTGAAGCCAGGAGCCAGCCGAGTTCTCCGACAACATGATGAACTCCGGCATCACCTCCGCCGAATGGAAGCGCGGCCGAGGAGGCCGCACAACCATGGCGCGCCTCACCTCATCGAAGGGATTGCCACGACCTGTGCGACTCCCATTGTGCGAGGAGGCACCGCCTCAGCCGCGAGGGGCCACGGTGAGGGTCGCGGCATGCTTGCACGGGCGACCACGCCCCCTCTTGGGTGGCGGCGAGCCGGGCCCCTCCTGGCGGGCCTTCCCCTTTTCCGTAGTTGAGAACCTCTTCGCTGGCCCCTGCTGGCAGGCCTTCCCCTTTTCTGCGGTCGAGAACCTCTTCACCGGTGCCCTGAGTGTCGTTGCTAGCGATGAAGCAAGGGATAGGAAGAAGCAGGAGGATTGGAGGAAGAGATGGGTGACGGGGGATTCGCCCCCTTCCCATTTATAGCCTAGAGGAGGCCATCCGTCGGCCTCCATGATCTAAGGTAATAATGGCCTTTTTTCTGCATGCAGCAGGGACACGTCAAGTCGGGCAGTTGCCGAGGCAGCATGGGGAAGCGGAGATGCCCACGTCCAATCAATCGCCACGCGTCGAACAAGGCCGCAGGCTGTTGGGGCCCGCGGTGCTCCGCACTTGTCCGAGTGCGCCTTGGGTCTGGGGGCTACTGTTGGCGTCCTCGGAACTAGGTCTCCAGACTTTCCTGCCTGTGGCCCATGGCGTGGCTCCGTCAACGGCCCCGTACAGCCCATCTTCACCAGCAAACACTCAAGACCATCGTGAGGGGCCGAGCCTCATGAGGCAGACGACGGAAGACCTCCTCAGGGGCGGCCTCACCAGGCTGGCTCGCGAGGGGCAGAGAGATCAAGGCAAGGGACACCTCGCGAGATTCCTATGACGCAAGCCATGATGACCAAGGCCAGACGGGCACCAGGCGGGCGCCAGCGCGCGCAGTGTCCTTGTTTCCTCTTTGGTGCTAAAGGGGCAAGCGCAGGCGCGGTGTCCCGAGGCGTCAAGCAAAGGTTTCCATATCGGTGCAATGAGACCAAGACTAGCAGGACGGCAGGACGGAGGTCACCATGGAGCCCAGGACGGTGTCATCACCAGAGCCTTCGGCAGGCGAAGACCATCTTTTGTCAGGATAGCTTGTACTAGCTATCCCCCTTTAAATTGGCCGTTGTGGGATCCCTTCGCGCCTAATATTTGGGAAGAGGACCCGGGCCTCTATAAATAGAACTAGCCACCACCATAGAGGGATCATCTCATCTTGGACCGGATCCATTCCACAAAGGCGACCACACAAACTCGCCAAGCACAAGAGCACCTCTCCTAAATAGGATGTTCTTCCCTTGTAACTATTCATCCACAGCCCAAGAGGCAATCCACCACACCACACTGAAGTAGGGTATTACACCACATCGGTGACCCGAACCAGTATAAATCTTGTGTCCCTTTGTTCTGTGAGTTGGATGTGCTGAGCCTTGAAATTGCGGTGAGGGCATGAGCTAGAGGGAGGAGAGATCTTCCTGCGCACCCTAGTGTTCGAACCTCAAGGGTTTTTCCGGAGCCCAAAATCCGACAGCAGAGAATACCTTACTAAAAACTGCTTATCATTTCCTTCTGCTCCTCGTTGGATCGACACTCTTACTTATCAAAAGGACTACGATCGATCCCCTATACTTGTGGGTCATCAATACTCTTTTTTGGCGCTGTTGCCGGGGAGTGAAGCGCCTTTGGTAGGTGGAATTTGGTAAGGAAAAATTTATACAATGTGCTGAAATTTACTGTCACTTGTTACTATGGAACATAATCCTTTGAGGGGCTTGTTCGGGGTATCTTCACCCTGACCAGTAGAGCAAAGAGTTGCTCCTCAACCTACTGAACCTACTGAAATTTTTTAGTTTGAAATTCCCTCGGGTATGATAGAGAAACTGCTAGCTAATACTTTCACAGGTGATGGAACATTACATCCCGATTTGCACCTAATCTATGTGGATGAAGTTTGTGGATTATTTAAGCTTGCAGGTATGCCCGAGGATGTTATCAACAAGAAGGTATTCCCTTTATCATTGAAGGGAAAGGCATTGACATGGTTTAGGCTATGTGATGATATGGGATCATGGAACTATAACCAATTGAAATTGGAATTTCATCAAAAGTTTTATCCTATGCATCTGGTTCATCGTGATCATAATTATATATATAATTTTTGGCCTCGCGATGGAGAAAGCATCGCTCAAGATTGGGGGAGGCTTAAGTCAATGTTATATTCATGCCCCAATCATGATCTCTCAAGAGAAATTATTATTCAAAAATTTTATGCTCGGCTTTCTCTCAATAATCGCTCCATGCTCGATACTTCTTGTACTAGTTCTTTTATGATGAAGACTATTGAATTAAATGCAACTCTGAAGATTGGGATCTCGATGAAGGTAAGTAGTCAGGTATAACACCCAAGTTTGATTGTGTTAAATCTTTTATGGATGCCGATGTTTTCCCGTAATTTAGCACTAAATACGGACTTGACTCTGAGATAGTAGCTTCTTTCTGTGAATCCTTTGCTACTCATGTTGATCTTCCTAAGGAGAAGTGGTTTAAATATAATCCTACCATTGAAGTAAAAGCAGTTGAACCTATAAAGTTGAATAAAAGAGTAGTATCACTTATAATGTTGATCCTATTGTTCCTACCGCTTATATTGAGAAACCACCTTTCCCTGTTAGAATAAAGGATCATGCTAAAGCTTCAACTGTGGTTCGTAAGAGTAATACTAGAACACCTACACCCCCTGAGCAAATTAAAGTTGAACCTAGTATTGCTATGGTTAAAGATCTCTTGGTTGATAATATTGATGGGCATGTTATTTACTTCTGTGATGAAGCTGCTAGAATTGCTAGACTCGATACTAAAAATAAACATAGACTTGTTGTAGGCATGTCTGTTATTTCTGTTAAAATAGGATATCATTGCTATCATGGCTTATGTGATATGGGTCCTAGTGCAAGTGCAATACCTCATTCCTTATACAAAGAAATTATGCATGATATTGCACCTGCTAAGATAGAGGAAATTGATGTTACAATTAAGCTTGCTAATAGAGACACTATTTCACCAGTTGGGATTGTTAGAGATGTTGAAGTCTTGTGTGGGGAAGTTAAATATCCTGCTGATTTTCTTGTTCTTTGTTCCCCACAAGATAACTTTTGTCCCATTATATTTGGCAGACCCTTCTTGAATACTATTAATGCTAGGATAGATTGCAAAAAGGATGTTGTTACTATTGGTTTGGGGGATATGTCTCATGAATTTAACTTTGCTAAATTTCATAGACAACCCCATGATAAAGAATTGCCTAGTAAAGATGAAATTATTGGTCTTGCTTCTATTTCTGTGCCTCCTAATGATCCTTTAGAACAATATTTGCTAGACCATGAAAATGATATGTTTATGAATGAAAAGAAGGGAAATAGGTGAAGTATTCTTTAAACAGGGACCTATTTTGAAACACAACTTGCCTGTTGAAATCCTAGGGGATCCTCCTCCACCCAAGGGTGATCCCGTGTTTGAGCTTAAACCATTACCTGATACTCTTAAATATGCTTATCTTGATGAGAAAAAGATATATCATGTTATTATTAGTGCTAACCTTTCAGATCATGAAGAAAAGAAATTATTGAAAACTCTGAAGAAGCATCGTGCTGCTATTGGATATACTCTTGACGATCTTAAGGGCATTAGTCCCACTCTATGCCAGCACAAAATAAAATTGGAGAATGACGCAAAACCGGTTGTTGATCACCAATGATGGTTAAATCCTAAGATGAAAGAAGTGGTAAGAAAAGAAATACTAAAGCTTCTGGAGGCAGGTATAATTTATCTCGTTGCTGATAGTCAGTGGGTAAGTCATGTCCATTGTGTCCCTAAGAAGGGAGGTATTACTGTTGTTCCTAATGATAAAGATGAATTGACCCCACAAAGAATTGTTACAGGTTATAGAATGGTAATTTATTTCCGCAAATTAAATAAAGCTACTAAAAAGGATCATTATCCTTTACCTTTTATTGATCAAATGTTAGAAAGATTATCCAAACATACACATTTTTTCTTTCTAGATGGTTATTCTGGTTTTTCTCAAATACCCGTGTCAAAAGAGGATCAAGAAAAGGCAACTTTTACTTACCCTTTCGGTACCTTTGCTTATAGATGTATGCCTTTTGGTTTATGCAATGCACCTGCTACCTTTCATAGATGTATGACTACTATATTCTCTGACTTTTGTGAAAAGATTGCTGAGGTTTTCATGGATGATCTCTCCGTTTATGGAACTTCCTTTGATGATTGCTTAAGCAACCTTGATCGAGTTTTGCAAAGATGTGAGGAAACTAATCTTGTCTTGAATTGGGAGAAGTGCCACTTTATGGTTAGAAGGTATTGTCTTGGGGCATAAAATTTCTGAAAGAGGTATTGAAGTTGATAAAGCTAAGGTTGATGCTATTGAAAAGATGTCATGTCCTAAGGACATTAAAGGTATAAGAAGTTTCCTTGGTCATGCTGGTTTTTATAGGAGGTTCATTAAGGACTTCTCAAAAATTTCAAGGCCTCTGACAAACTCTTACAAAAAGGTATAAGAAAGCTTTGATTTCTGCACCCATTGTCCAGCCTCCTAATTGGAATTTACCCTTTGAAATTATGTGCGATGTTAGTGATTATGCTGTAGGTGCTGTTCTAGGACAAAGAGTTGATAAGAAATTAAATGTTATCCAATATGCTAGTAAAACTCTAGACAGTGCCCAGAGAAATTATGCTACTACTAAAAAGGAATTTTTAGCAGTTGTATTTTCTTGTGATAAGTTCAGACCTTTTATTGTTGATTCTAAAGTAACTGTTCAATCATGCTACTATTAAATATCTTATGGAAAAGAAAAATGCTAAACCTAGACTTATTAGATGGGTTCTCTTGCTACAAGAATTTGATGTGCATATCATATTGATAGAAAGGGAGCTGAGAACTTTGTTGCAGACAATTTGTCTAGGTTAGAGAATGTTCTTGATGACCCACTACCTATTGATGATCGCTTTCCTGAAGAACAATTAGCTATCATAAATGCTTCTCGTACTGCTCCATGGTATGCTGATTATGCTAATTACATATGTTGCTAAGTTTATACCACCTAGTTTAACATACCAACAAAAGAAAAAGTTTTTCTGTGATTTAAGACATTACTTATGGGATGAACCACACCTTTATAAAGAAGGAGTAGATGGTGTTATTAGACGTTGTGTACCTAAGCATGAAGAGGAACAGATCCTACGCAAGTGCCACTCCGAGTCTTATGGAGGACACCATGCTGGAGATAGAGCTGCACATAAGGTATTGCAATCCGGTTTTTATTGGCCTACTCTCTTCAAGGATGCCCGTAAGTTTGTCTTGTCTTGTGATGAATGTCAAAGAATTGGTAATCTTAGTAGACGTCAAGAAATGCCTATGAATTATTCACTTGTTATCGAACCATTTGATGTTTGGGGCTTTGATTATATGGGACCGTTTCCTTCCTCTAATGGGTATACACATATTTTAGTTGCTACTGATTACGTTACTAAGTGGGTAGAAGCTATTCCAACTAGTAGTGTTGATCATAACACCTCTATTAAGATGCTTAAAGAAGTTATTTTTCTGAGGTTTGGAGTCCCTAGATACTTAATGATTGATGGTGGTTCACATTTTATTCATGGTGCTTTTCGTAAGATGCTTGCTAAGTATGATGTTAATCATAGAATTGCATCTCCGTATCACCCACAGTCTAGTGGTCAAGTAGAATTGAGTAATGGAGAGCTTAAATTAATTTCGCAAAAGACTGTTAATAGATCTATAAAGAATTGGTCCAAGAAACTTGATGATGCATTTTGGGCTTATAGAACTGCATATAAAAATCCTATGGGTATGTCCCCGTATAAAATGGTTTATGGAAAAGCATGTCACTTACCTCTAGAACTAGGACATAAGGCATATTGGGCCATTAAAGAGCTCAATTATGATTTCAAACTTGCCGGTGAGAAGAGGCTTTTTGACATTAGCTCACTTGATGAATGGAGAACCCAGGCTTATGAGAATGCTAATCTGTTTAAAGAAAAAAGTTAAAAGATGGCATGACAAAAGGATACAAAAGCCTAAGTTTAATGTAGGTGATTATGTATTGCTATACAACTCCCGTTTAAGATTTTTTGCAGGCAAACTCCTCTCCAAATGGGAAGATCCTTACATTATCGAGGAGGTTTATCGTTCCGGTGCCATAAAAATCAACAACTTTGAAGGCACAAATCCGAGGGTGGTGAACGGTCAAAGAATCAAACATTATATCTCAGGTAATCCTATAAATGTGGAAACTAATGTTATTGAAACCGTAACCCCGGAGGAATACATAAAGGACACTTTCCAGAACGTTTCAGACTCCGAAAAGGAATAGGTATGAGGTACGGTAAGTAAATCGACTCCAAAACAGTTCTAATAGCAATTTTTCTCCATTTTGGAATACTTAAGAAAATAGGAAATTAAGAAGCAGTCCGAGAAGGACACGAGGCATCCACGAGGGTGGAGGGTGCACCCTACCCCCTGGGCGCGCCCCCTGCCTCGTGGGCACCTTGTGCGCTCTCCGGAGTCCGTTTTCTTGCACGATACTTCTTTTGGTCGGTAAAAATTCATTATATAATCTCTCGAAGGTTTTGACCACTATACCACACAAGTATCATATGTCTTTGTTTCGAGCAGTTTTTGCTGCAGTTAGAGCAATATGTCATCTCAAGACTCCGACAGAGAGAGCTATGTCTCACATCTCATTTCTGACCCAAAGACCTATGGGGACCTATCTCCTTGTGGTCGAACTACGGATGATGAGGAGGATTCTCATTTGAGGATGATCAATGATTCAAGTTCGGAGGGGAGGATGTTACTTTACCTCAACCTGGGGATATGCACATGAAGTTCAAGAAGTCTAGTCTCCCTAAGAGAGCTAAATTGTCTAACAACCGATCTATTCCTTCTCGTTTTCGGCAGAAAAGCAAAGGATATTTATGTGACAAAATCTTGAAGATGGAATCGGAGGTCGATGATTTAAAGGAGGAGATCGCTCTTCTCAATTACAACATAAAAAATCTGAAGGCACAATTGTTATCATCATCACCATCTCCACCACTACGAAGAAAGAGACATAAATACACTGGTATGGGCACTCCCCTTGGCAACTGCCAAGCTTGGGGGAGGTGCCCCGGTATCGTATCACCATCACACTTTTATCTTTACCGTTTCTCTTAGTTCGATCCTTTTTATTATATCTTGATCTAGTTGAATAAAGTTTTAGTATGATCTAGTTTTGAGTTTTGCTTTATGTTTCTTCTATGTAATCGAGTCATGAGCTATATATAACAAATATTAGTTTTGAGTCAAGGGCCTGATTATCTTGCCGTGATCTGGAGGGAATAAAAATAAAAGAGAAGAGAAAGGATAAAAAGGAAATAAAGAGATCATATGGATCTTCTGGAGAGTAATGACTTCACATATAAAGAGTATGATGAATAAAAGTTGTTGAGAGTTGACAAACATAGTTTTGGTCATCATTGCAATTAATAGGAAGTAATAAAGAAAGAGAGGTTTTCACATATAAATATACTATCTTGGACATCTTTTATGATTGTGAGCCCTCATTAAAATATGACATGCTAAAATGTTGATGTTGGACAAGGAAGACACTGTAATGGGTTATGTTTTCTTACATCCGAAATAAATTATATTGTCATGGATCATCCAACATGTTGAGCTTGCCTTTCCCTCTCATGCTAGCCAAATTCTTTGCACCAAGTAGAGATACTAATTCTGCTTCCAAATATCCTTAAACCCAGTTTTGCCATGAGAGTCCACCATATCTAGAGTAAGATCCTTCTAGTAAGTTGTCATTGTTGCAAGCATTAAAAATTGCGCTCTAAATATGTATGATTTATTAGTGTGGAGAAAATAAGCTTTATACGATCTTGTGATGTGGAAGAAATAAAAGCGACGGACTGCATAATAAAGGTCCATATCACAAGTGGCAATATAAAGTGACGTTCTTTTGCATTAAGATTTTGCGCATCCATCCATAAAAGCACATGACAACCTCTGCTTCCCTCTGCGAAGGGCCTATCTTTTATCCTTGTCTTATACTTTATATAAGAGTCATGGTGATTTTCACCTTTCCTTTTTACATTTTATCCTTTGGCAAGCACAATGTGTTGGAAAGATCCTGATATATATAGCTAATTGCATGTGAGTTTTTATGAACTATTATTATTGACATTACCCTTGAGGTAAAAGGTTGGGAGACAAAACTATAAGCCCCTATCTTTCTCTGTGCCCGATTAAAACTTCATACCCATAAATATTGCATGAGTGTTAGCAATTGTGAAAGACTAAATGATAGTTGAGTATGTGGACTTGCTGAAAAGCTCTTATATTGACTCTTTCCGATGTTATGATAAATTGCAATTGCTTCAATGACTGAGATTATAGTTTGTTAGTTTTCAATGAAGTTTATGATTCATACTTGAAACTATGAATGAATTGTTACTTTAGCATAAGAAATCACTAGCACAATTGCCCGTGCGTTGCAATGGCAGAATTAAACCCTCGCATGACAATGCACGGTCAGACGGAGTCTTCTAATTGATGTGGCCATTGCCAAGCTCCTCTTGTGGCTGCTATAGCGGCTAGTGCAGCTGGGTATCCTTCATAGTTTTAAATAGCACGCTAACTCTCTTAGCGACGGACTACATCTAAATAGTATAGCATGCTATAGCACCATATTTAAAATGCCCGTTCATGTGTTTGGTCCAAAATTTCTTAGTGCAAGGCATGTTCTAAACGCAATAGTGTGCAGGCGGATGTTGTGTGGCAGCCGCGCCGCCGCGAAAGTCGATGCTAGATGATTGAGCGTGGACTGCTAGCTTTGCCGTATCATGATGCGTCAAACAATTTATTTTTCCTGAGCATGATCTTGCCGATCGACATGGATGCGCAAGAGCTGACAGCATGGCCTTCGGCCCAGCAGCTGGTTAGGGTTGCAGCAGCTCCAGTGGCACTATTTCATCTCTAGCTGCCGCCACTCCTTGAGTCTTGTCCTCCGTTTATCTTTTTTGCATTGTGCTCTTTTTCTGTGACCCTGCAAGCTGAAGAGCTGCTCAGGGAGGTTGGCGTCGGGGACGCATTGGAGCTGAATCGGTTGCTGCAAGGGAGTTCATCGTCCAAGAACGGCGTTGCCGTGTCCGGAAGGTAGGGTGGTGGCGAGACTTACATCGATCTAGGGTTTCAGGCTGGATGCATGTATGGGTTGTTTGAGTTAAAGTGCATCGATGCATGTATATATGCATGTGTAGGCGGCTCGGCTCGAACCAGCTGTACACAAGGACTTGTAGTTGGGACTGGATTGTGCAACGTATGGTTTTCTGCTTGATGCATGCATATGTGCATTTTTTTTGAAGGGATGCATGCATATTTGGATATGCAGGCTCACCAAACCATCAACCAGGCGGAATCTTCTAAGCCCACTAAAGTTACAATCTGAAGACCACGTACACGCTGTGGTCGCACATAGTTCGGCCTCCGTATGCTTTGACATGCCAAAAAAGGCTATATAAAAATACAGACAGAAATTTGGGCTATATAATTTCTTTTACTATGGACCAAACCAAACCAAGAATACCTATTTCTTTTAATAGTAGGTATAGATATGACAATATATATATGTTGTTGTTCTAAGAATGATCATGATGCCCTCATGTCCGTATTCTATTTTATCGACACCTCTATCTCTAAACATGTGGACATATTTTTCGATATTGGCTTCCGCTTGAGGACAAGCGAGCTCTAAGCCTAGGGTAGTCGATACGTCCATTTTGAATCATGCTTTTATATCAATATTTGTTGCATTATGGGCTGTTATTACACATTATGTCACAATACTTATGACTATTCTCTCTTATTTTACAAGGTTTACATAAAGAGGGAGAATGCCGACAGCTGGAATTCTAGGCTGGAAAAGGAGTAAATATTAGAGTCCTGTTCTCCACAACTCCAAAAGTCCTGAAACTTCACAGGAGCATGTTTTGGAATATATAAAAAATATTGGCCAAAGAATCAACTAGAGGGGGCCCACACCCTGGCCACGAGGGTGGGGGTGCGCCCCCTATCTCGTGGGCCCCCTGGCAGGCCTCCGGTGCCCATCTTCTGATATATGAAGTCTTTCTTCCGATAAAAAATCATAAGCAAGCTCACGGGACGAAACTCCGCCGCCACAAGGCGGAACCAATCTAGGACTCCGGTGGAGCTGTTCTGCTGGGGAAACATCCCTCCGGGAGGGGGAAATCATCACCATCAATCCTCTCATCGGGAGGGGGTCAGTCTTCATCAACATCTTCACCAGCACCATCTCATCTCAAACCCTAGTTCATCTCTTGTATCCAATCTTTGTCTCCAAACCTCAGATTGGTACCTGTGGGTTACTAGTAGTTTTCATTACTCCTTGTAGTTGATACTAGTTAGTTTATTCATTGGAAGATCATATGTCTAGATCCTTTATGCATATTAATACCCCTCTGATTATGAACATGAATATGATTTTTGAGTAGTTACGTTTGTTCCTGAGGACATGGGAGAAGTCCTGCTATAAGTAGTCATGTGAATTTGGTATTCGTTCGATATTTTGATGAGATGTATGTTGTCTCTCCTCTAGTGGTGTCATGTGAACGTTGACTACATGACACTTCACCATTGTTTGGGCCCAGAGGAAGGCATTGGGAAGTAATAAGTAGATGATGTGTTGCTAGAATGACAGAAGCTTAAACCCTAGATTATGCGTTGCTTCGTAAGGGGCTGATTTGGATCCATATGTTTCATGCTATGGTTAGGTTTACCTTAGTACTTCTTTTGTAGTTGCGGATGCTTCCAATAGGGGTTAATCATAACTGGGATGCTTGTCCAAGGAAGGGCAGTACCCAAGCACCGGTCCAACCACATATCAAATTATCAAAGTACCGAACGCGAATCATATGAACGTGATGAAAACTAGCTTGACGATAATTCCCATGTGTCCTCGGGAACGCTTTCCTTTATATAAGAGTTTTTCTAGGCTTGTCCTTTTCTACAAAAAGGATTGGGCCATCTTGCTGCACCTTATTTACTTTTATTACTTGTTACCCGTTACAAATTACCTTACCACAAAACTATCTGTTACCGATAATTTCAGTGCTTGCAGAGAATACCTTACTGAAAACTGCTTATCATTTCCTTATGCTCCTCATTGGGTTCGACACTCTTACTTATTGAAAGGACTATGATAGATCCCTTATACTTGTGGGTCATCAAGCAGTAACAGCGCGAGCGTGCGAGCGAGAGCCGGAGTAGTAGCAGCAGATCCGGCTAGTATGGCCGCCACCGCCGAAGGGGCCTCGCACTGGGGGAGAGCCGCCATGGAGATGTCGCCCGCGGCGTCGGCTTCGAGGTAGCCGTGCCATGGGGTGCGGGATGGAGCACCGTCGGAGTCGGGAGGTCGAGTTATGGAGAAGGTGCAATGCGATCAGTGTACAACCTCTTTGGTGGCGCCGAGTAGGCCTCGGCTTCGTCCGAGGAGTCGGTGAGGATGTTGCAGTTCTGGTGGAGCAGGTTAAGGTGGCGCTATGGGGATGGAGCAGCCGCGATAGACGGGGCGATCATCAGAGCAGCTCCTTGGAGGTGGAGGACGGGGCGGTTGAACCAGCGAGACGACAAGATTGACGACGGATCCTCATCCTGGGAGGTGGATGAGGGACGTCGAGCTGTTGCAGTGGACGACGCTGTCGGGGAAGAGGCTCCGGCAGGGTAGTAGTGAGGTGGCGGATGGAGGAGGGTGGGGTTTCGTGGCTGGAGCAGAGAGGTTATGGCGGCCTGGGATTTGAATGGCGAAAAGGAGGCAATGGGAGGGGGGAACCATGAGTTAGGGACGCGCTTGTCCAAAATGTAGGTTGTGTTACAAAAGTACCCCCACCGTTTTGAACTAGCGGCCCTTTTGGCTCAGAGTTAGAAGGGGGATTTTGCATGTCGGGATTTGGCAGCTGGAGGGAGTTTTTGCGCGCGTTGTAATTTCGGGATAGCAAGGCGCCGGTTGCGAAGGTGCGAGTTTCGGGAGCATGATATCTGAATTTTCGGGATATAACAAGGTGTGGGTTGAATTTTAGGGACAAGCCTAACGTGTAATATTGTACTTGTACATACCAAATCAATTCGCACTTCCCTCAACAAAAAAAAGGAAAAAAAATAAAACTATTCACACCACACAAAGAGAGATTCTTGTCCCCTTTTACTATACAAATGCTATTCAAAGCTATGAATCCATGGTATGTCCAATTAAAAAAATTCGGTGGCTGTATAATGCATGTAACCTACTCATATCAACATTTTAGTGCATTCCAAATTTATATACTACCGCTGCAATTCGAGCTAAATTTGAATTTGTTTCTCTATTTGAATAAGAATCTATAATCATGATTGTTACCAACATCAACCATCATTCGTGTATTACCTTAACAACACACCACATGATTACTATAGAGATAGATATGAACTATGTGTACTATATGAACTCGAATTCAATTTTTTGAATACACTTGTTTTTTTGTAGGTGAATACACTTGCTGTTGATTCCAAATAATAGTACATTTCACTTACTAACAAGATATTCATAATCTAAACCACATTCCATATGTACACCGTGTTTATCACACAAAGTATAGTGCCTCGCCCCCTACATTATAACAAATATTTAGCCCTGAGCTGCAAAAGCCACACATTATCCCAAATTATAATGAATGTTCTATATATTATATGTATTACTAGCAAGATGCCCATGCATTCCACGGAACATCCAGATGATCGAGGGGAGGCCTTATTTTCAAATGTGGAGAGGGGTGAGGGTATCTTTTTTCAAAATTGCCATAGTTTCCTTCCTATCCGTCAGATAGAAATCGGACGGCCTATATTTCTGGATGGCAGGCACAACATCATCAACAACTCTATTTTTATAAGAGTAGAGATAAAATATATTATATGTAGTATAACATGTTCATAACCACACCATGTGTATCACCATTATATATATTCATGCATGCGTTTGTTTAAAACACTATGATAAATTCTTCAAATATCTGAATTCACTTTTTATAATGAATTATGATCTCTATTCGTCTTTTACACCCACAAAATCCTCTTATCTTTGTAGCTAGCGCTAACTTTCTCTCGTGCATGCACACACCCGCATGCCTCTCACCCTCCCTCAGCATTCTCTAGCTCCATCGCACAAATTCGTCTTTTCACTTTATGTCGTTCACCCACGGTGTGTGTAGGCCCCCCAGCTCCTTCTTTACGGCACACATCGACCGATATGCCTCTCTAGCCAGGTGTGCCTACCACAAACACAAGCTTTCCCTCTTCTCACCGTCCATGCCTCACTCCCACCCCTGTTTTCATCGATCTCGTACTCGCACACTCCTTCCCTCTCGATATAGTATGCCTCTCGCACCACCTCCTAGCCGCATCCCTCTCTCTCTCTATCCTTCTCCCCGGGCCTTATTTGCTTCTAACACATACATGCACGTATACCGATCAATCTCCCTACATATACCTAGGTCGACTTTAACTATTTTCCCCCACCCATCGATCGACGTACCTCACAAGTTATGTCTCTCCTTTCTCTGACAAAGGACGATTGATCTTCCTATGTAGTTACGTCCGCTTACCACAGCCATATCGTTCCCCCTCATCATTCGTGCATGCCTCCTGACCCGTCTCTCACATGCACGTGCACAGACAGGCAGCCATCCCCTCTCTTATTAATATTACAGGCGTGCCTTCTGTTTGTCTAGAAAGCCTCTCCCACCATTTGTTAGAAGCAACTCCACCACCAACCCCTCCGACACTCTAGATTTGTCTCTCTCCCAAACTTATTCCTCTCCTACACATATGCATGGATGCCGATCGATCTCCCTCAATACATAAGCTAGGTCTCTCTCCTCCTCCATACATATACCAGCCATTGTACCTCTATAGTTAATTAGGTCTCCCCCCACACACCGGTAGTCGAGCGTTGTAGGTAGGTATCCATGCCATAGAGACAAATTGCACCTGTCCCCTCTCATGTTCTAGTAGGCGAGCCACCCTATATCTTTCACGTGGGCACACACAAATTTGATGGCACTCTTTATCAATCGCGCACACACACACAGAGGCATCATCCCTCTCTTCGATTCTATGGATACCTCAAGCTGATGATACCTCCACTCTCTTCTCGTGGATCGCCCCCTCTATATATATGATATATCCAGGACTCTATTTCACACACATTGCATATGTTACAGTTTTGATTGAAATATCATCCACATATAATGCTTGTCTATTTCTCAACCCCCCTGCGCCTCCCCCCAAAAAAAACTCACGAACCCACACACTATATCTCTCTACGTTTGTATCTCTCTCACACAACACCACGTAGGTGGTGTATGTGCATGAAGAGAATAGGTGCACGTACTCACGCTTCGTGCCTAGCCACACATGCGCAGGTACACGGTGGAGCTCATTTCTGTACGAAATGGCATCCCACATGCTAATTTGAACGCGTGTAGCAATTGTTTACCTACGGAGGTCGTGTACCACGCATGCACGAATCAAAGTTCGACTTGATGCGTTGGTGCGTTATTTTTAAATAAAATTATATCGCTCAATGGCACGTACATAGAATATAAAACGAGTTTTATGGATAAAAAGGTAGTCCGGTCGACTATATACAATGGGGCCTGCCTACCGCGGTTTGTCTCTCTTCAGACCATCTCACACAAGGCGGCAGTGGTCTCTCTCTCTCACCGTTGGTCACTGATCCGGAAGCATCCTGTCCACCGGCAGAATGGGAGGATGTGCATCGTTTCTCCGTTCGACGGTGCCGAGGCAGCATGTCCCGATCTGTGGTACTCGTCGTTCTCTCTAACCAAGTTGCGGCGCGGTAGGGCCTATGCCACCTTCTCGCTACCGCAGTATGAGTAGATCCCGCCCGCCGCCGCTCTCCTAGTTACATCCTGATGACCCCCAGGTACCCCATCCGGCCTTGCTCCACTGCCCGTCTTCCCATGTCACTGCATGTGGAAAATCTTGCATGTGGATCTTCCATAGTTCTTTTCCCAATACGTATCTCGTCCGGCGTACTTTCCATATTGCAATCTCGTCCTCACACCATTTTAGACAAACACAACCGTGTTGTTATCTTCCCTTAGGACAAGGTATATGCTTCTTTTTTGTCGTCGTATGTGTCCTCAACTGTTATTGGCGAGTAATTGTTTCCTTTCTAACTCTTTTTTGCAAATAGGGCTATCCATTTCACCTCGTTGCTATTGCAACCTTTTGGTGAACTACACAAATCACTTTTTTATTAAGAGTGTTTTGTGCAGTTGTACTGAAATGTCACACGGGCAACGTCTCTACATTTCAGTGCGACTGCACAAAGGGAGATTGGTTTTCGCTCTATCCTCCTCATCCAACTCCGAGCCTAATCTTCTCCAACTATTTGCTTAATCTTCTCCAACTAGTTAGTCTTAAGAGAGACTGCAAAGGTGTCCGGCTTCTATTTGTGTGTTTATTGTTTCATCAACAGTCCTCTATTATTGTAATCACACTTAATATCTTTGGAACAGGGACGCTCAGCTCTATTTTAGTGGAACTGCACTAAATGATCATAATGTTGCATGCTCCAGACAACTACTTTTTTCCCAACATGCCTTGTTGATTTAGACAGAGCTTGGGGGGGCGTTTCTGCCAATGAAAACATGGATTAATTTTAATTTAACACCTTCTCACAATTTTGTCTTCAATTGTGATGTAAATATTAGCTCTGGTCTGCTAATCATTGAGATGCATTAGCAAGGAAGTTAGTTTTTTATTCTTTCTGAAAGAGCATGGATGGCAAGACACATGAAACAAAAGTTGAAAGCTCAGAGCATTGTACAATTTCATGTCGCTGGAAAATTATTTGAAAAGTACGTCAATTATGTAAACAAATGCTGGAAGCTTGATAGCATTGCTAGAAGCCTCTTCAGCATCCAGGTCCATGTGCCATGCACAAAATTATACTTCCTCCATTCCTAAATATTTGTCTTTTTACAAATTTCAAATGGTCATATTTTAGACCATCGGTGGCCAGGCGACGGCGAGGCAGGGCGACGGTGCGAGGTGCGGGGTGGCGAACCGCGAGGGCGGCGGCGGCTGCGGGCGACGCGGGCGTCGGCGGCTGGAGATGAGGAGGGGGGCGGGTCCGCTTATAAAGGAGGTCGGGGGGCTGCTTGGGCGAGGGGGCGCAGCCTCAAGAGGCGTGTCCGCCTCGGACACGCCCGGCGGCGGCGCGCGGCGGGACTCCTCCGCCTGGGAGGAAGGCGGCGCGGGTGAGCGGGCCGGCTCGGCTGGGCCTTTGACCCAGTCGGGCGAGAAGTTTTTTTTAAATAAAATTTCTCCTGAAAGAAAAAATCCTAATAAAATATATAAAAAATTCTAAAACTACCAGAAAATTTTTTAACCGTTCAAACCTAATATTTAGGACAAAGTGATCATTTTTCTGGCCTAAAATGCATATTTTGCTAATTTAAATAAAATAGCGAATAAAATGCAATTAAAATATTTATTTGATTTGAAAAATCTTCTCCAATATTCCTCTCTCTTGAAGAAGTCATTTTATCTTCTCTCATTTATTTTTATTATTGGAAATAATTGGAGAGAAAAATATTTAAAATCAAATTGATCCTCTTTTGAAATTGGAGAAAAAATAAAATATGAGAATTTGTGATACCTCCAACTCTCTCCTTGGGTCCTTGAGTTGCTTAAGATTTCTAGGATCTCAACCAAATGCAAACAAAATATGATATGCATATGATGAGCTATGTATAACATCCAAATTGAAAATTGGGATGTTACAAACCTACCCCCCTTAAGATGAATCTCGCCCTTGAGATTCAGGTTGTCTAGAGAAATGGTGTGGGTGGTCTTTCCGTAGGTCTTCTTCTCGCTCCCAGGTGGCTTCCTCCTCGGTATGGTGGCTCCACTGAACTTTGCAAAACTTGATAACCTTGATGCGTGTAACTTGGCTGGCAAACTCAAGTATCTTGACGGGTTTCTCCTCGTAAGTTAGGCCACTCTCCAACTGAATTGCTTCCAGGGGCACTGTATCTCTCAGAGGAATATCGACCATCTCAGCATGGCACTTCCTCAACTGGGAAACGTGCAACATGCCATGAACGCCTGACAATCCTTCAGGTAACTCCAACGTGTAGGCCACTTCTCCCATACGCTCCAAAACTTGATATGGTTCTACAAATCTTCGGGCTAAATTTCCTTTAACTCCAAATCGTTTAACTCCTTGCAATGCTGATACCCGAAGATATGCTCTATCTCCAATCTCATAGACTACCTCCTTGCGTTTAGTATCGGCATAACTCTTCTACCTGGACTGAGCTACCTTCAGTCTATCTCGAATCAACTTCACCTTCTCTTCGGACTCCTTGATTAAATCTGGTCTGAACAACTGACGGTCTCTGACTTCATCCCACATCAATGGTGTCCTGCACCTTCTTCCATACAAAGCTTCGAAAGGGGCCATCTTTAAACTAGCCTGGTAACTGTTGTTGTATAAGAACTCTGCGTAAGGCAAATTGTCATCCCAACTAGATCCATAAGCTAGCGCACAAGATCTCAACATGTCCTCCAAAATCGGATTGACTCTCTCGGTCTGTCCATCTGTCTGCGGATGAAAGGTTGTACTGAACTCTAGCATGGTACCCAAAGTCTGGTGCGGCTGATTCAAAAACTTCGAGGTAAACTGTGTTCTTCTATCTGATACGATGGTCCTCAGAACTCCATGCAGACATACGATCCTGATCATACATATCTTGGCCAACTTCGCGCTTTGATACGTCTCCGTCATATCTACTTTTCCAAACACTTTTGCCTTTGTTTTGGACTCTAATTTGTATGATTTATATGGAACTAACCAGGACTGACGCTGTTTTCAGCAGAATTACCATGGTGTTGTTTTATATGTAGAAAACAAATATTCTCGGAATGACCTGAAACTCCACGTGAGGTCTTAGAAAAAATAATAAAAAATCCTCGCCAAATATGAAGACCAGGGGGCCCACACCCTTCTCACGAGGGTGGGGGCGCGCCCCCCTACCTTGTGGGCCCCCTGTTGTGTCTCCGACTCCAACTCCACCTCCATATATTGAGTTTCGATGAGAAAAAAATCAAGGAAAAGAAATCATCGCGTTTTACGATACGGAGCCGCCGCCAAGCCCTAAAACCTCTCGGGAGGGCTGATCCGGAGTCCGTTCGGGGCTTTAGAGAGGGGGATTCGTCGCCGTCGTCATCATCAGCCATCCTCCATCACCAATTTCATGATGCTCACCGCCGTGCGTGAGTAATTCCATCGTAGGAACATGGTAAAGAAAAGGAACCTTGGGTTCAGAAACCCATGCCTTTTCCTCCAAAACCATCCAAGAAAAAGGATGATGAGGATTTTGAGCGCTTTGCTGAAATGATTAGGCCTATCTTTTGGCGTATGCGATTAACTGATGTGCTCAAAACAAATCCTTATGCTAAATATATGAAGGATATCATTACTAATAAAAGAAAGATACTGGAAGCTGATATTTCCACCATGCTTGCTAATTATACTTTGAAGGGTGGAATACCAAAGAAACTTGGAGATCCCGGAGTACCTACTATACCTTGTTCCATTAAAAGAAATTATATTAAAACTGCTTTATGTGATCTTGGAGCCGGTGTTAGTGTTATGCCTCTCTCTTTATATCGTAGACTTGACTTGAATAAGCTGACACCTGCCGAAATATCTTTGCAAATGGCTGATAAATCAACTGCTATACCTGTCGGTATTTGTGAGGATGTGCCTGTTGTGGTTGCAAACGTTACTATTTTAACGGACTTTGTTATTCTTGATATTCCCGAGGAGGATAGTATGTCTATTATTCTTGGAAGACCTTTTCTTAATACTGCAGGGGCTGTTATTGATTGCAACAAAGGCAATGTCACTTTTCATGTTAATGGTAATGAGCATACGGTACACTTTCCGAGGAAACAACCTCAAGTTGATAGTATCAACTCCATTGGAAAAATTCCATCGATTATATTTGGAGGTTTTGAATTTCCTCTTCCTACTGTCAAGAAGAAATATGATATACTTATTATAGGGGATGTGCATATCCCCGTTGAGGTAACTTAGTGTTATTCGAAATTTCTCCGATTTCATGATTATCGGAATGAGTTTGTTAACAAGACTTGATCAACCTTGTTAGTGGATTCTTTTTGATGAGCATGAGATGGATGAAAGCAGAAACACAAACTTCTGTACCCTCTCTATACTTTCTGTTAATTAGTAGAAATAAAGTAAAAATAGTATCTTTCTGTCTATTATCTGATTATTTGTGCAATATAAAAATATCCCGAAAATAAAAGTCCTCAGAATGACATGCCAATTTAATATGATTTTTTCGGGAATATTTGAGGATTTACTGTGCAAAAATTACCGCGGGGGGAGCTGCCACCTGGCCACGAGGGTGGTGGATGCCCCCCCCTATAGGGCGCGCCCCCTGCCTCGTGGGCCCATGGTGGCCCTCCATCACTTATCCCAGCACCCATCTTCTTCTTCTGTCTCACACAAACCTGAAAAACCAACTCAAGCACGAGTTCCAGCCACTTTTGCTGTGATTTTCGTTCTCCTTGCTCAAAGCACCTCTCGCAAAACTGCTTGGGGAGATTGTTCCTTGGTATGTGACTCCTCCATTGGTCCAATTAGTTTTTGTTCTAGTGCTTTATTCATTGCAAATTTATGCTGCATAGGTGACCATGTTCTTGAGCTTGCATGTCAAATTTATATGGTTCCAAGTAGTTCTAATGCTTGATATAGGCTCTAGGCATTTGTAGGAGTAGTTGCTATCAGTTTTATTGAAGTTGGTTTACTTTTGTTTGAAGTTACTAAAAATTTCAGATTATTTCAGAAAAATAATGAGGAGATTCTTGAGGGGCTCATCAAGCCAAAGCTCAAAGAAAAAGGCACCAAAGCCTAAGTATAATCTGCCTCGCACCGCGGAGATTCGGGCGTGTGAATGGCCTTCCGAAGATTTCTTGAGAGAAGCCGGCACGTACCTTGTTCCATTGACGACTATTCACGCCTACCGGAACCCTGCACCAACCGAGGAGCTAGAACAGGAACCACAAGATGAGCCTCCACGACAATCTGTTTATTCTTGGGATCCAGAGATGACTGTCAGCCAGTGGCAGTTAGAGTCTTCTTCTTCATCACATTATGATCCCAACTATTCTTCATCACAGTACGACCCCAACAACTATTATTATGGATATCCGCCAAGCCAGCCGTGGCCATAGACCAACTTAGGCCAAAATCCTAAGCTTGGGGGAGTACGTATTTCCCACCGACATTACATTTATGCTCACACACACTCATTGCTAGATGTTGGTGCTCATACTTTTTCACTGTAATATCCATGCTAGTTTATTTTCTTTTTCCTGCTTTCTTCTTGTGTGTTTGTTAAACCTTAAGAAAAACCAAAAAATTTAGTAGTAGTTTATTTTTCTGCTGTAGTAGTGATACTTAAAAAGAAAACCCAAAAATATTTCCCGTTCTTCTTTTACTTGTTGGGAGCTTTCCCGTGTAAATAGTTTTATTCCTTTTCTTTTCTTTGGGGTCAGTAGGAGAAGAACATAATTAAACTGTTGAAGTGGCTCTTATATGCATTATTATTGAATTAACCAAAGAGCCCATATTTCCTTGTCTTCTCCTGTTTATTGAAAGCTCGCAGATTCCAGCTTAGTCCAATGCACATGCACTCTTATTATTATTCACACCATTCGGTCGTGCAAGTGAAAGGAAATTATGATGATATATGATGGACTGACTGAGATGAGAAAAGATGGTATGAACTCGACCTCTTTTGTTTTTGTAAATATGATGAGTCCCACGTTCTTGATTCAGCTTATTATGTATAAACATGTTTGCAATGACAATTAGAGATCGTAGTTGCTTGTGCCATGCTTGATTAGCTATGAGTTATAATGATTTACCTTGTGTGCCAACATGCTATTAAGATGGTTATGATGTGGTTTGATGGGGTGGTATCCTCCTTTGAATGATTTAAGTGACTTGACTTGGCACATGTTCACGCATGTAGTTGGAACAAATCAACATAGCCTTCACGATATTTATGTTCATGGTGGATTATATCCCACTCATGCTTGCATCCAATGTTTATTAATTTTAATGCATGTACATGGCTGTTGTCGCTCTCTAGTTGGTTGCTTCCCAGTCTTTTGCTAGCCTTCACTTGTACTAAGCGGGAATACTGCTTGTGCATCCAATCCCTTAAACCCCAAAGTTATTCCAGATGAGTCCACTATACCTTCCTATATGCGGTATCTACCTGCCGTTCCAAGTAAATTTGTATTTGCCAAACTCTAAACCTTCAAATAAACATTCTGTTTTGTATGCTCGAATAGCTCATGTATCAACCAAGGCTGTCCTTATCTTCCGTGTTAGGCGGGTTATTCTCAAGAGGAGTGGACTCCGCTCCTCACTCATGAGAAAATGGCTGGTCACCAGGATGCCCAGTCCCATGCTTTATGCAAACTAAATCAAAATTAATTGCAAAAAAAACTCCCCCTGGGACCTGATGTATGTTGGAGGCACTCGTTGTTTCGAGCAAGCCATGGATTGATGTTTGTTGGTGGAGGGGGAGTATAAACTTTACCATTCTGTTTGGGAACCGCCTATAATGTGTTTAGCATGGAAGATATCGCCATCTCTTAGTTGTTATGTTGACAATGAAAGTATACCGCTCAAACTACAATTTATCTCTATTTCAAAACCGAGCTCTGGCACCTCTACAAATCCATGCTTCCCTCTGCGAAGGGCCTATCCATTTACTTTTATGTTGAGTCATCACCCTCTTATTAAAAAAGCACTAGCTAGAGAGCACATCTGTCATTTGCATTCATCACTATTAATTTATGTTGGGTATGACTATGCTTGGATCTCTTTTACCATGAATTACAATGTCTAGTCAGTCCTTGATCTTTAAAGGTGCTCTGCATTTATGTTTTGCGGTCTCAAAAAGGGCTAGCGAGATACCATCTTGTTATATCATATTATGATTGTTTTGAGAAAGTGTTGACATCCGAGATTTATTATTATGACTTGCTAGTTGATTATGCTATTGATATGAGTGATTATGAGACCTGAGAATTATTGCAAATGTGATTAGTTATGATATATGCTGAAAACTTGAATACTGGCTTGACATAGTTACAACAACAAGAGCAAATAGAGTTTGTAAAAGTTTTTCTTTCTTTCTTTCAGTTTGTCAACTGAATTGCTTGAGGACAAGCAAGGGTTTAAGCTTGGGGGAGTTGATATGTCTCCGTCATATCTACTTTTCCAAACACTTTTTCCCTTGTTTTGGACTCTAATTTGTATGATTTGAATGGAACTAACCCGGATTGATGTTGTTTTTAGCAGAATTACCATGGTATTGTTTTATGTGCAGAAAACAAATATTCTCGGAATGACCTGAAACTCCACGGGAGGTCTTAGAAAAAATAATAAAAAATTCTCGCCAAATATGAAGACCAGGGGGCCCACACCCTTCTCACGAGGGTGGGGGGCTCCCCCCCTAGGGCACGCCCCCCTACCTCGTGGGCCCCCTGTTGCGTCTCCGACTACAACTCCACCTCCATATATTGAGTTTCAATGAGAAAAAAATCAAGGAGAAGAAATCATCGCGTTTTACGATACGGAGCTGCCGCCAAGCCCTAAAACCTCTCGGGAGGGCTGATGTGGAGTCCGTTCGGGGCTCCGGAGAGGGGGATTCATCGCCGTCGTCATCATCAACCATCCTCCATCACCAATTTCATGATGCTCACCGCCGTGCGTGAGTAATTCAATCGTAGGCTTGCTGGACGGTGATGGGTTGGATGAGATTTATCATGTAATCGAGTTAGTTTTGTTAGGGTTTGATCCCTAGTATCCATTATGTTCTGAGATTGATGTTGCTATGACTTTGCTATGCTTAATGCCTGTCACTAGGGCCCGAGTGCCATGATTTCAGATCTGAACCTATTATGTTTTCATGAATATATGTGAGTTCTTGATCCTATCTTGCAAGTCTATAGTCACCTACTATGTGTTATGATCCGGCAACCCCGAAGTGACAATAATCGGGACCACTCCCGGTGATGACCATAGTTTGAGGAGTTCATGTATTCACTATGTGCTAATGCTTTGTTCCGGTTCTCTATTAAAAGAGGCCTTAATATCCCTTAGTTTCCAATAGGACCCCGCTGCCACGGGAGGGTAGGACAAAAGATGTCATGCATGTTCTTTTCCATAAGCATGTATGATTATATACGGAATACATGCCTACATTACATTGATGAATTGGAGCTAGTTCTGTGTCACCCTATGTTATGACTGTTACATGATGAACCGCATCCGGCATAATTATCCATCACTGATCCGGTGCCTACGAGTTTTCCATATACTGGTTTATGCTTATTTACTTTCCCGCTGCTACTGTTACAATCACTACAAAATACCAAAAACATTACTTTTGCTGTCTTTACTTTTGTTGCCATTACCACTACTATCATATTACTTTGCTACTAAATACTTTGCTGCAAATACTAAGTTTCCAGGTGTGGTTGAATTGACAACTCAGCTGCTAATACTTGAGAATATTCTTTGGCTCCCCTTGTGTCGAATCAATAAATTTGGGTTGAATACTCTACCCTCAAAAGCTGTTGCGATCCCCTATACTTGTGGGTTATCATGCTTGTATAAGTAGTTTTGACGGGGATAAAGTGGCCTACTTTGGTCAAGCGATAAACTACTACCCAGATAGTCATATCCTGATCGTGTCCTGGGTAATCCAGTGATAAAGTCCAGGCCAAGTTTATCCTACTTCCGTTCGGGTATTGGCATAGGCTGAAGTAATCCTGCTGGCTTCTGATGTTCTGCCTTCACTCTATGACATACATCACATACTGCTACATACTCAGCAATATCCTTCTTCATACCTGTCCACCAGAAACTTTCCTTCAAATCCAAATACATCTTGGTGTTTCCGGGGTGAATCGAGTATGGCAAGTCATGGGCTTCCTGAAGTATTAACTTCCCGATCTCCGCATTATTGGGCACATATACACGATCCTCAAACCATAACGTTTCATGCTCATCCTCACAAAAACCCTTGGCTTTTCCTTTGCTCATCTTTTCCTTTATCTCTACAACTTCCTTATCATCCTTCTGAGCTTCTCGAATCTTTCCCAATATTGTAGACTGAACCTCCATTACTGCAACAAAACCTGTTGGAACTATCTCCAAATGAAGCTCCTTGAGATCCTCGACTAACTGCTGCAGTAATCCTCCGCTTATGAGGGTATTGGCATAACTCTTGCAGCTCAAAGCATCCGCTACGACATTGGCCTTTCCTGGATGATAATGCAGCTTCATATCATAATCCTTTATTAATTCCAACCATCTCCTCTGCCTGAGATTCAAATCCTTCTGTGTGAAGATATATTTCAAACTCTTGTGATCTGTGTACACATCACAACGGTTTCCAATAAGAAAATGTCTCCAGGTCTTGAGCGCATGCACTACGGCTGCTAACTCCAAATCATGTGTGGCATAATTCAACTCGTGAGGTCGAAGCTGCCGTGAGGCATATGAAACAAATCTTCCGTCCTACATAAGTACACATCCAAGTCCTAGGGGAGAAGCGTCGCAATACACTTGGAAATCCTTGCGTATATCCGGAAGAATCAGCACTGGGGCTGTAACCAAACGTTTCTTCATCTCCTGAAAACTGGCCTCACATTCCTCGGTCCATTGGAACTTGGTGTCCTTCTTCAACAACTCTGTCATGGATTTCGCAATCTTGGAAAAATCTCAATGAACCTCCTATAATATCCCGCGAGTCCTAGAAAACAGTGGATCTCTCCAACTGAGGTTGTCGGATTTCGGGTTCCGGCAAAACCCTTGAGGTTCGAACACTCGGGCGCGCACGAAGATCTCTCCCTTCCCTAGCTCACCCACTCCCCATGATCCCAAGGCTCGGCACATCGAACTCGATGAACAAAGGACACAGGGTTTATACTCATTTGGGCCACCGATGTGGTGTAATACCCTACTCCAGTGTGGCGTGGTGGATTGCCTCTTGTGCTGAGGATGAACAAGTACAATGGAAGAACAACCTCCTAAGGAGAGGTTATCTTGGGCTCGATGAGCTTGTGTGGTTCACCATGGAATGGATCCGATCCAAGATGAGTTCCCAGATCCATTCCAATATCTGTTGCCTCCTACTATGGTGGCTAGTCCTATTTATAGAGGCCCTGTTCCTCTTCCCAAATGTAGGCGGGAAGGGATCCAACAACGGCCAAATTTGAAGGGAGACAACCAGTACAAGTTATCCTGACTAAAGGTGGTCTTCGCCTGCCAAAGGCTCTGGTGGTGACGCCGTCCTGGGCTCCACGGTGACCTCCGCCCTGCCGTCCTGCTGGTCTTGGTCTTGTTGCACCGATATGGAAACCTTTGCTTGATGCCTCGGGACTCCTGGCCTGCGCCTGCCCCTTTAGCACCAAAGAGGAAACGAGGACACTACGCGCGCTCGCACCTGCCTGGCCTTGGTCGTCATGGCTTGCGTCACAGGAACCTCACGAGGTGCCCCTCGCCTTGATCTCTCCGCCCCTCGTGAGCCAGCCTAGTGAGGCCGCCCCCGAGGAGGTCTTATGTCGTCCGCCTCGCGAGGCTTGGCCCCTTACGAGGGTCTTGAGTGTTTGCTGGTGAAGATGGGTCGTACAGGACCGCTGGTGGTGCCACACTGTGGGCCGCACGAAGGCAAGTCTGGGGACCCCCGTTCCTAGAACTCCGAGAGTAGCCCCCGGGCCCAAGGCACGCTCGAACTTAGCTTTGAGGCGAAGCCAAACGGACAAGTGCAAAGCGCCGCGGGCCCCAACAGCCTGCGGCCTCAGTTGACGCATGTCGATTGATGGGACGTGGGCGTCTCCACTTCCCCATGCTGCCTCGGCAAACGCCCGACTTGACGAGCCCCTGATGCATGCAGAGAAAACCATCATTACCTATGATCTTGGGGGTCGCCGGTTGGCCTTCTCCTACTATAAATGAGGAGGGGGCGGAGCCCCGTCGCACATCTCTTCCTGTTCCACCCGCTTCTCCTTCCTTGCTTCATTGCTAGCAGCGACACCCATGGCGACGATACAAAGATTCTCAGTCGTGGAGAAGGGAAAATCCCCCGCGACGAGCCAGGGCCGCTTCCGCCGAAGAAGAGGCTGGCCCACCACCGCGACGTAGTCGTGAGGCCGGAGGTGTCGAGGCCTTGGTGTGAGCGGCCTCCCCCGGGTATCCACTGCCTTTGTATGCCCATGCCGAGGGCTCCGGAGGAAGAGGCGGTGACCAGCGCCATCCGCGCTGTGGCCGTGGTAGCGCACGCCATCGCCCAGGAACCCACGCCGAGGGCTCCTCGCATGAACTCGTGATGTGGGCGGCGATGCCTCCGCGCACTTGGATCCGCCTCCTGCAGTTCTTCTCTGCCGAGATGCCGCTGAGGGGTCCCCTCGAGCTTTGGATGCAGCACGCCGAGTGCAATGCCCCGACGACAGTGGCAGAGGTTGAGGTCATCTCCCCAGGCAAGATCTTCGTGGCCCGCGGCTGGGGTGAGGTCGCCCGAGTTTGCCGCACGGAGGGTGCCCTCGCCATCCACTTCGAATACGACGGCGCCTACATGATGCTCTTCAAGGTTTTTGATGAGGAAGGCCGTTGCCTGGAGTACTGCTCTGGAGGGGGTCATCGGGACGGTGCAACAGCAGGGGCCAGGCCTGCCGCTGGCCTTGCCGGGGTTCCTCCAGCAGCAGCGGTGACGCTCGGGAGTCCAGAGACTCTCCCGAGCCCTACGAGACTCCGGAAACAAGCAACGACAGCTACGTGCCCCCAAGCTTTTGCCGTGCCCGGAGCGTGGCCGCAGCATCCGGCCATCGCCGTCATTGATCTGGATGGGATTGGCGCCGGCCTCCCGTGGCAAACTGTTGATGATGGCGCCGGTGGCTTGGCACACGTAGATAGGGCTCCTAGAAACCTTCTTCTTTTGTTCCCTGAGAGGAATCGAGACGAACCCCGTGGGGGGCATGTAAAGGGTCTATAATGCCTTTTGTTGATATCATCCTTATTATGAAGATTTACGAATACATGTCCTGCTTTGGCGCGGTCTCCCCTTTCCGACTTCACGGTAGCTTGGTGCTCTACGCCGACAGGTCCCGGTCCCAAGGAAGGCTGCAACCGTCGCTGGTATGCCAGGTCGCGATGTCGTGGTCAAAGCCAGGAGGTGAGTGGCTTGAGGTCCAGTAAGAGCTCCAAAGGTGCGATGCTCAAGGGGGTCCCCTTCAGCGTGCAAGCAGCTACCTAAATGTAGGAAAGGGAGGTCGCGTCGCCGTAACAAAGCTGCAACAGGTGGGAATCTTATGCCATAGCACTCGGCCAACCCGGGTGCCAAACTTTTCTTGGCAGTCCAGAGTTGATTCCTTGTGCAGCGCCAGACTCGTGCATCAATGACCATAACGTAGTCAGGTTAGGCCCGTGCGGGCCTCCGCTCTTTCCCATGCTCTTCAATGTTCTCTACGTCCTTAGGTCGCGGCTCTCGAGCGAGCTCAGCCGCCGCTGGTATGCCAGGTTGCGATGCCGTGGTCAATGCCAGGGGGTGAGGGCTGGAGAGCTAGTAAGAGCTCCTGAGTCACGATGCTCAGGAACCCCCCCCATTTAACGCGCAAGAGAATTGCATGGGAAAAGAGGGAGCCTGTGGTACCACCTGCTATCGCCCTCGGGAGGTTCCTGCAGGTTAGCACAAAGAGGGGTACAAATTGCAACCACAGTTGCCAGCCTGCCACTGGTCGTTCCGCGAGAAGATGAAGGCACTGAGGGCCTGGTGAGGTGACGTGTGCGGGCGTGCCATGAGCCAGAGCTCGACCGCTTAGATTTGTCAGCATTGCAGGGACAGACCCGAGCACAAGCATCGTGCCAGCACGAGTAGCCCTTGTTGCAGGATGAGCAAGGGGCCGATCGGCGACACGGGCGGCCGTGGCGAGTGACAATCAAGCAAGTGACGACTATAAATAACTCATGCATGGGAACCATCTAGCTTGGATAGATGCGAGAACAACACATGCCACTGGGACGGACCCGGGCGGCCTGGGGATGATGCATCCCGAGGGGTGCCCTAGTATAGTAAGCTAAAGATGCAGAAAGATACATGCCGCAGGGGCAAGCCCATGCGACCTGGGAATGATGCAGCCCGAGGGGCGCTCCCAGTTGAGTAAACCGGAAAATGTCACTCGTTCCATTGTCGAAGGAGTGTTGGAGTAGCTGATGATGCATGCTGGAGGGTCGCTCCTCACGAGCCACCAGAACCCTGAGCCTCAGGAGGCTCTGGGGGCTCGGGTGGTTCCTTGAGGACGAATGCCATCTGCGCCCAGACTGCATGATGTCTGGCCTCCTGAGCTGCTAGGATCCTTCGGAGATGACGCTGGTAGGCGACAGTCGCGTTCGGCAAGCCAAACGGCATGCGAACATAGATGTGAGGTGGACCCTCGCACTGTACAAAGCGTGAAGGCTAGAAGCGTTCCTGAGATGCGACCCTGTTGAGCCCTGGAATGTAAATGCAGACGTGTAGCCCGCCGTCCTCGCCAGGATGGGGAGCTGCGCCAGGTGGTGGGCGGTGGTTTCCGCGCATGGTCCTTGCTTCTTGAAGCTCCTAGGTAGCCTTGATGATGAACTCCTGAGCACCGCGCTTCACGCCCAGCATTCTCTTGAGGGAAGCGTGCAGCGAAGCATGCCTCCACGTCGTGCCCGAGTGCCTCCCTCGTGATGTTGGCTAGGTCTGAGGCCCTCCAAAAGAGAGCCCCCAAGCCTCGCCCGAGGAGGGCGCCGGGCGCGCCTTCCTATGCGAGGGAGGGAGGTGCCCCAGGTGTGGGCGCCGATCCTGAGGCGGCGCCGCTGAAGACGCCGCTCTCCTGAGGTCCTGTGTGGAGTAGTTTCTTCTTATTCTTGGGGACGGCCTCAGGAGGGTACTGGACGCCCTCGCTGTCTGGGTCTTCAATTGCTGCGGCTTGGAAGGCGCGCTCCAGGGAGCACACCGCATCTCTTTCCTCGCAGGGGACTGTGATGATTCCGCCACTTCCTGGCATCTTGAGGATGTTGTAGCCATGGTGGGTGACTACCATGAACTTGGCTAATGCTGGGTACCCAAGGATGGCGTTGTATGGCAGATGGATGTGCGCGACGTCGAAGTTGATGAGCTCGGTGCGGTAGTTGTCTCATTGGCCGAAGGTGACAGGGAGGCGGACCTGTCCTATCGGGGTGGTGGAGCCGTTGGTTACTCCTAAGAAAGTCTTGGTAGGTTGTAGCTGATCGTAGGGCACTTGAAGGCTGTCGAGCGTCTCGACGGACAGGACACTTAGCCCTGCGCCACCATCAATGAGGGTCTTGGTGGCTTGGACATTACTGATGACATTTCAATTTGGAATGTTATACACAGATCATTCATGCATATCATATTTTATTGCATTTCCTTCCGCGATCCTCGAAATCCTAAGCAACTCAAGGACCCTCGGAGAGAGTTGGGGATTTCCCTGTTTTCATATTTGAGTTTTATCAAATATTGAAACGAGGATTTTTGGTTTTAATTATTTTTCACTCCGAGAATATTTCATATTAAAATATATGAGAGGAGATAATATGACTTCTCCAAAATAAATGAAATATTGGAGGAAAAAGATTAAAATCAAATACTTGATTTTATCTGGAGTTTATTACTATTTTATTTGAATTAGAAAAATTGCATGTTTTTCAAAGTTGCATTTTAGGGCCAAGAAAATGTTCATCTTGTTCTAAATATTTTATTTAGACGGTGAAAATTTGTTTTGGCATTTTTAGATTTTTATTTTATTTTCTAGGATTTATTTGGTTCCGGCAAAATTATTTAAAAAACGCAGCGCCTGGATGGGCCAAGGCCCAGTCGAGCCAGGCCGCTGGCCCGCCTGCCCAGCCGCCACCTCCCACGCTGAGTCCGGCCAGGACATGGCCGGCGCAGCCGTCGCCGCCCGCGACTCCGCCCGGCCCCTCCCCCAAGCCACCGCCGCCCCCTCCCCTTATAAGCCGAAGCCCGGGGGCCCCTTGGACCCCAAGCTGCCGCCCTCCGTCTTGCCGCCCGCAAGCCGCCGCCGCCGTGCCTCGCTGCCGCACGCCGCTGCCGCCCCCCCGCCGCTGCCGCCGCCCCGCCGCTGCCGCCGCACCTCGCCGCCCCGCCGCGGAAGCCGCCGGAGTCGAAAGTATACGCTGCTGTCGCCGGTTTTCTCTAGAAAACCGATTCGTTTTTTTAGAAACCCTAGTTCATTTTTTTAAAAATCGGTTCGCCGGTTTTTCTCAGTTTAGTTACTTTGCGGATGTTCGTCCGTACGTTCGTTTTAATGAACGGTGCTCACTCGTTAGCCGCAGACAACGAACGTTCGTTCGTTAGCCTGTTCGTCAGTTTTCTTTTTCTCGGATTTTTCGCGATTATTTTCAATCGTGATTTCTGATCCGATTTTTGTTTTAGTTTATCGTTTCACTCGTTTGTCGGAATCAGGCGATTCAAGCGCCTAGATCTTTGTCTCGAAACCCTCTTTCTGTTTAACCAACTTGAACAAGCTTTTGCTACTGTAAAATTTGACCTTAGTTCAGACTAGTAAACCGATCTTGTTTCTTTCACAGTTTGAGTTTCGTTGCTCCGTTTGATTTGATTGTTTCCACAAACCAGAGTTCTTAAGTTGATCTTTCTGGTTAGACCTTCTTGTTTGAGATTTACCCGTGTTTCTTTGCTTGATTGCTTATGTATGCTATTGTTTGTTTGTGATAGAATACCCGGAGTGCGAAGCGTGCTACTATGAGTCCCTAGGTTTTGCGGATCATCAGCAAGGCAAGTAACACTTTGATCATACCCCTTTACCACCCAGTTTTTATGCATTAGTTCCAATCCTCAAACATTGCATGGTTAGGATGTGATTAACATGTGGGTTGGGAAGTAGTTGATGAGGTAGAACCTATTGCCCTGTTATATTTAAAACCTTGGGAGTTACTTCTATGTATTGCTTATATTGCTATGCTATGCTCGTAGACGTGGTTGGGTGAGTGAAATCCATGACATATGTGAGATTGTTAGTTAATGGTTACTCTTAAGGTGGCAACTTGAATACACATCTGGGTGGATTGTTTGTTGGGCACCTAGGGAATCCAGTGTTGTCCTAGGATATCCCGGAGTACCCGTGTGATAATCCTATGGTCGGCCACCCAGGCTCAAAGGGAACTGAGATATTTTCATGCTAGAAATTTCCGTGTGCAGCCACAAGCTATTATGGGCTCTAGCATAGTTGAGTAAGTTGCGTGAAGCTCCCAAAGAGGTGGATCAGCATGTAGAGGGATGTAGGTTGGTATGGTCTGCCCGGAGTAAGGGGTTAATGCTTCTGAAAGACTGTGTCTCCGTCATCTGTTTCTCAAACACGCTGTAGTGCGAGAAATCCAACGGAGGAGATCGAGTCTTGTGGGGAAAAGTGCGCAAACCTCTGCAGAGTGTATAAACTAATCATGGTTAGCCGTGTCCTCGGTTATGGACATCTTGAGTATCTAGTACTTGTAGTATCATAAGTATATCATCACTCTAAACTAATATTGTTGGGTTGTTAATTACTTTAATTGGGATTGAGTTGGAGGAACCTTCTCAATGATGTTTCAACTACCATGATAGTTAAATAAAATCTATTCCTTTGTTGTAGGAAAAAATTGGCTTTTCGCAAAAACCATAACCATAGAGCTTCCCACCAGCCAAATATGCATATAGTGATAGTATTATTCTGTATTTGCTCTACTGTGTTACTTTGCCAGCATATTCCCTGTGCTGGCCCGTTTTCGGGATGCAACGTATTATGTTGCAGACTTTTTAGACAAGGAGTAAGGTTCGTTAGGTCGTTGCCGTGCAGCTCAGCTATGCCGTTGGAGTTGATGGACTCACTTTATCTTCCAAGCCTTCCGCTATTATTGTATTAGATGGCCTTAAGCCATATTTATTATACTAAGTTCTCTTTTGAGACATTTGATGTAATAAGTGTGTGATTGCTACTCTGTTATAAATCCTCGAGTACTGTGTATGTCAGCATTCTCGATCTAGGGATGACACTGAAGCACAGAGACTTGACTGTTTGAGGTCAGGTCGCTACAACCAACCTATATACGGTATCTACCTTCCATTCCAAGTAAATTTGTCTGTGCCAAACTCTAAACCTTCAAATAAACATTCTGTTTTGTATGCTCGAATAGCTCATGTATCAACTAGGGCTGTCTGTATCCTCCATGCTAGGCGGGTTATTCTCAAGAGGAGTGGACTCCGCTCCTCACTCACGAGAAAATGGCTGGTCACCGGGATGCCCAGTCCCATGCTCAAATAAAATCAAAATAATTGCAAACAAAACTCCCCCAGGATTGTTGTTAGTTGGAGGCACCTGTTGTTTCGGGCAAGCCTTGGATTAATGCTTGTTGGTGGTGGGGGAGTATAGACTTTACCATTCTGCTTGGGAACCGCCTATAGTGTGTGTAGCATGGAAGATATCGAGATCTCTCGGTTGTTATGTTGACAATGAAAGTATACCGCTCAAAATATTATTCATATCTATCTCAAAATCGAGCTCTGGCACCTCTACTAATCCCTGCTTCCCTCTAGAAGGGCCTATCAATTTACTTTTATGTTGAGTCATCATCCTCTTGCTAAAAAGCACCAGTTGGAGAGAACCGCTGTCATTTGCATGTATTACTGTTAGCTTACATTGATTATGACTTGAATGGATCTCTTTTACCATGAATTACAATGTCTAGTCAGTCCTTGATCTTTAAAGGTGCTCTGCATTTATGTTTTGCGGTGTCAGAAAGGGCTAGCGAGATACCACCTTGTTATATCATATTATGATTTTTTTTGAGAAAGTGTTGTCATCCGAGATTTATTATTATTGCTCGCTAGTTGATTATGCCGTTGATATTAGCAAACATGAGACCTAAATGTTATTGTGAATATTGTTAGTTCATAATCTTTGTTGAAAACTTGAATACTGGCTTGACATAGTTACAACAACAAGAGCAAACAGAGTTTGTAAAAGTTTTTCTTTATCACTCTCAGTTTATCAACTGAATTGCTTGAGGACAAGCAAATGTTTAAGCTTGGGGGAGTTGATACGTCTCCGTCCTATCTACTTTTCCAAACACTTTTGCCCTTGTTTTGGACTCTAACTTGCATGATTTGAATGGAACTAACCCGGACTGACGCCGTTTTCAGCAGAATTGCCATGGTGTTATTTTTGTGCAGAAATAAAAGTTCTCGGAATGACCTGAAAATCAACGGAGATTATTTTTGGAATATATAAAAAAATATTGGAAGAAGAATCCACGTCAGGGGGCCCACACCCTGTCCACGAGGGCCGGGGCGCGCCCCTGCCTCGTGGCCCCCCTGACGCTCCACCGACCTCAACTCCAACTCCATATATTCACTTTCGAGGAGAAAAAAATAGGAGAGAAGGATTCATCACGTTTTTCGATACGGAGCCGCCACCAAGCCCTAAAATCTCTCAGGAGGGTTGATCCGGAGTCCATTCGAGGCTCCGGAGAGGGGAATCAGTCGCCATCATCATCATCAACATTCCTCCATCACCAATTTCATGATGCTCACCGCCATGCGTGAGTAATTCCATCATAGGCTTGCTGGACGATGATGGATTGGATGAGATTTATCATGTAATCGAGTTAGTTTTGTTAGGGTTTGATCCCTAGTATCCACTATGTTCTGAGATTGATGTTGCTATGACTTTTCTATGCTTAATGCTTGTCACTAGGGCCCGAGTGCCATGATTTCAGATCTGAACCTGTTATGTTTTCATGAATATATGTGAGTTCTTGATCCTATCTTGCAATTCTATAGTCACCTATTATGTGTTATGATCCGTTAACCCCGAAGTGACAATAATCGGGACCATTACCGGTGATGACCGTAGTTTGAGGAGTTCATGTATTCACTATGTGTTAATGCTTTGGTCCGGTACTCTATTAAAAGGAGGCTTTAATATCCCTTAGTTTCCAATAGGACCCCACTGCCACGGGAGGGCAGGACAAAAGATGTCATGCAAGTTCTTTTCCATAAGCATGTATGACTATATTCGGAATACATGCCTACATTACATTGATGAACTGGAGCTAGTTATGTGTCACCCTATGTTATAACTATTGCATGATTGATCGCATCCGACATAATTCTCCATCACCGATCCAATGCCTACGAGCTTTTCATACATTGTTCTTCGCTTATTTACTTTTCCATTGCCACTGTTACAATCACTATAAACCCAAAAATATTACTTTTGCTACTGTTAACACTACTATCATATTACTTTGCTACTAAACACTTTGCTGCAGATATTAAGTTTCCAGGTGTGGTTGAATTGACAACTTAGCTGCTAATACTTGAGAATATTCTTTGGCTCCCCTTGTGTCAAATCAAAAAAATTGGGTTGAATACTCTACCCTCGAAAACTGTTGCGACCCCCTATACTTGTGGGTTATCACCCCTCGCGAGCCATCCTAGTGAGGCCGCCCCCGAGGAGGTCTTGTGTCGTCCGCCTCGCGAGGGTCTTGAGTGTTGGCTGGTGAACATGGGCCGTACAGGGCCGCTTGTGGTGCCACGCTGTGGGCTGCAGGCAGGCAAGTCTGGGGACCCCCATTCCTAGAATGCTGACAGTGGTGGGTGCCAACCACTCAGTGACGGACTAAACCTTGGTAGGGTCTACGGCTATACCTTCTCCTGATATAACATGTACAATAAATCCAACTTCCTTCAACCAAAACTCACATTTGCTGAACTTGGCATATAGCTGATGTTCCCTGAGCTTCTCGAGCACCAATCGCAAATTTTCCTTGTGCTCCTCTTCATTCTTCGAGTATACCAAAATATCATCAATTAACATCAGAACAAACTTATCCAAGAACTCCATGAACACCTTGTTCATCATACTCATAAAATAAACAGGGGCGCTAGTCAATCCAAAAGACATGATCGTGTACTCATATAGCCCATACCTTGTGGTGAAAGCTGTCTTAGGTATATCCTATTCTCGGATCTTCAATTGGTGGTATCCTGATCGAAGATCGGTCTTGGAGAATACTTTAGCTCCCTGCAGTTGGTTAAACAGATCATTGATCATTGGTAGTGGGTACGTGTTCTTGATCGTAACTTCATTCAATGCCCGTTAATCAACAACCATTCTCAAAGATCCATCCTTCATCTCAACTAAGAGCACTACGGCTCCCCACAATGACGAACTTGGTCGGATATAACCTTTCTCCAGTAACTCCTTAATCTGCTTCTTAATTTCCTCCAGATCATTTGTGGGCATCCGATATGGTCTCTTCGATATTGGTCCGGTGCATGGCAACACCTCTATCAAAAATTCTATGTCTCGATCTGGTGGCATGCCAGGTAGTTCCTCTGGAAATACATATGGGTAATCCTACACAACTGGAACTTCTTTCTAAACAACTTCCGAGAGGGAATTTACTTGGGTCCTCCTTGGTGCATGTCGTGATACATACTTGATATGTTTACCCTCTGGGTGGTGAGTAGAATTGACCTACTAGCACAATCAATGTTTCCTCCATACATGGATAGCCAATCCATGCCTAATATCACATCCAATCCTTGTGACTCCAAGATAATTAGGTCTGAGGGGAAAACATGCCTAGCTATGGCTAATGGTATCTGAAAACATCCTCTGCTTGCCATATACTCCGCTCCAGGCGAGCTTACTAACATAGGCATCTTAAAGGCTTTGGTGGGAAACTTATACTTATCCACAAATCCCCTCGATATGTGTGAATGTGATGGACCAGTATCAAAAAGAACAATAGTAAATGACTCAATCAAAAACTTATCGATAACGACATCTGGCTGTTGTTCAACTTCCTCCACGTTAACGTGGTTCACCTGTCCTTTGGTGAAAGGGTTGGGCTTCTTCCCAGAACTTCCATTGCCATTTCCATTCTTTGCTTCAGGACACTCGGTGGTGTAGTGTTCGGTATTCCCGCACTTGAAACAAGTAATGTGACATAGATCTTTCTTGGCGGGTGTAGTGGGGTTGTAACGATTCTGACCGTTGTTTCCTCCATTCCCATTACCATTCTTAGGGCCACTGTGGTTATGTGAGCTTCCTACATTATGAGTATGGCCTCCATGGTTATGATGGGTATGTCGATGACCCACAAGTATAGGGGATCTATCGTAGTCCTTTCGATAAGTAAGAGTGTCGAACCCAACAAGGAGCAGAAGGAAATGATAAGCGGTTTCCAGCGAGGTATTCTCTGCAAGTACTGAAATAAGTGGTAACAGATGGTTTTGTGATAAGATAATTTGTAACGAGCAACAAGTAAAAAAAGTAAATAACGTGCAGCAAGGTGGCCCAATCCTTTTTGTAGCAAAGGACAATCCTGGACGAACTCTTATATGATGTAAAGCGCTCCCAAGGACACATGGGAATATTGTCAAGCTAGTTTTCATCACATTCACATGATTAGCGTTCGGTACTTTGATAATTTGGTATGTGGGTGGACCGGTGCTTGGGTGCTGTCCTTACTTGGACAAACATCCCACTTATGATTAACCTCTATTGCAAGCATCCGCAAATACAACAAAAGTATTAAGGTAAACCTAACCATAGCATGAAACATATGGATCCAAATCAGCCCCTTATGAAGCAATGCATAAACTAGGGTTTAAGCTTCTGTCACTCTAGCAACCCATCATCTACTTATTACTTCCCAATGCCTTCCTCTAGGCCCAAATAATGGTGAAGTGTCATGTAGTCGACGTTCACATAACACCACTAGAGGAGAGACAACATACATCTCATCAAAATATCGAACGAATACCAAATTCACATGACTACTAATAGCAAGACTTCTCCCATGTCCTCAGGAACAAAAGTAACTACTCACAAAGCATAAACATGTTCATAATCAGAGGGGTATTAATATGCATATAGGATCTAAACATATGATCTTCCACCAATTAAACCAACTAGCATCAACTACAAGGAGTAATTAACACTACTAGCAACCTACTAGCACCAATCCCGGACTTGGAGACAAGAATTGGATACAAGAGATGAACTAGGGTTTTGAGATGAGATGGTGTTGATGAAGATGTTGATAGAGATTGCCCTCTCCCGATGAGAGGAGCATTGGTGATGACGATGGCGATGATTTGCCCCTCCGGGAGGGAAGTTTCCCCATCATAACAGCTCCACCAGAGCCCTAGATTGATTCCGCCAAGGTTACGCCTTGTGGCGGCGGAGTTTCGTCCGAGAAGATGGCTTATTTTTTTTCCATCGGAAGACTCCATATAGCAGAAGATGGCCACCGGAGGGCCACCAAGGGGCCCACGAGGTAGGGGGCGCGCCCCCCACCCTCGTGGGAAGGGTGTGGCCCCCCTGGTGAGGTTCTTGCACTCAGTATTTTTTATATATTTGGAAAACATCATTCGTGAAGTTTCAGGACTTTTGGAGTTGTGCAGAATAGGTCTCTAATATTTTCTCCTTTTCCAGCCCAGAATCCCAGATGCTGGCATTCTCCCTCTTTATGTAAACCTTGTAAAACAAGAGAGAATAGACATAAGTATTGTGACATAATGTGTAATAACAGCCCATAATGCAATAAATATTGATATAAAAGCATGATGCAAAATGGACGCATCAACTCCCCCAAGCTTAGACCTCGCTTGTCCTCAAGCGAAAAGCCGAAATCAAAAAATATGTCCACATGTTTAGAGATAGAGGTGTCGATAAAAATAAAATACGGACATGAGGGCATCATGATCATTCTTAGAACAACAACGTACATAATTCTTTGTCATATAATATCTGATTCTAGAGTAATAATTCAATCACAATATCAAGTATGAATCGTAAACTTCATTGAAAACTAACAGACTACAATCTCGGTCATTGAAGCAATTGCAATTTATCATAACATAGGAAAGAGTCAATGTATAAGAGCTTTTCAGCAAGTCCACATACTCAACTATCATATAATCTTTCACAATTGCTGATGCTCACGCAATACTTATGGGTATGGAGTTTTAATGGGACACAGAGAAAGATAGGGGCTTATAGTTTTTCCTCCCAACGTTTTACCTCAAGGGTAATGTCAATAGTAATAGTTCATGAAAACTCACATCCAATTAGCCATATATACCAGGATCTTTCCAACATATTGTGCTTTCCAAATGATAAAATGTAAAAAGGAAGGGTGAAGATCACCCTGACTCTTATGCAATGTAGGAGATAAAAGTAAAAGATAGGCCCTTCGCAGAGGGAAGCAGAGGTTGTCATGCGCTTTTATGGTTTGGATGCACAAAATCTTAATGCGAAAGAACGTCACTTTATATTGCCACTTGTGATATGGACCTTTATTATGCAGTCTGTCACTTTTATTACTTCCATATCACATGCTCATATAAATCTTATTTCCTCCACACCAATCAATCATACATATTTAGAGAGCAATTTTTATTGATTGCACCGATGACAACTTACTTGATGAATCTTACTCAATCCATAAGTAGATATGGTGGACTCTTATGTCAAGACTAGTTTAAGGGTGTTTGGAAGCACAAGTAGTATCTCTACTTGGTGCAATGAATTTGGCTAGCATGAGGGGGAAAGGCAAGCTCATCATGTTGGAAGATCCAAGACAATATAATTTATCTCAAATGTAAGAAAACATAACCCATTACGTTGTCTTCCTTGTCCAATGTCAACTCTTTAGCATGTCATATTTTAATGAGTGCTCACAATCATAAAAGATGCCAAGATAGTATATTTATATGTGAAGACCTCTCTTTCTTTATTACTTCCTATTAATTGCAACGATGACCAAAACTATGTTCGTCAACCCTCAATAACTTGTATTCATCATACTCTTTCTATGTGAGATCATTAGTCTCCATAAGACTCATATGATCTCTTTGCTTCTTTTTATTTCTTTCTCTTTTCGTGGCAAAATAATCAAGCCCTTGACTCAACACTAATCTTTATTATATAGCTCATGGACTCGATTACATAGAAGGATAATAAAGCAAAACTCACAACTAGATCATACTAAGAACTTTTATTCTACTAGATCAAGATATTACCAAAAGGATCGAACTAAGAAAAACGGTAAAGATAAAGTGATGGTGATACGATACCGGGGCACTGCCCCAAGCTTGGCAGTTGCCAAGTGGAGTGGCCATACCAAATACTCAATTCTTATTTGTTGGTGGAGACGGTGGTGATTTTGTTGATGGCGTAGGCTTGTCGTCCTCCTTCCAAGGCATAGGCTCACCATCATAGAAGGATGACCGAGTCTCCGGGATCCTCAAATCTGCAGCCAAACTCATCCTTTTGAATCTATATTCATACTCACAGTTTTGGTTTTGCAGGTCATAGATTTGAGCTTGAACGTGCTCGATTTTCTTGTGAAGCATAAAGATGGTCTCCCCGATGTTGTCGGCATCCAGCTTGTGTTTGTTGGTGAATTCTGCGATCATCGTGTAGTTGGAGTTGAGTCCATGCTCCACCATCCCCTGACACTTGAAAACTTGTTGCTCCATTGCTTCAAGCCTCGTCTCCACGCTTCCGGTCCCCTTTGGTCCCTCAGCATCACGGATGTGCAGCAACCCATCACGCATCTCAATGGTTTAAGGGTGTCGCTGCACCTCCGCGAGGTAAGGGTTGATGACCTTCTCGAAGAACTTGTCCTTGGTGGCACTTGGAGACATCATGATAACCTAGATTTGTTAGAAAAATAGCTCGAAACAAAGACATGAGATTTTTGCGTGATACGGGAGTCAAAACCCCCGGGAGATTATATAATGAATTTTTACCGACCAAAATATGTGTCGTGTATGAAAATGGAGTCCGGAGAGCACATGAGGTGCCCACGAGGTAGGGGGCACGCCTAGTAGGGTATGGCGCGCCTCCACCCTCGTGGAGCCCTCGTGTCCTTCCCGGACTGCTGCTTATTTTTCTATTTTTCTAAATATTCCAAAACGGAGAAATATTGCCTTAAAACTGTTTTGGAATCGGTTTACTTACCGTACCACATACCTATTCCTTTTCGGAGTCTGAAACATTCCAGAAAGTGTCCTTTATGTATTCCTCTGGGGTTACAGTTTCGATAACATTGGTTTCAACATTTATGGGATTACCTGAGATATAGTGTTTGATTCTTTGACCGTTCACCACCTTCGAATTGGTGCCTTTGAAGTTGTTGATTTTTATGGCACCGGAACGGTAGATCTCCTTGATAATGTAAGGGCCTTCCCATTTAGAGAGAAGTTTTCCTGCAAAAAATCTTAAATGAGAGTTGTATAGCAATACATAATCACCTATTTAAACTCACGCTTTTGTATCCTTTTGTCATGCCATCTTTTAACTTTTTCTTTAAACAACTTGGCATTCTCGTAGGCTTGGGTTCTCCATTCATCAAGTGAGCTAATATCAAATAACCTCTTCTCACCGGCAAGTTTAAAATCATAATTAAGTTCTTTAATAACCCAATAAGCCTTGTGTTCTAGTTCGAGAGGCAAGTGACATGCTTTTCCATAGACCATTTTATACGGAGACATACCCATAGGATTTTTATATGCAATTCTATAGGCCCATAATGCATCATCAAGTTTCTTGGACCAATTATTTCTAGACCTATTAACAGTCTTTTGCAAAATTAATTTGAGCTCTCTATTACTCAATTCTACTTGACCACTAGACTGAGGATGATAAGGAGATGCAATTCTATGATTAACATCATATTTAGCAAGCATTTTACGGAAGGCACCATGAATAAAATGTGAACCACCATCCGTCATTAAATATCTACGGACTCCAAATCTTGGAAAAATAACTTCTTTAAGCATTTCAATAGAAGTGTTATGATCAGCACTACTAGTTGGAATAGCTTCTACCCACTTAGTAACATAATCAACAGCAACTAAAATATGTGTATAACCATTAGAGGAAGGAAAAGGTCCCATATAGTCAAAGCCCCAAACATCAAATGGTTCAATAACAAGTGAATAATTCATGGGAATTTCTTAACATCTACTAATATTACCAATTCTTTGACATTCATCACAAGATAAGACAAACTTACGGGCATCCTTGAACACAGTAGGCCAATAAAACCAGATTGCAGTACCTTATGTGCAGTTCTATCTCCAGCATGGTGTCCTCCATAAGCTTCGGAGTGAAACTTCCGTAGGATCTGTTCATGTTCATCCTCAGGTACACAATGTCTAATAACGCCATCTACTCCTTCTTTATAAAGATGTGGGTCATCCCAAAAGTAATGCCTCAAATCATAGAAGAACTATTTCTTTTGCTTGTATGTGAAACTAGGTGGTATAAACTTAGCAACAATGTAATTAGCATAATCAGCATACCATGGAGCAGTATGACAAGCATTTATGACATCTAATTGCTCATCAGGAAAACTATCATCAATAGGTACTAGGTCATCAAGCACATTTTCTAACCTAGACAAGTTGCCTGCAACGGGGTTCTCAGCTCCTTTTCTATCAACAATATGCAAATCAAATTCTTGTAGCAAGAGAACCCATCTAATAAGTCTAGGTTTAGCATCTTTATTTTCCATAAGATATTTAATAGTAGCATGATCAATGTGAATAGTTACTTTAGAATTAACAATATAAGGTCTAAACTTATCACAAGCAAATACAACTGCTAAGAATTCTTTTTCAGTGGTACCATAATTTCTTTGAGCATTGTCCAGAATTTTACTAGCATATTGAATAACATTTAGTTTCTTATCAACTCTTTATCCTAGAACAGCACCTACAACATAATCACTAGCATCACACATAATTTCAAAGGGTAAATTCCAATCAGGTGGCTGAACAATAGGTGCTGAAATCAATGCTTTCTTACGTATTTCAAATGCTTCTACACAATCATCATCAAAGACAAAGGTATATCTTTTTGTAATAAATTAGTCAGAGGCCGAGAAATTTTTGAGAGGTCCTTAATGAACCTCCTATGAAAACCAGCATGACCAAGGAAACTTCTTATACCTTTGATGTCCTTGGGACATGGCATCTTTTCAATAGCATCAACCTTGGCTTTATCAACTTCAGTACCTCTTTCAGAAACTTTATGCCCCAAGACAATACCTTCATTAACCAAAACATGGCACTTTTCCCATTTCAAGACAAGATTAGTTTCTTCACATCTCTGTAAAACTCGATCAAGGTTGCTCAAGCAATCATCAAAAGAAGATCCATAGACAGAAAAATCGTCCATGAAAACCTCACAAATCTTTTCACAAAAGTCAGAGAATATAGCCACCATGCATCTTTGAAAGGTAGCAGGTGCATTACATAAACCAAAAGGCATACGTCTATAAGCAAAAGTACCAAAAGGGCATGTAAAAGTAGTCTTTGATTGATCTTTGGCTGACACAGGTATTTGAGAGAAACCAGAATAACCATCTAGAAAGCAAAGATGTGTATGTTTAGACAATCTTTCTAGCATTTGATCGATAAAAGGTAAGGGGTAATGATCCTTTTTAGGAGCCTTATTTAATTTGTGAAAATCAATTACCATCCTATAACCTGTAATAATTCTTTGAGGAATCAATTCATTTTTATCATTAGGAACAACAGTAATACCTCCCTTCTTAGGGACACAATGGACAGGGCTTCACTACAAAAAAAAGACACATCCGTGACATTTTGGGCCGAACGAAATTTTTTTCTGTCGTACATATGACACTTCTATGACGATAATTGTGACAAAACCTGGTATCATCATAGATGTGGTGGGCTCCTACTTCTATGACAAAAAATCATGACAGAAAATGGGCTTTTCGTCCTGGGCGGGCCGGAGACGCAGCTGCATGACATTCTTTGGGCCGTCCATGACGGAAAAAACCATGGTAGAAGCAAGGGGGAGGAAAATTTTGGGGAGTTCCCGGTTATGGTGGGAGGTCGGGGGCCGAGCGATGCGCGTTTCTCTCGTACACGTACGCGCGTGTGTGCGAGGCGTTGGCTCTAACTAAACCCGAGCGAGGCGTTGGGCTCTAACTGAACCCGAGCGATTGCACTGCAGGCTACGTGTTACTAAACCCGAGCGATCGATCAATGGCTGTTAACTGAACCCGATCGAGCGATTCCTTCGCTACTGCTGCTAACTGAAGCCGATCGATGCTTCCTCTAGGATGAACAGTGAGCGTTGTGGGGGGTTTGGATGAACAGTGAGCGGTGGCGTTGCCTCTGGATGAACATGACCCCGTGGTGTGGTGGAGAGATGGATGAACAGTAGATGGTGGAGGGGTGCCCGTGGAGTGGTGGTTGAACAGGACCCCGTGGTGTGGAGGGCTAGATGAACAGTAGACGGTGGAGGGGTGGTTGAACAGTAGCCGGTGGAGTAGCGCGCGGTGGAGGCTGGATGAACAGGAGCCCGTGGAGGCTGGAGGAGGTCGACGGTGGAGATGAACAGTATCCCGTGGAGTCCCGTTTTGCGGTACGCCACACCCCTCCCGATGAACATGACCCCTGTTTCGACCGTAGGAGGTCCATTTCGTCCGTTTTGCGGTATGCCACACCCCTCCCGATCAATAGGACCCCCGTTTCGACCATAGGAGGTCCGTTTCGTCCGTTTTGCGGTACGCAACACCCCTCCCGATCAACAGGACCCCCGTTTCGACCGTAGGAGGTCCGTTTCCTTCGTTTTGCAGTACGCCACACCCCTCCCGATCAACAGGATCCCGTTTCGAACGTGACCGGTCGAACACAAGGCCGTTTCCTCCGTTTTGCGGTACGCCAAGCCTCGTTTCCATCGCCTGCTCCGTCCAAGCCCTCCCGATGAACATGACCACGCATTCCGTTCCGACCCAGCCGGTTGGCTCCCATGCATTCCGTTGCCTCCCGATGAACACGACGCATTCTGTTGCCTCCCCATGAACACGACGCATTCCGTTGCCTCGCCATGAACATGACGCATTCCGTTGCCTCCCCATGAACACGACGACGACGCTGTTTCTCCGTTCCGACCAAGCCATGTACACGAGTCCTGGCCGTACGTATGCGCGAGTAGGCGTTCGAGACCCTGCCCATATGTACACATACGTGGTCGTCTTTTCATTCTTGCACCCTGGCCGCTGTACGTACGTGTACATGCTACATGCACGCCTCTACTACCACATGTACGCGCCTCTACATCCCGACTGTACGTATATATGTACATACACGTTCGCGACCAGAATGACAACGCTACGTACGCTTCGACCAGGTGGGTCCCGACTGTCAGGCACTTCCTTGCATGCGAAGATGTAGCTGGTGGGTCCCAGCAGTCGGGGGGCGAATCATTTTTTTTGCTCGGACGCACTTCCTTGCGTGCGAAGATGTAGCTGGTGGGTCCCAGCAGTCAGGGGGGCGAATCGTTTTTTTTGCCCAGACGCACTTCCTTGCGTGTGAAGATGTAGCTGGTGGGTCCCAGCAGTCAGGGGGAAATGTTTTTTTCATGAATACGCTGGCCCGTCCGGTGGGTCCCCACTGTCAGGTGGAGAAATCATTATTTTGTGCGTAATAAGGAGGCACTTCCTTGCTGCGGCCGTGGACCTAGCTGTCAGCCTCTCCACGTACAGTCCACGCCTGATGGAAGTCGTTCTTTGACCACGTTGACCACGCCGCGCCGAGATCACCACAGCGGTGGACGGCGGCGAGGACTAGGAAGGGGACGACTCAGAGCCGGGGAAGATGCAGCAGTGGATGCCCACGCGAACAAGAGTACAAGGGTTCACTGGTTCGGCTACGGTGTGAGGCTGCTGTTGCCGCAGAATAACAGGGGGTGTGGGTGAGTAGAGGGATGTCCTAGCCAGCGGTGGGAGTAGTAGGGGGCGGTGAGGTCTCCGCGGCATCACAGCCGGCCACGGGAGGCAGGAGCACGCGGCACGACCGGCAATGGTTTGAGCGGCTGGAGCAAGAAGACCAGAGGTTGAAGAAGCACTACGGCCGTTGGATGAACATCGTACGGTAACAGGAGCTAGAATCGTTCATATTGACTAAGTTGACAAAGCCCTCCGTCCCCGTCAACTTGGTAGGCCCACAAGTCAGCCTCCCACTATGTTGGGTTCCAGCTGGCAGGGGGAATATTCATTTTTTGTGCGTAATAAGGAGGCACTTCCTTGCGTGCAAAGATAGCTGGTGGGTCCAACATGTCAGCGGGGGGCACGTTATTTTCGCGAAATACAGAGGCCCTTCCGGTGGGTCCCAGATGTTAGGTGGAGGAATCATTATTTTGCGTGTAATAAGGAGGCATTTCCTTGTGTGTGGTCGTGGACCCAGCTGTCAGCCTCTCCACGCACAGTCTACTTCCGATGGTGTTGTTCGTTGACCACGTTGACCATGCCGCGCGGAGCGCATGCAAGGTGGTGGACGACGGCGAGGCCCCGGACAACAACGAGCCGGAGATGGGAAGACGTGGGAGTAGAGTCACAGACGGAGAGGTGTACGAGGGTTAACTAGTTCTAGTGCGGTGTGGTTCGGTAGTCGGTGGAGAAGAACAGGAGGTGTGGAGGGTTGTAAATGCTCTGGCTAAACCTATTGATGGGAAAGGCAAAATTATAGCTTCCGAATCTCGCTTAATTGAATCTCCTGCTCCAAGTATGGAGGGATGGCCTCGCCAACGGTGGAGTAGCGCTTCATAGCGAAGCGTGCTAAGCAGAGCTGCTAGCAGCATGAGGCGGGAGGTGGTCCCGGCGGCGCTGGAGGAAGAAGACAAGAGATTGAAGATGGATGCCGGTCGTTGGATGTAAATCCAATGGCTAACATGTCAGAATCATTTGTTGACTAAATTGGCAACGACTTGCGTTGTCTTCGACCTATTGGCCCACATTTGAGCCTCCAAAAATGTGGCACGTATTCAACCCATTTTTTTCAGAATTTAGAGTCTTTTTTTGCGCGGTAGAATTTCCAGTCAATTTGATCTTCTTTTTTTGAATTACAGCCATTAGCTGGGCTGGGTGAACAAATAATGCAGCATCCATGCAGGCCATTTATTTTATTTCCTAAAAAATTACAGGCCATTTGCACTTTCTCGAAATACATAATTTTGCTGGGCTGATTCTAATTATAATGTTGGGTTGGGCCAGCAATGTTATCAAAAAATAAAAAGGGGCTGAGCATTTTGTTATAAATATATTTAAATAATAAGTGATATTATTACATTCGTCCTTAAATCTTACCAAGCTTTTGTACACAATCACTAGGATTTTCGTGCCAAAACAATCCAGGATTTTATTTGTTAAGAAATTATTTTTATAAGTTAATAAGATGTGGGATATTGTTTTCTTACATATGTAAGTATCTTAAATATATGATGACAATAAAAATAATATATAATAACATATAATTTTTTTTAGAAAAACAGGGAGCATCTCCCCGGTTCCATTGCTAAGAATGAAACCACAACATATTCTGATACAGCAACTCAAAGAGCAGTTCGAAAGCAAAGGTAGAAAAGCTACAAACTAGGGGGTGGATGAACAAGTTCTCTGAATAACACAAATCACACGAGCGGTGCCAAAGGCAGAGCGGATAGAGCACTCAAATGACACAAGGAGGGTCCAGCAAAGCCTTCATGGTCTTCAGCTGAGGGGTCGTGTCAGCCTGCGGCGACTAGTAAGCAAGCGGAGACACCGAGCTGGAAGGCGTAGCATGGTGCATGTCCCTCTTTTTCGGCGCCAGGTGCCCATCATCTTCATCAGAGATCTTGAGACGAGCCCACGGGTCCAGCCCCAGAGCAGGTCGAGGCTTGTTCAGCCACAAGTGATCACCAACGGTTTCTGGAGGGATCTTGTTAGGGTTTCCATGAAGCTCATCAACTTGTCCTTGTCCGATCCGGAGGAGAGAATCGCCCAGTTCCTCACCATGTTCCTGATCAACTTCAAGACATGCGGAATGGAAATCCAGGAGGTGTTACTGAAAATCATAGCATTTCTATATTTTCAGACGCACCAAAGGATAGCTGAGCTAACAGTATTTAAAACTGAGCACTTTTTGGTAGCAATCTAGAATTTGCTGACAGATTCGAAGGATGTGCCAATCTGACTAGAGAAATATTCCTCAATGTGGGCCCAGAGATGTTTAGCAACTATACATTCAAAAAATAGGTGAGAACAAGACTCTTGTTCCAAGCAGTAAACACAATCAAGGGGTTTGATGATGTGTCTCTTCCTAAGGTTATCCCTAGTCATCAATTTGTTTTTGGAGAGAAGCCAAAGAAATACATGAATTTTAGGGGGAACTCTCAATTTCCAGACAGCAGGGATAAACATGGGTTGAACCCCTCTAAAGTTGATAACATGATAGAGGGAGCTGGAGTAATACTTCCCCTTGTTGTCCAGCTGCCAAATCAGGGCATCCGGCTCGGCAGTAAAGGTAATGCTTTTGGCAATTTCCTCCAACTGGAACCATTGTTCCATGAGACTATCACTAAAGTTCCTTCTAAAAGAGAGTTTTAGGCCTTGACCATCCCAAACTTCATTCACACTTTTGTTAAGCTCATTGCAGACAGAGTAAATAGGCCAAAATTGGACTGCTAGGGGGAATGTGCCAAACCAAGTATCTTCCCAGAACCTGGTTCTGCTCCCATCCCCTATGTTCCATCTGTAGCCAAATTTCACAGCATGCATAATAGATTTTAATCCTTTCCAGAATCTAGAGGTCTTAGGGTTGGAGGAAGGGACAAAAATATTAGGTTGATTTCCTAGGTATTTATGGGCAATAAGAAGCTTCCAGGGTTTCAGGTCTTCCTCACAGAATCTTTTAATCCAAGACCCTAGAACACAGATGTTAATTTCTTGGAGGTTAGGTATGCCTAGGCCTCCAAAATCTTTTTTCATAGAGACTAGGGCCCAATTAGCAAGGTGTAGCTTCCTATTTCCCTCAAAATCATTCCACAAGCAATGAGATATCTGATAATTGATGAGGTTCACTGCCCATTTAGGGAACTTGAAGAAGGAGAGGAGATACACTGGAATGCTAGCCAAACAAGCTTGTATGAGGATCAATCTACCTCTGTAAGAGAGAAGTTTGCCCCTCCACCCAGCAATCCTTTTAATGATTTTATCTAGCAGGGGTTGGATATCCTCTCTCCTCGGTTTATCATAGTGGAGAGGGATACCTACGTACTTAATGGGGAAGTTACCTTTATTACAGACTAGAATAGAGAGGAAGTCAGCTAACTCCTGATCATCCATGTTGATAGGGATGAGTTCACTTTTAGAGTAGTTGATTCTCATGCCTGAGACTTGTTCAAAACAGATTAGAATAGTTTTCAGATTGCTAGCATGTGTGGAGTCATTGTCTAAGAAAAGGATGGTATCATCTGCATATTGAAGGCAGATGATGCCACCAGGGCAGACCTCAGGACAGAGCCCTGCAATCATACTATGATCAGCAGCTTTTCTCAGCATTTTAGTAAGAACGACCACTACTAAATTAAACAAAAGCGGGGAGATGGGGTCACCTTGCCTAAGGCCTTTACCAGCAAGGAAAAAATCACTTTCATAGTTATTTAACTTGACCCCAACAGACCCCCCCCCATGAGTAAGTTGCTGGATCCAACTAGTCCATTTACCCCCAAAACCTTTAAGCTCCAGGAGTTTCATAAGGAAACCAAGGTCAACTTTATCGAAGGCAGTCTAAACTAGAACTACCATCTACAGAAAAATTCTCAGAAACAGAGCCTTCAGATCTGTTTTGGTGACGGTAAATAAAGGAAGAGCATTCAATGCCATCATTAAGAGAAGTAACATCTACACCAATCTTAGCAGCAATGGCATTAAAGGAAGGATCATTAAAGTTGGAGAAGGAAGTGTATTTCATACCCTGGGGTTTTTGCACTTCCAGGTTCTGAACCTCTTTGAGCTGTTGAGCCTTTTCAATAATGGTTCTCTTGTCACCAGCTACCCTGGCACTGGTTCTGGTGGCTTGAACAGGACCCCATTTAGGAAGGTGCTTCTCCTTAGGAAGGGCAGGGAAGTCAGAGTTGTATTTTGAGTCCAAATTGTCTGGGAGTTCAGTTGTTTCAACAAGTTCCTCTTGATCCTCTTGTAGATCTACAGAACCTTCTAATTCCATCATATCATCATCTTCCAGGAGCTCCATTTCCCTGAGGAGGTTGAATGCATCAGTTTCATCAAGCACAGAATTCAAGATCTTTTCCTGGATGCTGAGTTGAGGAGTGTATGGATAATCAGGGAGGTGTGTCTTGAGGACTGAAGTGGGTGTAGTTTCTCCAAGCATCAGATTGTGGCCAAAAGACTGTCCTCTGATGTTAGGGCCCCCAGAATTGGCAGCAGGCCCTTTATCTGATTCAGATGTAGAGCTCCTGTTGGATTCAGCATCTTCAGTAAGATTGGTACCAGTTTCAGCTGCACAGACATATGTACCAGCAGAGAGGTTGGTGGAGGTGCCAGTTTCAGTGGGGGTTAAGGACTCCACCTCAATGAGTAGCCTGTAGATTTTGTTCCCAACTCCAAAAAGCCTTTCAACAGGGATTTTGGAGGGATCTTTACATAAGATTTTGACCCTAATAGTTTCATAGAATGACTTGAAATTATGCTGCCAATCCACATCCAGTAAGACCCCCAGAGTGGAAGTGATTTGATCCAGCATAGTCCAGTCACACCACTTGGGGGTTCAATTTCCTGATCTTGATCCAAGTTTCCTGGAGGTCCTCTTCAGCCTCAATCTTGCCTTTCCAGACTTCAACATTGACTACAACATTGTCTTTTTTTAGACCAAAACAGGGGTATCCAGCAACTTGAACTACATCTATTTCAGGAGGGAGTTTGACCAAGAATGTCCACTCATCTAGGGCATTGATTGGCCAGGGCCAGTTGGTTTTGTAAATGTCTGCAAACTCAGTGGCAAGTTCCTGCTTGGTCACTTCACCAGCTTCTACCAGAACAATCCCCACATTCTTCAGGGAGCCATGATACTGAGCATTTTCATCAGGTGGGTCTATGTGGTAGAACCCTAATCCTGGAGCAGCACTTACAACATATCTAGCAAAACTGTGGGTTTTCCTTCTGACAGGGCAATTCTCAACTTTATGGGTAACCATTTTGCAGATAAAACAACTCTTGGGCTTTGACACATTTATCCAAATGATGCCCTGGTTCCCCACAGTTGTAGCAGATCACCTCAGAGTATGCCATAAGGCCCAAAGCAGGGGCAGGAGCAGTTTTCTGGATGTCATGTCTCTTCTTTTGCTGATTATTGCCTTGAGATTTCCCACTGATCTGAGAGTCAGAACCACCAGCAGATTGATCATGGGCAATTACAGGAGCCTGCCAGATTGTGCCCCCATTTGGGGCGGAGGTGGGCCGTACCACTTCCCAACCAGCGCTCCCCCCATTGTGATAGGGGAAATTCATCGGAGTTCCTGGTTCCTTCTCATCCTCCAGCCAGATGTTGTCTCTCAGGAAACAGAAATAACCACCAGATAGCTCAATTGAAGCAGATTGCAAGCCTAATTTCAATCTTCTGCAGGTTTGGGGGAGAGGTAAGGTAGGGGATCCACCTGCTCCGGCTCCGGTGGTGTGCTGGTGGGCATGAGTCCAGTCAAGCATTCCCATCTTGCAGCACGGCGTGGATCTCCTGAATTCACTTCTCCTTTCGCCCATCGAACGAACGCAATCGGCGGCTCCCTGGGGTAGGGCATCATGTGCTTCTTTGAGAAATCTCCTTCGAAGTAGATCCGCAGGGCTAGATTCAGCAGCTCCCAATCCACATGATCCTTGCACATCTGAGCATACCTGCATGAGTGAGAGAACGGATTCGGTCCCTCCTCGGCTTCCTCTCTCGCAGCTTCCTCCTCTACTTCCCTCCATTCGCGCGTGCACTGGGTCCGAGAGAGAGCGTCGTCGCGGATCCGCATCACCCGCTCCCTCCATCTCCTCCCTCGAGTCTCCTGCAGCACCACCGGCACGACGGAGTTGAGCGGCTGGAGCATCCGCGGGAAGGCTTTGTAGACATGTGGGAGATGCTTCTTGTACATCTGCCTGTCTTCTAGCCATTCCCCCGTGGATATGGCCGGCGACTCCATGGGGCGTGCGAGCGGACTTGCTGAGGGGGGCAGGCACGCCCGGAGTCAGGAGGCTGAGGGTGGCGGCGAGATCTATCGCGGCAGCGAGGGTGGAGGTAGTGGCGGGGGTGGCGGCGAGGGTGGAGGTGGTGGCGGGGGCGAAGGGGATCGCGAGAGCGGCCATCTATTTGCCAATTATGTGAACTAAACAGTCAACATATAAAATAATTTAAATATATATAATATATTTAGAAGGGAAACAGAAGTTGGACCTGGCGTTCCTATTCTTATATAGAAAAATAGAACAGACCTCTGCATTTTCTTCAAAAAATACATAAATTGGGCTGCCAAAAATAAAACCTCGGATGGGAGGTCCATAGGCCGGTCGATACATGACGGCCCTAAGAAAATACAAATAGGCCTATGGACCTCCCATCCGAGGTCGTGGGCTGCGCATGTTAAAAATGAAAGCCTAGACGGGGCAGCCCAAAACCACGTCCAACACTTGCCAAAACATCGTCCCTCGTTTTCTCTGTGTTTCGCACACTCGACATTGTGTGGGCATTTTGACTGTGCATCATATGAAGATGTGCTATGCATGAATGTTGATCAGCATGATGTTAACTGGCTGGTAGGTCCATTTTCGACCATGAATAAAACTTCCAACATGATGTTAACCCTGTTTGAAAAGGCTGTGTTAATATAAATGCTCTGCCTCTGAAAGTTGGAGCTTCTTATCTGAAACTAAACTTGCAGTTTCTTATCTGAAACTGAAACTTGCAACTTCTTCTCTGAGAATCACATTGTCTGCACTTTTATACTCCCATGAAACTACATTTTTTAAGTGCTAAAAATAGATATCTAGAATTCATAAAATACTTCATATGCTCAATACTAAAAATCTGAAATTCAAAAGACTTTCATATCTGAAAGTACTCTCAAAATACACAACACAAAACACAATTCATAACCTGCAAATATTGACAACCCTAAGCTCCTCCTGACAATTCACAACCTGCCCGACTATTGGGCTGGGGGGCAGCCCCCTCCTATTCCTCGGTGGCAGACAGCCACCTCGTGAGACGATGTGAACGGCGAGGGAGACAATGACGGGGAAGCGTCATCGGGCCAACTGCTTTTCTCCTCTTGCAGTTGGGTTCGGTCGACGAAGACTCCATCGGCTCGCTCTGGCAGGACACCCTCACAAACGGCACCCTGTAGATGCTCGATCCTTCAATCTCTGGTGGATGCTCCATCTGGGATCGCTACTCCCACCACCGCTCCCTCACAATCGGATTCGGTGAATCTGTTTGCTCCATGGCCCAGAGGAGCAGCTTTATGTACTCCGACGCGACTCCCTCCGGGAGTATCGCTGCCTTTTCGCTCTATTGCAGATATTTGGCCATGGATGTCGCCGTCGCTGCTAGTTGGTCCTTGTTGTCAAACCAAGACTGTATCTCCAACATCCTAGATAGCTTCACAGGGTCACCATCTGCGATCCTCACGTATCGGTTGTACTCCTCCATCGATCTACTTCTCCACAGCATCTTCACTCACCGGCGGTGGTTTTTGAATGGAAGAGGAGAGGAGCAGTGCTGGTTTTAGATTACAACGGGAGAGGAGTGACGCTGGTTTTGGACTGGAACAGGAGAGGAGGGGCGGTGGTTTTGAAATGGAAGAGGAGAGGAGCGGCGCTGCATTTAGATTGGAACAGGAGAGGAGCGGCGGTGATTTAAGAGGAGAAGAGCGGAAGAGCGGCGCTGGTCTTGGAAGTATTTTGGGTCAAAGTTTGACCATGTACTATATTTTACAAGAAAAATGTGAATGCATGTCACCAAAAATTGTATCGTTTGGTTCGTATCTGAATGTACTTTCAAATTATATTATTTTTGCAATGTATAACATATATTTTATGTGCGAAAATCATGGTCAATTATGACCCAGAATAAAAGGGAGACTAGTTAATGTGGGGTCGCTTTCTTAATTGAAGGGTAAATTGATTTTGATTTTGATCCAGTCACAGCGCGCCGGCCCTCTCATCCAATCCTAAATCGCTACCGCACGCTCCTCTCCCTCTTCTCCATTGCAAGACCACCTCCTCTCCTCTCCATCATCTCCATTCCAAAACCACCGTCTCGCCTCTCCCTCTTCTAATCTTCTCCATTGCAAAACCACCTCCTCTCCTCTCCATCATCTCCATTCCAAAACCACCGTCTCGCCTCTCCCTCTTCTGTATTGCAAGACCACCGTCTCTCCTCCATTTTCTAGATGCTTTGCTCCATGGCGCGGGCGCAATCCATGGATACAAAATTAGTATACTGTATACTATTTAAAAGTCGAGGGTAGGGCTTTCCTGCGTGGTAGGCGGCGGGGCAGTTCCGCCTAGTCAGTTCGACAGAGACGCGAGAAGACGAGGGAGTAGGCTGCTGCAAACATAGGGCTGTGTGATTTGACAGTGAGTTACTGCTGGACAGGTGGGACCCCGTGATTTGACTTGCCATTATCATTTTAACTGCGGCGCTACGACCGGCGTGAGTCTCCCGATTCCTGACCACCTCCATACATGTGCCTCTCCCAATGCTCCACCATGTAGTAGAGGCTGGATCTTGCATGAGAGCCCACTTCTCCACTTTTTCCTTGCCTCACTTTCCTCCACATATGCAAAAATGCCATGTAAAGCGCACTATTGTACTTACTTTTACTTTCTCCTACAGGTGCTTAAGCTTGCCACATAGGCATAAAGTCTGATGTGGCAAGCTAATTAAGAAGAGAGAGACTAGTTTGGTGACCCAAGGAAGAAACGGTGCTAAGCACATGTACCTAGGTGAAAAGAAAATTTTGAGTCTATAGCTAATTAAATGAACCAAACTTAGCAACACCATTTCATTGGAAGAGGTCACTCCTTGGCAAATGAAATAAATACTAGTACTCCCTGTGTCCCATAATATAAGAACGTTTTTGGCACTACACAATTGTCAAAAACATTCTTATATTATGGGACGGATGGAGTACGAAGAAAGAGATAGAGAGGAGTAAAAAAATACACTTATAGCCAACCTTATAGCCAACCTTGTTGTAGTATGAGTGACTAAGTGATGACTATGTATGACATGCCAACATCAGATAGCCTAACGCTCCGTGTTAAATCTCCAAGGGCGCGACCGCGAGAGCGACATGACGGTCGTGGTAGGCGCGACCATGATACGGGCTGCTGGCAGCCCTTGGATCTGAGATCAAATGGTCGCATGCTAAGTTGCTGAAAATTTGCAGAATAACCCTCCAGGATAGGATATTCACCCATAGGTCTAGAATCACGCCATGCAACCGTTCGATCTCAGATCCAAGGGCTCTCGGAAGCTCGTACCATGGGAGAATGGAAAGCCACTACCCTGCCGTTCGCACGCTGGCAGTTCGCTCCTACTCTTCCCCGCACGTCCTTCAATACTATGGTGGTTCGCTCCTAGTCGTCCCGTCCATTCACATTACGGCAGTTCCACTAATCCTAACCCTCCTCCCAAATCCATGACGTCCCAAATCTCCACGATCGGCGGTGAGTACAAGGTTAGAACCATCACCGGCGATGAGTTCGTCATCATCTACACCCGTTCTTCCGCGACGGTGAAAGGATGTATTTCTCGCTTCAGACGCATGTTCGAAAACTCAGATAATGAGTAGGTCGCTGGGCTAGATGTTGAGTACACCACAGTCTTGGGACCAGAGAAGGATCTAAAGGACGAAGAGAGGAAGAAGCCTGCCGTGATCCAGGTTTGCGTGCATGACTTATGCTTGGTCTACCACATATGCCATGCCAACGTTGAGTGCCAGGATTTTAAGGACTTCCTCGAGAGAAACCTAGTCAAATTCATTAATGTAGACTTTAAGAACGACAGGGATGTCCTGCGTCGGATAGGTCTCGTTGTAGGCAACCCCTTCGACCTCCAAAAGAATTGGCTAGTGTCCTCTCGTCAACCTTCAATGCTGACCCTGGCATGGGCCATGGCTCATCCTTCATACGGTAAACTAGAGAAACCTCCATACACGTTTCATCATCATGCATGGCAGCAGAATGTACTAGATATAGACCACATCCACTACGCTGCAATGGATGGCTACCTTTGCTTCAATATCTACAAGGGTTGGATGAAGAGAAACAGCCAAGTGTGCGGTTCAAGCAAAGAAGTATCGACCAAGAGGAAGAGGGACAAGGACGAAGTCGAGGACGTGGACGAGGACTCCGAGTAAGGTGGTAGTGTTGTTGCTCATGGTGGTTCTAATGCAGTGTCTACCGGAATAGTTGCAAAGTTTAATTTCAGGTGTGCTTAATTTAATTTGAGGGGTGTGTTGTGCTGAGCCCCCAGCAGAACTATGTTATGTTTCTTCTCGTTACTTTAACTCTTCAGTACGTACATACTAGTATTTCTTACATTTCATCTTTTAGTTGGTATAGTACTACCACTCGTTTCTTCACATTATATACGTACAATATATATGGCCAACATCATATAGCCAGCAGTTTAGTTGTCAAAGAATTTCAGGGTGCTTAGTTTTGTCAAAGAATTCCAGGATGCTTAGAGGGTGCTTGGATCCAAGGGACTTATTTTAGTCTGACTAAAAATAGTCTCTTTAAGAGGCTAAAGTTCCAAGCACCCCTGACTAAAGAGGGGCTAAAACTAGTCTTGAGACTAAATTTTTTTAGTCAGGGGTACCCCTACTAAAATGTGGATTAGTCCTCTCTCTACTCACTTAACTCCTCTCCTTTAACACAGGAAAGTTCTAGATTGGAGGGTTTGGAGGATAATAAATGCTCATTAACTTGATTTTAGCCTTTTTAGTATTTGGATCCAAGCATGGGTGAGGCTAGCATGTTTTAGTCCCACTACTTTTAGTCATGGGACTAAAACGTATCCAAGCACCCTCTTAGTTATATTTGAGGGGTGGGTTGTGCTGGACACCATTATTGTGACTAGCTTTTTTAATAGTACTATATGCATAATTTGGCGATGAGCGCTCTCTATATGGACCACCTTTTTTTTAATTTCAAGTTTTGCTCCATGGCGCAATCCATCGATACTACTGCTGTACAAAAGTATACATTTTTTAAAAGGCTAGAGGGCGGGGCAGTCTAGCTTGGTCGGTTTCACGAGAGGCGAGGGCCTTTGTGATTTGACCGCTCATTACTGCTGGAAGGCGGGGCCTTGTGATTTGACTGCTCGTATAAATGCGCTGACGACCTGATCGAGGAGGAGCAAAGAACCATGCGGTATACTCAAGTTTTCGACTAGAGTAGTACTGCGATGGAGGAGCACGAAACACGGCAGCCCAGTGCCATATGGCGATGAAAAATGATCTAATTTGCTAGTCATCTCATTGTTAGCATTGTTCTATTCATTCCCTCAAAAAAACCATTGTTCTATTCATGCCTCGCAGAGAACGTGACACGTGCGGCGAAACACCCGAAGCAAAAGATGAAACACAGGAGCAAAAGAAGAAGGAAGATTATCACCCCAAATGATCTAATTCGGCGCGGAGTCGTAATGGCTTCTTCATCTCCTCCACGACCTCCATCTCATTGCGCGTCTCCTCCTCCATCTTCTTCATTCTGTCCATGACGCGGGATTTCTCGACGCGAGCCTTCATCATCTGTTCCACGGCCGCATTACGTACCTTGACAGCAGCCGGGTGCTCGATGCGGAGCTTTTCCAACTCCTCCTTCTGTTCCATGACGAGGGCCTGCAGCATCTTCATGGAGGAACTACTATTCTCATGCAGCTTCTTCCAGCCGGCGTTCTTCTCCTTCAACAGGTCAATCTCGTGGTAGAGCTTCGCGTTGTCCCCCTGAAGTCGCAGGATTTCGCCGGTCGCCTTCTTCTCCGAGGTAATGCTCTTCTTCAGCAGCATCACCAAGCCGCTGGTCAACTCCCCCTGCTGATTGAGCTCAGCGGGCATGTCGTCGAGGCTCTCCTTCAGCAACTCCATCAAGCCTTGGATGAACTCATTCTGCTTATTGAGGTGCTTATTGAGCTGATTGGGCATGCCATCGAGGGATAACGACTCCGGCTCTGCCGGCTCGGCATGTTCGCCTTCGCGGCTAGGGCGCTCCTCGAAGCCATCGCCTGCCCGTGAGAGATCTTTCGAGGTCTCTGTGTGGCAGCGAGCCCTCTTTTTTTCCGCAGCCTTGGTTGCCGCTCCCTTGTTACGAGTAGTTCTCAACCTAGAGCTCTGCTCACCGACCATGGCAACGACGGACGAAGAAGAAGCACTTATGAGGAGGAAAGGTAGAGTAATTTTCAGTTAGGTAGTTCCCCTTTTTATAACCTAAGTACTAGCACTAGTACTAATACCTGCATAGTGGGAACATGTTCAGGTTTGGTACGTACTAGTAGGAGTGAGCAGGCTTTCGAATGTGATGGGGACAAGGATTAATTGATGGTTTTGGTTTCGAGGCCCGAAACGGCTCCTGGTGAGTTTAGAGGAACATAAATTTCAAGTACTACACTGCTCAAATGCGTAAATATTATGTTACTGTCAAAAATTGGCACAAAATACCAAGGAGACCAATGGAAGTACTACCATCAACCCACGATTTAACTACTCGCATGCGTGCAGTGGAGTAATAATGTCTTTCTTTTGCCCTCACATCCACTAAATTTGCATGCGCTATATTAATTGACCATCAATGAAGTGAACGACTTTACACGCGTCAAATTATCACATGGGGTGGATCTTGGTACAAAATTGCATCTGCCCGTGTACCCCCGTGTGCGTGCAAGGGAATGAGTGCATGCGTGGCGTGCGTGCACATCTTTGCTTCGTGCATGTACCGCCAGTATGGCTCAGGGAGGACGAGTACATTTTTCTAGAACCAGCAACACGTCACTGTGATCAATCCACACAAGGAGGTCACGACAACGCCTCCACATGCGCCATGTGGCTTCATGAACTATAAGAGAGACACTGTGTAGCGTGCCATTGGTATTCTAATTTACGTGTTTTGCACATACTCGAAGTACTAGTAAGGTACACGTGCATTGCACGCATCATATTTTGCAACCAAATTATGAATAAATACCACACTATAGCATGTAAGCTCTGAGTCATATATGCCTGATGTAGCCCTTCGTTTAATTCTTATATTTCATCTCATTCAAAATCAATTAGTGTTTATAAAAAAGCTAAGAATGCGGGAATAGGAAAAACATGGGATTATAGTGGAATGTCGTCTTGAATCCTACAGGATTGTACGAGTGTTTGATTGTGCATAGAAAAAACGCAGAATTCTTTCAAAGAGGTTTAAGGGGATGGGGTGTTTCCTATGAAATCTAGTGCAAATGAATCATATGGAAAAATTCCTATGGTTTACAATCCTACGAATCAAACAACCAAGATAGGAAAAATTCCTAATGATTAGAATCCTCCAAAATTCCTTTGAGAATCCTTTGAATCAAAGAAGCACTTAATCTATTTTATGATTCATGGAATTGTGCGTTGCAAAGCATAAAGTAAAAAACAAATAATGGCAATTCAACTAAAAAAAAAGTTTGGGCAGTTATGATACGGAAGATTCTAGAACAAAAGAGAACCACTGTTGTTTTGAGGTTTGTGCATTATACTTAAGTTCAACCATGGAGTCTGCTAGATTGTACATGTGGCAAAATCCAGTGGGGGCTAGAAGATAGTGCGAGGGGCCGAGTGGAGGGAGACAATGAAGGAATGCACAAGTGCGAGATTGATATTTAGAGAGAGGGGGCGAACACGTGCACTGTTGCACGCAGTGGCGGAGCCATGAAAAATAAATGAGCTAGGGGGCCAAGGATTGCTAATCCTTTACGAGGAGGGTCAATTCATGAACTTAAACCATTTTTAGCAGCAATTGTCTAATGATCACATTCATATTAGCCTCAATATATAGTGATGTTAGGGGGGAGGGGGCAGGGCCCTTACTGCCCCCTGTCTTCGCCATTGTGCACGCGTCTGAGAGATGAAGCGGAAGGCATGGATAATGAGAGGGGGACGTTAGATATATAATTAATGTGGGTGTATTAGCTATATATGTTAATCCTATATAGAGAGGTATATATTGATCGATGTGGACGTGGGAAAGAGGGTAAGACCTCACTGGATATATCGATTGATCAGTTTGTGTGGAAAACTATGAAAGACCTAGCTATATACACACATACATAAAGGAACATCGATTGTTGCGCATGCACACGTGAGAGATAAAGAATGCCTGATATGATGGAGAGGGGGATGTGTGTGGGTGTGTGCCTTCATGGGAGACCGACCTGAAGAAAAAGATTGCATGCATGCGATGGATAATGCCGACTAGTAGTGTGTGTGCATGCATGCATGAGAGAAAGTTAGTGGTACAATTATAAAGAGAAGACTACTGTGTTGGTGTAAAAGAATAGGTGAGGTCATAATCAATGTAAAGTTGAATTCAAGTATTTGAGTAAGAGATCTTGATGTTTGAAACCCATGCATGCATGAATATAACGGAGATCTGCGCGGTGTGGTTTGGAAACGAGCATGTTGTAATGTATACACATTGAACAAGGTCAGACTGATTTGAATTTGAGATACCGATGGCAGACATCATTTGGCCATGTCGCATCTGTGCATGGACACACTATTCTAATTGGAGATGATGGGCGACCTTCGCATCACATATGTATATCTATACCCCTATATAAATATATATATATATATATATATATATATTATTTTTTATATTTTTTTATATTGTGTCCGGGTAACTTTAACTTTGAAAGATGGTCGTTGGATGAGGCGAATCCGATGGTGCAAAGATGGCAAATTTGAGCACTACTGGCCGTTGGATATCATCTAGATTCCACCAGATTTCGCCACATGTATAATCTAGAAGACTCCATGGTTGAACTTAAGCATAATGCACAAACATCAAAACACAAGCACTTCTTGTTTGTTCTAGAATCTTCCATAACAGAATTGCCCAAATGTTTTTCTACATGATTTGCCATTATTTGTTTTTACTTTATGTCTTACGACGCACAATTCCATGAATCTTAAAATAGATTAGCTTTCTTATAAAAACTACATGATTTTGAATGAAATGAACTATAAGAATGAAACGAACATCTACATCATGCATATATGACTCAAAGCTTGCATGCTATAATGTGGTATTTATTCATAATTTGGTTGCCAAATCTCATGCGTGCAATGCACGTGTACCTTACTCTAGTCTAAATGGTGTTTGTGTGTGTTGTGCGTGTTGAGGTGCAAATTGTCTTTTTTTTGGTACACGTTAAGCTTGTTCTTCCAAAATTTCAAGCCGCGCCTTGTTATGCCGAAAATTCAAGCTAGCGTCTCTGTCTATCGTGCTGTGAAACTCCCGCCTCTTCAACCCGTGCCTTGTTAGCCCGAAATATTTAAGATATATCTTTGTCTTGTTGTGCTCCGACAACTCCCTCCATCTCAACCCGCGCCTTGCTATTCTGAAATTACAACACGCGCGAAAACTCCCACCTCCTGTGAAATCCTGACACGCGAAATGCCCGTGGTACCCCTGAACCAAAAGAACCGCCTCAAATCAGTGGGGGTACTTTCGTAACTTACCCCACATTTTGGACAAGCGCGTCTCTAAGCGATGGTTCCCCACTGCCATCCCATCCGCCCACCCATTCGTACACCGAGGCCGCGAAAACCCGTGACGAAACCCCACACCCTACTCCGTCCGCCACCCAACCGTAGCCTCTTCCCCGATGACGTCGTCCACAGCAACACCTCGATGTCTCTCATCCACCATACCGGATGAGGATCTGTCATCGATCTCATCGTCCCGCCGGTTCAGCCACCCCGTCCTCCACCTCCAAGGAGCTGCCCCGACGTTCCCCTTGTCTTTCGCACCACCTCCATTCCCACACCACCGTCTTCACCTGCACCACCGGAAGAGCATCATCATCACCATTTCCTCGTATGAAGCTGCGGCCTAATCGGCGCCACCAAAGAGGTTGTACACTAATCGCTGCATTTTCTTCTTGATTCGATCTCACGGTGCTGCCGGCGCTCGGTCCCGAGCCGACACGGCGCGGCTCCATCCACGGCGGCGTCGCCGGCCACTTCCTCCACGACGTCGCTCCCTCGGCGGCGACGTCCACATCAGTAGGTGCTGTTGCTGATTTAGCTCTTGCTCGCGCTACTGCTTTGCTCTTGCTCTCGGTCCCCTGCCTGGTCTGCTCTTGCTATTGCTCTTGCTCGCGCTGCTGCTCTCGCTCTTGCTCTTGCTTGCGATGCTGCTCCGATTTAGCTACACTTCAGTCGACTGAATTGACTTTTGGGTCAGTCGATTTTCAGGGGGTGGGGGGGCTCGTCGGGGTGAAGGAAGAACCAGCCGTAGCGGGGAGGGGGGCTTGCCGGAGAGGTACCCCACTATCTATCTTAGGGTTCAGGATGGGGGCGGTGGTCGCCGGCGGTGGTGGGGCGGTGGCTTGGGGATCGCCGGAGAAAAAGCTCGGCACGGGGTGGCCTAGAGGTATGGCCGGGGCGGCGGCGGATCGACGGTGGGGAGTGTTTTCGGGGCGGGCGGGGTGGCGCACCGCCGGTCGCGGGCGGCGAGGGGCTGCTGTTTGGCCGGCTCAGGGGGGTGGAGGTTGAAGATGAACCGCAGGCCCTTGATTTTGTATCCAACGGCTGCAAAATCGATTGATCAGAGATGGAAAAGTCAGTCGACCGACGTGTAGCCTCACCTTGCTAGTGCATTCAGTTTTGACAGCAAAATTCAGTTTCGACAGCAAAACTCAGTTTCGACAAGTAAGTTCAGTTTCGACAGTTAAGTTCAGTTTCGACAGTTAAATTCAGTTTCGACAGTTAAGTTCAGAGATGAGCGGCTGATGTATTTTACATCTAGCAATTTGTGGTTATGTATTTTACGTCATGTATTGGAGATGCTATTAGAATTCCACTCAGGTTAACATTGTTCGTTGTCTCTCTTGTCCTGCTTCAGCGTCGGCGTCGTACAACTCACCGGAGCTGCTCCAACGACGAAACCCTCCATCACAGCGGAGCAGTACCTTGGGCTCCATCTCTGGATGCCTAAGATCTTCTTCCCCTCCTCCGACAGATAAGTCAGCCGAAGCATCCTCACCGGCCAACCCAATCATGCTGAGATCGACATGGCTTCGCCAAAGAGGTTGTACACTTGTTGCATCTCTTTTTTACTCTACATGTTATATATATTTTCCACTGAGCACTCGTAGTAACGGGAAATATGATTATTTTATCCTACTATATGACAAGCAGTGAGGTACCAGGCAACTTAGTTATCCGTGATGGACTCTCTTGAACACCATCATTATTTATCTCTGCGTGTTTGAGCTGTGCATTTGACGATGGGCCTGGGAGTGGAGCTAGTATGGCAGTGGCCTGGGTCCAAAGTAATAGAAGTAGCACAAAAACATTTTTTTAGTGTAGGATTTTCCTTGCTCAAGCCTGCCTACTAGAATTGCCGGTGCTTGAAATGAAAAGTGAATGAAAAACATCGGAATTGGAAATTTTCCTAGCTACTACTTTTCATGAATTTGGTGCAAAGGAAGGGAGCAAAGGAAAACTGTAAGATTTGTTCCTTTAGTGTCTCCTTGAAAGAAAAACCGTAGGAATTGTAATTTCCACTTCTTCTTTTCATATTCCTACTCATCAAGCACAAGACTAAGAGATAGTAGCATAATAGCATTATAACCGTACATTTTCTTGTGGTTTGACTTAATCTCACCATGCTTTTTTACATCCTATGATCTTCCAATTGTTGTGAATCAAACACCCAGATTGGCAGAAATCCTGTGTTTTTAAATTCTCTGTTTTGCACGTGCATTCCTATCCTATTCCTGTCTATTTCCTATCCCTGCATTGTTAGAATCCTCAAATTCAAACAAGCCCTTACTCAATTACTTCTGTTACAGATATGTGTCAAAGAAAACCTTGTGTGGTTTGTCCTACTCCTGCGGCGCTGTGTTCCACCCTAGCTCAGCTGCTCCAACGACGGAAGGGTTCACCACAGTAGGGATCCGCTCTCCAGACTGTCTTTCGCTGCCTCAGATCTTCTTCCCCGCCGCCAACAGCCACGGCAACTGCATTACCATCATCAACTAAGCAGATGACCTTGAGGACTACATGGGTCCGCAAGAGAGGTCGCACTCTTCCGTGTCTGCTTATGTTATGCGTCGCTTAATATGATGACATGCTACATTATTATCGTGTTCACCTATTAGACTCTGAGTCAAGTCCAAACTAATGCTGAAACTTGAGTTTTTAAATGGTTGTGGGGTACATATTGGGGCAGCAATCAATACTATCTGTCTACTATATGGTCAATCTCCGATGTCTACTATGAGTTTCATGTTGGGTGCAAACAAACAATAAAGGAGCCATTATTTGTATTTTTTAACTAAAGCTATTATCTGCCTGCTATTATTGGTTTTGGGTCTATCCACAGTTTGCTACCATCACTCTGGATTTGTGCATGCACTCCTTACATAATCTCACTATGTTTTATTCCTATGCATGCCAGTTATTGTACACAATGGAACTGATCATGTAGAGCAAAAGAGACGAGCCTTGCATGTCAATAAAATTTCATGCAGACGTCATTCCATGGTGGGCGCAAAGGCAGCCCCCCTCCACCCATTTTGGATCGTAATCAAGAGGAAGATAATTGTTCTAAGGGGGATTCAGAAGGAGAAGACCACTCCTATTTACCCCATGAGGTCTTCGCTCTAACTTGGCATGCTGATATTGGTAATATCATGCATATGGTGCCTTGCATTGCTTACTGTATACATTAAAGATGTCATCTGCTTAGTTTAGACATGCTTTGTGTCAATGCCATTTGTTTAGTTTCTTTATCGTATATGTGAATCATGCAATGCCATCTTGTCTATCCAGGCATCATATATGTGAATTTGGCAATGCCACCCTGGTTAGCCAGTCATCTTATATGTGAATTATATCATGCCATAATTTTTTATTACGTGTTAAATTTGTCAACAATTTGAGTACATTCAATTACTCTTCCTGTGCATCAGCCATTTGGCACGGTCATGGAAAAATCTGGAGTGGAAACAAGGTCTTCAGAGCAGACAATGCTATCTGACAAAGCGCATGTCTTGCTGGTTACCGATAGCTCCTCAGAGGAGGATTCAGAGACAGATGACCAGTCATATTTCCCCCTGAGGTGCATGCCCTAACTTGGCAGGGTTATGTTGCTCATATCGTGCGTATGGTATCTTGCATTGCTATGTCATTTGCTTAGTTTAGACATGCTTTGTGTGAATGCCACCTGTTTACTGTCTAATTAGCATATATGTGAATTATGCAATGCCATCTTGTTGCAAGACATTATATATGTGAATTATGCAATGTTATCTTTTTGCAAGGCACTATGTATGTGAATTATGCAATGCCATACTGTTTAGGCAAGCGTCATATATGTGAATTATATCATGCCATCCTTTTTTGTATTTCTCATTGCTTTTGTCGACAATGTTTGTATATTCAACTGCTCTTCTTGTGCATCAGCCATTTGAATTGGTGATGGAGAAATCTGGAGTGAAAACAAGGTCTTCAGAGCAGACAATGCTACCTGCTGAAGCAGATATCTTGCTGGTTACAGATAGCTCTTCAGAGGAGGATTCAGAGGGAGATGACCAGTCCTATTATCCCCCTGAGGTGTATGCTCAAACTTGGCAGGGTTATATTACTCATATAATGCATATGTTGTATTGCAATGCTTAGCTTTTACATCATATACACAATATTGAATGCCATCTCCTTAGTTGACACATCATATATGCGATTGCCCTCTGCTCACTTCCTTAGTATATAAATCATATATTTGAATTATGTCATGCCATGATGTTTACATAGGCAACATGTATCTGAATTATGGCATGCCAACCCATTTTCTAAAGACATAATATAGCTATATCATCTCATCCTGTTTACATAGTCATCATATTTTAAATTATGTCATTCTATCCGTGAATTATATCATGCCATCATGTTTCCATCGACGGCATGTTTGTGATTTATGGCATGCCAACTACTTTAATAGACACATCGTATAGTTATATCATGTCATCCTGTTCACATAGTCATCATATTTTGAAGTATGTCATTCTATCCTGTTTAGTTAGCCATCATACATGTGAAATCGTGTCATGCTATCCTGTTTAATTAGCCATCATATATGTGAAATTATATCTTGCTATTCTGTTTGCTTAGACAACATAAATGTGAATTATTTCATGCCCTGTTTTCTTCCCTACTATCCATTGCACCTGTCTATCTTACAATGTCTGTACATTCAATTACTTTTCTTGTTTATCAGCCATTTCAATTGGAGGGAGTGATGTCACTATCTGTGGGAGTAAAAACACGGTCTTAAGAAAAGATCGTGCTACCTGTCGATGTAGATAGAACCACGGTTGTACTTGCCCAAGAACCAGCCCCACCACACATAACCCACACTCATGCAGATTGTACCCCTACCCAGTTGGACAGAGAACCAGCTACACCCCTTCTAATCCCATCCCCAGCAGATAGACACCTAGTTCCAGTTGACACAGCACCGTCTCCACCACAGAGCACCCAAACATGAGCAGATAGTAAGGCAACTGCAGTGCCCAAATCACGAGGACCACCACTCTGAACCCGAAGTCAACGCTTAAAGCAGCAGAAGAATTGTTCTCAGGTCTGGTTCCGTAGCTATGGTTCATACTACTTTTCTCTTGCATCACTGTATTTACTGATACCAACTAATTTCAAATTTGAAGGATGCAATTGAAACTCCAATGGCGCAACAGGTATGTTTTAAACCTGTTTCTTCAACGTGTTTGGCTATTTGCTGTTGTAACTTGCTCTATGTTGATTTCAGTTTCAATTGAATAAACAGTTATGTTCTCATGCCATGCAGATTACAAGTGTTGTTATTGATGTGTAGTTTCCCACAGTTATATTATGTCTATGCTGCTTTGTCTTAAATAGATATGATTCGAACTGTATCTATCTTGATTTTGCAACATAAACTAGAATGATATAGACCATACAGTGACCATACTACATAGATATATGTTTGTTTCATGTTGTTATCCTTTCCACCTTACTACTGAACTGGTTTACCAAAATGAGTTTCATATACTACATTGTAAACCTGAGATGTGTTTGTTTGTTTGTTTCTCTTTTAGAACGCGGGTAAAATATTGGAGAAGAGTACCTTGTTATGCAATGGTAAAGGAAGTAATGCAGATAAGGTTCAAGATAGTGAGACATCCTTGTTGGTCTCCAAGAAAGCTGATAAAAACTATATTGAAGACACTGAGACAACCCCAAAGTCTTGTCTTGATGTAGTGTTCGAGTTACTGGCTACCACTGCTGGCACCAGCTCTTCAAACTCGTTACCTGAATCAGTTCGGCTTCTTGAGTCTCAACTTCAAGTTGAAAGACATCGATCAGATGTTATGCGACAGGAAGCCGAAGGACTGAGGAAGTCCCTGCAGAATTCAGATGCATACTTTCTGGTGCAACAACAAGCGCTAGAGGACTTAAGCGCCAAACAAGAGAAAGTTAATAAGCTTGCTAAGCATCTTGCCAGCAATATGGCTACCCAGGATATTGTTTCTTGAGCTCTTCTGAAGTGGTTTCAGTTCTGGACTTGTTTTGCTGTGGCGTTTATATGCTGATGTGTTCCCTATATTTGCACTGGTGGCGAACTTTGATGCCCAGTGGATGTAATATGTGTAATAGCCATGATAGCCTAGTGTAAGTTGCTTGCTTATTTATTTCCTTGTTGTCTTGTTTATTTGTTTGCTTGTAGTCAGTGCAGTACTTTTTCTGCGGTTTGCTAGTGGCTGCAATAACCTATTTTTTAAAACTAGGCCACAATAACCATGGGCTAATATTTACTGTAGTGACACTGGGCCTCCTACGGGCCGTAGAAATAGTGGGCCTTCTACGGGCCGTATAAACAGTGGGCCTTCTACGGGCCGTAGAAACAGTGGGCCTTCTACGGGCCGTAGAAACAATGGGCCTTCTATGGGCCATAGAAATAATGGGCCTTCTACGGGCCGTATCATCAATGGGCCTTATACGGGCCGTATGATTGATTGGCCAAACATGGGCCAAACAGCCCGCATTCTGGCCGTAAATGGGCTAGAGTTGGAATCGTCCGTTCATGGGCCGACCATAACGGACCATCGTTAATAGGCCGTATTTAATGACGCTATGAAAACGTCCCAACGTATTAACGGACCACAAACGGGCCGACTGTAACCACTGGCTGAATTTGGCCCACAAGCAGAAAATGACAGTAATGGGCCGTAAGTAAAATAATGCTGGAAAATAGCCCAAGAATAAATGGGCTCTGAGAAGGCCGAAAGATAACAGGGGCTGGAAACGGCCCAACGGAATGACGGGCCGTTAATGGGTATAAAGTGATACATTGTTCTTTACGGGCCAGTTTCACCACGGGCCGTTAATGGGTGTAAAGTGACACACTGTTCATTACGGGCCAGTTTCACCATGGGCCGTTAATAGGCCAATAGTTACATAGTGCCTCATATGGGCCGAAAGACGTCATGGGCCATACATGGGCCAGAAGTGAAAACGGGCTGGAATCATATTGGATGGCCCAGATGACGCTACTGGGCCTAAGTCGAATAGGGCGTAACGGGCCTTGGGTTAGCGGGTTGTAAATGGGCTATATGCGAACAGGCCGTTAACAGGCTTTCCATGGGCCGGCCCGCCACCTTTTGACCAAGTCAAACGGGCCGGCCTTTTCACAGGAATGGGCCTCTGTTGGGCCGTGCCACGTGTTGACGTATCATAGGCGCCTTCTGTCCAATGAGGGGATGACATCTGTCCCAGCGATGAGCCGACACGTGTTTCCTCCAGCCAATGATGACTTTACACGTGGAAGATCCCCATTGGTCGGGGCTGTTAACGGGTTATCGGATCCAAAACCCGACCCGATAGCTTAACGGCGTTCCGTTACGGTGGATGCCATGTGTCGGTCACCCTTGACGAAAGCACTTCTGTGACGCGCGATTTATCGTCATGGAAGTGGACACTTCCGTGATAATAATTTTGGTAATGTCATGGAACACTTCTACGACAGCACATGTATGACTATCTTGATTCTGTCATAAATTTGTCATGGATGTACATGCATGACAGAAAACGTGACCTACTGTGACAAACACATATCATCACAGAAGTGTATTTTTTTGTAGTGCTTACCCACTGACTATCAGCAACAGGATAAATTATACCTGCCTCAAGGAGCTTTAGTATCTCCTTTCTTACCACTTTTTTCATTTTAGGATTCAACCGGCGTTGATGATCACGAACTGGTTTAGCATCTTCTTCCAAATTAATTTTATGTTGACATAGAGTGGGACTAATGCCCTTAAGATCATCAAGAGTATACCCAATAGCAGCGTGGTGCTTCTTCAGAGTTTTCGATAATCTCTCTTCTTCATGTTCTGAAAGGTTAGCACTAATAATAACAGGATATATCTTTTTCTCATCAAGATAAGCGTACTTAAGAGTATCAGGTAACGGTTTAAGCTCAAACATGGGATCACCCTTGGGTGGAGGAGGATCCCCTAGGATTTCAACAGGTAAATTCTTTTTAAGAATAGGTTCCTGTTTAAATAATACTTCATCTAATTCCCTTCTTTCATTCATAAACATATCGTTTTCATGGTCTAGCAAATATTGTTCTAAAGGATCACTAGGAGGTACGGCAATAGAAGCAAGAAAAGTAATTTCATCCTTACTAGGTAATTCTTCTTCACGGTGTTGTCTACTAAATTTAGAAAAATTAAATTCATGAGTCATATCATCTAAACCGACAGTAACAACATCTCTTTTGCAATCTATGGTAGCGTTAACAGTATTTAAGAAGGGTCTACCAAATATAATGGGACAAAAGCTATCTTGTGGGGAACCAAGAACAAGAAAATCAGCAGGATATTTAGTTTTCCCACACAAGACTTCAACATCTCTAACAATTCCCATTGGTGAAATAGTATCTCTATTGGCAAGTTTAATTGTGATATCAATATCTTCCATCTCAGCAGGTGCAATATCATGCATAACTTCTTTGAATAAGGAATAAGGTATTGCACTAGCACTAGCACCCATATCACATAAGCCATGATAACAATGATCTCCTATTTTTACAGAAATAACAGGCATGCCTACTACAGGTCTAGGTTTATATTTATCACGAGGTTTAGCAATCCTAGCAGTTTCATTATAGAAATAAATAACATGCCCATCAATATTATCAGACAAGAGATCTTTAACAATAGCAATATTAGGTTCAACTTTAACTTGCTCAGGAGGTGTATATGTTTTCATATTACTTTTACAAACCACAGTTGAAGCTTTAGCATGATCCTTTATCCTAACAGGGAAAGGTGGTTTCTCAACATAAGAAGTAGGAACAATAGGATCATTATAAGTAATAGTCTTTTCTTCAACTTTAATAGGTGCACCTACTTTTACTTCTATGGGATGATGATATTTAAACCACTTCTCCTTGGGAGATCAACATAAGTAGCAAAAGATTCACAGAAAGAAGCTACTATCTCAGAGTCAAGTCCATATTTAGTGCTAAATTTACGAAAAATATTGGTATCCATAAAAGATTTAACACAATTAAAACTAGGTGTCATACCTGACTCCTTACCATTGTCGAGGTCCCAATCTTCAGAGTTGCGTTTAGTTCTTTCCAATAAATCCCATTCGAATTCAATAGTCTTCATCATAAAAGAGCCAGCACAAGAAGTATCAAGCATGGTGCGGTTGTTACCAGAAAGCCGAGCATAATTTTTTTTGAATAATCATTCCTCTTGAGAGCTCATGATTGGGGCATGAATATAACATTGATTTAAGCCTGCCCCAAGCTTGAGCAATGCTTTTTCCTTCGTGAGACCAAAAATTATATATATAATTGCGATCACGATGAACAAGATGCATAGGATAAAACTTCTGATGAAATTCCAATTTCAATCGTTTGTAATTCCAAGACCTCATATCGTCACATAGCCTATAGCATGTCGATGCATCTCCCCTCAAACATAAGGGGAAGACCTTCTTACTAACAACATCTCTGGGTACACCTGCAAGCTTAAATAATCCACAAACTTGATCCACATATATCAGATGTTCATCAGGATGTTTTGTTCCATCTCCTAGAAAAGGATTAGCTAGCAGTTTTTCTATCATACCCGAAGGAACTTCAAAGCAAGCATTTTGATTTTCATTTTCATTTTCAATAGGTTCAGTAGGTTGAGGAGCAACTCTTTGCTCTACTGGTCGGGGTGAAGATACCCCGAACAATCCCCTTAGAGGATTACCTACCATGGTAACAAGTGACAGTACATTTCAGCACACTGTATAAATTTTTCCTTACCAAATTCCACCTACCAAAGGCGCTTCACTACCCGGCACTGGCGCCAGAAAAGAGTCTTGATGACCCACAAGTATAGGGGATCTATCATAGTCCTTTTGATAAGTAAGAGTGTTGAAACCAACGAGGAGCAGAAGGAAATGATAAGCGGTTTCCAGCAAGGTATTCTCTGCAAGTACTGAAATAAGTGGTAATAGATGGTTTTGTGATAAGGTAATTTGTAACGAGCAACAAATAACAAAAGTAAATAACGTGCAGCAAGGTGGCCCAATCCTTTTTGTAGCAAAGGGCAATCCTGGAAAAACTCTTATATGATGTAAAGCGCTCCCGAGGACACATGGGAATATCGTCAAGCTAGTTTTCATCACATTCATATGATTCGCGTTTGGTACTTTGATAATTTGGTATGTGGGTGGACCGGTGCTTGGGTGCTGTCCTTACTTGGACAAACATCCCACTTATGATTAACCTCTATTGCAAGCATCCACAAATACAACAAAATTATTAAGGTAAACCTAACCATAGCATGAAACATATGGATCCAAATCAGCCCCTTACGAAGCAACACATAAACTAGGGTTTAAGCTTCTGTCACTCCAGCAACCCATCATCTACTTATTACTTCCCAATGCCTTCCTCTAGGCCCAAATAATGGTCAAGTGTCATGTAGTCGACGTTCACATAACATCACTAGAGGCGAGACAACATACATCTCATCAAAATATCGAACGAATACCAAATTCACATGACTACTAATAGCAATACTTCTCCCATGTCCTCAGGAACAAAAGTAACTACTCACAAAGCATAAACATGTTCATAATCAGAGGGGTATTAATATGCATATAGGATCTGAACATATAATCTTCCGCCAATTAAACCAACTAGCATCAACTACAAGGAGTAATTAACACTACTAGCAACCTACTAGCACCAATCCCGGACTTGGAGACAACAATTGGATACAAGAGATGAACTAGGGTTTTGAGATGAGATGGTGATGATGAAGATGTTGATGGATATTGCCCTCTCCTGATGAGAGGAGCGTTGGTGATGACGATGACGATGATTTCCCCCTTTAGGACGGAAGTTTCCCCGGCAGAACAGCTCCGCGAGAGCCCTAGATTGATTCCGCCAAGGTTCCGCCTCGTGGCGGCGGAGTTTCATCCGAGAAGATGGCTTATTATTTTTTTTCCATCGAAAGACTCCATATAGCAGAAGATGGCCACCGGAGGGCCACCAGGGGGCCCACGAGGTAGGGGGCGCGCCCTGGGGGTAGGGCGCACCCCCCACCCTTGTGGGAAGGGTGTGGCCCCTTGGTGAGGTTCTTGCACTAAGTATTTTTTATACATTTGGAAAACATCATCCGTGAAGTTTTAGGACTTTTGGAGCTGTGCAGAATAGGTCTATAATATTTGCTCCTTTTCCAGCCCAGAATCCCAGCTGCATGCATTCTCCCTCTTTATGTAAACCTTGTAAAATAAGAGAGAATAGGCATAATTATTGTGACATAATGTGTAATAACAGCCCATAATGCAATAAATATTGATATAAAAGCATGATGCAAAATGGACGTATCATATGTCCCCCCGAGTTCGGGGTAAAACGAGGCTTCTGCTGAGCTCCAGAATTGTACTTCCCTGTCCACTGTTCCTTTTGCGGCTCTCTATCTGCTGCTTGCCTTCAATCATGAGGGCCCTATCTACCAACTCCTGGTAGTTAATGAATGTTGCCACCATCAACTGCATGCTCAGCTCATCATTCAGACCTTCCATAAACTTCTCCTGCTTCGCGGTATCCGTTGCCACATCATATGGGGCATGGCGAGCTAACTTACTAAACTCATCCACGTACTACCCCACAGTACGATTTCCCTGGTGTATGTTGCGAAACTCACGCTTCTTCATACTCATAGCTCTGGTTGAGACATGGGCTGTGCGGAAAACTTGCTGAAACTGATCCCATGTGACATTGGCTATGGGAAAAGTGGTTGTGTAATTCTCCCACCATGAGGCTGTGGGTCCATCCAATTTATGTGCGGCAAAGCACACCTTCTCATCATCTGTGCAACCTGCGGTGGTCAGCTCCCTTCCAATCCTGCGGAGCCAGTCATCAGCCACAATCGGCTCGGTGCTAGTGGAAAACACCGGCGGATTCAACCTTAGAAAACGAGCTAAGTTGTCCACAGGAGGTGGTGGCGGTGGGTTATTATTGTTGTTGTTGTTTTTGTTGCCTTGGTTCTGGACTAGTAGCTGCATCAAGGGATTCTACTGTTGGATCAACTGAGTGAGCTTCGGTGGGAAGACAAATCCGGGGTCACGTCTCGGAGGCATCTGATAGGTTTAGAGGGGTGAGAAATAGAATTGAGTGAGGTCTAAAGGGGAAATCACTACCCATGTGCATATGAGACAAACACAATCATCCACACCATTCAATGCAAACAAGGGCATACAATCGATCTAACTACCATTACAAAAATACTCGGACTACTACTATATACATGGGCGAATACTACTGATAATACGGTGGTCGACTAGAAATTTTGATCGGAGGAGGACTCCATGATATCTGCTCCAGCTTCGTCTTCTTAATCATCATCACTACCGGGGTCGGAGTCGGTGTTGTCGATGATGATGTAGTCTTCGGGATGGTTGTCCTCTCCAGGTGCGGGATCTCCCATAAATATTCCTGGCTTCTTCTTCAGGTCTTCATTCTTCTCCAGTAGTTCTACAATTTCCTCTTCATATCCATCGCGTGTAGACTTGAGTTATTCTTCTAGCTCCATGTTCCGGGTCATCACCTTCTTCATGTCTATCATGCTGGTGCACATCTGGTTCTTTGGACGACGAATGTGCTGGTTCAACTCCTGGATGTAGGCTACAATAGACTTGTCCCTCCTGGTGCAAATCATCTCCCATTGCTCATCTTGGCGTCCACATATCTGGTAGATGGTGTCCTTAAGATCCTTGTGGTAAACATCGCTGATGCGTCCCATGGCGATGTGAGCTGCCATGCTCTTTCCTAGACTCCAGGTTGGTGCATCAAAGGAAAACTCAATGGGCTCAGTAACTGGTGTGAAAGTCCTTCCTGGAACATGTACTGGAATTGTCTACTGCTCTTCTTCAGGTAGAGTGGCGGTGTAGTTCCCCGTGAAGCTTGGTATTCCGATGCTCAGGTACTTAGTGGCTTCCTTCAAGTGTCGTCCAAAAGGTGTGTCTTCATCCAGTTGAGTTAACTTGTTCCTCGGGTCTGCTATCTATAGAGTAGAAAATGGAGAGGAGTCAGAAATGAGTGGAGAAGAGTGCCCTATGGCTTATCCTAGTGGTCGCGTCCTAAAGTCAACATCTGCTTTGATACCATCTTGTAGCGATCCGACCTCAGACGGTCAAATCTCTGTGCATAAGTGTCATCCCTAGACCAGTAATGCTGACACACACAGTACTCGAGGATTTATAACAGAGTTCAATCACACACTTTTTACATCGAATGTCTCAAAAGAGAACTATTACAATAATATGGCTAAAGGCCATCTAATTAAGATAACAGCGGAAGCTTCAAAGGTAAATGAGTCCATCAACTCCAATGGCATAGCTGAGTGCACGACAATGACCTAGCGCACCATACTCTTCGTCTGAGAACTCTGCAACATAATACGTTCCAGCCTGTGTAGGTCAGCAAATGGAATATGCTGGCAAAATAACACTGTAGAGCAATGAAGAAAATAACAGCTATAACTATATGCAAAGATGGCTAGTGGAGGATGTATGGTTATCATTTGCATAAAGCTAGTTTTTCCCTACAACAAAGGAATATATTTTATTTAACTACAGAGTTTGTTGAAAACATTGAGAAGGTTCCTCCAACTAAATCCCAAAATAATAATTATTATCAACCCAACAAATTAATTAAGTAGAGTGATGAGATCAAATCAATAATTCAAGTACCAGATACTCAAGATGTCCATAACCGGGGACACGGCTAACCATGATTAGTTTATACACTTTGCAGAGGTTTGCGCACTTTTCCCCACAAGACTCGATCTCCTCCGTTGAATTTCTCACACTGCATGATGTTTGAGAAACGGATGACTGAGACACAGTCTCTCCGAAGAAGTCCCCTTAACCGATAGATAGGCCGGTACACCTACAATCCCCTACATGTGCTAGCCCATCATGGAAAGGTTTCCCACATCTTACTCAACTATGCTAGAGCCCACAATGGCTTGTGGCTGCACACGGAAGTTTCTAGCATGAATAATCCTATGATCCCTTTGAGCCTGGGTGGCGAACCATAGGATGGTCACACGGGTACTCTGGGATATCCCAGGACAACACTGGATTACTCCAGGTGCCCAGAAAACCACTGGGTGCTCCAGGGTGCCTCAACCAATCCACCCAGATGTGTATTAAAGTAGCCACCTTAAGTTTAACCATTAATAAATGATGCCTCTCACATCTATCATGGATCACTCAAACCAAACCACGTCTACGGGCATAGCATAGCGGTACAAGCATAACATAGAAGTAACTCCCAGGGTTTGAAATAAAGACAATAGGTTCTACCTCATCAACTACTTCCCCAAATACCCACATGTTATCAAACCTACTCATGCAACGTTTGAGGGTTGAAACTAATGCATAAAAAACTGGGTAATAAAGGGGTATGATCAAAGTGTTACTTGCCTTGCTGATGATCTAAAAACCCTAGTGACTCGTAGTAGCACGCTTCGCACTCCGGAAACTCTATTGTAAACAAACAATAGCATACATAAGCACTCAAGCATAATATGCAAGGGTAAAACTCAAATGAAAAGATCCAAACTAAAAGTTCAAGTGAAGAGCTTCAATTTGCAAAAAGAATCAATCAAATCGGAGCTACGAAACTCCAACTACGATCAAAAGAAGTTCAAATTCAACTCTGCTTGAAACCAAATTTTAAATTGTCAAAACCATGTTCAAGTTGATTATCTGGAAAGAGGGGAACAAGATGAAGATTTTAGTGTTGGTTTCACTAGATTTGGACACACGAGCAAAAAGTAACCAAGAGTTTAAAGATTAGGGACTAATCTGTGAATAAAGTATTCATGGATAGGTCCCTGGACAAAAAACTAAAATAAAAAGAAAAACCTAACGAATGAACGTTCGCTACCAAAACCTAACGAATGAAATCGTTCATTTAAAAAGAAACTAACGGGTGAACTTTCGTCATATAACGAACCGAAAAAAATTAAAACCGATCTAAACCTAACTAACCGAAAAAGCCGAAAAAGAAAAACGATGGTTTAACCGGTTAACCGGACTTAGCCGGCAGCAGTCAACGGCAACGGCGACGAGCGTCGGTGGCAAGGCGGGGCGGCAGTGCGAGGTGCGAGGTGGCGATGGAGAACGGCGGCGCGGATGGCGTCGGCGGCTGCGGGCGGTGTAGGCGTCAGCGGCGGCTTGCGGGGAGGCAGCGGTGGCTGGCGATGAGGAGGAGGGGGGTCGGGTCCGCTTATAGAGGGGGCCGGGGGGCTGCTTCGGCGAGGGGGCGCGGCCTCGGGAGGCGTGTCCGCCTCGGACACGGCCGGCGGCGGCGCGCGGCGGGACTCCTCCGCCCGGGAGGAAGGCGGCGCGGGCGAGCGGGCCGGCTCGGCTGGGCCTTTGGCCCAGTCGGGCGAGAAGTATTTCTAATAAACTTTCGCCTGAAAGAAATAAAGAAATCCTAATAAAATATAAAAAATTCTAAAAATACCAGAAATAATTTTCACCGTCCATACCTAATATTTAGGACAAAGTGAACATTTTTCTGGCCTAAAAATGCAATTTTCAACAATGCATATTTTTCTAATTCAAATAAAATAGCAAATAAAATGCAATTAAAATTTTTATTTGATTTTAAAACTTATTCTCCAATATTCCTATCTTTTGAAGAAGTCATTTTATCTTCTCTCATTTATTAAATTGATCCTCTTTTCAAATTTGAGAAAAATGCAAATATGAAATTTTGTGAAACCTCCAACTCTCTCCTTGGGTCCTTGAGTTGCTTAAGATTTCTAGGATCTCAACCAAAATGCAAATAAAATATGATATGCATTGATGACCTATGTATAACATCCAAATTGAAAATTGGGATGTTACAACATGTTCGATGTTTTTTAATACTACTATTGGGTTGTCGTTATCCGCCCTTCTCCCGAATAAATGTGTACTTTATCAGAGATTAAAATAAAATAAGAGTACAGACGCTCCACCATGCGGTTCTAGTAGTAGTACTACTTGTACTACTAAACCTTGTGCTTGGCTCTTCGCCTCTTCGTGAAGTCGAACAATGATGGTACTCCGCATGTTGGGTACTACAGTGTATGCCTCTGGCAATCTGACACCGAATGAACTGTTACATGTCCATCGACTGGGCAAGGGTAGGTTGCATTAGTCAAAAGCTTCTCCTCGTCCTGCGATCCACCAGGCTTGAGGTAGATAGAATGGGCGTAAGCGAGTTCACCTTGTCCTGCAAGCTTCTCCTCGTTCTGCGAGTTGACGGGACACACCAAAAAGTAGTGCTAGTCCATACTCCCTCCTTTCCAGTCAATATGGCTTAGTCTTTTTTACAGGTAAATGAGAGAGCTTTATTCATATATAAGCATTCTTAGGACGATCAACCAAGAGACTGGTCACTAGGAAGCGTGGTACCGCGCAAAAAAAGAAGAAGGAAGCGAGGTGTTTCATCAAGCTAGCTCTCGGTCACATTCAAAGTGCAGCAAGCACGGTTCACACAAAGATGCGCCACAAGGTTTGCTGACATGTTTACATGCTGAATAACAAAAAAAAGAGAAAATATTACCAAGCACTCCTATTTGTAACAGGAGGTGAGCCAGAATTAAGCAAGAATTGTGGCGAGTGTTCCATGCAATCAACTTCCATTATCACATGCGAGAACCCTCGAAGAGAACCAAATGTGTTGAAGATTGCTTTATCACATTTTAAAATAAAATAAGAGTGGTTGTTCGTCTCTTTGGGAAGTCGAACAATAATGGTACCAGTACAGTGTATGCTTCTGGCAATCTGACAGCGAATTAATTGTTGCACGTCCACCGCCTAAGCGAGGGAGAGATTGCATTAGTCAAAAGTTTATCCTTGTCCTGCGAGCCACCGCACGCAAGCTTCTACCGTCCTGCAAGCTTCTCCTTGTTCGGAAAGTTGACGGGACACAACAAAAGTAATGCTAGTCCATACTGCCTCCTTTCCGGTTAACATGGCTTAATTTCAAACGAGATAAATACACAGCCTGTCATTGTATATTTGTAAAAATACGGTCAGTGGACTTCATAATACGCTCATTGCGCTCAATATATACATTTTCCGGTGTTTATACGGTCACTAGCTCACCCTGGCTGAGTATGTGTGTGCATGCACGTGTATGTTGAGAACTTGAGTGTGACCGTGTGTGTTCTGTCGTGTGCTTGGATATGCATGCATTAGGGCGTCGCGCGCGTTTTTGCGCCCATGTGTACGTGTGACTATTGCATGCTAATAACCCACAAGTATAGGGGATCGCAACAGTTTTCGAGGGTAGAGTATTCAACCCAAATTTATTGATTCGACACAAGGGGAGCCAAAGAATATTCTCAAGTTTAGCAGTTGAGTTGTCAATTCAACCACACTTGAAAGGCTTAATATCTGCAGCAAAGAATTTAGCAGCAAAGTAGTATGGAAGTAACGGTAACGGTGGCAAAAGTAACAGTAGTAGTTTTTGTAGCAATCGTAACAGTGGCAACGGAAAAGTAACTAAGCAAAGATCAATATGTGAAAATCTCATATGCAATGGATCAATGATGGATGGTTATGTTGGATGCGATTCCTCATGCAATAGTTATAACATAGGGTGACACAGAACTAGCTCCAATTCATCAATGTAATGTAGGCATGTATTTCGAATATAGTCATACGTGCTTATGGAAAAGAACTTGCATGACATCTTTTGTCCTACCCTCCTGTGGCAGCGGGGTCCTCTTGGAAACTAAGGGATATTAAGGCCTCCTTTTAATAGAGTACCGGACCAAAGCATTAACGCCTCAAACTACGGTCATCACCGAGAGTGGTCCTAATTATTGTCACTTCGCGGTTGCCGGATCATAACACATAGTAGGTGACTATTGACTTGCAAGATAGGATCAAGAGCTCACATATATTCATGAAAACATAATAGGTTCAGATCTGAAATCATGGCACTCGGGCCCTAGTGACAAGCATTAAACATAGCAAAGTCATAGCAACATCAATCTTAGAACATAATGGATACTAGGGATCAAACCCTAACAAAACTAACTCGATTACATGGTAAATCTCATCCAACCCATCACCATCCAGCAAGCCTACGATGAGATTACTTACGCACGGCGGTGAGCATCATGAAATTGGTGATGGAGGATGGTTGATGATGACGATGGCGAAGGATTACCCTCTCTGGAGCCTTGAACAGACTCTAGATCAACCCTCACAAGGAAGATTAGGGTTTGGCGGCGGCTCCGTATCGTAAAACGCGAGGAATCCTTCTCTCTGATTTTTGTTCTTCTCGAAAGTGAATATATGGAGTTGGGGTTGAGGTCAGTGGAATCCCATGGGGCCCACGAGGCAGGGGCACGCCATAGGGGGGGCGCCGTGCACCCTTGTGGACAGGGTGTGCCCCCATGATGCTGATTCTTTCGCTAGTATTTTTCATTAATTCTAAAACGTGCCTCCGTGGATTTTTAGGTCATTCCAAGAACTTTTATTTCTGCACAAAAATAACACCATGGCAGTTCTGCTGAAATAGCGACAGTCCAGGTTAGTTGCATTCAAATCATGCAAGTTAGAGTCCAAAACAAGGGCAAAAGTGTTTGGAAAAGTAGATACGTTGGAGACATATCACCTCCCCCAAGCTTAAACCTTTGCTTGTCCTCAAGCATTCAGTTGATAAACTGAAAGTGATAAAGAAAAACTTTTACAAGCTTTGTTTGATCTTGTCATTGCAAATATGTAAAGCCAGCATTCAAGTTTTCAACAAATATTATGAACTAACCATATTCACAATAACATTTAGGTCTCTTGTTTACTCATATCAATGGCATAATCAACTAGAGAGCAATAATAATAAATCTTGGATGACAACACTTTCTCAAAACAATCATAACATGATGTAACAAGATGGTATCTCGCTAGCCCTTTCTGTGACCGCAAAACATAAACGAAGAGCACCCCTAAAGATCAAGGACTGACTAGACATTGTAATTCATGGTAAAAGAGATCCAGTCACATTCATACTCAATGTAAATTAATAGCAATGCATGCGAATGACAGTGGTGTTATCCAACTGGTGCTTTTTAATAAGAGTATGATGACTCAACATAAAAGTAAATAGATAGGCCCTTCGCTGAGGGAAGCAGGGATTTGCAGAGGTGGTAGAGCTCGAGTTTTGAAATAGAGATAAATAATATTTTTAGTGGCATACTTTCATTGTCAACATAACAACCAAGAGATCTCAATATCTTCCATGCTACACACATTATAGGCGGTTCCCAAACAGAAGGGTAAAGTTTATACTCCCCCACCATCAACAAACATCAATCCATGGCTTGTCCGAAACAACGGGTGTCGTCCAACTAACAACAATCTTGGGGGAGTTTTGTTTGCAATTATTTTGATTTGATTTGAGCATGGGACTGGGCATCCCGGTTACCGGCCATTTTTTCTTGAATGATGAGTGGAGTCCACTCATCGTGATAATAACCCACCTAGCATGGAAGATATAGATAGCCTTAGTTGATACATGAGCTATTCAAGCATACAAAACAGAATTTCATTTGAAGGTTTAGAGTTTGGCATATACAAATTTACTTGGAACGACAGGTAAATACCGCATATATGAAGGTATGGTGGACTCATATGGAATAACTTTGGAGTTTATGGAAGTGGATGCACAAGTAGTATTCCCGCTTAGTACAAGTGAAGGCTAGAAAGAGATTGCGAAGCGGCCAACTAGAGAGCGACAATAGTCATGAACATGCATTAAGATTAATCAACAATGAGTGCAAGCATGAGTAGGATATAAATCACCGTGAACATAAATATCGTGGAGGCTATGTTGATTTTGTTTCAACTACATGCGTGAACATGTGCCAAGTCAAGCCACTCGAATCGTTCAAAGGAGGATACCACCCTATCATACCACATCACAACCATTTTAATAGCATGTTGGCACGTAAGGTAAACTGTTATAAACTCCTAGCTAATTAAGCATGGCATGGGAAACTATAATCTCTAATTGTCATTGCAAACATGTTTCATTCATAATAGGCTAAATCAGGAATGATGAACTAATCATATTTACAAAAACAAGATAGGTCGAGTTCATACCAGCTTCTCTCATCTCACTCAGTCCATCATATATCGTCATTATTGCCTTTCACTTGCACGACCAAACGGTGTGGATAATAATAATAGTGCACGTGCATTGGACTAAGCTGGAATCTGCAGGCATTTTATACAAGGGAGAAGACAAGGTAATATGGGCTCTTGGTTAAATCAACAATAATGCATATGAGAACCACTCAACATTTTCATCATGGTCTTCTCCTCTCGACCCCCAAAGAATAAGAAAATAAATAAAAGTATTTACACGGGAAAGTTCCCAACAAGCAAAAGAAGAACGAGAAATCTTTTTGGGTTTGCTTTTAATTACTATGACTACAGGCATGGAAAGTAAACTAGCTAAAAGCTACAACTAATTTTTTTGGTTTTTCTTAAGGTTTTTCAAACACACAAGAAGAAGGCTTAGAAATGAAAATAAACTAGCATGGATAGTACAATGAAAAAGTATGAGCACCGACAAATAGAATGAGTGTGTGAACATGAATGTAATGTCGGTGAGGAATACGTACTTCTTCTTCGTCGACCCATGCTTCGTTACTCCACCAAGATCATGGCCGACGCTCGCCGAGCTCGCGCTAAGCGCCGGGCCGCCCTTGCCGCCCGTGTTGCTCAGACGGCTCCCGTCGGTGGGCCTCCCCGTCGTTCTCCATCACCCGCCGCCAATGCTGTCACCGGTCTGGCGGTGAATGAGAAGCAAGCCTCTTCACTGCATCCCTCCATGCGCCGGGACGACCACACTGCCACCTCGTTGTTGACTTCGGACGGCTCGTCATCTCATGCTCGCCGCGCCCCCACGGACATGCAGGCCGCGCTGCTCATGGCACGCGAGCTCCTACGCTACCACCCGGTCAATGACCTCTACAAGGACTGGTTGGACCGCATCGTCGAGCTCGTCAGCACCGCGGGAGGCTCTCCTGCACCGTCCCTCTCGCTGCCTCGCCCTTGGCCAGCTGCAGGTGACGTGGCTCACAAGGCGCCTCTGCCTCCTCCACACCAAGATGGCACCCTTGCGCCGAGGCGTGCGGCTCAGGGAGCACCTCAGCCTCCGCCGCGCCAGGATGGCATCATCGCTCCAAGATGCATGGTCTAGCGGCGCGACCACCGCACCGCGTGCCGGCGCACGAGGAAAGAAGTTGCCAAGAGATTCCCTGTCCCCAAGGAAGTGCTCCACCACTCCCAGCTCCGCTATGCCAGGATTGCTTGCTACGACAGGGCCATGCGCCGCGTGCCGCGGCGGCGTAGGGGCACCACGACCAGGCTCCACCTCCAAGGAGAGCCCCGGTGACCATGGTCGGCTGCCGCGCCTTCACCCCCGAGCTGCATAGCGTCGCCTGGCCAGGCAAGTTCAAGCCAGACCTGCCTCCATGCTACGGTGACACCCCCGACCCCGCAGAGTTCTTGTAGCTCTATGAGCTGAGCATCGAGGCCACCAGTGGCGATGAGGAAGTCATGGCAAACTAGTTCCCATGGCTCTCAAGGATGGCGCCCGCTCCTGGCTCCTGAACCTGCCTCCTACCTCCATCTCTTCCTGGGACGAGATGCGCGACCGTTTTGTCGCCAACTTCCAGGGCACTCGCGACCGACCCCGGCTGTGGGTGACCTGCGCCGCATCAAGCAACAACCAGGGGAGACCCTCCAGAAGTACATCCAGCGCTTCAACAACGTTCGTCTCAAGATCCCCAAGGTGATGGACGAGGCCATCATCTCTGCGTTCTCCGATGGCGTCCGCGACATCAAGATGAAGGAGGAGCTTGCCATCCATGAGGAACTGTGCACATCCCTGGAGCTGTTCAACCTGGCGACCAAGTGTGCAAGGTCTGAGGAAGGACGCCTTTCTCTCCTCGATCTCCCAGCTGCTGACCTGGAGGAGAAGAAATCCAAGGCCAAGGACGTGAAGCGCAAGGGAGTCACCGTGCTCGCGGCAGAGCCGGACACAAAGCGCGACAGGGACCAGCCTGAGTCATCCAAGGGTAGCCGACCGTTCTGCGCCTTCCAGAACGTACACAACCACAACACCAACGATTGCCAAGAGCTCAGAGCCATGCGCGACGAACGCTTCGGTCGAGCCCCGAGCGGGACCGAGGCTACGATTGAGGAGGAGGATGCGACGAAGGACGCTGGGACGACCGGGGCCCACGCCAGGAGTGGCGCGACTGGCCTCGTGAGGACCGCTGGCAGGATCAGCCTCGCGAAGGTGCCTGGAGGGATCAGCCTCGCGAGGACCATCCTCAGGGCAATGTTGGGCTTCCTCCACTGCCGCCACCAAGAAGGAAGGATGACCACCACCAAGATGAGGGGGCTGGGGGCTTCCAGGAGCCGCGTGCTATCGCTTGCATCTTGGGCGGAGCTCAAGCCCCAGCCTCACAGCGTATCTTCAAGTAGTTTGCTCGCGAGGTGAACGCAGTCCTTCCCAAGCTCGAGGCTACACGCTCGCTCAAGTGGTCCAAGTGTGCCATTACCTTCAGCTCGGCAGATCAGCTCAAGTGCGCAGCCACCGCTGGGCTCTCCCAATGCTTTGTTCACCCGTCATCAGCAACGTGCAAGTCACCAAGACCCTCATCGACGACGGCGCAGGGCTCAACGTCCTATCCGTCGAGACAATCAACAACCTTCAAGTGCCATACGATCAGCTTCAGCCTACCAAACCTTTCTCGGGACTGACCGAAGGCTCCACCATGCCGATAGGTCTGGTCCGCCTCCCAGTCACCTTTGGAGAACGCAACAACTACCACACTGATCTCATCAACTTCGACGTCGCCCACATTCGTCTGCCGTACAATGCCATCCTCGGGTATCCACCCCTAGCCAAGTTCATGGTAGTGACGCACCATGACTATAACGTCCTCAAGATGCCAGGAAGCGGCGGGATCATCACAATCCCCTGCGAAGAAAGAGATGAGGTGTGCTCCCTCGAGCGCGCCTTCCAAGCAGCGTCAATCGAAGACCCTGGCAATAATGCAGCTCGGTACCCTCCTGACGTCATCCCCAAGAAGAAGAAGCAGCTACTCCGTGTCGGACCTCAGGAGGGCGGCGCCGCAAGTGGTACCTCGTCAGGATTAGCGCCCGCACCTGGGGCGCCTCCCTCTGTCGCATGGGAAGGCGCACCCGGCACCTTCCTCGGGCAGGGCTCGGGGGATCCCTTCTGGAGGGCCTCAGACCTTGACAACGTCACGAGGGAGGCGCTCGGGCACCACCTGGAGGCGTGTTTCACGGCACGTCTCCCTCAGGAGGACACTGGGCAAGGAGCGCTCGGCGCTCAGGAGTTCATCACTGAGGTATCTCAGCAACTTCAGGAGGCAAGAGCAATACGCGGCGACCGCCGCCCACCTGGCGTTTCTCCCCACCCAGGCGAGGGAGGTGAGCTGGGCGTCTGCATCGACATACCAGGGCTCAACCGAGCCACATCTCAAGAGTGCTTCTGGCCTTCGCGTGTTGGGCGCTGCGAAGGTCCACCTCACAACTACGTCTGCATGCCGTTCAGCCTGCCGAGCATGGCTGCTGCCTTCCAGCGCAACCTGTGGAGCATCATGGCGGTTCAGGAGGCCAGGCACCACTCGGTACGGACGGAGATGGCGACGGTCCTCAAGGAACCGCCTGGACCCACAGGGCCTCCCGAGGCTCAGGGCCCCGGTGGTTCATGAGGAGCAACCCTTTCGTCGCGTACCTTCAGCTGCCTCAACGCCCCTTCATGAATGGAACCAGGTGACATTTTCCAAGGTTATTTAGCTGGGAGTGACCAGGGGGCTGCATTATTCCCATGTCACGTGGGTTCGTCCCTGTGGCATGTATCCCTTCTTTTTTATGTCTTTAGCTTACCTTGCTGGGGCCGCCCCTCGGGCTGCATCATCCCCAAGCTGCTCGGGCCGGACCCAGTGGCGCGTATCCTTCATGCATTTACCTGAGCTAGTTTGCCTTCCATGCTTAATCTATCTATGCTTATCACTTGCTTGATTATCGCCCACCGCGGGAGCCGCGCGCTGGTCGTCTTTCTTTAGGACCCTTCGCGTGAGAGGGTTAGGGACAGCGTTTGTGCTTGGGTTCGTCCCTGCAGCGTCGATAAATCCAACGGCTAAGCTCTGTCTGGCGGCCCGACCTTGTTCACGTCACCTCCCGGGGCCATTGGTGCTTGGATTTCACACGCGATAACCTCAGGAGATTCGTTCGGTGCAGGTTGTCTGACCACCTCGCAGGACCAACACAGCGAACAAGAATCAAGACCAGGCACAACCCGCCTTGAGGTAGGGCCTTGTGGGTCCTGCGCTGGATCACGAGTGCCCAGACACACCTCGTCTAGCCCCTCCGTGCAAGCCACGTGTCAGGGCAGGGCTGTACACGCCCCGGGGCTCTCCACAGTAGGGAGTCCCCTCCCACGTACCAGAGGCGGATCGGCAGTCACCATGGCGATTGGTGCCTTTCCTCGCACTAACTTGCTGGAACTTCCTGAAGGCTACAGCAGGCAGTACCATGGACTCTCTCTCTCTCTCTTTTCCCATGCGATTCGCTTGCGTGTTAAAAGGGGGACACTTGAGCATCGCGACTCATGAGCTCTTACTGGCTCTCCAGCCCTCACCCCCTGGCCTTGACCAGAGCTGGCATACCAGCGGCGGCTGAGCTCGCTCGAGGGCCGGGACCTGAGAACGTAGAGCACCAGGAAGAACATGGAGAAGAGGGGGAGGCCTGCACGGGCCTAACCAAGCTACTCAGCAGCGGCCGATGCCCAAGCCTGGCGTCTCGCAAAGGACCAACCCTGGATTTCCAAGATAAGTTTCACGCTCGGGTCAACCCACTGCTACAGCGTAGAGTTCTCATTTGTGTTGCCCCGCTGCGGCGACGTAGTCTCCCTCTCTTACCTCTCGGTGGTCGCTTGCGCGCCAAAGGGGACCTCCTGAGCATCGCGTCTCAGGGGCTCTTACTGGACCTCGGGCCGCTCATCTCCTGGCCTTGACCACGGCATCGCGACCTGGCATCCCAACGACGGCTAAAGCCTGCCTGGGGACCGAGACCTGTCGGCGTAGAGCACCACGCCCTCGCGAGGTTGGAAAGGGGAAACCAAGCCGGAACGGAGCACGCACACGCACATCTTCATAATAAGGATGATATCAACAAAGGACATTATAGATGCCTTACACGCCCCAGTGGGGTCCATTTCGATTCCTCGCAAGGAACAAAAGGAAAGGAATCCCTAGGAGCTCTATCTACACGCGCCGGACGACGCCGACGCCATCATCAACAGTGAGCCACGAGAGGTCGGCGCCAACCCCATCCAGATCATCAACGGCGGTGGTCAGACGCTGCAGCCTTGCTCCGGGCGCGACGGGAGCTCGGGGGCACGTAGCTGTCGTCACTCGTCTCCGGAGACTCCACGAGCTCGGGAGAGTCGCTGGACCACCAGGAGTCGCTGCTGTCACTGGAGGAGCTGCAAGCGAGGCCTGCAGAAGGACCAGCGCCCGCCGCTGCGTCGTCCTGGCGACCTCCTTCAGGGCAGCACTCCAAGCGGCGACCTTCCTCGTCGAAGACCTTGAAGAGCAGCACGGAGGCGCCGTCGTACTCGAAGTGGATCGTGGGGGCGCCCTCCGCACGGCAGACTCGGGCCATCTCGCCCCAGCCTCGGGTCATGAAGATCCTCCCGGAGGCGACGACTTCAATTTCCACTCCAGTCGCCGGGGCGTCGCAGTCGGCATGCTGCAGCCAAAGCTCGAGGGGTCCCCTTGGCGGCATCTCTGCAGAGTAGAAGGAAGGTAAGCGAATCCAAGTGCTCGAGGCATCACCGCCCACAGCATGAACTCGCACGAGGGGTCCGCGGCATGGACCCCTGGGGTGACAGCATGCGCCTCCGCGGCACGGCGGCCTCGGCCCTGGCGCGGGCGGCGGCGCTCACCGCTCCTCCTTCCAGCATCATCGACGTGAGCATACAAGGGCAATGGGTACCCAGGAGGCGGCCTCTCGTACCACGGCCGTGACACCACCGGCCTCACAACCATCTCGCGGGGATGAGACCTCGTCTTCTTCGGCGGAACAGCTCGGGCTCGTTGAGGGGAGCCTTGCCCTTCTCCGCGGCCGAGAACCTCCAAATTGGCGCCATGACTGCACCATCAAGGAGTGGAGCAAGGAAGGAGGTGATGGGGCTCCGCCCCCACCTCCCATTTATAGCCAAAGGGAGGCCAACCGCCGGCCTCCACAATCTAAGGTAATAATGATGGTTTTTCCTTGCATGCAGTAGGGACTCGCCAAGTCGGGCGGTTGCCGAGGCTGCATGGGGAAGCGGAGACGCCCACGTCCAATCAATCGCCATGCGTCGACCAAGGCCGCAGGCTATTGGGGCCCGCGGCGCTTCGCCCTTGCCCCTTGGCTTCGCCTCGACGCCAAGCCCAAGCGCGCCTTGGGACCGGGGGCTACTGTCGGCGTTCTGGGAACGGGGGTCCCCAAACTTGCCTGCCTGCAGCTCACGGCATGGCGCTGCAAGTGGGCATGTACGTCCTAACTTCACCAACAAGCATTCAAGACCCTCGCGAGCGGGCGACACAAGACCTCCTTAGGAGCGGCCTCACCACACTGGCTCGCGAGGGGTGGAGAGATCAAGGCCAGGCAAACCTCGCGAGGTTCCAATGACGTGAGCCATGACGATCGAGACCAGGCGGGTGCCAGGCGGGCGCCAGCGCTCACAGTGTCCTTGTTTCCTCTTTGGTGTTAAGGAGGCAAGCGCATGCGAAGAGTACCGAGGCATCAAGCAAAGGTTTCCATATCGGTGCACCGAGACCAAGACCAGCAGGACAGCAGGGCGGAGGTCACCATGGAGCCCAAGGCGGCATCACCACCAGAGCCTTTGGTAGGTGAAGACTGCTTTTGTCAGGTTAACTTGTACTAGCTGTCCCCTTTCAAATTGGCCGATGTTGGCTCCCTTCCCGCTCAATATTTGGGGAGAGGACCAGGGAATCTATAAATAGGATTAGCCACCACCATAGGGGGACGGCTGAAGAGGGGTGGATCGACCTCATCTTAGATCTGAGCCATTCCATCCTTAGCCACACACCAACCAAGCACAAGAGCACCTCACCTCAGGAGGTTGTTCTTCCCCTTGTACTGTTCATCATCAGCCCAAAAGGCAATCCACCACACCACACTCGAGTAGGGTGTTACACCACAACGGTGGCCCGAACCAGTATAGATCTTGTGTCCCTTGTGTTGCGAGTTCATTGAGCTAGCCTTTGAGATTGTGAAGTGCTTGAGGGCGTGATCGGTGAGGGAGAGATCTTTGTGCGCACCCCAGTGTTCGAACCTTAAGGGTTTTGCCGGAATCTGAAATCCGACATATGGGAGGATTTTTTTTCTGGAGGAAGACGAAGTGAGTGGGTGCTGGAATAAGTGCAGGGGGTCCATGTGGGGCCCATGAGGCAGGGGCACGCCCTAGGGGGTGGGCGTGCCCTGTGCCCTTGTGGCCAAATTATGGGCCCCCCCTGGTGTGTTCTCAATGCCAGAAATTCATAAATATATTACAAAAAATAATATTTCATTTTCAGGACATTGGAAACTTTTATTTCCGGGGTATTTTTATTGCAAGGATAATTCAGAAAATAGACAGAAAATACTATTTTTCTTTATTTAATCTAAATAATAGAAAGTAAAAAAGAGGGTACAGAGAGTTGTGCTTTCTAACTTCATCCATCTCGTGCTCATCAAAAGGAATCCACTAACAAGGTTGATCAAGTCTTGTTAACAAACTCTTTCCGAATAACATGAAACCGGAGAATTTTCAAATAACACTAGGTTACCTCAACGGGGATATGCATGTCCCCAACAATATTAATATCATATTTGTTCTTGATAGTAGGAAGAGGGAATTCAAAACCTCCAATAGTAATCGTTGAAATTTTTCCAATAGAATTGATATTGTGGACTTCAGGTTGTTTCCTCGAAAAGTGTACCGTATGCTCATTACCATTAACATGAAAAGTGACATTGCCTTTGTTGCAATCAATAATAGCCCCTGTAGTATTCAAAAAAGGTCTACCAAGGATAATCAACATACTATCGTCCTCGGGAATATCAAGAATAACAAAGTCTGTTAAAATAGTAACATTTGCAACCACAACAGGCACATCCTCACATATACCGATAGGTATTGCAGTTGATTTATCGGCCATTTGCAAAGATATTTCAGTAGGTGTCAACTTATTCAAATCAAGTCTGCGATATAAAGAGAGAGAGGCATAACACTAACACTAGCTCCAAGATCACATAAAGCAGTTTTAACATAGTTTATTTTAATGCAGCATGGTATAGTTGGTACTCCGGGATCTCCTAGTTTCTTTGGTGTTCCACCTTTAAAAGTATAATTGTCAAGCATGGTGGAAATTTTATCTTCCGGTATGTTTCTTTTATTTGTAACAATATCTTTCATATACTTGGCATAAGGATTCATTTTAAGCATATCAGTCAAACACATACGCAAAAAGATAGGTCTAATCATTTCAGCAAAGCGCTCAAAATCCTCATCATCCTTTTTCTTGGATGGTTTAGGAGGAAAATGCATGGGTTTCTAAACCCATGGTTCTCTTTCATTACCGTGCTTTGATAACCCACAAGTATAGGGGATCGCAACAGTTTTCCAGGGTAGAGTATTCAACCCAAATTTATTGATTCGACACAAGGGGAGCCAAAGAATATTCTCAAGTATTAGCAGCTGAGTTGTCAATTCAAACACACCTGGAAACTTAATATCTGCAGCAAAGTGTTTAGTAGCAAAGTAATCTGATAGTAGTGGTAGCGGTAGCAAAAGTAATGGTTTTCGTATTTTGTAGTGATGATAGCAATAGCAACGGAAAAGTAAATAAGCGAAGAACAATATATGTAAAGCTCGTAGGCAATGGATCGGTGATGGAGAATTATGTCGGATGCGGTTCATCATGTAACAATCATAACATAGGGTGACACAGAACTAGCTCCAATTCATCAATATAATGTAGGCATGTATTCTGAATATAGTCATACGTGCTTATGGAAAAGAACTTGCATGACATCTTTTGTCCTACCCTCCCGTGGCAGCGGGGTCCTAATGGAAACTAAGGGATATTAAGGCCTCCTTTTAATAGAGTACCGGAACAAAGCATTAGCACATAGTGAATACATGAACTCCTCAAACTATGGTCATCACTGGTAAGTATCCCGAGTATTGTCACTTCAGGGTTAACGGATCATAACACATAATAGGTGACTATAGACTTGCAAGATAGGATCAAGAACTCACATATATTGATGAAAACATAATAGGTTCAGATCTGAAATCATGGCACTCGGGCCCTAGTGACAAGCATTAAGCATAGCAAAGTCATAGCAACATCAATCTCAGAACATAGTGGATACTAGGGTCAAACCCTAACAAAACTAACTCGATTACATGATAGATCTCATCCAACCCATCACCGTCCAGCAAGCCTACGATAGAATTACTCACGCACAACGGTGAGCATCATGAAATTGGTGATGGAGGATGGTTGATGATGACGATGGCGACGGTTCCACTCTCCGGAGCCCCGAACGAACGACAGATTAGCCCTCCCAAGAGGTTTTAGGGCTTGGCGGCGGCTCTGTATCGTAAAACGCGATGATTTCTTCTCTCTAGTTTTTTTCTCCCCGAAACCAAATATATAGAGTTGGAGTTGAGGTCGGAGGAGCTCCAGGGGGCCAACGAGGTAGGGGGCGCGCCCCCCACCCTCGTGGATAGGTGGTGGGCCCCCTGGTCTTCATCTTTTGCTAGGATTTTTTATTATTTCCGAAAAGTTGTTCCGTGAAGTTTCAGGTCATTCCGAGAACTTTTGTTTCTGCACATAAATAACACCATGGTAATTCTGCTGAAAATAGCGTCAGTCCGGGGTAGTTCCATTCAAATCATGCAAGTTAGAGTCCAAAACAAGGGCAAAAGCGTTTGGAAAAGTAGATACGACGGGGACGTATCAACTCCCCCAAGCTTAAACCTTTGCTTGTCCTCAAGCAATTCAGTTGATAAACTAAAAGTGATAAAGAAAAACTTTTACAAACTCGGTTTGCTCTTGTTGTTGTAAATATGTAAAGCCAGCATTCAAGTTTTCAACAAAGATTATGACTAACCACATTCACAATAATGCTTAGGTCTCATGTTTACTCATATCAATGGCCTAATCAACTAGCGCGCAATAATAATAAATCTCGGATGACAACACTTTCTCAAAACAATCATAATATGATATAACAAGATGGTATCTCGCTAGCCCTTTCTGAGACCGCAAAACATAAATGTAGAGCACCTTTAAAGATCAAGGACTGACTAGACATTGTAATTCATGGTAAAAGAGATCCAGTCAAGTCATACTCAATGTGAACTAACAGTAATGAATGCAAAGGACATCGGTGCTCTCCAACTGGTGCTTTTTAATAAGAGGATGATGACTTAGCATAAAAGTAAATAGATAGGCCCTTCGCGGAGGGAAGCAGGGATTTGTAGAGGTGCCAGAGCTCGGTTTTGAAATAGAGGTGAATAATATTTTGAGCGGTATACTTTCATTATCAGCATAACAACCAAGAGATGGCAATATCTTCCATGCTACACACATTATAGGCGGTTCCCAAATAGAATGGTAAAGTTTATACTCCCCCTCCACCAACAAGCATCAATCCATGGCTTGCTCGAAACAATGAGTGCCTCCAACTAACAAGAGTCCTAGGGGGAGTTTTGTTTGCAATTATTTTGATTTGATTTTCATAAAGCATGGGACTGGGCATCCCGGTGACCAGGCATTTTTCTCGTGAGTGAGGAGCGGAGTCCACTCCTCTTGAGAATAACCTGCCTAACATGGAAGATACGGACAACCATAGTTGATACATGAGCTATTCGAGCATACTAAACATGATATTTATTTGAAGGTTTAGAGTTTGGCACATACAAATTTACTTGGAACGGCAGGTAGATATCATATATAGGTAGGTATGGTGGACTCATATGGAATACCTTTGGGGTTTATGGAGTTGGATGCACAAGCAGTATTCTCGCTTAGTACAGGTGAAGGCTAGCAAAAGACTGGTAAGCAACCAACTAGAGAGCGACAACAGTCATGAACATGCATTAAAATTAATCAACACCGAATGCAAGCATGAGTAGGATATAATCCACCAAGAACATAAATATCGTGAAGGCTATGTTGATTTTGTTTCAACTACATGCGTGAACATGCACCAAGTCAAGTCACTTAAATCATTCAGAGGAGGATACCACCCTATCATACCACATCACAACCATTTTAATAGCATGTTGGCATGCAAGGTAAACCATTATAAGCTCCAAGCTAATCAAGCATGGCACAAGAAACTATGATCTCTAGTTGTCATTGCAAACATGATTATTCATAATAGGCTGAATCAGGAACGATGAACTAATCATATTTACGAAAATAAGAGAGGTCGAGTTCATACCAGCTTTTCTCATCTTAGTCAGTCCATCATATATCGTCATAATTGCCTTTCACTTGCACGACCGAATGATGTGAATAATAATAATAGTGCACATGCATTGGACTAAGCTGGAATCTGCAAGCATTCAATAAGCAGGAGAAGACAAGGCAATATGGGCTCTTTTTGTCAGATCAACAATAATGCATATAAGAGCTACTTCAACAATTTAATCATGGTCTTCTCCTATCGACCCCCAAAGAAAAGAAAAGAAATAAAACTATTTACACGGGAAAGCTCCCAACAAGCAAAAGAAGAACAAGAAATATTTTTGGGTTTTCTTTTTAACTACTACTACAAGCATGGAATGTAAACTAATTAAAAGCTAATAATTTTTTTGTTTTTCTTAAGGTTTATTAAACACACAAGAAGAAAACACAAAAAGGAAATAAACTAGCATGGATGATACAATGAAAAAGTATGAGCACCGACATCTAGCAATGAGTGTGTGAACATGAATATAATGTCAGTGAGAAATACGTACTCCCCCAAGCTTAGGATTTTGGCCTAAGTTGGTCTATGGCCACAGTTGGCCTAGCGGATATCCATAATAATAGTTGGGGTCGTTCTGAGATGCAGCGGCTATCGCCTCCTGAGCTGCAGCGTGGCGACGAGCAGCCTCCGCCCTCCTCTCATACTGATCTGCCTCCGCTCTGGTGATAACATTTCTTCCTTTTGCCTTATAATCAAAGAAGGTAGGAGCAGGGAGAGTAATATGGACAACACGACGTCTGTCAAAAATTAAGCGATACTGGAGAGGTGATTCATTCCTCTCGACAAACTGGTGGTGAACCATAGCATCACAATCCAAATAAGCAGGAGGCAACTCAATATCATCTTTACGTATAGTTACACCAAGAAAATCAGCTAAGCGGGTTGCATAAATTCCATCAAAGAAATCTCCATTAAATCTATTCAAATGCAACCTACGTGCAACAATGGCTCCCAAATTATAAGATTTATCTCCTAACACAGCACTCCTAAGAATACTGAGGTCGGGGACACACATGTGACATGCTTCGTCTTTACCGTTAATGCATCTACCTATGAAGAGAACAAAATAATGTATAGCAGGAAAATGAATGCTCCCTATGGTAGCTTGTGTTATATCTCTAGATTCCCCCACAGTTATACTAGCAAGAAAATCTATAAATTCAGATTTGCGAGGTTTCCTGACACTACCCCATTGTGGAAGTTTGCAAGCTGTGGTAAAATTCTCTAAGTCCATAATGTAAGAATTTTCATAAAGATCAAACAGGACAGTTGGAGAATTATGTGAAGATGATAATTCAAACCTCCTCACAAAGGAACTAGTGAGATAGTGATATTGGCTGCATTTTTCTTCCTCGAAGCTCACAAGATCAGTGTTACACAAATATGCGTTCAATTCTTCCTTAATTCATGCTCGATCCATAAAATTTTCCGAAGGCCATTCACAAGGATGCACTGGAGCGTTTCTTGGTGGCTCATCATCAGCATCACGCATTGCAAGCCTGGGTCCTTGCTTCCTTGAAGAACCACCTTGGTACATTTTCCTAAGCATATTTCTTCCTCTGAAATATTTCTGAAATTTTTAGTAACTTCAAAATAAAAGTAAACCAAACTCAATAATATTGATAGCAACTACTCCTACAAGTGCCTAGAGCCTATATCATGCATCAAAACTACTTTTGACCATATAAATTTGACATGCAAGCTCAATAACAGGGTCACCTAAGTAGAAAAAAATTGCAATGAATAAAGCACTAGAACAAAAACTAATTGGACCAATGGAGGAGTCACATACCAAGGAACAATCTCCCCAAGCAGTTTTCTGAGAGGTGCTTTGAGCAAGGAGATCGAAAATGGCAGCAAAATGAGCTTGGACTCGGGTTTGAGCTGGATATTTGTGTTTGTGGGAGGAAGAAGGAGTGTGTGGGTGAAAGGATAAGTGGAGGAGGGCCACCGTGGGCCACGAGGCAGGGGAGTGCGCCCAGGGGGTTAGGGCACGCCCCTGACCCTCGTGGCCAGGTGCCAGCTCCTCCTGCTGTGTTCTGAGTGCCAAATATTCTCAAATATTTCAGAAAAAATCGTATTTAAATTTCAGGGCATTTGGAGAACTTTTATTTTCGGGGTATTTTTATATTGCACGGATAATTAGATAACAGACAGAAAAATACTTATTTTTATTTTATTTATTATAAATAACAGAAAGTAAGAGGAGGATACAGAAGGTTGTGCCTTCTAGTTTCATCCATCTCATGACCATCAAAAGGAATCCACTAACAAGGTTGATCAAGTCTTGTTAACGAACTCATTCCGAATAACATGGAACCGGAGAAATTTCGAATAACACTATGTTACCTCAACGGGGATATGCACATCCCCAATAATGAAAATATCATATTTCTTCCTGACAGTAGGAAGAGGAAATTCAAAACCTCCAAATATAATCGATGGAATTTTTCCAATAGAATTGATACTGTGAACTTGAGGTTGTTTCCTCGGAAAGTGTACCGTATGCTCATTACCATTAACATGAAAAGTGACATTGCCTTTAGTGCAATCAATAACATCCCCTATAGTATTCAAAAAGGGTCTTCCAAGAATAATAGACATACTATCGTCCTCGGGAATATCAAGAATAAGAAAGTCCGTTAAAATAGTAACGTTTGCAACTACAACATGCACATCCTCACAAATACCGACGGGTATAGCAGTTGATTTATCAGGCATTTGCAAAGATATTTCAGTAGGTGTCACCTTATTCAAATCTAGTCTACAATATAAAGAGAGAGGCATAACACTAACACCGGCTCCAAGATCACATAAAGCAGTTTTAACATAATTTCTTTTAATGGAGCATGGTATAGTGGGTACTCCTGGATCTCCAAGTTTCTTTGGTATTCCACCCTTAAAAGTATAATTAGCAAGCATGGTGGAAATTTCAGCTTCCGGTATCTTTCTTCTATTAGTAACAATTTCTTTCATATACTTAGCATAAGGATTCATTTTGAGCATATCAGTTAATCTTATACGCAAAAAGATAGGTCTAATCATTTTAGCAAAGCGCTCAAAATCCTCATCATCCTTTTTCTTGGATGGTCTGGGAGGAAAGAGCATGGGTTTCTGAACCCAAGGCTCTCTTTCCTTACCGTGTTTCCTAGCAACAAAGTCTTTCTTATCATAACGTTGATTCTTTGATTGTGGGTTATCAAGATCAACAGCAGGTTCAATTTATATATCATTATCATTACTAGGTTGAGCATCATCATGAACATTATCATTAACATTATCACTAGTTTCAGGTTCATTACCAGATTGTGTTTCAGCATCAGAGATAGAAATATCATTTGGATTATCAGGTGTTTCAGCAATAGGTTCACTAGAAGCATGCATAGTCCTATCATTTTTCTTTTTCTTCCTTTTAGAAGGACTGGTTGCATCTATATTATTTCTCTGAGAATCTTGCTCAATTCTGTTAGGATGGCCTTCAGGATACAAAGGTTCCTGAGTCATTCCACCAGTTCTAGTAGCCACTCTAACATCATAATCATTATTCTTACTATTCAATTGATTAAGCAAAACATTTTGAGCTTTAAGTACTTTTTCTAATTGAGTGGTAACCATAGAAGCATGTTTACTAATAAGTTTAAGTTCACCTTTGACATTAGCCATATAATCACCCAAGTGTTCAAGCATATTGGAATTGTATTTCAATTGTCTACCAAGATAAGCATTAAAATCTTCTTGCTTAGCCATAAATTTATCAAACTCATCTAAGCATGGGCTAGGAAACTTAGTAAATGGGATTTCAGCTTTATCATATCTATAGAGAGAATTTACCTTTACTACCTGTGTCGGGTTATCAAGACCATGTGTTTCTTCAATAGGTAATGGATTAAGATCATATGTTTCTTCAACAGACAGTAAATTAAGACCGTGTATTTCTTCAACAAGAGGTAAATTCTTAACATCTTCAGCTTTAATACCCTTTTCTTTTATAGATTTCTTTGCCTCTTGCATATCTTCAGGACTGAGAAATAGAATACCTCTCTTCTTCGGAGTTGGTTTAGGAATAGGCTCATGAACTGGCTCAGGAAGTGTCCAATTATTTTCATTTGTCAACATATTGTTCAATAGAACTTCAGCTTCATTCGGCGTTCTTTCCCTAAAAACAGAACCAGCACAACTATCCAGGTAATCTCTGGAAGCATCGGTTAGTCCATTATAAAAGATATCAAGTATTTCATTTTTCTTAAGAGGATGATCAGGCAAAGCATTAAGTAATTGGAGAAGCCTCCCCCAAGCTTGTGGGAGACTCTCTTCTTCAATTTGCACAAAATTATATATATATCCCTTAAAGCAGCTTGTTTCTTATGAGCAGGGAAATATTTAGCGGAGAAGTAATAAATCATATCCTGGGGACTACGCACACAACTAGGATCAAGAGAATTAAACCATATCTTAGCATCACCCTTTAATGAGAACGGAAATATTTTAAGGATATAAAAGTAACGAGTTCTCTCATCATTAGTGAACATGGTGGCTATATCATTTAATTTAGTAAGATGTGCCACAACAGTTTCAGATTCATAGCCATGAAAAGGATCAGATTCAACCAAAGTAAGTATATCAGGATCAACAGAGAATTCATAATCCTTATCGGTAACACAGATAGGTGAAGTAGCAAAAGCAGGGTCAGGTTTCATTCTAGCATTAAGAGATTGCTGCTTCCATTTGGCTAATAACCTCTTGAGTTCGTATCTATCTTTGCAAGCTAAAATAGCTAAAGAAGCTTCTTTATCAAAAAATACCCTTAGGAATAACGGGCAAGTCTTCATCATCACTTCATCGATATTATTAGATTCAATATTTTCGTTCTCTCTAACCCTAGCAAGTTGTTCATCAAGAAATTCACCAAGTGGCACAATAGTATCAAGCATAGAAGTAGTTTCATCATAAGTATCATGCATAGCAGAAGTGGCATCATCAATAACATGTGACATCTCAGAACGAATAACATAAGTAGGTTTAGGTGTCGCAAGCTTACTCAAAACAGAAGGTGAATCAAGTGCAGAGCTAGATAGCAGTTCCTTACCTCCCCTCGTAGTTGAGGGATAAATCTTGGTTTTTGGATCTCTCAAGTTCTTCATAATGATAAGTAGATATAAATCCCAAGTGACTCAAAGAATAGAGCTATGCTCCGCAGCAACGGCGCCAGAAAATAGTCTTGATAACCCACAATTATAGGGGATCGCAACAGTCTTTGAGGGTAGAGTATTCAACCCAAATTCATTGATTCAACACAAGGGGAGCCAAAGAATATTCTCAAGTATTAGCAGCTGAGTTGTCAATTCAACCACACCTGGAAACTTAATATCTGTAGCAAAGTGTTTAGTAGCAAAGCAATATGATAGTAGTGGTAGCGGTAGCAAAAGGTAACGGTAGAAAAGTAATGTTTTTGGTATTTTGTAGTGATAATAGCAATAGCAACGGAAAAGTAAATAAGCGAAGAACAATATATGGAAAGCTCGTAGGCAATGGATCGGTGATGGAGAATTATGCCGGATGCGGTTCATCATGTAACAATCATAATATAGGGTGACACAGAACTAGCTCCAATTCATCAATGTAATGTAGGCATGTATTCCGAGTATATAGTCATACGTGCTTATGGAAAAGAACTTGCATGACATCTTTTTTCCTACCCTCCCGTGGCAGCGGGGTCCTAATGGAAACTAAGGGATATTAAGGCCTCCTTTTAATAGAGTACCGGAACAAAGCATTAGCACATAGTGAATACATGAACTCCTCAGACTATGGTCATCACCGGTAAGTATCCCGATTATTGTCACTTCGGGGTTAACGGATCATAACACATAATAGGTGACCATAGACTTGCAAGATAGGATCAAGAAATCTCATATATTGATGAAAACATAATAGGTTTAGATATGAAATCATGGCACTCGGGCCCTAGTGACAAGCATTAAGCATAGCAAAGTCATAGCAACATCAATCTCAGAACATAGTGGATACTATGGATCAAACCTTAACAAAACTAACTCGATTAGATGATAGATCTCATCCAACCCATCACCGTCCAGCAAGCCTACGATGTAATTACTCACGCACGGCGGTGAGCATCATGAAATTGGTGATGGAGGGTGGTTGATGATGACGATGGCGACGGATTCCACTCTCCTGAGCCCCGAACGGACTCTAGATCAGCCCTCCTGGGAGGTTTTAGGGCTTGGCGGCGGCTCCGTATCGTAAAACGCGATGATTTCTTCTCTCTGATTTTTCTCTCCCCGAAACCAAATATATAGAGTTGGAGTTGAGGTCATAGGAGCTCCAGGGGGCCCACGAGGTAGGGGGCGCGCCCTAGGGGGGCAGGCGCGCCCCTTACCCTCGTGGACAGGTGGTGGGCCCCCTGGTGTTCATCTTTTGCAAGGATTTTTTATTATTTCCGAAAAGTTGTTCCATGAAGTTTCAGGTCATTTCGAGAACTTTTGTTTCTGCACAAAAATAACACCATGGTAATTCTGCTGAAAACAGCGTCTGTCCGGATTAGTTCCATTCAAATCATGCAAGTTAGAGTCCAAAACAAGGGGAAAAGTGTTTGGAAAAGTAGATACGATGGAGACATATCATGCTTCCTAGCAACAAAGTCTCTCCTATCATAACGTTGGTTCTTTGATTGTGGGTTATCAAGATCAACAACAAGTTCAATCTCTACATCATTGTTATTGCTAGGTTAGGCATCAACATGAACATCATCATTATCACTAGGTTCATGTTCATTACCAGATTGTAGAAATATCATTGGGATTCTTAGGTGTGTCAACAACAGGTTCACTAGAAGCATGCAAAGTCCTATCATATTTCTTTTTCTTCTTCTTAGAAGGACTAGGTGCATCAACATTAGTTCACTGAGAATCTTGCTCAACTCTCTTAGGGTGGCCCTCAGTATACAAAGGTTCCTGAGTCATTTTACCCCCTCTAGTCATAACTCTAACAACATTATCATTTTTCTTATTATTTAATTCATTAACCAAATCATCTTGTGCTTCAAGCACTTGTTCTACCTGAGTGGTAACCATATAAGCATGTTTACTAATAAGTCTAAGGTCACCTTTAAATCTAGACATATAATCACTCAAGTGTTCAACCATATACGCATTACGTTTCAATTGTCTACCAACATAAGCATTGAAGTTTTCTTGTTTAACAATAAAATTATCAAACTCATCCAAGCATTGGCTAGCGTACTTATTACGAGGAATATCACCTTCATCAAATCTATAGAGAGAATTTACCTTCAATACTTGTGTCGGGTTATTAAGACCATGTATTTCTTCAATAGGTGGTAAATTCTTAACACCTTCAGCTTTAATGCCCTTTTCTTTCATAGATTTCTTTGCCTCTTGCATATCTTCAGGATTGAGAAATAGAATACCCCTTTTCTTTGGAGTTGGCTTAGGAGTTGGTTCAGGAAGTGTCTAATCATTATCATTACTCAATATATTATTCAATAGCAATTCAGCTTGCTCGACAGTTCTTTCCCTGAAAACACAACCAGCACAACTATCCAGGTGGTCTCTGGAAGCATCGGTTAGTCCATTATAAAAGATATCAAGTATTTCATTTTTCTTAAGAGGATGATCATGCAAATCATTAAGTAATCAGAGAAGCCTCCCCCAAGCTTGTGGGAGACTCTCTTCTTTAATTTGCACAAAATTATATATTTCCCTTAAGGCAGCTTGTTTCTTATGAGCGGGGAAATATTTAGCAGAGAAGTAATAAATCATATCCTGGGGACTACGGACACAACCAAGAGCAAGAAAATGAAATCATGTTTTAGCATCACCCTTTAATGAGAACGGAAATAATTTAAGGATATAGTAGTAACGAATTTTTTCCTCATGAGTGAATAGGGTGGCTATATCATTCAATTTAGTAAGATGTGCCACACCGGTTTCAGATTCATAGCCATAAAAAGGATCGGATTCAATCAAAGTAATTAACTCAGGATCGACAAAGATATCATAATCCTTATCAGAAATACAGATAGGTGAAGTAGCAAAAGCAGGTTAATATTACATTCTAGCATTCAAAGACTTCTCTTTCAGCTTAGCTAACAGTTTCTTAAGATCATATCTATCTTTGTAAGCAAAAAGGTCTCTGGCAGTTTCTTCATCTATAACATAGCCCTCCGGCACATCAGGTAATTCATATCTAGGGGGAGAATCTTCATCATCACTTTCATCAATATTATCTGTTTCAATAATTTCATTTTCTCTAACCCTAACAAGTTGTTCATCAAGAAATTCACCTAATGGCACGGTATTATCAAGCATAGAAGTAGTTTCATCATAAGCATCATGCATAGCAGAAGTGGCATCATCAATAACATGTGACATATCAGAATCAATAACTGGTGTAGGTGTCGCAAATTTACTCATAACGGAAGGTGAATCAAGTGCAAAGCTAGATGGCAGTTCCTTACCTCCCCTCGTAGTTGAGGGAAAAATCTTGGTTCTTTCATCTTTCAAGTTCCTCATAGTGCTCAACAGATATAAATCCCAAGTGACTCAAAGAATAGAGCTATGCTCCCCGGCAACGGCACCAGAAAATAGTCTTGATAACCCACAGGTATAGGGGACCGCAACAGTTTTCAAGGGTAGAGTATTCAACCCAAATTTATTGATTGGACACAAGGGGAGCCAAAGAATATTCTCAAGTATTAGCAGTTGAGTTGTGTAACACCCACAATGCGGCTATATCTCCCACATGTCGAGGCACGACTTAGAGGCATAACCGCATGGTGGTTTTGTCGCAAGAAGGGTCATCTTCACACAATCCCATGTAATGAACAAGACAGGATAAAGAGAGTTGGCTTACAATCGCCACTTCACACAATACTTAAATAATTCATACATCATCCAAAATACACACATAGACGGACTATGGTCAAATCCAAATAAAAGAAAGATAACCCCAAATGCTAGATCCCCGATCGTCCCAACTGGGCTCCACTACTGATCATCAGGAAACAAAACATAGTAACGATCAAGGTACTCGTCGAACTCCCACTTGAGTTCGGTAGCATCACCTGCACTGGTATCATCGGCACATGCAACTGTGTTGGTAGTATCTGTGATTCACGAGGACTCATCAATCTCACACCCGCGAGATCATGACTATTTAAACTTATGGGTAGGATAAGGTAATGAGGTGGAGTTGCAGCAACGCTAAGCAAATAAGGTGGCTAAAATACGCAGCTAAGAGTAAGACGAGAAGCTACGCAACGGTCGTGAAGCTAGAAGTGATCAAGAAGTGATCCTGAAGCTACTTACGTTCAAACATAACCCAAACTGTGTTCACTTCCCGGACTCCGCTGAAAAGAGACCATCATGGCTACACACGCTGTTGATTCATTTTAATCAAGTCAGGTGTCAAGTTCTCTACAACCGGATATTAACAAATTCCCATATGCCACATAACCGCGGGCACGGCTCTTGAATGTTTATACCATACAGGGGTGTCCCAACTTAGCCCATCACAAGCTCTCACGATCAACGAAGGATATTCCTTCTCTCGTAAAGACCCGATCAGTCTTGGAATCCCGGTTACAAGACATTTCGACAATGGTAAAACAAGACCAGCAACACCGCCCGAATGTGCCGACAAATCCCGATAGGAGCTGCACATATCTCGTTCTCAAGGCACACCGGATAGGTCAAGCTACGAGTAAAACCAACCCTCAAGTTTCCCTGAGGTGGCCCTGCAGGTTGCCCATTTCGTTCCAACACTCAAAAGAGCATTGGCACGGGGGGTTTAAAATAAATATGACCCTCGGGTTCATGACCCCAAGGGAAAGTTATAGGTTGTTAGGAAAATGTAAAACCAATGTTGGGCCTTGCTGGAGGAGTTTTATTCAAACGAACTGTCAACGGGGTCCCATAACCCCAACCACGGAAGGAACGAAGAATGAAGGACCATAACACCGGTATGATGGAAAGTAAGGCGGCAAGAGTGAAACAAAACACCAAGCATAAGGCCGAGCCTTCCATCGTTTACCAAGTATATAGATGCATTAATTAAAATAAGAGATACTGTGATATCCCAACATATCCATGTTCCAACATGGAGCAATCTTCAACTTCACCTACAACTAACAACAATATAAGAGGGGCTGAGCAAAGCGGTAACATAGCCAAACAACGGTTTGCTAGGAAGGTGGGTTAGAGGCTTGACATGGCAATATGGGAGGCATGATAAACAAGTGGTAGGTAGCGCGACATAGCGATACAACGAACAACTAGCAAGCAAAGATAGAAGTGATATCGAGGGTAATGGTCATCTTTCCTGAGATCCCGCTAGGAAGAAGACCAAATCCATGAAGTAGACAAACCAACGTAGTCGAACGGATCCTCACAATCGCAACACTACCAGAACTATCAAGAAGAAGCACAACCGGAAAGAAGCAAACATCGTGGTAAACAACCACCAGATAAACATGACATGATGCGCAACCAAGTATGATGCATGTCGGGTTTAATGAGTCATGTCGTGGCAAAATGCAACAAACAACACCACAAGTTAAATGGAGCTCAATATGCAACGAGTTGCATATCGACACAACACCACATTCATTTATTCAGTTCTCTCCCGTCTATGTACCCAACAATATTAAATATTGTTAAACATGGCAAGAGGTGAAACATATATAAACTATCTATTTAGGAAAGTTTAAATGAGGCCAGAACGCCAAACAACAATTCCGGTAAATCCCCATATGCATTTAGCAATTTAATGCAGACACCAATTTTAGCATTTTAAAAGTTGTTAGCATGAGGCCGATGACATACAAGTTTTATGTAATTTTATTATGAAAATGTTGACATGAGCATATTATGAAGCATTTTTCACCGTGGTGGAAAGGAAGTGTGCCACGGTAACGAAGCCGAAAATGATGCCACGGCAACATATCGGTTTCGGTAACTCGATTGAGATACCGATGGAAAAAGAAAGGGAGTGAGCGAGTTGAGCAAGATGGTGGGGTGCTCCCGACGGCGGTGTCAAACGAGGGAACAACTAACGTTCATGGGTGGATACAACATCTAACCATGCATCCCATACAACACATGCATTCATCCACGAGCGTCATCTCGGGGTTATACCTTCCAAGCATTCAAATGGGACGGTTTGGGTTTAGTGCAATGTAGAGGAAGTAGACGTTCTCGGGACGGTCGTAGTGGAAGTAGTGGTACACGGCGTCGGTAATGGAAGTGGTGATACACGTTTCATAGAGAGACTTGACGGATACGAGTAACTTGGGGTCGACGGTAGTCATTTACGTTCTTAGTCACACAAGTTTTCGTAGATGTTCGGGGTCACGGCGAGGGACTTGATGTCCATGGAGTCTTCAAGGGTCGACGGTAGTGGTACTTGGCAAAATGCACGTCGATGGTAGTTGTTGTTGTATCATCATGGAAGTAGTCGTTCCTTTGACGGTCTCATCGAAACCTCGTCAACGGTAGAGATCCACCTTGGCGTTACGAAGGATTACTTGGCGTCGTGGTACTTGGCGATTTCAGAGATAGCGGAAGACGAACTTGGCAGTCCTCGTTAACCTGGTACTTGGCGTTATTCCCTGTTCGGTGGTTGTTCTAGACATCAGATGTCGAGGTACTTGGCAGATCTCTGGTGCTCGCGGTCTTGGTCACACCGAAAGAGTCACTTGACGAAACCATTCGGGGAGGAAGCAATGGAGTGATGCTAGCAACTCGTGGAACTCCATGGTCAACACCACACGGGTGTACAGAGGCAAAACTTGTGGCGCTGCACATATGCGGTTGCCAAAGGGGATGATTTCCGGGTCGAGGCGGAAGACCAGCGACGCAGCTGCGGGCACCGGGAGGCGCGGCGGCGTGGTTCGGGCTGGAGATGAGGTGCAGAAGGGCGGCGAGGGACTCAACGACGGGGACGGCCTGATCCTGCTGCCGGTGGCGCTCATGTCCATGGGACGCGAAAGCCGAGGTCGAAGGCGAGGCGCGGGGAAGGTCCGGGCGCGGCGTCGACGAGAGGGTGCAGCAGCTGCTGCTGCCGGCGGCGGGGTAGAGGTGGGTTGGTGGCGACGAGGAGAAGTAGGGGGAGAGGTGGCGCAAGAGGAGGGAGTCCATGGCAGAGGAGGGCGATGCGGAAGGAACTAGCGCAGGGAGCTCCTCTCCTGTGCGCAAGCGAGGGGATCGGGAGATGCGGGCGCGATGGTGTGAGTGGCGCGTGGTGGATGGGATCGAGAGAGAGGTGGATCGGGGGACCGGGTGTGGGCTAGGGTTAGACGGGGCACCGGCTGGGGCTTGGTGGGCTAAGGGGAGCAGGGCGCTGGCTGGCCTAGGACCAAGGGGCCAGCTAGGCTTCTCTCTCTCCCATTTCTCTTTTCCCTGTTTTAGAAATTAAACAGAGAGTTTAGAAATATAGAGAGAGATAGGAGAAGAATTTGAGCACGAGGCCAATTTTCTTGGACTCATAAAAATATGAGGAATTAAAATAAAATGGCAAGATGATTTTTAGAGAAAATAAATTCGCACATGTTGAATTTAATTCAACATGTTTGAATTTCGAAGCCCATTCGAATGGACTCTAAATGGGCTGAGATTTGAGGAGATGCTCCCACACATTAGATTTTATTTTTGGGCAGATATGGAACATTTATGGAGAAAGAAAATTTGCAACCCAATTTGCAATTTAACTTAAAAGGTCGAAAAGGAAAGATAGGAAGTTGAGTCGGATAAAAGAAGAGTTGAAGAATATTGCAAATGTGTTATGGGTGATTCCATGTTAATGGAAGATTCATTATAGCTCCCTAATATATTGGGAGGATATGTTTTAAAGAGAATTTCACCATGTGAATTTCCCTTGATTTAAATGGATTGAAGACCCATAGAATTTATTTAGTTGAGTTTTAAAACGGGTTGGAAGAAGACATGATGCAATGCAAAAGAATAAATAGAGCAAGCACAAATGAAACATACTGTGATCACGAAATATATGGAAGTCTTTTGGAGCGTCTGTCTTGGGGCATCACAACTCTCCTCCACTTACAAGAGATCTCGACCCGAGATCTAAGGATGGCACTGGGGAGAAACGGAAGAGGAAGAGGTAAAACAAGTTGCTTCTTTGACAAACGAGTGAAACCAGTGAACCTTGAGAGGTTGAACAAGGAGAATACAATGGATATGAACGAGATTGCGAACACTCTGTTATATAAGAGGAACATGGAATACGACGAGAACCAAGTGGCTAAGTGGCAAGATAGATATTGAAACCACTCCGATTAAAACAGGATAGAGAAGGAATAAGAATGGTATAATTTGGACAGCACTCCGACTGTAAATGGAAGGATTTGAACATGAACTTTACAAGATGAGAGGATGCTTGATGAAATCAACAACACACTGCCTCCAGAACTATTGAAAGAATGGCACAAGGGGTAAGAAAGATTTCAGACAGCACTCCGGTTGAGAAGGGATGCAAAACTTGATAAGATGAGAGAACTTGAATGAGAGCACAACACTCCGGTTAAATGGATAAGCACGAAAAGAACACGATCCTCACAATATGAGATGATGAGTGAAGAGAGCATCAACACAATGCCTCCGGAAGAAATGGAAGAATGGAATGAAAATAACGGAGAAGAGAAAACATCCTCTCCCACAAATAAATTGGAAAAGCATCCTTACAAAGAAGGGTTGAACGGAGTTGTTGGAAAATCAACAACAAAAGAATAAGCTTGTAGTGGGCTTATGGAAAACGTCTCAAATTATGAGGTGAAATTCTGCCACTAACGGAAAAAATAAGTTGGATTGATTTCAACAAGGAGACTAGAAACTTATTTCACCGGGAGGATAAATGAAGAACTTGGGTCATTTATAAGCACCATAAATAGCAACAATCCTTTGGAAAAGCTTTAGGTGAAATATAACCCGAGATAACTCCAATGAAGAGATTGATGGGTTGCAAAGATCTCATGAATGAAGAGAAAATGATGGTTTTAAAATATCTCATTCCTGACAACTTGTGGATCATGAAACACGAACGGAAATTATCATGAATGACATACCACCACCTGAAAGATAAGATAGAAAGGACTGCACTTTGGAATGCAAGATGAAGAAGGCTTGAACTCCTCAAAAGAAAGCATGTGTTGAGAACCATGTTTATTTTAGAGTGTAGCTTGGCGGATCTTAACTCCGAGAGAAATCTTGAAGAACAACTGAAGAACGATAGGAATCCTTGACAAACCACCATGTTGAGCCTTCGTGAGAACTCCGGTAATAAAATAATGATCAAATGAAAGCAAAGTTGAAAAGAACAAGATAAAGCCTTGCAATGAATTAGATGGATCTACGAAATGAGAAAACTTTGAACTCCGGAAAAGAAAGATGAACAACTTGAAACCGAGAATTTATTCTTCATGAACAAACTCCGAAGGAAGGGATTAAATCACTTGGATGAAACAAGAATAAGAATTATGTTATGTGTTTCCTTCATCTATTTAAATTGATGACAAGCAACGGATTTGGCATACTACTTATTCCTCTTGAAAAAGGATTGAGGAGAGATATAGTGCAAACTTGGGAAAATCTTCATGAACCGCCGGTAGGATTGGAAAGAACGAATGGATTGATATGATAACCAAGGAAGAGAACTCTTGAACGAACCACCGTAAGCATTGAAAATGGAAGTACCAACGGAACAATTCACCGGTAAGAATTTGGAAAACGAATGAACATACTTGAGGGGATTTAGATACATGAGAACAAATAGATCATGAGCAGACTAGAGAATAATTGAACGATTCACCAGAAGAATTCGAGAATGAATGAAGAGGCGTCAATTTAGAATTATTGGAGAATGGAAGTTGAAAACTAAGAATGAATAACTTTTCTGAAGTGATGGCCTCCGGAGAATTGAGAACGGAAAGAATTCCTGAAATACTTCGGATGGGTATGAAAAGAATTTCTCACAATCAAAATAATTATGAGAGGATGGCAACAAGTTAGAACCACACATCTTTGAGATAACGGATAAGATTGAAGAGAAACTCTTCTTCGATTTTCAGATCCGAGAATGACGACGGGAAACACGACCACGAATTGTTGAGATACCCCAGGAGAATGAAAAACAAAGAGTTTGAGCCAACAATGAAAATAATTTGAAATCGATCTTGGAAAACATCTTACTGATGAAATTCATTCTTACGTCAAACTTCAAATAGAATTTGGGAATAGCTCCGGGAAAATTAGAAGAGTCAGGTAAGATCCTGGGAAAAGACCTGTGGGTTAGGGCCCACTCAAAAGATACACCGTTGAACTAATTTACTTGAAAGCGAGATTGCGCCGGTTGAATTAAATGGTTTGAATGAGATAACATCCTCGAAAGAGCTTGAACGAATGCAAAGTGCAAACACGAATCTATGAGATATCTTCAGTACTCCAGAACAAATGAATGGCAAGGAGTGTATGATTAAGAGGTGCACCAGCATGAGAAAACATTTGAAACAAGGAAAAGGATATGATCAACACCAAAAGCTTGCATTGAATCTACCGAGGAAGAAAAAGAACGAAGAATGATAAACTTGAAACTCCGGACCATCTTCATGATAATCACCGGGTAAGAACATTGACTGAACAAAAATGAAGAGACTGCACATGAATAAAATGGATAGTAGATTTGATATCTCTGAGTCCTTGACGAAAAAGGGGGGGGGGGGGGGGGAAAACAAAGACAACTTGGGGCGGATGAAACAAACACCATTGATAAAACTTAGAATTGATCTCGCGAATGGGAAAAATGATAGGATTAGCCTCGAGAGAAGCACGTCGGTTGGAAAAAAATTGACATGACAATCTCGATGATCGAAAGGATTAGCACTCACATAGAAATATGAGAACACCGCTTAGGAAAAGGTATGGAATCAACACTTGACATTGAAGAAACTCGAATACCACAACTCAAAACAAAACAAAGATTTGGCTTAGGAAATAAGCCAGTACAAACATATGATAGACCCCATATCGTATCATGTGTCTGTTGGAAAGAATTCCTACGCGATACTTGAATTCCCACCTAAAAACTCCCAAAACTTTTTGGTTACGCAATCTGGTGTTGGGGATACAAGGAGGCACAATATATATCACACAACTAACAAGCCCTACGCTCCAACAGTATTCATCCATCAACGCATAACCAAGAAAACTCCAGAAATCGTGTACCTCAACCTTTGAAAAGCATCAGTTATACGAGCTATGGCGATACTCCCAAACTCCCTCCCCAGTACTGGGTGGCGTCGAGGTAATCTCACCAACAACTGCATAAAAGAGATTTTCGATGTCGGCAAACTCAGGTATTCCAGCACTGCAACGATAAAGTTGTGACGACAAAACCTCATAGCACAACTCCCTGGGACACTGCCACAACCCCTAAATGTCAGGAGGCACCAAGAACAATGTTCTCATCACAAGAATATCAGAACGATCATGAGATACCCACGTGATCCTATTTTTTTGTGAAATTTGAGGAGAGGAAAGTCAAAACATCTACGTCAGGAGGCCTCACCAGAGCGACGAAGGGACTGTGGAGTAAAAAGAATCCTACTCTCTGATATATATAATCCTAAGACTCAAAATATTTTTGTTCTAGACTCAACAACGTCAGTGATTCGAGCAAGCAAGGGGCTCCTAACTCGGGGATGGCTCTGATTACCAACTTGTAACGCCCACGATGCGGCTATATCTCCCACATGTCGAGGCACGACTTAGATGCATAACCGCATGGTGGTTTTGTTGCAAGAAGGGTCATCTTCACACAATCCCATGTAATGAACAAGACAGGGATAAAGAGAGTTGGCTTACAATCGCCACTTCACACAATACTTAAATAATTCATACATCATCCAAAATACACACATAGACCGACTACGGTCAAATCCAAATAAAAGGAAGATAACCCCAAATGCTAGATCCCCGATCGTCACAACTGGGCTCCACTACTGATCATCAGGAAACGAAACATAGTAACGACCAAGGTCCTCGTCGAACTCCCACTTGAGTTCGGTAGCATCACCTGCACTGGTATCATTGGCACCTGCAACTGTGTTGGTAGTATCTATGAGTCACGAGGACTCAACAATCTCACACCCGCGAGATCAAGACTATTTAATCTTATGGGTAGGATAAGGTAATGAGGTGGAGTTGCAGCAAGCGCTAAGCAAATAAGGAGGCTAACATACGCAACTAAGAGTAAGACGAGAAGCTACGTAACGGTCGTGAAGCTAGAAGTGATCCTGAAGCTACTTACGTTCAAACATAACCCAAACCGTGTTCACTTCCTGGACTCCGCAGAAGAGAGCATCACAGCTACACACACTGTTGATTCATTTTAATTAAGTCAAGTGTCAAGTTCTCTACAACCGAATATTAACAAATTCCCAGCTGCCACATAACCACGGGCACGGCTCTCTGAAGTTTATACCCTGCAGGGGTGTCCCAACATAGCCCATCACAAGCTCTCACGAAGGATATTCCTTCTTCTAGAAAGACCCGATCAGTCTCGGAATCCCGGTTACAAGACATTTCGACAATGTTAAAACAAGACCTGCAAGACCGCTCGAATGTGCCGACAAATATCGATAGGAGCTGCACATATCTCGTTCTCAGGGCACACCGGATAGGTCAAGCTACGAGTAAAACCAACTCTGAAGTTTCCCCGAGGTGGCCCTGCATGTTGCCCGTTTCGGACCAGTAGTCAGAGGAGCACTGGCCCGGGGGGGGGGGGTTTAAAATAAAGATGACCCTCGGGTTTGCGACCCCAAGCGGAAGTTATAGGTTGTTAGGCAAATGTAAAACCAAGGTTGGGCCTAGCTGGAGGAGTTTTATTCAAAGCAAACTGTCAAGGGGGTCCCATAACCCCAACCGCATAAGGAACGCAAAATCGAGGAACATAGTACCGGTATGACGGAAAGTAAGGCGGCAAGAGTGGAACAAAACACCAGGCATAAGGCCGAGCCTTCCACCCTTTACCAAGTATATAGATGCATTAATTAAAATAAGAGATATTGTGATATCCCAACATATCCATGTTCCAACATGGAGCAATCTTAAACTTCACCTGCAACTAACAATGCTATAAGAGGGACTGAGCAAAGAGGTAACATAGCCAAACAACGGTTTGCTAGGAAGGTGGGTTAGAGGCTTGATATGGCAATATGGGAGGCATGATAAACAAGTGATAGGTAGCGTGACATAGCAATAGAATGAACAACTAGCAAGCAAAGATAGAAGTGATATCGAGGGTAATGGTCATCTTGCCTGAGAATCCCGCTAGGGAGAAGACCGAATCCATGAACTAGATGAACCAACATAGTCAAACGGATCCTCACAATCGCAACACTATAGGAACTATCGAGAAGAAGCACAACCAGAAAGAAGGAAACATCATGTTAAACAACCACCACATAAACATGAAATGATGCGCAACCAAGTATGATGCATGTACGGTTTAATGAGTCATGGCATGGCAAAATGCAACAAACAACACTACAAGTTAAGTGGAGCTCAATATGCAACGAGTTGCATATCGACGCAACACCACATTCATTTATTTAGTTCTCTCCCGTCTATGTACCCAACAATATTAAATGTTGTTAAACATGGCAAGAGGTGAAACATATATAAACTATCTATTTAGGCAAGTTTAAATGAGGTCGGAACGCCAAACAACAATTCCGGTAAATCCCCATATGCATTTAGCAATTTAATGCTAACACCAATTTAAGCATTTTAAAAGTTGTTAGCATGATGCGGATGCCATAAAAGTTTTCTGCAATTTTTTTATGAAAATTTTGACATGAGCATATTATGAAGCATTTGTCACCGTGGTGGAAAGCAAGTGTACCACAGCAACGAAACCGAAAATGATGCCACGGCAACATATCGGTTTCGGTAACTCGATTGAGATACCAATGGTAAAAGAAAGGGCGTGAGCGAGTTGAGCAAGATGGTGGGGTGCTCCCGACTACCGGGTTCCCACAGGTCAACGGCGGTGTCAAATAAGGGAACAACTAACATTCACGGGCGGATACAACATCTAACCATGCATCTCATACAACACACGCATTTGTCCACGGGCGTCATCTGAGGGTTATACCTTCAAAGCATGCAAACGGGGCGGTTCGGGTTTGGTGCAATGTAGAGGAAGTAGACGTTCTCAGGGCGGTCATAGTGGAAGTAGTGGTACACGGCGTCGGTAATGGAAGTAGTGATACACCTTTCGTAGAGGGACTTGACGAATCCGAGTAACTTGGGGTCCCAGGTAGTCGTTTACGTTCTTAGTCTCAAAAGTTTCCGTAGATGTTCAGGGTCACGACGAGGGACTTGACGTCCATGGAGTCTTCGAGGGTCGATGGTAGTGGTACTTGGCAAAATGCACGTCGATGATAGTTTTCTCATATCATCGTGGAAGTAGTCATTCCTTTAACGGTCTTATCGGAACATCGTCAACGGTAGAGATCCACCTTGGCGTTCCGAAGGGGTACTTGGCGTCGTGGTAGTTGGCGATTTCGGAGACGGCGAAAGACGAACTTGGCGGTCGTCGTTGACCTGGTACTTGGCGTTATTCCCTGTTCGGTGGTGGTTCTAGGCATCGAACGTCGAGGTACTTGGCGGATCTGTGGTGCTCGCAGTCTTGGTCACCCCGAAAGAGGTACTTGGCGAAATCATTCACGGAGGAAGCAACGGACTTATGCTAGCAACTTGTGGAACTCCATGGTCAACACCAAACGGTGTACAGAGGCAAAATTTGTGGTGCTGCACATATGCGGTTGCCAAAGGGGACAATGCCGGGTCGAGACGGAAGACCGGCGACGCAGCTGCGGGCACCGGGAGACGCAGCGGTGCGGTTCACGCTCGAGATGCGGTTCGGGGGACTGGGTGCAGGCTAGGGTTAGATGGGGCACTGGCTGGGCCTTGGTGGGCTAAGGGGAGTAGGGTGCTGGCTGGCCTAGGCCCAAGAGGCCAGCTAGGCTTCTCTCTCTCCCATTTCTCTTTTCCCTGTTTTAGCAATTAAACAGAGAGTTTAGAAATATAAAGAGAGATAGGAGAAGAATTTGAGCACGAGGCCAATTTTCTTGGACTCATAAAAATATGAGGAATTAAAATAAAATGGCAAGAGGATTTTTATAGAAAATAAATTCGCACATGTTGAATTTAATTCAACATGTTTGAATTTCGAAGCCCATTCGAACGGACCCTAAATGGGCTGAGTTTTGAGGAGATGCTCCCACACATTAGATGTGATTTTTGGGAAGATATGGAACATTTATGGAGAAAGAAAAATTGCAACCCAATTTGCAATTTAACTTAAAAGGTCGAAAAGGAACGATAGGAAGTTGAGCCGGACAAAAGAAGAGTTGAAGAACAATGCAAATGTATTATGGGTGATTCCAAGTTAATGGAATATTCATTATAGCTCCCTAATATATTGGGAGGATATGTTTTAAAGAGAATTTCGCCATATGAATTTCCCATGATTTAAATGGATCGAAGACCCATACAATTTATTTAGTTGAGTTTTAAAACGGGTTGCAAGAAGACTTGATGCAATGCAAAAGAATAAATAGAGCAAGCACAAATGAAACACACGGTGATCACGAAATATATGGAAGTCTTCTGGAGTGTCGGTCTTGGGGTGTCACAAGTTGTCAATTCAACCAAACCTGAAAGACTTAATAACTACAACAAAGTATTTAGTAGCAAAGTAGTATGGAAGTAACGGTAACGGTGGCAAAAGTAACAGTAGTAGTTTTTGTAGCAATCGTAACAGTGGCAACGGAAAAGTAACTAAGCAAAGATCAATATGTGAAAAGCTCATAGGAAATGGATCAGTGATGGATAATTATGTCGGATGTGATTCCTCATGCAACGGTTATAACATAGGGTGACATGGAACTAGCTCCAGTTCATCAATGTAATGTAGGCATGTATTCCGAATATAGTCATACACGCTTATGGAAAAGAACTTGCATGACATCTTTTGTCCTACCCTCCCGTGGCAGTGGGGTCCTACTGGAAACTAAGGGATATTAAGGCCTCCTTTAATAGGGTACCGGACCAAAGCATTAACACTTAGTGAATACATGAACTCCTCAAACTACGGTCATCGCCGGGAGTGGTCCCGATTATTGTCACTTCGGGGTTGCTAGATCATAACACATAGTAGGTGACTATTGACTTGTAAGATAGGATCAAGAACTCATATATATTCATGAAAACATAATAGTTTCAGATATGAAATTATGGCACTCGGGCCCTAGTGACAAGCATCAAGCATAGCAAAGTCATAACAACATCAATCTTAGAACATAATGGATACAAGTGATCAAACCCTTACATAACTAACTCGATTACATGGTAAATCTCATCCAACCCATCACCGTCCAGCAAGCCTACGATGAGATTACTCATGCACGGTGGTGAGCATCATGAAAATGGTGATGGAGGATGGTTGATGATGACGATGGCAATGGCAATGGATTCCCCTCTCCGGAGCCCCAAACGGACTCCAGATCAGCCCACCCGAGGAAGATTAGGCTTGGCGGCGGCTCCGTATCATAAAACGCGATGAACCCTTCTCTCTGATTTTTTCTCCCTGAAAGTGAATATATGGAGTTGGGGTTGAGGTCGATGAGTCCCAGGGGGCCCACGAGGCAGGGGGCGCGCCCTACACCCTCATGGACAGGGTGTGAGCCCCCTGATGCTGATTCTTTTGCCATTATTTTTCATTATTTCCAAAATGTGTCTCCGGGGATTTCTAGGTCATTCCGAGAACTTTTATTTCTGCACAAAAATAACACCATGGCGGTTCTACTGAAAACAACGTCAGTCCATGTTAGTTCCATCCAAAACATGCAAGTTAGAGTCCAAAACAAGGGCAAAAGTGTTATCACATGCATGCACGATGTTGCAGTCCCTCACATTCACATGTTCATAAGTGAATGCTTTGTCAAAACGTTGCATGCAAGGTTTAATCATTCATTGTTCACACAAGCATTCCCGATATTAATACATTAGTAAAGACAATTTCTTGAGGAAAACGAGCCCATAAATTGAGTACAAAGGGGACCAATAAGCCAGGATGGAGGGAGTACCAGTAGTGAACCGGAAGGAGGGAGTACCAGTAGTGACCCGGAAGGAGGGAGTAGGTACTAGTAGTACTACGTAACAACGTGCAGTAACAAAATTCCTCTATCCACATCCTGTCTACGTGTCATGCAAGAAAATAGAGATAAGTACAAGTGAGACTTAGGAACGGCCATACACGTAGGGGGAGTATGTGTAGGGGCCACTAAGGAGAAGTCAAATCACATAGTAAGTTAGTCGGAAGAAGCAACCATAATTTCACTCTTTAATGACACATACGCAATATAAAATGGTTGATATGGAGAGAAAAAGAAAACCACTATATATACACTAGCAGGAGCCTAAGCTACAAGCCTGCTTGCTTGGGTTGCTCTCTTCACAAGCGTAGAACGATGGTGGCCACACCGCTAGTCACAGATCCAGCCTGATCCTGCCGCTAGGGGGAGGGAACGATGTTCTGCGTAGATGCGGTCAACATCGGCGAGGGAGAAAACCCACAGTTGGTGCATCCAAATCGGGGGGTCCCCGCGGTATAGGCTGATGCCGCCTCCCAACCGCCCTTCTAGCTATAGCCCGACGTCCCAGGTACATTTTCCTATTGGAGCCGGCTTGCTCCACTACCGCAGCTCCCCACATAGCTCCATCTCCATGTTGATCTTTCTCTACTTCTACCGGCTTCTATTTGTGATGAGTTTATGTCTCATGAACTAGTGCCAGTACTATTATTCTAATCACACTTCTTCAATATCTTTGCCATCAGGGATGCTCAACTCGATTTTAGTGGAACTGCACAAAAGCATCGTATAATCCGAGGGTGCCAGCCGTCATTCCTTTGACAAGTTCTACCTAGCCATGAAATTAAATCCTGTTTATGGTTTAGGGTTTAAGTTGTAATGACCCCATCAATAGTTTTCCTTTGTATTTGATGGAATGTTGTAACGGGGCAACCTTGGAGTAGAATGAAAATGGAGTGGAAAGTTTCCATTCTTCCGGAGAAAAATGGAAACAGAGAGAAACCAACATTTCACTTCGTTGGATCGCTCCATCGAGCAAAACCAACATTTAAATCACGTCTATCGCGTTCGTTTCTCACCCTCCTCCATGGCTCCACCCCACATAGTCGCTCGTCATGCCACTTGCCGCAAACCGAGTATACGATAACTTTCCCGCCTGCTTGTCGATGGATCACGCCATGGAGTACTAGCACTACTGGAAGAGATTGACAAGTTGGGGGAGGACAGCTAACTGTAGCACGGACTCCCAAGAACTTTTTACACGCATGTTGTGGCCGGCTATTGTGACCTTTGAACGCGGAGCAGTCGCGTGATGTCTCCTACGCAACTTTAGTCTTGTAGAGACGTGTCAGGCCTCCAAGCACAGAGTTTTGTAGGACAGTAGCAATTTTTCCTCAAGTGGATGACCTAAGGTTTATCAATTCGTGAGAGGTGTAGGGGAAGATGGTCTCTCTAAAATGACTCTGCAACCAAATACAAGAAATCTCGTGTGTCCCCAACACACCCAATACCATGGCAAATTGTATAGGTGCACTAGTTTGGCGAAGAGATGGTGATAAAAGTGTAATATGGATGGTAGAAATATATTTTTATAATCTGAGTAAATAAAAACAACAAGGTAGCAAATATTAAATGGGCACAAAAGCGATATTTCAATGCTTAAAAACAAGGCCTAGGGTCCGTACTTTCGCTAGTGCATTCTCTCAACAATGCTAACATAGCTGGATAATATGATTATCCCTCAAAGTACAGCTAAGAATCACTCCCGAGTTCATATTAGTGGAGAACAAGAGATATAAATTGTTTGTAGGGTACGAGACTACCTCAAAGCTATCCTTTCCATTTGATCTATTCAAGAGTTCGAACTAAAATAACACAAAGCTATTGTTTCCTTTCGATCTATCCTAGAGTTCGTACTGGAATAACACCAAAGCAAATTCATATTGATAATACTCAATCCACACAAAGAACTATAAAGAGACCCCATGGTTTCCATCAGAGAAAAGATAATAAAAACATGCATCAACCCCTATGCATAGATTGCCCCAATATCACCGCGGGAATCCGCGAATTGAATGCCATAACATATATCAAGTGAATCAATAAGGTACCCCAATTGTCACCTCAAGTATTCATACCGCAAGACATATATCATGTGTTCTCAAATCTGAACATTCATTCCGACATGACAAAACTTCAAAGGGTAAAGATTTAATTCATCTCAAGAAGAGTATAGAGGGGAGAAACATCATATGATCCATCTATGCTAACAAATCCCATGATATAGATCACGAGAGAGAGAGAGATAAAACACATAGCTAGTGGTACAAACCCTCAGCCTCGAGGGTGGAATTCTACCTCCTCATCGTGGTGGCCACCGCGATGATGAAGATGTCCACCTGAGATGATTCCCCACTCTGGCAGGGTGCCGGAACGGGTCTAGATTCCTTTTCGGTGGCTACGGAGCCCTGCGACGGTGGAACTTCTGATCTAGGTTAAACCCAAAGGGTTTCCGAATATTTGGGAATTTATAGTGCAAAGAAGGGGTATGGGAGGCCACCGAGATGGGCACAACCCACCTGGGCGTGCTAGGGGGCCCTGGTGTACCTGGTGGGTTGTGCCCCCCTCGGGGCACCCCCTAGGTGCAACTCTGGCCCATTGGGTTCCTTGTGGTCCAAAAAAATCTTCGTAAAGTTTCACGGTGTTTGGACTCCGTTTGATATTGATTTCCTGCGATGGAGAAAATAAGCAAAAAACAACAACTAGCATTGGGCACTTGGTCAGTAGGTTTGTCCCAAAAAATGATGTAAAGTTGCTATAAAATGATTGTAAAACACCCATGAATGATAAAATATTGGAATGAATACTTCATAAATTATAGATAGGTTGGATACGTATCAGCATCCCCAATCTTAATTCCTACTCGTTCTCGAGTAGGTAAATGACAAAAGAAATAATTTATGAAGTGTGAATGCTAGCAAAGTGCATAAGTTTTAGCAATGATAATTTCAATCACTTTTACTAGCATCATAACAACAATTCTTTCTTATGAAACTTCTCATGTTATAGTAGCAACCAATTCACATGTTAAGGTTCAAACAATAAATTCTCTTCAAACTCAACAACCTCTGTTCTTAGTCACCAAGCAATTGCAATTCAACTTATTCAAAAGAGTTTAAGTAAGAGCTCCACATACTCAACCATTATATAGTCTTCTATGATTTCTAACACTCACCTTGTACACATGAGCAAAACGTTTCAACCGGACACATACAAAGATAGGGGCTTATTGTTTTGCCTCCCAACGTATTCACCTCAATGGTGATGTCAACAATAATAACTCATGCCACCCATATTCACCTGGACATATGTGCCTAAATCTTTCCTCACCACATGATGCTTACCAAAAGAGAAAATAAAAAGGAATAGAGAGGAATACTTTGACTCTTTGCATAAAAGTAAATACTAAAAAGTAAAAGATATGCCCTTCATAGATGGAAGCAGAGGTTGCCATGCGCTTATTTGTTTGTATGGTCAACCCCTTAGTGCAAAAGAACGTCATGTTATATTGACCATAATGATAGCAACCTTTATTATGCAGTTTGTCGCCTTTATTACTTTGCCATCACAAGTTCGTACAACGGTCAATTTTCTCTTACACTAAATGATCTTACACTTTTAGAAGCAATTTTTATTGCCTTATTGCACCGATGACAACTTACTTTAAGGATCTTTCTCAATCCTTAGGTAGGTATGGTGGACTCTTGAAAATAAGATTTGGGTTTAAGGGTTTTTGGATGCACAAGTAGTATCTCTACTTGGTGCGGTACTTTTGGCTAGCAAAGATTGGGGGCAAGCACCACATGTTGAAGGATCTATGACAATATAAATTCTATGTGAATATGAACAAACATAAACCATTATGTTGTCTTCCTTTTCCAATGTCAACAATTTTGGCATATAATATTTTGATGGGGGCTCAAAATCATAAAAGATTTCCATGATAGTGTATTTATATGTGAAAGTTCTCTTCCTTATACTAATTATTTGTGAATTGCTTGTATGACCAATATTGTGATTGTCAAGCCTCAAAAGATTTCACATTCTAAACCCTATGTGAAGCTACCACTAGGAATGATATGATTTCAACTTCATGACATTCAATTTATTCAGCAATTTAGTCATAGGATATAAGTGAAGCACAATAGTAAACGACATACAAAAGAGCTTCATTGACGCGATGTGAATGCTGCTTACTTAGCCTCCTTGGAAAGTATTTGAGGACTCTATTTTATTTAAAACTTTCAGATCTATGTATTTTATTAAAACAACAAGCAAAACAAAATAAAATGACAATACAAGGATAGCACACGTCATGTGAAGAAGCAAAAAGTTAGGCTCAACCGATACTAACTGATAGTTGTTGAAGAAGAAAGGTGGGATGCCTACCGGGGAATCCCCAAGCTTAGATGCTTGAGACTTCTTAAAATATTATATCGGTATGCCTTGGTTATCCCCAATCTTGAGCTTTTGTGTCTCCTTAATTCCTCTCATATCGCGGTTTCCTAAATCTCAAAAACTTCATCCACACAAAACTCAACAGTAACTCGTGAGATAAGTTAGTAAAAACCAGTGCAAAAACCTTATCATTCTCTACTGGATCAAATCACTAAAATTATTATTGAAGATTTCATACTAAATGCCTCTGCATACTTAATACTCCTATCCTCAAATAGAATCATTAAACAAGCAAACATATGCAAAAATAACAGCAATCTACCAAAACAGTACAGTCTATAAAGAATGCAAGAGTATCAATACTTCTTAAACTCCAAACATTATAAAAATTCACCACACTGCAGAAATTTTATCATAGCTCATTTTGCAAAAAAGTTTAAACATTTTATCACATTTTGACTTTTCTAGGGAATTTTTGCAATAGCGGTAAACTTTCTGTTTTCAAACAGCAACAAGTATACTTGCAAAATAAGCATGGCAAAGGCTATCATTGCCACTTTTATTGAAATAAAAGAGGCAACAAATTATTCTAAATAACAGCAAGCAAATCCTAACAAAATAAAATGACACTCCAGGAAAAATACATATCATGTGACGAATGAAAACATAGCTCCAAGTGAGGTTACCGATAATGTTGGAGACGAAAGAGGGGATGCCTTCTGGGGCATCCCCAGGCTTAGTTGTTTGGATCTTCCTTGAATATTACCTTGGGGTGCCTTGGGAATACCCAAGATTAGGGTCTTTTCATTCCACATTCTCCTCATATCGACATCTCACCCAAAACTTGAAAACTTCAATCACACAAAACTTAACGGAACTTTGTGAGATAGGTTAGTATGATAAAGAGCAAACCATTTCACTTTTGGTACCGTCAAAGAAAAGATTCATAATTGTTCTCACACAATGCCTACTGTATCATACCATTTCTAAAATTTATATTGAGCAATATAATCCATAGAAACTAGAAAACAAGCAAACTATGCATTGAAAACAGAACATGTCAAAAACAGAATAGTGTATAGTAATCTGTGCTCAAACAATACTTCTGCTACTCGAAAAATTCTGAAAAATTAGGAAAAACTGAGAAATTTGTCTATTAATCTTGTGAAAAAATAATCATCATTTTATTACGATTATGTTAAAAATGAGAATTGTTTTCCTGAGCGCATAAATTTCTGTTTTTCTGCAAGATCAAATCAACTATCACCGTTAGCCATCCCAAAGATCTTACTTGGCACTTTATTGAAACAAAAGCAATAAAACATGATTAAAACAGTAACATAATCATGTGAACACACAAAAAAAGTAGGTAAAAGTGTTGGGTTGTCTCCCAACAAGCGCTTTTCTTTTATGCCTTTTAGCTAGGCATGATGAGTTCAATGATGCTCGCATAAAAGATAAGAATTGAAACATAAAGACAGCATCATGAAGCATATGACTAGCACATTTAAGTCTAACCCACTTCCTATGCAAAGGGATTTTGTGAGAAAACAACTTGTGGGAACAGGAATCAACTAGCATAGGAAGGCAAAGCAAACATATCTTCAAGATTTTCAACACATAGAGAGGAAACTTGATATTATTGCAATTCCTACAAGCATAAGTTCCTCCCTCATAATAATTTTAAGGGGCATCATGAATGAGTTCAAAAATATAACTATCATATAAAGAATTCTTTTCATGATCCACAAGCATAGAAATTTTATTACTCTCCACATAAGCAAATTTATTCTCATTCATAGTAGTGGGAGCAAACTCAACAGAATAACTATCATGAGACTGAAAATTAAAATCATGATGGCAAGTAACATGGTTATAATTATTCTCTATAACATATATTTCATCACCATAATCATCATAGATAGCAACTTTGTTGTCACAATCAATTGAAACCTCTTCCAAAATAGTGGATTCATCACTAAATAAAGTCATGACCTCTCCAAATCTACTTTCATCATTATAATCATCATAAAGAGTAGGCATGCAATCATTATAACAAATTTGCACATCAAATCTTGGGGGACTAAAAATATTATCTTCATCAAACATACCTTACCCAAGCTTATAGTTTTGCATATCATTAGCATCATGGATATTCAAAGAAGTCACACTAATAACATTGCAATCATGCTCATCATTTATACCAAACATTCTATTGAATTCTTCTTCTATCAATTGAGCACAATTTTCCTTTCCATCATTTTCACGAAATACATTATAAAGATGAATAATATGATGCAACCTCAATTCCATTTTTTGTAGTTTTCTTTTATAAACCAAACTAGTGATAAACAAGAAACTAAAAGATTCGATTGCAAGATCTAAAGATATACCTTCAAGCACACACCTCCCCGGCAACGGTGCCAGAAAAAAGCTTGATGTCTACTACGAAACTTTATTCTTGTAGACACGTGTTGGTCCTCTAAGTGAAGAGTTTTGTAGGACAATAGCAATTTTCTCTCAAGTGGATGACCTAAGGTTTATCAATCCATGAGAGGTGTAGGATGAAGATGGTCTCTCTCAAACGACCCTGCAACCAAACACAAGAAATCTCTTGTGTCCCCAACACACCCAATACAATGGCAAATTGTACTAGTTCAGCGAAGAGATGGTGATAAAAGTGTAATATGGATGGTAGAAATATATTTTTATAATCTGAGTAAATAAAAACAGCAAGGTAGCAAATAGTAAATGGGCACAAAAGCGATATTTCAATGCTTAAAAACAAGGCCTAGGGTCCGTACTTTCGCTAGTGCATTCTCTCAACAATGCTAACATAGGTGGATAATATGATTATCCCTCAAAGTACAGCTAAGAATCACTCCCGAGTTCGTATTAGTGGAGAACAAGAGATATAAATTGTTTGTAGGGTACGAGACTACCTCAAAGCTATCCTTTCCATTTGATCTATTCAAGAGTTCGAACTAAAATAACACAAAGCTATTGTTTCCGTTCGGTCTATCCTAGAGTTCGTACTAGAATAACACCAAAGCAAATTCATATTCATAATACTCAATCCACACAGAGAACTATAAAGAAACCCCACGGTTTCCGTCGGATAAAAGATAATAAAAATGTGCATCAACCCCTATGCATAGATTGCCCCAATATCACCGCGGGAATCCGCGAGTTGAATGCCATAACATATATCAAGTGAATCAATAAGGTGCCCCAATTATCACCTCAAGTATTCATACCGCAAGACATATGTCATGTGTTCTCAAATCTGAACATTCAATCCGACATGACAAAACTTCAAAGGGTAAAGATTTAATTCATCTCAAGAAGAGTATAGAGGGGAGAAACATCATATGATCCATCTATGCTAACAAAGCCCATGATATAGATCACAAGAGAGAGATATAAAACACATAGCTACTAGTACAAACCCTCAGCCTCGAGGGTGGAATACTACCTCCTCATCGTGGTGGCTGCCGGGATGATGAAGATGGCCACCGGAGATGACCCCCCCTCCGGCAGGGTGCCGAAACGGGTCTAGATTGGTTTACGGTGGCTACGGAGCCCTACGGCGGCGGAACTTATGATCTAGGTTAACCCAAAGGGTTTCAGAATTTTTGGAAATTTATAGTGCAAAGAAGGGGTACGGGAGGCCACCGAGATGGGCACAACCCACTTGGGTATGCCAGGGGGCCCTGGCGCGCCCTGGTGGGTTGTGCCCCCCTCGGGGCACCCCCCTAGGTGCAGCTCTAGCCAATTGGGTTCCTTCTGGTCCAAAAAATCTCCGTAAAGTTTTGCGGTGTTTGCACTCCGTTTGATATTGATTTTCTGCAATGTAAAAAAAAGAAAAAAAAATAACAACTAGCACTAGGCACTGGGTCAATAGGTTAGTCCCAGAAAATGATATAAAGTTGCTATAAAATGATTGTAAAACATCCAAGAATGATAAAATATTGGCATGAATACTTCATAAATTATAGATACGTTGGAGACGTATCAGCATCCCCAATCTTAATTCCTACTCGTCCTTGAGTAGGTAAATGCCAAAAGAAATAATTTATGAAGTTTGAATGCTAGCAAAGTGCATAAGTTTTATCAATTATAATTTCAATCACTTTTCCTAGCATCATAACAGGAATTCTTTCTTATGAAACTTCTCATGTTATAGTAGCAACCAATTCACATGTTAAGGTTCAAACAATGAATTCTCTTCAAACTCAATAACCTATGTTCTTAGTCACCAAGCAATTGCAATTCAACTTATTCAACAAAGTTTAAGTAAGAGCTCCACATACTCAACCATCATATGGTCTTCTATGATTGCTAACACTCACCTTGTACACATGAGCAAAACGTTTCAACCAGACACATAGAAAGATAGGGGCTTATTGTTTTGCCTCCCAACGTATTCACCTCAATGGTGATGTCAACAATAATAACTCATGCCACCCATATTCAATTGGACATATGTGCCTAGATCTTTCCTCACCACATGATGCTTACCAAAAGAGAAAATAAAAATGAATAGAGAGGAATACTTCGACTCTTTGCATAAAAGTAAATACTGAAAAGTAAAAGATAGACCCTTCACAGAGGGAAGCAGAGGTTGCCATGTGCTTATTTGTTTGTATGCTCAACCCCTTAGTGCAAAAGAAAGTCATGTTATATTGCCCCTTATGATAGCAACCTTTATTGTCCAGTCCGTCGCTTTTATTACTTTGCCATCACATGTTCGTACAACGCTCAATTTTCTCTTACACTAAATGATCTTACAGTTTTAGAAGCAATTTTTATTGCCTTATTGCACCGATGACAACTTACTTGAAAGATCTTGCTCAATCCTTAGGTAGGTATGGTGGACTCTTGAAAATAAGATTTGGGTTTAAGGGTTTTTGGATGCACAAGTAGTATCTCTACTTGGTGCGGAATTTTTGGCTAGCAAAGATGGGGCGCAAGGACCACATGTTGTAGGATCTATGATAAAATAACTTCTATGTGAATATGAACAAACATAAACCATTACGTTGTCTTCCTTGTCCAACGTCAACAATTTTGGCATATAATATTTTGATGTGGGCTCAAAATCACAAAAGATTTCCATGATAGTGTATTTATATGTGAAAGTTCTCTTCCTTATACTAATTATTTGTGAATTGCTTGTATGACCAATATTTTGATTTTCAAGCCTCAAAAGATTTCACTTTCTAAACCCAATGTGAAGCTACCACTAGGAATGATATGATTTCAACTTCATGACGTTCAATTTATTCAACAATTTAGTCATAGGATATAAGTGAAGCACAAGAGTAAACGACATACAAAAGAGCTTCGTTGACGGGATGTGAATGCTGCTTGCTTAGCCTCCTTGGCATCTATTTGAGGACTATAAGTATTTTATTAAAACATCAAGACATCATGTGAAGAAGCAAAAACTTAGGATCAACCGATACTAATTGGTAGTTGTTGAAGAAGAAAGGTGGGATGCCTACCGGGGCATCCCCAAGCTTAGATGCTTGAGACTTCTTGAAATATTATCTTGGTATGCCTTGGGCATCCCCAATCGTGAGCTTTTGTGTCCCCTTAATTCCTCTCATATCGCGGTTTCCTCAATCTCAAAAACTTCATCCACACAAAACTCAATAGGAACTCGTGAGATAAGTTAGTATAAACCAATTCAAAAACCTTATCATTCTCTACTGTAGAAAATCACTGAAATTATTATTCAACATTTCATACTAAATGCCTCTGCATATTTAATACTCCTATCCTCAAATAGAATCATTAAACAAGCAAACATATGCAAATATAACATCAATCTACCAAAACAATACAGTCTATAAAGAATGCAAGAGTATCAATACTTATTAAACTCCAAACATTATGAAAATGCACCACACTGCAAAAAATTTATCATAGCTCATTTTAAAAAAAGTATAAACATTTTATCACATTCTAACTTTTCTAGGGAATTTTTGCAACAGCGGTAAACTTTCTGTTTTCAAACAGCAACAAGTATACTTGCAAAATTAGCATGGCAAAGGCTATCATTGCCACTTTTATTGAAATAAAAGAGGCAAAAAATTATTCTAAATAATAGTAAGAAAATCCTAACAAAATAAAATGATGCTCCAAGCAAAATACATATCATGTGACGAATGAAAACATAGCTCCAAGTGAGGTTACCGATAATGTTGGAGACGAAAGAAGGGATGCTTTCCGTGGCATCCCCAGGCTTAGTTGCTTGGATCTTCCTTGAATATTACCTTGGTATGACTTGGGAATTCCCAAGCTTAGGTTCTTGTCATTCCTCATTCTCCTCATATCGACATCTCACCCAAAACTTGAAAACTTCAATCACACAGAACTTTGTGAGATAGGTTAGTATGATAAACAGCAAACCATTTCACTTTTGGTACTGTCAAAGACAAGATTCATAATTGTTATCACAAAATGCCTACTATATCATATCATTTCTAAAATTTATATTGAGAAATATAAGCCATAGAAACTAGAAAACAAGCAAACTATGCATTGAAAACAAAATCTGTCAAAAACAGAACAGTCTGAGTAATCTGTACTCAAACCATAGTTTTGCTACTCGAAGAATTCTGAAAAATTAGGAAAACCTAAGAAATTTGTCTATTAATCTTGTGCAAAAATAATCAGCATTTTATTACGATTCTGTTAAAAATTAGAATTATTTTCCTGAGCGCATAAATTTCTGTTTTCAGCAAGATCAAATCAACTATCACCGTTAGCCATCCCAAAGGTCTTACTTGGCACTTTGTTGAAACAAAAGCAATAAACATGATTACTATAGTAACATAATCATGTGAACACACAAAAAAAGTAGGTAAAAGTGTTGGGTTGTCTCCCAACAAGCGCTTTTCTTTTATGCCTTTTAGCTAGGCATGATGAGTTCCATGATGCTCGCATAAAAAGATAAGAATTGAAACATAAAGAGAGCATCATGAAGCATATGACTAGCACATTTATGTAACATCCCAAAATTCTAAATTTTGGAATGTTATATAAATAGATAGATTTGATTGATTGCTTGATTGATTGACTAATATTGAGTGAAATTCGAAACCTTTTGATAGTTAATTGAGAGGGAATAAAAGGACTTTCCAAAACTTTCATTTTCATTTTGATCTCCGTGATTCAAATTCTTGTCAAATACAAAACCCTAGAGAGAAGATGAGATAACTTCTTCCATGTAATTAAATGAAAAGGGTATTCGAAAATATTTGAATTTTATTTGGAAATATTTTCAAATTCAGAAACTTCAAGCTACTCAATGATTTTTATGAGAGAAGATAAAATGACTTCTACAAAACATATAAAATATGAGTTGGGAGTTTAAAAGGATCAAATTTAAAGTCCTTTTGGAAAAAAATTCAATTTGGAGTTATTTTGATTTTTTTTTCAAATTATTGTTCTCCACAAATAAAATATGTGGAAAATAGTGTAACATGATTTCCTACATCAAAAAATTGGAGAGAAATATTTTTGAAATTATTTTGGTATTTCTAAAATGATTTTTATTGGGTTTTATTGTAGAAGTAGCACTGTTCAAATTATTTGAATTTTTGTGGATTTTATGTGACACTAGGAAAATGTTCATGTTGTAGAAAATATTTTTCTGAAAATTTTAATATATAATATGCCTATATAAAATGTTTATTTTGTTTTTCTTTATTCAGGTTATACTTGTGTTTATATTAAAAAAAACAGTACGTGCGGCCCGTCCCTAAATGTTGCACACGTGCGCATCATAGTACCAGCGGGCGCCCCATCTTTTTTTCTTTTCCTATATGGGCCCGGCCTAGTCGGCCATATTCCTTCCCCATATTTTTTCTTTTCATAGTTTTTTTCTTTATTTTCGTTTCTATTGCTTAAAAAAACAAAAAAATTGCAGTGTGCGCGGCCGGCCGAACCGGCTAAAGGCCTTTTGGCCCATGGCACGCCTCCTCTCTCTTTTCTATTTTTTGTCTACATTTAGTCCCACATTGCCTAGCCTTTGACCCCTAAGCCCCTTTTCCACCTATAAATATAGACCCATAGAGCCTCTAAAAATCATCCGATTCGGGTTAAATTAATATTTTGGTTTGACTAGATTCCTTAAAGAAAAATATTTTTCTCTTCTCCAGCGGGACTTCTAAAAATTATCTCCTCTCTCCGAAGTTATCTTTTCTTTACTTTATAAATGTATCTTTCTTTGTTTTCTTCTTTTGTACTTCCTTAGTTTATTATTTCTAGACTAATACGATAGAATACTTAGATTATCAATTAGTCTACGCATTTATACATTAGACCTTAGCCGTAGCTATTTTTCTTCCGTAAAACAACTTGACCCTGATTTTTCAAATAGGCATAACTTTTCACTCGTTTATCCAAATTAGATGAAACCTCGGCCTATAGCTTCGTCTTGTTTTCACCTATATAGTGAACATGTCACATCAAATTTTTGAAATTTTCAAATTTCAAATTTTGTTCAGATTTATATTCAAACTTCTTTTGAGCATAACTTGAGTTTCGTAACTCTGATTTAGTTGATTCTTTTTGCAAGTCAAAGCTATTGACCTAAACTTTCTAATAAGGCCAAATTCACATAATTTTGGTACTGTTAGAAATTGTTTTATGTTGTAAGAGTTATTTGCTTGGTTTTGATGTTTTCCGAACTGTCTTCTTCGTTCTTGCCGATCTTTTGAGTGATTACTTATGTGTGGTTACTATTGCTTGCAAGATCTAAAGATATACCTTCAAGCACTCACCTCCCTGGCAGCAGCGCTAGAAAAAAGCTTGATGTCTACTACGCAACTTTATTCTTGTAGACACCTGTTGGCCCTCCAAGCGCAGAGTTTTCTAGGACAACAGAAATTTTCCCTCAAGTGGATGACCTAAGGTTTATCAATCCGTGAGAGGTGTAGGATGAAGATGGTCTGTCTCAAACGACCCTGCAACCAAATACAAGAAATCTCTTGTGTCCCCAACACACCCAATACAATGGCAAATTGTATAGGTGCACTAGCTCGGCGAAGAGATGGTGATTAAAGTGTAATATGGATGGTATAAATATATTTTTATAATCTGAATAAATAAAAATAGAAAGGTAGAAAACAGTAAACGGGAACAAAAACGGCATTTCAATGCTTAAAAACAAGGCCTAGGGTTCATACTTTCGCTAGTGCAATCTCTCAACAATGCTAACATAGTTGGATCATATGATTATCGCTCAAAGTACAACAAAGAATCACTCCCGAGTTCCTATTAGTGGAGAACAAAAGATAGAAATTGTTTGTAGGGTACAAGACTACCTCAAAGCTATTCTTTCCGTTTGATCTATTCAAGAGTTCGTACTAAAATTACACAAAGCTATTGTTTCCGTTCGGTCTATCCCAGAGTTCGTACTAGAATAACACCAAAGCAAATTCATATTCATAATACTCAATCCACAGAAAGAACTAGAAAGAGACCCCAAGGTTTCTGTCGAAGAAATGATAATAAAAATGTGCATCAACCCCTATGCATAGATTGCCCCAATATCACCACGGGAATCCGTGAGTTGAATGCCATAACATATATCAAGTGAATCAATAAGATACCCCAATTGTCACCTCAAGTATTCATACCACAAGACATATATCATGTGTTCTAAAATCTGAACATTCAATCCGACATGACAAAACTTCAAAAGGTAAAGATTCAATTCATCTCAACAAGAGTATAGAGGGGAGGAACATCATATGATCCATCTATGCTAACAAAGCCCATGATATAGATCACGAGAGAGAGAGAGATAAAACACATAGCTACTGGTACAAACCCTCAGCCTCGAGGATGGACTACTCCCTCCTCATCGTGGTGGCCGCCGGGATGATGAAGATGGCCACCAGAGTTGATTTCCCCCTCTGACAGGGTGCCGGAATGGGTCTAGATTGGTTTTTGGTGGCAATAGAGCCCTGCGGTGGCGAAACTTCTGATCTAGGTTAACCCCGAAGGGTTTTGTAATATTTGGGAATTTATAGTGCAGAGAAGGGGTATGGGATGCCAACGAGGTGGGCACAACCCACCTGGGCGCGCCAGGGGGCCCTGGCGCGCCCTAGTGGGTTGTGGCCCCCCAGGGCACCCCCCAGGTGCTGCTCTGGCCCATTGGGTTCCTTCTGGTCCAAAAAAATCTCCGTGATGTTTCGCGGTGTTTGGACTCCGTTTGATATTGATTTCGTGCGGTGTAAAAAACAAGCAAAAAACAACAACTAGCACTGTTCACTGGGTTAATAGGTTAGTCCGAAAAAATGATATAAAGTTGCTATAAAATGATTGTAAAACACCCAAGATTGATAAAATATTGGCATGAATACTTCATAAATAATAGATACGTTGGAGACGTATCATCACGTGCACTGGGAACCGGCGCGGGCGATGCTCACTTGGCTGGCGCACCACTTCAATGCCGGCGCTAGTGTGTGGTCGCGTCCGCTCTGGCCGGGCATGCATGCGGCACTGACTGTTTCGGGTGGGAAGCACGGGCAGGTGTTGAAGAGGGTTCGGGTTGGTCAAGAGCGGGTGTGGCAGCAGTCCGGACGCCCGCAAACAAGAGATGTTGTATGTTAATATTGTTGTGTATATAATTAACAACGTTAGTAATGTGCCAGTTGGACAAATATGATTGGAGATGCAGATGGAGATGGAATTTTACGTAAACACGTATGTGCATGTCTATGTCTATGTGTGTGGGCGCGACGACCCTCGCGACCTGGAAGCGGGGGCGTGTTTTTGATTGAGTTTTCTTTCTTGGTACATTAAAAAACATTGTCTGCCAATTTTCATTTATTTTTTCCGGGAACGCGCGTATTCTATTTAAAACAACTAATATGGAGAGATTTTTTACTCCATTGTATATAGCCTCTTGTTAGATAGGGTTTCTCACGTCTCACCCTCTCACCCTCTCCATATCAAAACAAGATGACAGTGTCCACTCTATCTATCTCCTCACCGGTGGTCACAGATCCAGACGAATCCCATCCACTGCGGGAGGTGAAGAGGTGTAGCATTGACATTGTCATCGTCGGCGATGGAGGAAGCCGATGCGCACTGTCCTCTCGGAGCCGGCGCTGGCGCGGACGAAGTTCCTCCATGCCCTTATTCGCTGCCATCGTGTGGGCAGATCCCGCCTGCCTGCCTAAGCGACATCTCGCCCACCTGAGGTATAACTTCTTGTACTGGTCTAGCTCCCCAGGTTGCTGCATGTGGGTTTTCTTCTATGCGACTACTCCCCAGCTCCCCATGTACAATAGCTAGGGTTTATTGGCTGGTCCAACATCACCTACTATTATAGAGGAAATGCCACTCGAAAAGTTGTCCTTGTTTATGCCTCGGTGGAGGTATACATGTTGTTTTGACAAAAAGTACATGGTGGTTGTGCGGTCATTGTCCATATGCTCCTATTGCTGCTCCTAATCTAATACTATCACTGGTTAAATGAAGAAATGCTTTTTTTCTCGAGTATCCTAGTTTAGTTCCCATCAAGATAATCATGATGCTTCTGTTTTTTGGTGTACTTTTCATTAATTCTTATTGACAATTGAGATGTCGTTGTTAATCTTGTACCACTGCCAAAACAAAGTAACAACATTATATCCCTTTTTTATATTTTCGCAAACAACAATGCGTATCTCCATACCCGGGCATGTCTTCCTCAATTTTAGTGGAACTGCACAAAATTAGATGGCCATTGTTATTCCTCCTCACTGTCCTCTGCCACGTGGTTCTTCCTTCCTCGAGCTTGATTACTGAGAAGAAACAGACCACAGTGAGGATTTGTTGAACTTCATAGGTGCCTCACCCAAACTTGATGCCAAATGGATGATGCATCACCACGATGACCTATCGATGCTCATGGTTGCTCCTCATGGTTGCATCGGCTAGTGAAGCTGATCGATTTTCAATGAAAAAGAAGTTGCCTTCCATCAATGCTCTTTGCTTGTTACCCACAATGATGATATCCTTCATCAGTTCACCTTGGTTGCATTAGAGACACAATCATCTTTCACATTGGTGCAATTTTATCACACAATTGGCTATGAACCAAATGTTTCCTCGAAGAACGATCGACGTTGGTACTAAGAGCATAAGTTTTGTATTGATTTCTAAGCCTTCTCACAACTTTGTCTTCATCTCCCCTGTAATTTTGTTTGTCCAGCTATTAAATTTGATTAAAAAAATGGTGTGGACTAAAAACCCAGATGGACGTAGTAGCCCTCCATTTTTATTTACTCTGCATATTAGATTTGACTGAAGTCAAAATTTGTAATGTTTGACCAAGTTTAGGCCGAACACAACAAACCATAATTATTGGGAGAGGGCAAACTGTACATACTCTCAAACCTTTCTGACAATTGAAATTAAAATTCTTTATTTGTACACACTCTCACACGTTTCCGATAATTTGGCACATGTGTGGTTGTTCACTTAAGGGAGGGTAGTTTACCGCAGGTGAAGGACAGGAAGTGCGACCAGGACGCGTGGATCATTAGTTCATCAGAAGTAGTAGTTTTTGTCAGATCATGGGTTCCGGCAAAACCCTTAAGGTTCTAACACTAGGGTGCGCGTGAAGATCTCCCCCCCTATCGATCCGCGTTCTAACTTAGCCTAGATCTCATGGACTAACTCAACGAACTCGCAACACAAAGGACACAAGATTTATACTGGTTCGGGCCACCGTTGTGGTGTAATACCCTACTCTAGTGTGGTGGTGGTGGATTGCCTCTTGGGCTAAGGATGAACAGTACAAGGGGAAGAACAACCTCCTTAGGTTGAGGTGTTCTTGTGCTTGGTGCACTTGTGTGGCTGAGGATCATCTTGGATTCTCTCTATGCTCTCTCTTCTCTCCTCTCCCCTTGCCTATGGTGGTGGCTAGTACTATTTATAGAGGCCCTGGTCCTCTCCCCAAATATTGAGCGGGAAGGGAGCCAACAACGGCCAATTTGAAAGGGCACATCTAGTAAAAGCTATCCTGACAAAAGGTGGTCTTCGCCTACCAAAGGTTCTGGCAGTGACGCCGTCCTGGGCTCTGTGGTGACCTCTGTCTTGCCGTCCTTCTGGTCTTGGTCTCGTTGCACCAATATGGAAACCTTTGCGTGATGCCTCGATACTATGCGCCTGTGCTTGCCCCCTAGCACCAAAGGGGAAACAAGGACGCGGGCGCCCGCCTGGTCTCGATCGTCATGGCTTACGTCAGGGAAACCTCATGAGGTTTGCCCAACCTTGAACTCTCCGTCCCTCACGAGCTGGCTTGATGAGGCTGCTCCTGAGGAGGTCTTGTGTCATCCGCCTCGCGAGGCTTGGCCCCTCGTGAGGGTCTTGATTCCTTGTTGATGAAGATTGGCCGTACAGGCCTGCCAGCAAAGCCACGCCGTGGGCCGCAGGCGGGCAAGTCTTGGGACACCCGTTCCCAGAATGCCAACAGTAGCCCCCGGGCTGAAGGCGCGCTCGGGCTTGGCTTCGGGGCAAAGCCAAGGGTCAAGTGCGGAGCGCCGCGGGCCCCAAGAGCCTGCGGCCTCTGTTGACGCGTGGCGGTTGATTGGACGTGGGATCCTCACTTCCCCGTTCTGCCTCGGCAACTGCCCGACGTGACAAGTCCCTGCGACATGCAAGGAAAACCATCATTACCTGTGATCATGGGGTGTGCTGGCTGGCCTCCTCCTAGTATCAATGGGTGAGGGGCGGAGCCCCCATCGCCCATCTTTCCTCTGCCTCTCCTGCTTCTTCTTCTTCTTCCTTGCTCCACTTCTTTCTTGTGTAGACATGGCGCCGATCTGGAGGTTCTTGGCCGCAGAGAAAGGCAAGGCACCCATCAACGTGCCCGAGCTGCTCCCGCCGAAGAAAAGGAGGTCTCATCGCCGCGTTGTGGTCGTGAGGCCAGTGGTGTCGAGGCCTTGGTATGAGAGGCCGCCTCGTGGGTACCCGCTGCCCTTGTACGCTCACGCTGACGATTCCAGAGGGAGGAGCGGTGAGCGGCACCGCCCGCGCCAGGGCCATGGTCGTCGTGCCGCGAAGGCGCATGCCATTGCCTAGGGGTCCATGCTGCGGAGTCTTCGCATGAGTTCGTGCTGTGGGTGGCGATGCCCCCGAGCACTTGGATATGCCTCCCGCCGTTCTTCGCCATTGAGATGCCGCCGAGGGGCCTTCGCGAACTTTGGCTGCAGCATGCCGACTGCAACGCCCCAGCGACTGGAGCGGTGATTGGAAATGTTACCTCCGGGAAGATCTTCATGACCCGAGGCTGGGGTGAGATTGCCCGAGTGTGTCGCGTGGAGGGTGCCCTCGTAATCCACTTCGAGTACGACGGCGCCTCCGTGCTGTTCTTCAAGGTCTTCGACGAGGAAGGCCGCTGCCTGGAGTGCTGCCCTGAAGGAGGTCGCCAGGGCGACGCTGCGGCGGGCGCGGGGCCCGTCACTGGTCTTGGCTGCAGCTCCTCCAGCGACAGCGGCGACTCCCTGTGGTCCAGCGAGTCTCCTGAGCTCTTGGAGTCTCCAGAGACGAGCGACGACAGTTACGTGCCCCCGAGCTCCCACCGAGCCCGGAGCAGGGCCGCGTCGTCCAGCCACCGTCGTCGCTGATCTGGATGGGGTTGGCGCCGTCCTCACGTGGCCCACTTTTGATGATGGCGTCGGCAACACCTGGTGCGCGTAGATAGAACCTCTAGGAATTCCTTCCCTTTGTCCCCTGCGAGGAATCAAGAAACGGGCCCCGTGGAGGTGTGTAAAGTGTCTGTAATGCCTATTGTCAATATAGCCTCCATTATGAAGATTTGTGTGCACATATCCTGCCGAGGCTCGGCCTCCCCTTTCCAATCCAGTGGTAGCTTGGTCCTCTACGCTGACAGGTCCCGGTCCCCAGGCAGGCTGCAGCCGTCGCTGGTATGCTAGGTCGTGTGCTGTGGTCAAGGCCAGGAGGTGAGCGGCCTGAGATCCAGTAAGAGCTCCTGAGGCGCGATGCTCAGGAGGTCCCCCTTAGCGCGCAAGCAGCTGTCTAAGAACGGGAAAGGAAGCAAATGTTGCCGCGGTAGGCAACGAAGGGAGTGAGCGAGGGTCTCATGCCTCAAGCGACTGGTGGATCTAGAGAACTTATCTTTGGCTGTCTGGGGTCTGCTCCTCGGGTCGTGCCGGACTCGCTCGCCGGTCGCTGTAGTGCGGCTATGTTGGGGAACGTAGCAGAAATTCAAAATTTTCCTACGTATCACCAAGATCTATCTATGGAGAAACCAGCAACGAGTAGAAGGAGAGTGCATCTACATACCCTTGTAGATCGCTAAGCGGAAGCGTTCAAGAGAACGGGGTTGATGGAGTCGTACTCGTCGTGATTCAAATCACTGATGACCAAGTGCCGAACGCACGGCACCTCCGCGTTCAACACACGTGCAGCCCGGTGACGTCTCCCACGCCTTGATCCAGCAAGGAGAGAGGGAGAGGTTGAGGAAGACTCCATCCAGCAGCAGCACAACGGCGTGGTGGTGATGGAGGAGAGTGGCAATCCTGCAGGGCTTCGCCAAGCACCACAGAAGAGGAGGGAGAGAGAGATGCAGGGCTGCACCAACGAGAGATCGAATCGCGTGTGTTCTGGGCTGCCCAATGCCTCAATATATATAGGGAAGGGGAGGGGCTGCGCCCCCTCTAGGGTTCCCACCCCTAGGGGGGGGGGGCAGCCCTAGATGGGGAGGCAAGGGGCGGCCAAGAGGGGATGGGAGAGGGAGGCGCACCAATATGGGCCCTAAGGCCAATATTCCATTAGGGTTTGCCCCCTCTCTCTCTCTCTCTTAGGCGCATGGGCCTTAGTGGGGCTAGTGCCATTGGCCCATGTAGGCCAAGGAACACTCCCTACAGCCCATGTGGCCCCTCGGGGCAGGTGGCCCCACTTGGTGGACCCCCGGGACCCTCCCGGTGGTCCCGATACATTACCGATAAACCCCGAAACTCTTCCGGTGACCAAAACAGGACACTTCCCATATATAAATCTTTACCTCGGACCATTCCGGAACTCCTCGTGACGTCCGGATCTCATCCGGGACTCCGAACAACATTCGGTAACCACATACAAACTTCCTTTATAACCCTAGCGTCATCGAACCTTAAGTGTGTAGACCCTACGGGTTCGGGAGACATGCAGACATGACCGAGACGTTCTCTCGGTCAATAACCAACAGCGGGATCTGGATACCCATGTTGGCTCCCACATGTTCCACGATGATCTCATCGGATGAACCACGATGTCAAGGACTTAATCAATCCCGTATACAATTCCCTTTGTCTATCGGTACGATACTTGCCCGAGATTCGATCGTCGGTATCCCGATACCTTGTTCAATCTCGTTACCGGCAAGTCTCTTTACTCGTTCCGTAACACATCATCCCGTGATCAACTCCTTGATCACATTGTGCACATTATGATGATGTCCTACCGAGTGGGCCCAGAGATACCTCTCCGCTACACGGAGTGACAAATCCCAGTCTCGATTCGTGCCAACCCAACAGACACTTTCGGAGATACCCGTAGTGTACCTTTATAGCCACCCAGTTACGTTGTGACGTTTGGTACACCCAAAGCATTCCTACGGTATCCGGGAGTTGCACAATCTCATGGTCTAAGGAAATGATACTTGACATTAGAAAAGCTTTAGCATACGAACTACATGATCTTGTGCTAGGCTTAGGATTGGGTCTTGTCCATCACATCATTCTCCTAATGATGTGATCCCCGTTATCAACAACATCCAATGTCCATGGTCAGGAAACCGTAACCATCTATTGATCAACGAGCTAGTCAACTAGAGGCTTACTAGGGACATGGTGTTGTCTATGTATCCACACATGTATCTGAGTTTCCTATCAATACAATTATAGCATGGATAATAAACGATTATCATGAACAAGGAAATATAATAATAATCAATTTATTATTGCCTCTAGGGCATATTTCCAACAGTCTCCCACTTGCACTAGAGTCAATAATCTAGTTCACATCGCCATGTGATTAATACTCACAGGTCACATCGCCATGTGACTAACACCCAAAGAGTTCTGGGTTTGATCATGTTGCTTGTGAGAGAGGTTTTAGTCAACGGGTCTGAACCTTTCAGATCCGTGTGTGCTTCACAAATCTCTATGTCATCTCCTAGATGCAGCTACCACGTTCTATTTGGAGCTATTCCAAATAACTGTTCTACTTGGAGCTATTCTAAATTGTTGCTCCATTATACGTATCCGACATCTCTACTCAGAGCTATCCGGATAGGTGTTAAGCTTGCATCAACGTAACTCTTTACGTCGAACTCTTTATCACCTCCATAATCGAGAAAATTCCTTAGTCCACTAGTTACTAAGGATAACTTTGACCGCTGTCCTGTGATCCATTCTTAGATCACTCTTGTACCCCTTGACTAACTCATGGCAAGGCACATTTCAGGTGCGGTACACAGCATAGCATACTGTAGAGCCTATGTCTTAAGCATAGGGGACGACCTTCGTCCTTTCTCTTTATTCTGCCGTGGTCGAGCTTTAAGTCTTTAACTTCATACCTTACAACTCAGGCAAGAACTCCTTCTTTGACTGATCCATCTTGAACACCTTCAAGATCATGTCAAGGTATGTGCTCATTTGAAAGTACCATTAAGCGTTTTGATCTATCCTTATAGATCTTAATGCTCAATGTTCAAGTAGCTTAATCCAGGCTTTCCATTGAAAAACACTTTCCAAATAACCCTATATGCTTTCTAGAAATTCTACATCATTTCTGATCCATAACATATACTTATCAGAAATTCTATAGTGCTCCCACTCACTTCTTTGGAAATACAAGTTTCTCATAAACTTTGTATAAACCCAAAGTCTTTGATCATCTCATCAAAGCGTACATCCCAACTCCGAGATGCTTACTCCAGTCCTTAGAAGGATTGCTGGAGCTTCGCATACTTATTAGCATCTTTCAGGATTGACAAAACCTTCCGGTTGTATCACATACAACCTTTCCTCAAGAAAATTGTTGAGGAAACAATGTTTTGACATCCTATCTGCAAGATTTCATAAATAATGCAGTAATCGCTAATATAATTCCAACAGACTCTTAGCATCGCTACGAGTGAGAAAGTCTCATCGTAGTCAACTCCTTGAACTTGTTAGTAAACATCTTAACGACAAGTCGAGCTTTCTTAATGGTGACATTTACCATCATTGTCCGTCTTCCTTTTAAAATCCATCTGTACTCAACAGCCTTACGACCATCAAGTAGTTCTTCCAAAGTCTACACTTTGTTTTCATACATGGATCCTCTCTCGGATTATATGGCCTCAAGCCATTTATCGGAATCCAGGCCCACCATCGCTTCTCCATAGCTCGTAGGTTCATTGTTGTCTAGCAACATGACTTCCAAGACAGGATTACGTACCATTCTGATGTAGTACGCATCCTTGTCATCCCACGAGGTTTGGTAGTGACTTGATCTGAAGTTTCATGATCACTATCATAAGCTTCCACTTCAATTGGTGTAGGTGTCACAGGAACAACTCCCTGTGCTCTGCCACACACTAGTTGAAGAGACGGTTCAATAACCTCATCAAGTCTCCACCATCCTCCCACTCAATTCTTTCGAGAGAAACTTTTCCTCGAGAAAGGACCTGATTCTAGAGACAATCCTTTATTGCTTTCGGATCTGAGACAGGAGGTATACCCAACTGTTTTGGGTGTCCTATGAAGATGCATTTATCCGATTTGGGTTCGAGCTTATCAGCCTGAAACTTTTTCACATAAGCGTCGCAGCCCCAAACTTTTAAGAAATGACAGCTTAGGTTTCTATAAACCATAGTTCATACGGTGTCATCTCATCGGAATTACGTGGTGCCCTATTTAAAGTGAATGTGGTTGTTTCTAATGCCTAACCCATAAACTATTGTGGTAATTCGATAAGAGACATCATGGTATGCATCATATCCAATAGGGTGCAGTTATGATGTTCGGACACACCATCACACTATGGTATTCCAGGCTGTATTAGTTGTGAAACGATTTCCACAATGTCTTAATTTTGTGCCAAACTCGTAATTCAGATATTCATCTCTATGATCATATCATAGATCTTTTATCCTCTTGTCACGATGATCTTTCAAGTTCACACTGAAATTACTTGAACCTTTCAATAATTCAGACTCGTGATTCATCAAGTAAATGTACTCAACATCTACTCAAATCATCTGTGAAGAAAGAACACAACGATATCCACTACATGCCTCAGCACTCATTGGATTGCACACATCAAAATGTATTACTTCCAACAAGTCGCTTTCTAGTTCCATTTTACTGAAAAACGAGGCTTTCAGTCATCTTGCCCATGTGGTATGATTTGCATGTCTCAAGTGATTCAAAATCAAGTGAGTCCAAATGGTCCATTTGCATGGAGTTTCTTCATGCATATACACCAATAGACATGGTTCGCATGCCTCAAACTTTTCCAAAACGAGTGAGCCCAAAGATCCATCAACATGGAGCTTCTTCATGCGTTTTATACCGATATGACTTACATGGCAGTGCCACAAGTAGGTGGTACTATCATTACTATCTTTTGGCATGAACATGTGTATCACTACGATCGAGATTCAATGAACCATTCATTTTAGGTGTAAGACCATTGAAGGTATTATTCAAATAAATAGAGTAACCATTATTCTCCTTAAATGAATAACCGTATTGCGATAGACATAATCCAATCATGTCTATGCTCAACGCAAACACCAATCTTGATGGTAGAGGGAGCGTACGATATTTGATCAACCTTGGAAATACTTCCAACACATATCGTCATCTCACCTTTAGCCAGTCTCCGTTTATTCCGTAGCTTTTATTTCGAGTCACTAACACTTAGCAACCGAACCGGTATCTAATACCATGGTGCTACTAGGAGTACTAGTAAAGTACACATTAACACAATGTATATCCAATATACTTCTATCGACCTTGCCAGCCTTCTTATCTACCAAGTATCTAGGGTAATTCTGCTCCAGTGGCTATTCCCCTTATTACAGAAGCACTTAGTCTCGGGTTTGGGTTCAACCTTGGGTTTCTTCACTAGAGCAGCAACTGATTTGCTGTTTCATGAAGTATCCCTTCTTGCCCTTGCCCTTCTTGAAACTAGTGGTTTCACCAACCATCAACAATTGATGCTCCTTCTTGATTTCTACTTTCGTGGTGTCAAACATCGCGAATATCTCAAGGATCATCATATATGTCCCTGATATATCATAGTTCATCACGAAGCTCTTGCAGCTTGGTGGTAATGACTTCGGAGAAACATCACTATCTCATCTGGAAGATCAACTCCCACTCGATTCAAATGATTGTTGTACTCAGACAATCTGAGCACAAGCTCAACAATTGAGCTTTTCTCCCTTAGTTTGCAGGCTAAGAAAATCGTCGGAGGTCTTATACCTCTTGACGTGGGCACGAGCCTGAAATCCCAATTTCAGCCCTCGAAACATCTCATATGTTTCGCGACGTTTCAAAAACGTCTTCGGTGCCTCAACTCTAAACCGTTTAACTGAACTATCACGTAGTCATCAAAACGTGTATGTCAGATGTTCGCAACATCCACAGACAACGTTCGAGGTTCAGCACACTGAGCGGTGCATTAAGGACATAAGCCTTCTAAGAAGCAATGAGGACAATCCTCAGTTAACGGACCTAGTCCGCATAATTGCTACTATCAACTTTCAACTAAATTTTCTCTAGGAACATATCTAAACAGTAGAACTGAAGCGCGAGCTACGACATAATTTGCAAAGATCTTTTGACTATGTTCAGGATAATTAAGTTCATCTTATGAACTCCCACTTAGATAGACATCCCTCTAGTCATCTAAGTGATTACATGATCCGAGTTAACTAGGCCGTGTCCGATCATCACGTGAGACGGACTAGCCAACGTCGGTGAACATCTTCATGTTGATCGTATCTTCTATACGACTCATGCTCGACCTTTCGGTCTTCTGTGTTCCGAGGCCATGTCTGTACATGCTAGGCTCGTCAACACCCGTTGTATGTGAACGTAAGGATCCATCACACCCGATCATCACAGCGTGCTTAGAAACGACGAACTTTAGGAACGGTGCACAGTTAGGGGAGAACACTTCTTGAAATTGTTATGAGGGATCATCTTATTTACTACCGTCGTTCTAAGCAAATAAGATGTATAAACATGATAAACATCACATGCAATCAAATAGTGACATGATATGGCCAATATCATATTGCTCCTTTTGATCTCCATCTTCGGGGCTCCATGATCATCATCGTCACCGGCATGACACCATGATCTCCATCATCATGATCTCCATCATCGTGTCTTCTTGAAGTTGTCACGTCATCTATTACTTCTACTACTACAGCTAACGGTTAGCAATAAAGTAAAGTAATTACATGACTTTTATGTTGACACGCAGGTCATGAATAAATAAAGACAACTCCTATGGCTCCTGCCGGTTGTCATACTCATCGACATGCAAGTCGTGATTCCTATTACAAGAACATGATCAATCTCATACATCACATATATCATTCATCACATCCTTTGGCCATATCACATCACATAGCATACCCTGCAAAAACAAGTTAGACGTCCTCTAATTGTTGTTGCATGTTTTACGTGGCTGCTATGGGTTTCTAGCAAGAACGTTTCTTACCTACGCAAAGACCACAACGTGATATGCCAATTGCTATTTACCCTTCATAAGGACCCTGTTCATCGAATCCGATCCGACTAAAGTGGGAGAGACAGACACCCGCCAGCCACCTTATGCAACTAGTGCATGTTTGTCGGTGGAACCGGTCTCACGTAAGTGTACGTGTAAGGTTGGTCCGGGCCGCTTCATCCCACGATGCCGCCGAATCAAGATAAGACTAGTAACGGCAAGAATATTGAACAAAATCAACGCCCACAACTACTTTGTGTTCTACTCATGCATAGAATCTACGCAATAGACCTAGCTCTGATACCACTGTTGGGGAACGTAGCAGAAATTCAAAATTTTCCTACGTATCACCAAGATCTATCTATGGAGAAATTAGCAACGAGGAGAAGGAGAGTGCATCTACATACCCTTGTAGATCGCTAAGCGGAAGCGTTCAAGAGAACGGGGTTGATGGAGTCATACTCATCGTGATTCAAATCACCGATGACCAAGTGCCGAACGCACGGCACCTCCGCGTTCAACACACGTGCAGCCCGGTGACGTCTCCCACGCCTTGATCCAGCAAGGAGAGAGGGAGAGGTTGAGGAAGACTCCATCCAGCAGCAGCACAACGGCGTGGTGGTGATGGAGGAGAGTGGCAATCCTGCAGGGCTTCGCCAAGCACCACAGAAGAGGAGGGAGAGAGAGATGCAGGGCTGAACCAACGAGAGATCGAATCGCATGTGTTCTGGGCTGCCCAATGCCTCAATATATATAGGGAAGGGGAGGGGCTGCGCCCCCTCTAGGGTTCCCACCCCTAGGGGGGGCGGCAGCCCTAGATGGGGAGGCAAGGGGCGGCCAAGAGGGGATGGGAGAGGGAGGCGCACCAATATGGGCCCTAAGGCCCATATTCCATTAGGGTTTGCCCCCTCTCTCTCTCTCTTAGGCGCATGGGCCTTAGTGGGGCTGGTGCCGTTGGCCCATGTAGGCCAAGGAACACTCCCTACAGCCCATGTGGCCCCCCGGGGCAGGTGGCCCCACTTGGTGGACCCCCGGGACCCTCCCGGTGGTCCCGGTACATTACCGATAAACCCCGAAACTCTTCCGGTGACCAAAACAGGACTTCCCATATATAAATCTTTACCTCCGGACCATTCCGGAACTCCTCGTGACGTCCGGGATCTCATCCGGGACTCCGAACAACATTCGGTAACCACATACAAACTTCCTATACAACCCTAGCATCATCGAACCTTAAGTGTGTAGACCCTACGGGTTCGGGAGACATGCAGACATGACCGAGACGTTCTCCGGTCAATAACCAACAGTGGGATCTGGATACCCATGTTGGCTCCCACATGTTCCATGATGATCTCATCGGATGAACCATGATGTCAAGGACTTAATCAATCCCGTATTCAATTCCCTTTGTCTATCGGTACGATACTTGCCCGAGATTCGATCGTCGGTATCCCGATACCTTGTTCAATCTCGTTACCGGCAAGTCTCTTTACTCGTTCCGTAACACATCATCCCGTGATCAACTCCTTGATCACATTGTGCACATTATGATGATGTCCTACCGAGTGGGCCCAGAGATACCTCTCCGCTTACACGGAGTGACAAATCCCAGTCTCGATTCAGGCCAACCCAACAGACACTTTCGGAGATACCCGTAGTGTACCTTTATAGCCACCCAGTTACGTTGTGACGTTTGGTACACCCAAAGCATTCCTACGGTATCCGGGAGTTGCACAATCTCCTGGTCTAAGGAAATGATACTTGACATTAGAAAAGCTTTAGCATACGAACTACATGATCTTGTGCTAGGCTTAGGATTGGGTCTTGTCCATCACATCATTCTCCTAATGATGTGATCCCGTTATCAACAACATCCAATGTCCATGGTCAGGAAACCGTAACCATCTATTGATCAACGAGCTAGTCAACTAGAGGCTTACTAGGGACATGGTGTTGTCTATGTATCCACACATGTATCTGAGTTTCCTATCAATACAATTATAGCATGGATAATAAACGATTATCATGAACAAGGAAATATAATAATAATCAATTTATTATTGCCTCAAGGGCATATTTCCAACAGGCTAGGTCTGGCCCGTGCGGGCCTCCCCCTCACCTCCATGTCCTTCTCGGTGCTCTACGTCCTCAGGTCCCGGCCCTCGAGCGAGCTCAACCGCCGTGGTATGCCAGGTCGCGTGCCGTGGTCAAGGCCAGGGGGTGAGGGCTGGGGAGCCAGTAAGATCTCTTGAGGCGCGATGCATGAGGAGAGAGAAAGAGTCCGTGGTACCGCCTGCTGTGACCGTGCCCTCCTCCATGGGCAAAGGAGGGGATGGTGCTCATGCTTCTCCAGCCCCGGTCGTCCTTGCGAGGCCCGGTGGATCATCCTCGGGAGGAGTCAGCCCCCGAAGTGCCGCTGGCTCAGGAGGTGCCAGTGTCCAGTATGGCTCGTGAGATTCAGGAGCCCTTGATCTCCCAGGCTCTGGTGACAACGTCGCCCCCTTCTCCTGTTGTGCCCCTGGCTCTAGGTTCTTCTACTTCCTCAGCCGTCCTGGAGCGCGCCTTTTCGGAGATGGCCCGACTGCGGGAAGATCTCCAGGGCACGGACTCGCACCTGGTGGCAGGCGCTTGGAGTTGGTCTCTGGTTGGCTTCACTCCGACTCGGCGGTTCGAGCGTCGCTGAGCTAGGCCGCGGCGACCTCCGAGAAGGAGAAGCAGGCCGCCGCCAAAGCTGCGGCCGATCGCGAGGTGGTATTGAAGGACGCCGAGGCCGCCCGCGGCCGCTGCCTAGAGCTGGAGGACTAGCTGAAGGGCATGCGCGACCATCATGCGGAAGAAGCACGCGGCCGCCAGGCAAAGGAGGGGGAGATGAAGGCCCGGGAGGACGCCATCAAGGGCCGCGACGCCGAGCTGGGGGAGTTGGCGAAGGAGCAGGAAACGGAGCGTAACTGGCTGGAGGTGTTGGAGCGGAAGGTGAGGGCGAAGGAGGCAGACCTTGATGCCAAGGCGAGGGTCCTTGCCAAAGACCGCGTGGCCTTCTCGACCCTCGAGGAGATGTCCCGCGTGGCGTTGAAGAGAATGTACAAGAAGGTCTTGGAGAAGCCGCTGGCCAGCGACGAGGATGGCCCTGCTCAGCTACTTCCCTTCCTGTTGAAGGCGCTCGAGGAGGTCGTGGAAGGCATCGGTCCTATGGCGGAGGCAGAGGCTCGCGTCCTTTCCTCAACCACGCTGACACGGGTCTTCAGCCACCTGACCTTGGCACCCCCAGCGCTCATCTTGACGAGCTGCTGGAACCTGTAGCCGACGAACACTGCGCGGCTGCCGCCATGGCCGTGAAGGGTCAAGTGGAAGCCCTGCTGAAGAAGTTCGATGCCTTCGGCCCCGCGCCCTCGACCGGTGATGTAGGTGAAGGCAATGCTACACAGGAGGGGGCACCTTTTGCAGGTGCCTGCGGTGTCTAGGGGTGACTTGCGGCTACTTTTCTGCTTTATTCCTGCAACATGTACCATGCCTCGTGGAGGCGTTAGACTTGCGTTTGATATTGTGAGAACAATATGTACTATAATATTTGCTTCGAGATTTTATGCTTTTCTTCCTATTTGCTTTGTGTTCTGTGTCCGCAGAGCCCGGCCCCGCGCATACCTGAAACGCCGTTGGGCCGACTGGAAAACCAGGACGGACCAAGGAGCGAGGGGCTCCGTGACTAGTTAGGCTCCTGAGTCGCGATGCTCAGGAGTCCCCCTTGACGCGCAAACATCCTATAGGAAGGATACGCGAGGATAGGTTAATGTTCTACGTCGGTAGAGCCCAGCCCCACGCATACCTCAACCGCCGTTGGGCCGACCGGAAACCAGGACGGACCAAGGAGTGAGGGGCTACGTGACCAGTTAGGCTCCTAAGATGCCATGCTCAGGAGTCCCCCTTGACATGCAAACATTCTCCATACCTTTGCCCTCGCCGAGGCTCGGCTCGGCAGGGGCGTGCGACGACCAGGTCCAGGGGCTGGTTTGGTGGCGCACGCTTGGTCATGACCCAAGTGTAGCCCCCGTGCCCAGCCCCCTCGCACGGCTCTCCCGAGGGGAGGCATTGCGGTGAGGCCGGACACTGAGCTCTAGGGCTCCCTGAGGTTGGTACGGCCGTGGGGCCGCCCTCAGTTGTTTATCACCGGTGCGGAGCGTAGTGCTTCCACTTGTGCACGGGCATAGCCGCTCCTCGGCAGTGTCAACGGCCAGCGCGGAGCATGGTGCTTCCACTAGGGCGTGGGAGGGGGACTCCCTACTGCGGAGAGCTCCCGGGGCGTGTACAACCCCGCCCTGACACATGGCTTGCACGGCAGGGCTAGACGTGGTGTATCTGGGCACTCGTGAGCCAGCGCGGGACTCACGAGGCCCTACCTCAAGGAGGGTTGCGCCTGGTCTTGGTTCTTGTTTGCTATCTTGGTCCTGCGAGGTGGTTAGGCAACCTGCGTCGAACGAATCTCCTGAGGTCATCGCGGGAAAAAGCCAAGCACCAACGGCCCAGGAGGTGATGTGAATGGGGCCGGCTCGCCAGACATAGCTCAGCAGATGGATTTACAGACACTGCAGGGACGGGCCCGAGCACAGACATCATGCTTGACTTACTCACGCGTGGGGTTCTGAAGAAAGACGGCCGATGCACGGCTCCCACCATGGGTGACAATCAAGCAGGCGATAGTCATAGATAGATTAAGCATGGAAAGCAACCTATCTTAGGTAAGTGCAGGGAAGATGCATGCCACCGGGTCCGGCCCGAGCGGCTTGGGGATGATGCAGCCCAAGGGGCGCCCCCAATAGGGTAAGCTAAAGACATTAAAGGAAAGATACATGCCACAGGGACGGACCCACACGGCCTAGGAATGATGCAGCCCTGGGGGCGCTCCCAGCTGAATGAACCTTGGAAAATGTCACCTAGCCCTGTCGATGAAGGAGAGTTGGGGTAGCTGATGGCGTGCGGCGAAGGGCTGCCCCTCATGAGCTACTGGGGGCCTGAGGCTCGGGAGGCCCTGGGGGCCCAGGGGGTTCCTCGAGGACCGTCTTCATCTCCGCCAGCACCGCGTGGTGCCTGGCCTCTTGAGCCGCTGAGATGCTCTGCAGGTTGCGGTGATAGATGGCCGCCACGCTCGGTAGACCGAAGGGCATGCGAACGTAACTGTGGGGTGGGCCCTCGTAGCGTCCCATGCGCGAAGGCCAGAGAAGCTCCTAAGAGGCTGCCCGATTGAGCCCTGGAACGTCAATGCAGACACGCAGCCCGGCATCCTCGCCTGGATGGGGAGCTGCGCCTGGTGAGCGGTGGCTGCTGCGCACGGCCCTTGCGTCTTGCAGTTCCTGAGTGGTCTTGGTGATGAACTCCTGAGCGGTGGGCACTCCTTTCCCTGTGTCCTCCTGAGTAAAACGTGTCGCGAAGCATGCCTCCAAGTGGTGCCCAAGGGCCTCCCTCGTGATGTTGGCAGAGTCTGAGGCCCTCCAAAAGAGAGCCCCCGAGCCCTGCCCGAGAGGGGCGTTGGGCGCGCCTCCCTATGCAATGGAGGGAGGCGCCCCAGGTGCGGACGCTGATCCTGACGAGGCGCCACATGCCTGAGGCCCTGCGTGACGCAGATGCTTCTTCTTCTTGGGGGTGGCCTTAGGATGGCGCTCGCCCTAACTGTCTGGGTCGTTGATTGCTGTAGCTTGGAAGGCACGCTCGAGGGAGCACACCACGTCTCTTTCTTCACACGGGACTGTGATGATTCCGCCGCTTCCCGACATCTTGAGGACATTGTAGCCGTGATGGGTCACCGCCATGAACTTGGCCAGGACTGGATACCCGAGGATGGCATTGTATGGCAGGTGGATGTAGGCGACGTCGAAGTTGATGAGTTCGGTGCGGTAGTTGTTGCATTCTCCGAAGGTAACGGGAAGGCAGAACCTACCCGATCGGGGTAGTAGAGCCGTCAGTCACTCCTGAGAAAGGCTTGGTAGGCTGAAGCTAGTCATATGGCACTTGGAGGTTGTCGAACGTGTCGATGGACAGGACATTGAGCCCTGCGCCGCCGTCAATGAGGGTCTTGGTAACTTGCACGTTGCTGATGGTTGGTGAACAGAGCATTGGGAGGACGCCTGCGGTAGCCGCGCACTTGAGCTGATCTGCCGAACTGAACGTGATGGGGCACCCAGACCATCTAAGTGGGCGTGTGGCCTCGAGCTTGGGGAGAACTACATTCACTTCACGGGCAAACTGTTTGAAGATACGCTGCGAGGCTGGGGCTTGAGCTCCGCCCAATATGCAGGCGACAGCGCATGGCTCCCGGAAGCCCCCGACCCCCTCGTCTTGATGGTGGTCGTCATTCCTTCCGGGTGGTGGTGGTAATGGGGGAAGGCCTGCGTTGCCTTGAGGATGAGCCTCATGAGGCTGGTCCCTCCAGGCGCCCTCGCGAGGCTGATCCTGCCAGCGGTCCTCACGAGGCCGGTCGTGCCACTCCTGGCACGGGCCACGGTTGTCCCAGCGTCCACCGCCACGTCCTCCTCCCCAGCCGTAGCCTCGGTCGCTGCGCTCGGGGCGTTGACCGAAGCGTCCTTATCAAATGGCTCTGAGCTCTTGACAGTCATTGGTGTTGTGGGTATGCAGGTTGTGGAAGGCGCAGAATGATCGGCTGCCATTGGATGACTCGGGCTGGTCTCTGCCGTGCTTGGTGTCTGGTTCCACCGCGAGCACGGCTGCTCCCTTGCGCTTCACATCCTTGGCCTTGGTCTTTTTCTCCTCTGTGTCTGCAGCAGGGAGCTCGAGGAGGGAGAGGCGCCCCTCCTCAGCACTTGCACACTTGGTTGCGATGTTTTATAGCTCCAGGGTCGTGCACAACTCTTCGTGGATGGCGAGCTCCTCCTTCATCTTGATGTCGCGGACACCGTCGGAGAACGCTGAGATGATGGCCTGGTCAGTCACCTTGGGGATTTTGATGCGCGCGGTGTTGAAGTGCTGAATGTACTTCTGCAGGGTCTCTCCTGGTTGTTGCTTGATGCGGCGCAGGTCACCCGCGACCAGGGGGTGGTCGCGAGTGCCCTGGAAGTTGGCGATGAAGCGGTTGCGCATTTCGTCCCAGGAAGAAATTGAGCCTGGAGGCATGTTCAGGAGCCAGGAGCGGGGGCCATCCTTGAGAGCCATGGGAAACCAGTTCGCCATGAATTTCTCGTCGCCATTGGCCGCCTCGATGCTCACCTCGTAGAGCTGCAGGAACTCCGCGGGGTCGAGGGTGCCGTCATAGCGAGGAGACCGGTCTGTCTTGAACTTACCCGGCCAGGCGACGCTATGCAGCTCGGGGGTGAAGGCGCGACAGCCGGCCATGGTCACTGGGGCCTACCTTGGAGGTGGAGCTTGGCCTTGGTGCCCGCGCGCCGCTACGGCCAGCGGCGCGGGGCCTTGCCACAGCAAACAATCCTGGCGCGACGGAGCGAGGAGTGACGGAGCGTTCGCCTGCGGTCGAGGGACTTCTTGACAACTTCTTTCTTCACGCGTGGGCGCTGGATGCGGTGGGTCGCGTTGCGGAGCCGCGTGCCTTGGCGCTAGGGCGCCGTCTTGGGGTAGAGGTGGTGGAGGTGCTTCATGAGCGGTGTCGCCCGTGGCTGGCGGAGGGCGAGGCAAAGAGTGGGACTGCGCAAGGGAGCCCCCTGCAGCACAGACAAGCTCGGCGATGCGGTCAAGCCAGTCCTCGTAGAGGTCGTCGACCGGGCGGTAGCACAGGAGCTCGTGCGCCATGAGGAGCGCAACCCGTGCGTCCATGGGAACACGACGAGTGTGAGATGATGAACTAGCGGGAGTCAGCATTGTTAAGATAATGTCTCAGTTAATATGAATGAATCACACTAATTGAGAATTGCTACACTCCTGCTTTGTTTCCCATTAAGATAAGGTAGATCAGTAGATGTTTTTCTTCTGGGAGTACAAGTCATCAACCATTATTTCTCAGTAATTGTTTCCCTTATACCTATTGTTGCTTATAGGGATATCAAAATTAAAGCTCGGTTTTATTTCGACTTTGATTTTAGTTGAACTGCACAAATGGAGCCAATGTGTCTAAGGCAAACTGCTGCATTAGTGGGTCCAGTTGGTCTTACCACTTTGCAGAAAGAAGTTGTCACTATTTGTGCTACATTATAGAAGGAATGCTCGAGAAGCTTTACAGAGTATTAGTAGACGCTGGTGACATGACTAGTCTGCAGAGAGCATAGGCAACTCTACAACACGTGGAGTGCACTGGGCAAAAAGTGCCCAAACAAGTACAAGAAGCCAGGACATGACTCCAAGTCTGTCAATGTCATTCTAAGCAACAATGATGGGGCATATGGGTATGGTAATCTGTTTACCATACTTTCAGTTTGTTAGTCCACTGATTGGTGGGTTGACACTAGAGCCAATATTCATGTGTGTGCTGATGTGTCTTTGTTTTGTTGCAACATATAAATACGAAATCCACAGGGATGCTCAGCTTGATTTTAGTGGAACTGCAAAAAAAATTCAGATGGTTCGTGTCCTCCATAATACTTCATCATGCACAATACATTGAATGGTTCTCTAATCATTCGTCGTCACCTTGAGCCACCGGACTATCAGATGACAAAATGCTGACAAACCCTGCATGTTCCACAATCATAGGCATTACATATTTTGAATGGGTAAAGCTTGTCAAAGTTTAATCATTGATGTTAGCAAGAAGACATTAGTTTAATATATTGGAATTGGAAAACCTTGTCAAATTTTGCTCATTGATGTTAGCCTGAAGACATGCATTTGATATGTTTGACTGGGACACCCTTTGTTGTGAGCAACGTCGATCATTTTCTCCTATTCCTGTCTTCAGTTCAGAAGTAAATATTTACTCTGATGTGATGCATAGTCACATGAATGTTGACTTATGTAAGGTATTATTAGAGTATGTTCTGAATGTTATCTATGTAATGCCAGGCCTTGAGAGTTTGATTGCAAAGTTGAGCTTAGAATGTTGTGGCATGCGGCATCATGAGCTGTTCACCGTGCCTCCTGAGAATAATGCTTCATATTGTTTTGCATGTTGAGCTAATGCCTGTGATTTGCATGTTAAGAAGATCATCATCTTCCGTTATTTCTGTGCTGAAGAAGTTCATTGTCTTATGTTTCATTCATAGCCTATACGACAACTCGGGTAGGTTAGAGGTGAAACCATATGATCTTCTAACCAACTCATCATCTTAGGCCGTGGTTGGATCGTCGTTTCCCAACCAAAGCCCCTTGTAAAACCAACGCTTGTAAATAAAAGAAGATGGTCTCAGGCGAAGCGCTTGGTTGGTCGATTTCAACTAGTAAAATATACACGGGTCCCTCAAATTACATGCATAACACGCCGGTTTTCGTTATAGACCTCGGGCCCTCGGTTTCATTACGCCTGTATTTTACGTGTTGTTTCCGATGACGAGTAAATTACACTTGTATCATAATACAGGTGTGAAATAAACCATCGCTCACAAGCATGGCCTTACCATTTTATGCCATCTCAGTCTCTCAAAGGTGCGCATAGGTGTCCGATGATCCTGGCTTCCTGAATGAGCAGCAGACACTGTATCAGACCATCCGTAGGGCCCGCGAGGCCCTCTCCATCACCATTCGAGTTGTTGCGCTCGCCGTGGCACCGAGCATTGTCAACATGGTCAACGAACATGAGGACTCAGGAGATGACTTTATTTTGACTGGATGACAGCAGGGACTAACTAGAGCCATAGTTGTACGTACGCAAGTTCCTCCTTATTATATAACAACTACAATTTTTTCCTTCCTCCCAGTTTCCTGACATCACGGTCCCACACCATTGTCAACCTATTGTAACGTCCAGGATGTAACATTCCATAATTGTAACTCCAACTCTTGCCATTTCCGGCTATGTTATATGTTATATCCTTCATGGTTGGGTTTTGTCCTCGTTTTGCATTTTCTTCATGTTGTGCATTTCATCTCATGTCATCATGTGCATCTCATTTGCATTCGTGTTCGTCTCATGCATCCGGTCTTTTTCCCCGTTGTCTGTTTCGGAATCCGACACTCACACATGCACCCATCGCACCTCTCAGATCTCGCTTCGTGAGTAGGAGAAAAACATTCTAGGAATGGACCGAGATTTGTCGAGTGGCCTTGGTACATCACCGGTAGTCCGCCTGCCAAATTTCATTCCATTTGGAGGTCGTTTGATGCCCCAACGGTTAACCGTGTAACCACTAAAACCCCTCTATCTCTGCAGCCCAACACCCCTCCACAACAGCCCACTAGCCCATGTAAACCCCCTCCATGCTCTCCGTCGTTGGATCACGATCGTGTGGGCGAAAGCCGCACCTCAATACACCTCTCCTAGCTCCCATAATCTATAAATAGGCCCCCCTCCGAAATTCTCGGGCGAAACCCTAGTAAACTCCCCATCCGCCGCCGGACACATCCGCCCAGACCAGACGCGTCCGCGCCCGGACCAATCGGAAGCCGCCACGTCGCCCGTGCCGCTCCCATTGCCACCGGCCCGCCATGCCCACGCGGGGCCCTACCAGCCCGCGTGCCGCTCCCCACGCCGCTGCCTCCTGCGCGCGCCACCGCGCCCCGCAGCAGCTCCGCCGCCTTCGCCGTCGCACCGTTTGTTGCTGGCCGCCGCCGTTGCCATCGCCGCCGCTCGCTGGAGCTCCCCCGAGCCCCGCACCTCACCACCAGCCGCAGTCGTCGCCGGACCCCGCCTCCGCTGCCCGGATTCGCCGGCCCTGCCTCGCCGGACCTCGATGCCGGTCTGCCTCGTGGCCAGATCTGACCTCGCCAGCGCCTTGGTTCATGTGCCCGAAAAAACCCTAGATACGGAGGTTGTTTTTTTCTCTAAGTCCGTGGAAATCCACTTCATGTGTGCCCCTTTGACATGTCATAACTCCGTGCTCGTGGCTCCGTTTTGTGTGGATAATATATCGAAATGTTCATCTCGTGATGCTCTACATTCTAGTGTCATTTTCATGCATGTTACTGTCCATATTGATGGCCTAATCTTCGTTCCAAAAGTGCTAAATGATGTTATCTGCTGGAGACTATCATAACTTGTTGATTTGTCTTTTTCATAGCATTTTGTGTGTTCATATTTTGAGCATCATGTCAAGATGTTTGAGGATCATCTTCATTCCATCCTTAAAGTGGTGCAATACTTGTATTTTTATGTGCCCTGTGGTGACTAGCAAAGTAGGCCACTTGATGTTGCTGATTCAGTGACTTAGTTTTTCTACCAAGTTTTTTCCTGTTACAATAGGTTGCCCTGTTAACTTGTTGCCACAAGTAAAACCATACACATTTTGATGAAGTTCAGTAAGGGTGTTTTGAAGATATTTCTATGATATATCCATCCATGCCTTTGATTGTAATTATGGGTTACTGTAGCATGTCATTACCATGCTCTCATTTTGCCAAATAATATTGTTGTCAATCTATTAATAGGAAGTGCATTTTTGCCATGTGTTTTGCTAGTGATCCATGCACCCTATGACCATGCTCTTGCCATGTTTAGCTTCATAATTGTGTCTTCTTACTGTTGGTGGCTTTGAGATGCCATGAAATGCTTTGTGGTGAGTGGCACAATCTTGCAAAGTTGCTATCATGAATCTGTTGCTGCCATGCCATGTTTTTCTACCAAGTCTGAATTTATTCATATCATTTGCCATGTTTGCAATGATGCTACCATCTTTTCTGTGGGTCTTCGGCTCAAGTTCAGTAAGGAAGTTTTGTTCATTACCTTTAGTACTAGCATGCCATGCTCAAGTTTGCCATGATATGTTCCTGTAGAATGTAGTTTACTAGCTCTAAGAATTGTTACCTGATGCTGTTTATGCCATGTTAAGTATTTTCACTAAGTCTGTTAAACTGTTGTCATTTTCATTTTTGCCATGCTGTTTTAGAATTATTCTAGTGAGTTCTAGCTTCAGGCCAGTGTTCATGATTTGTAGAGCTTCACATGTACTTTACTACCATGTGTTCTGTTTTTATGTTGGAGTGTTGTAGCATATTTTCATGATGCACCTTAAGTGCTATGTCACTGTTAAGCGTAGTTTTGCGTAATTGTTTTCCTCGTCATTTGCAAACCATGTATCCGTTTCCGGTGATCTTTATATCGATTTCAACCGAAATATCCCAACCTATCCAGTGGCACGCTTGGTTTGCCAAGTTGATGCCATGATCATATTTTCCCTTCTGAAGTACCCATACGCATTGCACATCATACCTTGCATCCCATGCCATGTATTGCATCATGTTGCTTGTGTTTTGCACTATGATTGATTATTGTTCCATTGCTTGTGTTCTTGTTTTGGGTAGATCTGGTAGACGAGTTCGTGAACGAGGATCGTGTCGAGTACGTATACGAGGAGCAAGCTTTCGACAACCCTGAGAACTTTGCAGGCAAGATGATCATTACCTCCGATATCACTTATATCTTTGCTTGCTAGTTGTTCGTTCTATCACTATGTCGCGCTACTTACCACTTGTTATCAAGCCTCCCTTATTTCCATGTCAAGCCTCTAACCCACCTTCCTAGCAAACCGTTGTTTGGCTATGTTACCGCTTTTGCTCAGCCCCTCTTATAGCGTTGCTAGTTCCAGGTGCAATGCAGGTTGTTCCATGTTGGAACATGGATATGTTGGGATATTACAATATCTCTTATTTAATTAATGCATCTATATACTTGGTAAAGGGTGGAAGGCTTGCCCTTTTTCTTGGCGTTTTGTTCCACTCATGCCGCCCTAGTTTCTGTCATACCGATGTTATGTTCCTTGATTTTGCCTTCCTTACGTGGTTGGGGTTATGGTACCCCCTTGACAATACACTTTGAATAAAACTCCTCCAGCAAGGCCCAACCTTGGTTTTACCATTTTCCTAATAAAAACTAAAACTTGCATCGGGAGTAATTAAACCAAGGATTCTTAATCAACCCCCCCAGGCCAGTGCTCCTCTGAGTGTTGGTCCCAACCGGGCAGCCTCAGAGGCCACATCGCGGAAACTCGAGGGCTGGTTTTACTCGTAGCTTGTCCCATCCGGTGTGCCCTGAGATCAAGATACGCGCAGCTCCTATCAGGAATTGTCGGCACATTCAGGCGGTCTTGCTGGACTTGTTTTACCATTGTCAAAATGTCTTGTAACCGGGATTCCGAGTCTAATCGGGTTGTTCTGGGAGAAGGAATATCCTTCATTAATCGTGAGAGCTTGTGATGGGCTAAGTTGGGACATCCCTGCAGGGTATAAACTTTGGAGAGCCGTGCCCGCGGTTATGTGGCAGATGGGAATTTGTTAATTTCCGGTTGTAGAGAACTTTGCACTTGACTCAATTAAAATACACCAACTGCGTGTGTAACTGTGATGGTCTCTTTTCGACGAGGTTCGGGAAGTGAACACGGCTGGATCATGTTTGAAGTAAGTAGTTCAAGATCACTTCTAGCTTTGCGTCCGTTGGTAGTTTCTCACCTTACTCTTGTACTCATATGTTAGCCACCATATTTGCTTAGTGCTTGTTGCAACTCCACCTTATAAACACATCCCACCTTTAAGCTTAAATAGTCTTGATCTCACGGGTTTTGAGATTGCTGAGTCCTCGTGACTCACAGATACTACCAAAATAGTTGCAGGTGCCGATGATACCGATGTAGGAGATGCCACCGAGCTCAAGTGGGAGTTCGACAAAGACCTTGGCCGTTACTATGTTTCCTTTCTGGATGATCAGTAGTGGTCCCCAGTAGGGACGATCGGGACTTAGCATTTGGGGTTGTCTTATTTTCATTTGGATCCGTCCGTAGTCGGACCTCGTGTGTACTCTAAATGATGTATGAATAATTTGATCACTGTGTGATGTGGCGATTGTAAGCCAACTATTTACTTCCTTGTTCATTTACATGGGATTGTGTGAAGGTAACCCTTCTTGCGATCATACCAAGATGCGGTTATGCCTCTAAGTCGTGCCTCAACAAGTGGGAAATATAGCCGCATCTTGGGTGTTACAAGTTGGAAATCAGAGCCATCCTGACTTAGGAGCCCCCTGCTTGATCGAACCACTCACGTTGTTGAGTCTAGAACAAAACTGTTTTGTGTCTTATGAATATATATATCGGAGAATAGGATTCTTTTTACTCCTCAGCCCCTTCGTTGCTCTGGTGAGGACTCCTGACGTAGATTTTTTGACTTTCCTCTCCTCTTTTTCACTAATTTTTTTAGGATCACGCGGGTATCTTGGGATCGTTCTGATATTCTTGTGATGAGAACATTGTTCTTGGTGCCTCCTGACATTTAGGGGTTGTGGCAGTGTCTCGGGGAGTTGAGCTCTGAGGTGTTGTCGTCACAATTTTATCGTTGCAGTCAATACATGAGCTCGCCGACATAAAAAATCTCTTTTATGCAGTTAGTGGTGAGATAACCTCGACGCCACCTAGTACTGGGAGGGAGTTCCGGAGTATTGCCACATCTAGTATAACAGATGCTTCTCGAAGGTTGAGGTACACAATTTCTGGAGTTTTCTTGGTTATGTGTTGATGGATGGATACAATGGAGTGTAGGACTCGTTAGTTGTGTGATATATATTGTGCCTCCCTGTATCCCCAACACGAGATTGCATAACCAGAAAGTTTCGGGAGTTAATAGGTGGGAATTCAAGTAGCTCTTAGTTATTCTTCCGACAGATAATTGGTATGGGATTGGGTAATCCTTACCACTTATTTGTTCTAGTCGTACCTTGTTGTTTCATTCATCAACTATTGTCTAAGTGGCTTCTCACCCTTAATGGTCGTGTAATGTTAACTTTGGAATGCATTCGTTCAATCTCTGTTCGAATGTTTATTGTGAAGATTGTATGTTGCACATTTCTATCTGTTGATTCAGCTTGTCTATCTGTCTATCATGGTTCTAACGGATGTCACCCTCTTCAGGATGGCTCCTCCAACACGTCTGAATCCGGACCACAATGATGGGGAACAGTCGAACCCTCCACCTCCGCCACCTCCTCCGCCTCCGGAGGCATGGAAAGCTGTGATGGCGGCCACCAACGCCAATACCCAGATGCTTTTGCAGGTCTTGCAAGAGCGCAACCAAGTCCAAGGCAACTAAGGAAATCAAGGCCAAGGACAATTCAACAATCAGCCTTAGTTTGCTACCCTCAACTAGTTTCTTGCAAATCAGCCAAAGTCTTTCGGCACTTGTGCCGAGGCCATGGACGCCGATGATTGGCTCGTGGACATCAACAAGCATTTTGAATGCAGCAATGTCAGGCCTGAGGACTACGTCAAGTTCACTTCTTTTCAGCTCAATGACCAAGGAGCTGATTTGTACCAGCAGTACAAAGATTCCAGAGGGGTGATTACCTAGACTGACTTCTGTCGAGACATTCGAGCTCAACACATTCCAACAAGTGTTGTCAAGAGCAAGCGTGAGGAATTTCGTAATCTGAAGCAAAGAAGCATGTCCGTGTATCAATACAACATCCAGTTTCAGAAGCTTGCTCGCTCCGCAAGACAAGATGTTCTTGATGAAAAGAGCATGATCTATCACTTCAGGGGTGGCCTCAGAGAGGATCTGCAGTTAGCTCTCGTTCTTGTTGAGCCTACCCAGTTCGATCAGTTCTACAACATGGCCCTCAAGCAAGAAGCTGCTCAACTCAAGTGTGAGGCTTCAAAGAAGAGAATTAGGGATGCAATCCAGTCTTCTTCTCCCTCATAAGTGGCAGCTAAGCAACAGAAGTTCTGGCTTCTTCCACCTCCTCTGTTTCGTCATCCCTACTAGTAGTAGAACGAAGGTGGCCATGGATCTTCCCACCCACCCAACCTAGGCTATCAGAACAAGTCTCAGACTCAGGCTCCAAGGACAGGTGGTCCTGCTCCTCCTTATCATCGTACGCTCTCAGAGATTACTTGTAACAAGTGTGGTCAGAAAGGTCACTATGCAAACAAGTGCTTCAACCAAAGGCGCCTTCCGCCTCCTCCTCATGTGAGGTCCTCAAGCAATGCAGTTGTCAAGTACAATCCCAAGTCTGCAAGGGGGAACATGATGAATTTAGCTCAAGCAAAGGATTCTTCAAAAGTGATCATGGGTAATCTCCCAGTTAATGATATTTCTACAAAAGTTTTATTTGATTCTGGTGCATCGCATTCCTTCATGTCATATCCATTTGCATTGAAGCACAATTTTGACACAGAGGCCTTACCTAGAGCAATGCAAGTTGTTTCTCCGGCTAACCATTTGAGCTCTAGTATGTTGGTTCTGAATGTCGGTATCAAGATGAGCAACTATAAGTTCCCGGCTTCCCCAATTATTCTCGGCGAATCTGATATTGATCTCATTATCGGCATGGATTGGCTTTTTAAGCACAAGACCTTTATTGATTGTGCTGCAGGGAGATTAAATTGACTCACCCTTCTGAGGATGTGATCATCTATGCCACTCGTGATGAAACCATTCGGTTCTTCTCTCTCAATGAGAAAGGCGAGTTAGACGATATTTCTCAGATCCCAGCTGTTTGTGAGTATCAAGATGTCTTTCCAGAAGAGCTTCCAGGTATGTGTAACAACCACAATGCGGCTATATCTCCCACATGTCGGGGCACAACTTAGAGGCATAGCCGCATGGTAGGCTTGTCGCAAGAGGGGTAATCTTCACACATCCCATGTACTGAATAAGAAAGGGATAAAGAGTTGGCTTACAATCGCCACTTCACACAAATACAAGTTAAACATACATCATCCAGAGTACAATCAAGGTCCGACTATGGAACCAAAATAAAGAAAGACAACCATAAATGCTAGATCCCCGATCGTCCCAACTAGGCTCCTCTATTAATCAACAGGAAATGAAACAAAACAACGATCAAGATCTTCATTGAGCTCCCACTTGAGCGCGGTTGCGCCACCTGCACTGGTATCATCGACACCTACAATTGTTTGGAAGTATCTGTGAGCCACGAGGACTCAACAATCTCACACCTGCGAGATCAAGACTATTTAAGCTTATGGGTAGGAAAGGGTAGGGAGGTGGAGCTGCAACAAGCACTAAGCATGTATGGTGGCTAACATACGCAAATAAGAGCGAGAAGAGAAGCAACGCACAGTTGAAAAGCTATAAGTGATCAAGAAGTGATCGTGAAGCTACTTACGTTCAAGCATTACACAAGAACCATGTTCACTTCCTGGACTCCGCCGAAAAGAGACCATCATGGCTACACACGCGGTTGATGCATTTTAATTAGGCTAAGTGTCAAGGTCTCTACAACTGGATATTAACAAATTCCCATCTGCCAAATAACCGCGGGCACGGCTCTTGAAAGTTTATACCCTAGAGGGGTGCCCCAACTTAGCCCATCACAAGCTCATGGTCAACGAAAGATATTCCTTCTCCCAGGAAGACCCGATCAGTCTCGGAATCCCGGTTACAAGACATTTTGACAATGGTAAAACAAGACCAGCAAAGCCGCCCGATGTGCCGACAAATCTCGATAGGAGTCGCACGTATCTCGTTCTCAGGGCAACACCAGATGAGACATCCTACAAGTAAAACCAACCCTCAAGTTCCCCCGAGGTGGCCCCGCAGTCTACTCGGTTCAGACCAACACTTAGAGGAGCACTGGCCCCGGGGGGGGGGGGGGTTTAAAATAAAGATGACCCTCGGGCTCACGAAAACCCAAGGAAAGGTTATAGATTGTTAGGCAAATGTAAAACCAAGGTTGGGCCTTGCTGGAGGAGTTTTGTTCAAAGCGAACTGTCAAGGGGTTCCCATAACAGCCAACCGTGTAAGGAATGCAAAATCAAGGAACATAATACTGGTATGATGGAAACTAGGGCGGCAAGAGTGGAACAAAACACTAGGCATAAGGCCGAGCCTTCCAGCCTTTACCAAGTATATAGATGCATTAATTAAATAAGAGATATTGTGATATCCCAACATATCCATGTTCCAACATGTAACAAACTTCATCTTCACCTGCAACTAGCAAGGCTATAAGAGGGGCTGAGCAAAAGTGGTAACATAGCCAAACAGCGGTTTGCTAGGAAAGGTGGGTTAGAGGCTTGATATGGCAATATGGGAGGCATGATATAGCAAGTGGTAGGTATCGCGACATAGCAATAGAGCGAACAACTAGCAAGCAAAGATAGAAGTGATCTCGAGGGTATGGTCATCTTGCCTGCAATGTACCGAGAGTTGTCGAAAGCTTGATCCTTGAAAGCATACTCAACAGGTTCCTCATCATGTACTCATCTCCCGGCTCAACCCAAAGCAAGAACACAATCAAAGGACCAACAATCAATCATGGTGCAATGCACAACCAACATGATGCAAAACATGGCATGTCATGCGGGATGTGATATGCAATGCATATGCGTGCTCTGGAAGGAAAAAGGATGAACAAGGCATCAACATGGCAAACCAAGTGTTCTGCTGGAAAGATGAGATGATTTCGGTCGAAATCGATATAAAGATCACCGGAAACAGATGCACAGTTTGCAAATGGCAAGCAAAACAAGAATGGCACAATTCTGCGATTAACAACACGATGCCATCTAGAATGCAACAAGAAACTAAGCTACTGCACTCAAACATAGCAGCAAGGCATATGTCAGTGATGTACACAAGATGCTTGACAAAACATGAACACTGAGCTACGGCTAAATCACAAAAGAGCAGGTTCAAACAAGCATGGCAAAAGTGCAAAAGATATCATCTTCACAGACTTAGTGAAAATACTAACATGCGAGAAAATAACATCAGGAAGCCATGTTTAGAGCAAGCAAACAACAAGCTACAGGAACATATCATAGCAATACAAGGCATGGCATGAATATACTAAATGCATAGAACAAACATCCCTTAAGGATAATGAGCCAACAAGGCACAGAAGATATGTTGGCACCCATGTAAACATAGCAAGTTTTGTTAACAGTTTCAGACTTTGCAGAAAACAGAGCATTGCATAAACAGAATTATGAAGGCATCTTTGCGAGCTCAAATCACTAACCAAAAAGCCTTGCATGACAAAACAAGCATAGTAACATCAAGATGACATGTTCAAGAAGCTAACCATGGCAAGAGAACGTTCATAGCATCCATGAATCAATAGCAACAACCATGGCAAAATTGATGAACATGTTAACATTCTGCCAGGAACATTTTATAGCAAAAGTAGATCAAGAATAAGATATGCTAGGGTACTCCATAACTGCAAACATGGGCATGTATGGATAGAGCATAACCATATGTACACAACATCCTTACTGAAGCATCTCAAAAGAAGCATGGATCTCACTGTAGCATCATGTTTACATGGCATAAAAATAACAGCAGAACAAGGACTTAGCAAAATCTTAAGTCACTGAAATCAGCAACATCATGAAGGTTACTTTGCATGCTTGTGCTAGTCACCACATTGATCACCAAAATACATGGCAAGCACCCTTGTAAAGATGGCTTGACATAGATCAAAACACATGTAGAGCTCATGCCCATATGATGCAGACAACAAATGTGACAAAAATGACAAATCACCCTAAATTGATAAGTAGCAGCAGTAAACAATTTAGAGCACTCTTGCATCAATGATTAGGGAATCAAGATGGAAGCATGCAATAGTACACTAATATGAAGAGCACTCTGAGATGAACAATTCCATATATCGTACACCACCATAGGATGAACATGCACAAAGATGCACCACTCACAAGATGCATGCATGATAACAATTCTCAATGACTTAGCAAAAATAACAGCAAGTCCAAACGAGCGCTAAGAAGCTAAATGACGCACGGGCGGGGAGGGTTACTCACCCTATGCTTCGGCCCAAAACGGTGGAGAGGCTGACTGGGCCGGGGAAGCGGGCCGGCGGAGCTGGGCCGACAGGAGGCCGTGGTCCATGTGAGGGTCAACGCGGGCTCGTTCGTCTCCCTCGATCCCGATCGGGACTGGGGAGGCAGGGGCGGCGGCGCCCGATGGCGATGCCGACGAGGGACGACGGGGACCGGCCAGATCCAGGCGCAGGGAGCGGATCCCGGTGATGGCGAGGTCAGGCAGCGACGGGGAACTCCGGGCGGCGGCGGGTCCTGCGGTGGTGTGGCGAGGTCATCGGCGATGGGGAAGGCGATGTCGGGCTCCGGCGAGGTTCCGGTGGCCGGAGCTACGACGTGCGGCGGTGGGTCAGGCGATGCGGGTGGAGGCGGTGGACATGTCCGGCGACGGGATGGACATGTCCGGCGGCGCGAGGAGGAAGAGGACTAGGGTTAGACCGCGAATTTGGACGGGGTGCACATATTTATAGGTAGGAGGAGGTAGGAGTGTCGAAATGGAGTGTAGTTTTCGCACACACGATCGTGATCCAACGATGGAGGACATGGGAGTGGTTTGAAAGGTTTATTGGGCCGTTTTGGAGGGGTGTTGGGCTGCAACACACAAGAGGCCTTCGCGTTACCCGGTTAACCGTTGGAGTATCAAACGGACTCCAAATGGAACAAAATTTGACAGGCGGTCTACCGGTGGTGTACCAAGGCCACTTGGTAAATCTCGGTCCATTTCGAGAATGTTTAACACCTGCTCACAAAAAGAGACAAGAGGGGTGCATCGGGTGCATGTGCTAGTGTCGGATTGCGAAACAGACATTGGGGAAAATGCTCGGATGCATGCGGCGAACACAAATGCAAATGCGATGCACTTGATGACATGATATGAGATGCATGACATGAACAAAATGCAAAACGAAATACAAAACCCCAACCACGAAGGTAATATCATATCGCATCTCCGGAAAAGGCAAGAGTCGGACTTACAAATATGGAAAGTTGTATCCAGGGTGTTACAACACTCCACCACTACGAGAGGATCTCGTCCCGAGATCTAGGATGGCACTGGAGGGAAAAAGGAAGAGGAAGATAAGAGGTAAAACAAAGTTGCTTCTTTGACAAACGAGTGAAACCAAAGAACCTTGAAAGGTTTAGCAACTTGAAAGAAAGAATACAACAGAGATGAACGAAGTTGATAATATCCGTCAGAAAAGAGGAACAAGGAAGAACAAATTCGGACAGCACTCTAGTTGAGAATGGAGGCAAAACTTTATAAGATGAAAAGAACTTGAGCAGAGGACACAACACTCCGGTTAAATGGATAAGAATGAAAAGAACTCGATCCTCACAATTCGAGAAGATGAGAGAAGAGAGCAACATCACAAAGCCTTCGAAAGAAATGAAAGAATGGAATGGAATGAATGGAGGGGAACGAGATCTTGAGAGAGCATGCTTACAACAAATGCTATAATGGAGTTGTTAGGTTATCAACAACGAAACGAATAAACTTGTAGTGGGCTTAAGGAAAACTTCTCAAAATTATGAGGTGACAACCTGTTACTCACGGGAAAAAGATTTGATTGAGAGCTAGAAAAAGATAGAAAGCTTCTTCCACCGAGGTGATAAGAAAAACTTGGATCATAGGTAGACATTACCAAGAGCAACATTCCCAATGGACGACTTTAGGTAAAATATGGCACAAGATAATCTCCATAAAGGTATCTTGAACACAAATGAAGAATGAAAAGAATCCTTGACGAACCACCATGTAGATCCTCCATGAAGAACTCCGGTAATAAAAGAATGATCAAAAAGAAGTGAAGGATGAAAAGAATAGGATTGAAGCCTTGCAATGATATAGATGGATCTTCGTGATGATGAGAGATTGGAACTCCGGGAAAAGAAAAGATGAAACAATAAAACCGAGAATTTGATGAGCCTCCTGAATAAGGAAAGAATTGAATTTACTCGATGAAACAAGAATAATAATTGCATTATGCTTATCCTTCACCAATTTAAATTGATGATAAGCAATGGATTTGGCATACTACTTATTCTCGTTGAAAGGATTGATGAGAGATATAGCACAGACTTGAATAAGGTCTTGATGGGTCCACCGGTGGGGTTTGGAAACAATGAATGAATTGATATGATAACGAAGGAAGAGAAATCTCGAACCGAACCACTGTAAGAATTGAAAATGAAAGAAGAAAAGATAAGGAAACACCGGGAAGAATTAGAGAGCGAGTGAACATACTTGAGGGAATTTAGATACATGAGAATGAAGAGATCATGATCTGATTAGAGAAAACTTGAACGATGCACCGGTAAGATTTGGACAATGAGAGCTGAAAGCTGAGAATGAATAAACCCGCAATGATGGTCTTCAGAGAATCAAACTGAAAAGACTCCTGAATTGCTCCGGATGGGTGAAAAGAATTCTCACAATCGAAAACAATTACGAGAGGATGGCATCAAGCTAGAATCACGAATCTTTGAGAGAACGGATAAGATTTGTAGGAAACCTCTTGTTCGGTCTTAAAATCCGAGAATGACGATGAGAAACACCACCATGAATTGTTGAGATACTACGGGATGATGAATAGAAAGTTGAGCCAATGATGAAAGAATTTGATAGATCTTAGAGAAATACAAATGACTGATGATAATTCATTCTTACGTCAAACTTGGAGAAGAATTTGAGAGTAACTCTGGGCAAATAGAGGAGTCGGGTAAGATCCTGGGAAAAGACCTGTGGGTTAGGGCCCACTCAAAAGATACAACGTTGAACGATTTGAAGAGAGATTACACCGGTTGAATAAAATAGCTTGAATGAGATAACAACCTCGAGATATCTTGAGCGGATTGATAATGGAGACACAAATCTTCTGAGATATCTTCAGCACTCCGGATACAAAATAGCAATAGGTGGATGATTAAGAGGTGCGTCTGCATGAGAAAACGAGGAAAGGAATACGAACAACACTGAAAGCTTGAGTTGCATCTACCGGAGAAGAAAAGAACAAAGAATGATGAACTTGAAGCTCCGTTAGAATCTTCATGAGAATCACCGGATAAGACTATTGACAGAAAATAATGGAGAGACTTCACATCAATAAGATGGATACTTGATTACGAAATCTTAGTCCTTGAAGAAAAGGGGTGGGTGGGTGGGAAAACAAAGGCAACTTGGGGCCAGATGAAACGAACAACATTGGGAAAAACCGAGAGGTGATCTTGCAGATGTTGAAATGATCGAATCCACTTGAAGAGAAACACGCCGATTGAAAAGGATTGACATGACAATCTCAATTATCATGAAGGATTGGTATTCACATAGGAGTGTGAGAACACCGCTTAGGAAAGGTATGAAACACATTTGACATTGAAGCAACTCGAATACCACAACTCAAAACAAAACAAAGGATTGGCTTGCAAAATAAGCTGGAAACAAACATATGATAGTCCCCATATCGTATCATGTGTCTGTTGGAAGGATATACTATGTGATACTTGAATTCCCACTTATAAACTCCCGCAACTTTCTAGTTATGCAATCAGGTGTTGGGGATACATGGGAAGCATAATATCTCACCCAAACTAACAATTCCTACATCCAGCTGTATCCATCCTTCAACACATAACCAAGAAACCTTCGGAAATCGTGTACCTCAACCTTTGAAAAGCATTCGTTATACGAGTTATTGCAATACGCCCGAACTCCCGCCCTAGTACTAGGTGGCATCGAGGTTATCTCACCAACAACTGCATAAAAGAGATTTTCGATGTCGGCGAACTCAGGTATTCCAGACCTGCAACGATAAAATTGTGACGACAACACCTCAGAGCTCAACTCCCCGGGACACTGCCACAACCCCTAAATGTTAGGAGGCACCAAGAACAATGTTCTCGTCACAAGACTATCAGAACGATTCCAAGATACTCGCGTGATCCTAATTTTTTTTAGTGAAATTTGAGGAGAGAAGAGTCAAAACTCTACGTCAGGATGCCTCACCAGAGCGACGAAGGGACTGAGGAGTAAAAAGAATCCTACTCTCCGATATATATAATCCTAAGACCCAAAACATTTGGTTCTAGACTCAACAACGTCAGCGATTCGATCAAGAAGGGGGCTCCTAAGTCGGGGATGGCTCTGATACCAACTTGTAACACCCACAATGCGACTATATCTCCACTACAAAAAAAAGACACATCCGTGACATTTTGGGCCGAACAAAATTTTTTCTGTCATACATATGACACTTCTATGATGATAATTGTGACAAAACCCGGTATCATCATAGATGTGGTGGGCTCCTACTTCTATGACAAAAAATCATGACAGAAAATGGGATTTTCGTCCTGGTAGGGCCGGAGACGCAGCTGCATGACATTCTTTGGGCCGTCCATGACAAAAAAACCGTGGTAGAAGCGAGGGGGAGGAAAATTTCGGGGAGTTCCCGGTTATGGTGGGAGGTCGGGGGCCGAGCGATGCGCGTTTCTCTCGTACACGTATGCGCGTGTGTGCGAGGCGTTGGCTCTAACTGATCCCGAGCGAGGCGTTGGGCTCTAACTGAACCCGAGCGATTGCACTGCAGGCTACACGTTACTGAACCCGAGCGATCGATCGATGGCTGTTAACTGAACCGATCGAGCGATTCCTTGGCTACTGCTGCTAACTAAAGCCGATTGATGGGATGAACAGTGAGCGTTGTGGGGGGGGGTGGATGAACAGTGAGTGGTGGTGTTGCCTCTAGATGAACAGGACCCCCGTGGTGTGGTGGAGGGCTGGATGAACAGTAGACGGTGGAGGGGTGCCCGTGGAGGGGTGGATGAACAGGACCCCGTGGTGTGGAGGGCAGGATGAACAGTAGACGGTGGAGGGGTGCCCATGGAGGGGTGGTTGAATAGGACCCTGTGGTGTGGAGGGCTGGATGAACAGTAGACGGTGGAGGGGTGGTTGAACAGTAGCCGGTGGAGTAGCGCATGGTGGAGGCTGGATGAACAGGAGCCCGTGGAGGCTGGAGGAGGTCGAAGGTGGATGAACAGTAGCTCATGGAGGCTGGAGGGGGTTGACGGTGGAGATGAACAGTATCTCGTGGAGTCCCGTTTTGCGGTACGCCACACCCCTCCCGATGAACAGGACCCCCGTTTCGACCGTAGCGCTCCAACACAAGTCCGTTTCCTCCGTTTTGCGGTACGCCACACCCCTCCCGATCAATAGGACCCCCGTTTCGACTGTAGGAGGTCCGTTTCCTCTGTTTTGCGGTACGCCACACCCCTCCCGATCAACAGGACCCCCGTTTAGACCGTAGGAGGTCCGTTTCCTTCGTTTTGCGGTACGCCACACCCCTCCCGATCAACATGACCCCCGCTTCGACCGTAGGAGGTCCGTTTCCTCCGTTGTGCGGTACGCCAGGCCTCGTTTCCATCACCTCTTCCGTCCAAGCCCTCCCGATGAGCACGACCACACATTCCGTTCCGACCCAGCTGCGTTGCCTCCCGATGAACATGACGCATTCCGTTGCCTCCCCATGAACACAATGACGATGCTGTTTCTCTGTTTCGACCCAGCCATGTACACGAGCCCTCGCCGTACGTATGCGCGAGTAGGCGTTCGAGACCCCGCCCGTAAGTACACATACGTGGCCGTATTTTCTTTCTTGCACCCTGGCCGCCTCTACTACGACACGTGCGCGCCTCTACATCCACCAGTATATATGTACGTACACGTTCTCGACCAGAATGACAACGCCACGTACGCTTTGATCAGGTGGGTCCCAACTATCAGGCACTTCCTTGCCTGCGAAGATGTAGCTAGTGGGTCCCAGCAGTCAGGGGGCGAATCGTTTTTTAGCCCGGGCGCACTTCCTTGCGTGCGAAGATGTAGCTGGTGGGTCCCCGCAGTTAGGGGGCGAATCGTTTTGTTTTTTTTGCCCGGACGCACTTCCTTGCGTGCGAAGATGTAGCTGGTGGGTCCCAGCAGTCAGGGGAGCGAAGTTTTTTTGCCCGAACGCACTTCCTTGCGTGCGAAGGTGTAGCTGGTGGGTCCCAGCAGTCAGGGGGGAAACGTTTTTTTCGCGAAATACGGTGGCCCGTCCGGTGGGTCCCTGCTGTCAGGTGGAGGAATCATTATTTTCCGCGTAATAAGGAGGCACTTCCTTGCTGCCGCCGTGGACCCAGCTGTCAGCCTCTCCACGTACAGTCCACGTTTGATGGAAGTCGTTCCTTGACCACATTGACCACACCGCGCCGAGAGCACCAGGGCAGTGGACGACGGCGAGGCCTAGGAAGGGGACGACACGGAGGCAGGGAAGACTCGGCAGTTGTTTCCCACGCGGAGGGGAGTACGGCTGTACGAGGGTTTACTGGTTCGTCTGCCATCGCCGGAGAATAACAGCAGGTGTGGGTGAGTAGAGGGATGGCTAGGCCAGCGATGGGAGTACGGTCGGGCGGTGAGGCCTGTGCGGCAGCACAGCCGGCCGCGAGGAGGAGGGAGCAGGCAGTCCCGCCGGCGCTTGTTTGAGCGGCTGGAGCAGGAAGAGCAGAGATTGAAGAAGCACGACGGCCGTTGGATGGACATCCAACAGTCAGTGCTTGTGCATCAACCTTTTTTAGGAAAGCCTCAAATCTGTGGAAAACAGCATACAACCCATCTGCCATTATTTCTAATAATTTACAGCCCATTTGCTAATTCTTAAGGTTTTTTTGGAGCCCATATTCTTTTTGTTAGCATTGCAGCCCATATTGTGGCAACGGTTAAAAAATTATACGAAATCTTGCATATTTCGGTGCGGTCCGAACTGTTTTTAATCCCGAAATTTCGACTCACATTCAAACTGATTTTAAAAATAAATGTATATCAATATAAAATCCAACAAATTCTCCACGCATAAAAATTAATGTAATGTAAAATCTTGAAATGAATAAAAAGATATTTGAAACTAATTGCCGGTTTGATGTGTTTTAAAAATGTATAACCCATTTCTCATTACTGATGGGCCATTTTCTCGGCCAGCCGAATGAAAGCTCTCCTCGTCTTGAAAGATTTGCAGCCCAACAGGCCTGACAAAGCGACTTACTTGGAAAATCACAAAAAAACTGTGAAGTGGCCTTGGACCCAGCTGTCAGCCTCTCCACGTACAGTACTCTTCCTATGGAAGTCGTTCCTTGACCACGTTGACCACGCTGCGCGGAGAGCACCACGGCGGTGGACAACGGCGAGGCCTAGGAAGGGGACGATGCGGCAGTGGAAGCCCGCGCGGAGATGACTATGAGGGTTCACTGGTTCGGCTGCGGTGTGAGGCTGTCATCGCCGCAGGGCCTGGCCAATAGTGGGAATAGTAGGGGGCGGTGAGGCCTCTGCGGCAGCACAGCCGGCCAGGGGAGGCAGGAGCATGCGGCACGACCAGCGCTGCTTTGGGCGGGTGGAGCAAGAAGACCAGAGGTTAAAGAAGCACTACAGCCGTTGGATGGACATCGTACGGTCACTGGAGCTAGAATAGTTCATATTGACTAAGTTGACAAAGCCCTTCGTCCCTGTCAACTTAGTAGGCCCACAAGTTAGCCTCCCAGCAAGGTGGGTCCGAGCTAGCCGGGGGAGTATTCATTTTTTTGTGAGTAATAAGGAGGCACTTTCGATGGGTCCGAGCTGACAGCGGGGGGAATGTTTTTTCGTGAAATACGGTGGCCCGTCCGGTGGGTCCCAGCAGTCAGGGGAAACGATTTTTTTCGCAAAATACTGGTGGCCTGTCCGGTGGGTCCCTGCTATCAGGTGGAGGAATAATTAATTTCCGCGTAATAAGGAGGCACTTCCTTGCGGCTGCCGTGGACCCAGCTGTCAGCCTCTGCACGTACAGTACCCTTCCGATGGAAGGCAGGGCCTTGTGATTTGACTGCTCATATAAATGCACCGACGACCTGATCGAGGAGGAGCAAAGAACCGTGCGGTATACTCAAGTTTTCCACTGGAGTAGTACTGCGACGGAGGAGCACGGAACACGGCAGCCCAGTGGCATATGGCGATAAAAAATGATCTAATTTGCTAGTCATCTCATTGTTACCATTGTTCTATTCATTCCCTCAAAAAAAACATTGTTCTATTCATGCCTCGCAGAGAACGTGACACGTGCGGCGAAACACCCGAAGCAAAAGATGAAACACAGGAGCAAAAGAAGAAGGAAGATTATCACCCCAAATGATCTAATTCGCCGCAGAGTCGTAACTACTTCTTCATCGCCTGCACGACCTCCATCTCCTTGCGCGTCTCCTCCGCCATCTTCATCATTGTGTCCATGACGTGGCATTTCTCGACGCGAGCCTTCATCATCTGTTGCACGGCCATATTACGTACCTTGACAGTAGCCGGGTGCTCGATGAAGAGCTTCGCCAACTCTTCCTTCTGTTCCATGGCGAGGGCCTGCAGCATCTTCATCGAGGAACTACTATTTCTCATGCAGCTTCTTCTAGCCGGCGTTCTTCTCCTTCAACAGGTCGATCTCGTGGCAGAGCTTCGCATTGTCCTCCCTAAGTCGCAGGATTTTGCCGGTCGCCTTCTTCTCCGAGGCAATGCTCTTCTTCAGCAGCATCACCAAGCCGGCGGTCAACTTCCCCTGCTGATTGAGCTCAATGGGCATGTCGTCGAGGCTCTCCTTTAGCAACTCCATCAAGCCTTGGATGAACTCCTTTTGCTTATTGAGCTGATCGGGCATGCCATTGAGGGATAATGACTCCAGCTCCGCCGGCTCGGCATGTTCGCCTCTGCGGCTAGGGCGCTCCTGGGAGCCATCGCCTGCCCGTGAGAGATCTTTCGAGGTCTCTGCGTGGCGGCGAGCCCTATCTTTTTTTTTCCGCAGCCTTGGTTGCCGCTCCCTTGTTACGAGTAGTTCTCGACCTAGAGCTCCGCTCACCGGCCATGGCAATGACGGACGAAGAAGAAGCACTTATGAGGAGGAAAGGTAGAGTGATTTTCGGTTAGGTAGTTCCCCTTTTTATAACCTAAGTACTAGCACTAGTACTAATACCTGCATAGTGGGAACACGTTCGGGTTTGGTACGTACTACTAGTAGGTGTGAGCAGGCTTTCGAATGTGATGGGAACAAGGTAAAGATTAATTGATGGTTTTGGTTTCGAGGCCCGAAACGGCTCCCGATGAGTTTAGCGGAACGTAAATTTCAAGTACTACACTGCTCAAATGCGTAAATATTGAGTAGTATGTTACTGTCAAAAATTGGCACAAAATACGAAGGAGACCAATGGAAGTACTACTAGCAACCCATGATTTAACTACTCGCATCTGCGTAGTGGAGTAATAATGTCTTTCTTCCGCCCTCACGTCCACTCAATTTGCATGCGCTGTATTAATCGACCATCAATGAAGTGAATGACTTTACACGCGTCAAATTATCACATGGGGTGGATCTTGGTACAAAATTGCGTCCGCCCGTGTACCCGCGTGTGCGTGCGAAAAATGAGTGCGTGCACAGCGTGCGTGCACATCTTCGCTTCGTGCATGTACCGCCAGTATGGCTCAGGGAGGACGAGTACATTCTTCTGGAACCAGCAGCACGTCACTGTGATCAATCCACACAAGGAGGTCGCGACAACGCCTACACATGTGCCACGTGGCTTCGTGAACTGTAAGAGAGACACCGTGTAGCGTGCCATTGGTATTCTAGTTTACGTGTTTTGCACAAACTCGAAATACTAGTAAGGTACACGTGCATTGCACACATCAGATTTTGCAACCAAATTATGAATAAATACCACACTATAGCATGTAAGCTCTGAGTCATATATGCCTGATGTAGCCCTTCGTTTAATTCTTATAGTTCATCTCATTCAGAATCAATTAGTTTTTATAAAAAAGCTAAGAACGCGGGAATAGGAAAAACATGGGATTATAGTGGAATGTCATCTTGAATCCTACAGGATTGTACGAGTGTTTGATTGTGCATAGAAAAAACACAGAATTCTTTCAAAGAGGTTTGAGTGGATGGGATGTTTCCTATGAAATCTAGTGCAAATGAATCATATGGAAAAATTCCTATGGTTTACAATCCTACGAATCAAACAACCAAAATAGGAAAAATTCCTAATGATTAGAATCCTCCAAAATTCCTTTGAGAATCCTTTGAATCAAAGAAGCCCTTAATATATTTTATGATTCATGGAATTGTGCGTTGTAAAGCATAAAGTAAAAACAAATAATGGCAATTCAACTAGAAAAAAGTTTGGGCAGTTATGATACGGAAGAATCTAGAAAAAAACAGAACCACTATTGTTTTGAGGTTTGTGCATTATGCTTAAGTTTAACCATGGAGTCTGCTAGATTGTACATGTGGCAAAATCCGGTGGGGGGCTAGAAGATGGTGCGAGGGGCCGAGTGGAGGGAGACTATGAAGGAATGCAAAAGTGGAGATCGATATTTAGAGAGAGGGGGCGAACACGTGCGCTGATGCGCGCAGTGGCAGAGCCATGAAAAATAAATGAGCTAGGGGGACAAACATTGCTAATCCTTTACGAGGAGGGTCAATTCATGAACTTAAACCATTTTTAGCAGCAATTGTCTAATGATCACATTCATATTAGCCTTGATATATAGTGATGTTAGGGGGAGGGGGGCAGGGCCCTTACTGCCCCTGTCTTCGCCATTGTGCATGCGTCTGAGAGATGAAGAGGAAGGCATGGATGATGAGTGGGGGACGTTCGATACATAATTAATGTGGGTGTATTAGCTATATATGTTAATCCTATATAGAGAGATATAGATTGATCGATGTGGACGTGGGAAAGAGGGTGAGACCTCACTGGATATATCGATTGATCGATTTGTGTGGAAAACTATGAAAGACCTAGCTATATACACACATACATAGAGGAACATCGATCGTTGCGCATGCACGCGTGAGAGATAAAGAATGGCCGATATGATGGAGAGGGGGATGTGTGTTGGTGTGTGCCTTCATGGGAGACCGACCTGAAGAAAACGATTGCATGCGTGCGATGGGTAATGCCGACTGGTAGTCTGTGTGCATGCATGCACGAGAGAAAGTTAGTGGTACAATTATAAAGAGAAGACTACAGTGTGGGTGTAAAATAATAGCTGAATAGGTGAGGTCACAATCAATGTAAAGTTGAATTCAAATATTTGAATAAGAGATCCTGATGTTTGAAACCCATGCATGCATGAATATAACGGAGATCTGCGCGGTGTGGTTTGGAAACGAGCATGTTGTAATGTATACACATTGAACAAGGTCAGACTGATTTGAATTTGAGATACCGATGGCACACATCATTTGGCCACGTCGAATCCGTGCATGGACACACTATTCTAATTGGAGATGCTGGGCGACTTTTGCATCACATATCTATATCTATACCCCTATATATATATATATTATATTTTTGTTTATATTGTGTGCGGGTAACTTTAACTTTGAAAGATGGTCGTTGGATGAGGCAAATCCAATGGTCCAAAGATGGCAAATTTGAGCACTACTGGCCGTTGGATATCATCCAGATTCCACCAGATTTTGCCACATGTATAATCTAGAAGACTCCATGGTTGAACTTAAGCATAATCCACAAACATCAAAACGCAAGCACTTCTTATTTGTTCTAGAATCTTCCGTATCAGAATTGCCCAAATGTTTTTTATATGATTTGCTATTATTTGTTTTTACTTTATGTCTTACGACGCACAATTCCATGAATCTTAAAATAGATTAGCTTTCTTATAAAAACTACATGATTTTGAATCAAATGAACTATAAGAATTAAACGAACATCTACATCATGCATATATGACTCAAAGCATGCATGCTATAATGTGGTATTTATTCATAATTTGGTTGCCAAATCTCATGCGTGCAATGCACGTGTACCTTACTCTAGTCTAAATGGTGTTTGTGTGTGTGTTGTGCGTGTTGAGGTGCAAATTGTCTTTTTTGGGTACACGTTAAGCTTGTTCTTCCGAAATTTCAAGCCACGCCTTGTTATGCCGAAAATTCAAGCTAGCGTCTCTGTCTATCGTGCTGCGAAACTCCCGCCTCTTCAACCCGCGCATTGTTAGCCCGAAATATTTAAGATATATCTTTGTCTCATTGTGATCCGACAACTCCCTCCATGTCAACCCGCGCCTTGCTATTCCAAAATTATAACGCGCGCGAAAACTCCCACCTCCTATGAAATCCAGACACGCGAAATGCCCATGGTACCCCTGAACTGAAAGAACCGCCTCAAATCGGTGGGGGTACTTTCGTAACTTACCCCACATTTCGGACAAGTGCGTCTCTAAGCCATGGTTCCCCACTGCCATCCCATCCGCCCACCCATTCGTACACCGAGGCCGCGAAAACCCGTGATGAAACCCCACACCCTGCTCCGTTCGCCACCCAGCCGGAGCCTCTTCCCTGAAGACGTCGTCCACAGCAACACCTCGACGTCCCTCATCCACCGTACCAGATGAGGATCCGTCGTTGATCTCATCGTCCCGCCGGTTCAGCCACCCCGTCCTCAACCTCCAAGGAGCTGCCCCAACGTTCCCCTCGTCTTTCGCGCCACCTCCATTCCCACACCGCCGTCTTCACCTGCACCACCGGAAGAGCATCATCATCACCGTTTCCTCGGATGAAGCTGCGGCCTAATCGGCGCCACCAAAGAGGTTGTACACTAATCGCTGCATTTTCTTCTTGATTCGATCTCACGATGCTATCGGTGCTCGGTCCCGAGCTGACACGGCGTGGCTCCATCCATGGCGGCGTTGTTGGCCACTTCCTCCACGACGTCGCTCCCTCAGCGGTGACGTTCACTTCAGTAGGACCTGCTGCTACTTTAGCTCTCGCTCGCGCTGCTGCTCTGCTCTTGCTCTCGGTCCCCTGCCTGGTCTGCTCTTGCTATTGCTCTTGCTCGTGCTGCTGCTCTCGCTCTTGCTCTTGCTTGCGACGCTGCTCCGATTTAGCTACACTTCAGTCGACTGAATCGACTTTTGGGTCAGTCGATTTTCAGGTGGTGGGGGGGCTCGCCGGGGTGAAGGAAGAACCAGCCGCAGCAGGGAGGGGGGCTCACCGGAGAGATACCCCACTATCTATCTTAGGGTTCAGGATGGGGGCGGTGGTCGCCGGCGGTGGTGGGGCGGTGGCTTGGGGATCGCCGGAGAAAAAGCTCGGCACGGGGTGGCCTAGAGGTATGGCCGGGGCGGCGGCGGATCGACGGTGGGGAGTGTTTTCGGGGCGGGCGGGGTGGCGCACCGCCGGTCGCGGGCGGCGAGGGGCTGCTGTTTGGCCGGCTCAGGGGGGTGGAGGTTGAAGATGAACCGCAGGCCCTTGATTTCATATCCAACGACTGCAAAATCGACTGACTAGAGATGAAAAAGTCAGTCGACCGACGTGTAGCCTCACCTTGCTAGTGCGTTCAGTTTCGACAACAAAATTCAGTTTCGACAGTTAAGTTCAGTTTCGACAGTTAAGTTCAGTTTCGACAGTTAAGTTCAGAGATGAGCGGCTGATGTATTTTACATCTAGCACTTTGCGGTTATGTATTTTACGTCATGTATTGGAGATGCTATTAGAATTCCACTCAGGTTAACGTTGTTCGTTGTCTCTCTTGTCCTGCTTCAGCCTCGGCGTCGTACAACTCACCGGAGCTGCTCCAATGATGAAACCCTCCATCACAGCAGAGCAGTACCTCGGGCTCCATATCCAGACGCCTACGATCTTCTTCCCCTCCTCCGACAGCCAAGTTAGCCGGAGCATCCTCACCGGCCAACCCAATGACGCTGAGATCGACATGGCTTCGCCAAAGAGGTTCTACACTTGTTGCATCTCTTTTTTACTCTACATGTTATATATATATTGTCCACTGAGCACTCGTAGTAATGGGAAATACAATTATTTTATCCTACTATATGACAAGCAGCGAGGTACCAGGCAACTTAGCTATCCGTGATGGACTCTCTTGAACGCCATCATTATTTATCTCTGCGTGTTTCAGCTGTGCATTTGTCGATGGGCCTAGGAGTTGAGCTAGTATGGAAGTGGCCTGGGTCCAAAGTAATAGAAGTAGCACAAAAAAAAAATTTTAGTGTAGGATTTTCCTTGCTCAAGCCTGCCTACTAGAATCGCCAATGCTTGAAAGGAAAAGTGAATGAAAAACATCAGAATTGGAAAGTTTCCTATGGTACTACTTTTCATGAATTTGGTGCAAAGGAATGGAGCAAAGGAAAACTGTAGGATTTGTTCCTTTAGTGTCTCCTTGAAAGAAAAACCGTAGGAATTCTAATTTCCACTTCTCCTCCTTTTCATATTCCTATTCATCAAGCACAAGACTAAGAGATAGTAGCATAATAGCATTATAACCGTACATTTTCTTGTGGTTTGACTTAATCTCACCATGCTTTTTTGCATCCTGTGATCTTCCAATTGTTGTGAATCAAACACCCAGATTGGCAGAAATCCTGTGTTTTTAAATTTTCTGTTTTGCACGTGCATTCCTATCCTATTCCTGTCTATTTCCTATCCCTGCATTGTTAGAATCCTCAAATTCAAACAAGCCCTTACTCAATTACTTTTGTTACAGATATGTGTCAAAGAAAACCTTGTGTGGTTTGTCCTGCTCCTGCGGCGCTGTGTTCCACCCCAGCTCAGCTGCTCCAATGACGGAAGGGTTCACCACAGCAGGGATCCGCTCTCCAGACTGTCTTTCGCCGCCTCAGATCTTCTTCCCCGCCGCCGGCAGGCACAGCAACTGCATTACCATCATCAACTGAGCAGATGACCTTGAGGACTACACGGGTCCTCAAGAGAGGTCGCACTCTTCCGTGTCTGCTTACGTTATGCGTCGCTTAATATGATGACATGCTACATTATCGTCGTGTTCACCTATTAGACTCCGAGTCAGCTCCAAACTAATGCTGAAATTTCAGTTTTTAAATGGTTGTGGGGTAATATTGGGGCAGCAATCAGTACTACCTGTCTACTATCTAGTTAATCTTTGGTGTCTACTATGAGTTTCATGTTGGGTGCAAACAAACATTAAAGGAGCCATTATCTGTATTTTTAACTAAAGCTATTATCTGCCTGCTATCATTGGTTTTGGGTCTATCCACAGTTTGCTACCATCACTTTGGATTTGTGCATGCACTCCTTACATAATCTCACTATGTTTTATTCCTATGCATGCCAGTTATTGTACACAATGGAACTGATCATGTAGAGCAAAAGAGACAAGCCTTGCGTGGCAATAAAATTTCATGCAAACGTCGTTCCATGGTGGGCGCAAAGGCAGCCCCCCTCCACCCATTTCGGATCGTAATCAAGAGGAAGATAACTGTTATGAGGGGGATTCAGAAGGAGAAGACCACTCCTGTTTACCCCATGAGGTCTTCGCTCTAACTTGGCATGCTGATGTTGGTAATATCATGTATATGGTGCCTTGCATTGCTTGCTATATACATTAAAGATGTCATCTGCTTAGTTTAGACATGCTTTGTGTCAATGCCATCTGTTTAGTTTGTTTATCGTATATGTGAATCATGCAATGCCATCTTGTCTAGCCAGGCATCATATATGTGAATTTTGCAATGCCACCCTGGTTAGCCAGTCATCTTATATGTGAATTATATCATGCCATCATTTTTTATTATGTGTTAAATTTTTCAACAATTTTAGTACATTCAATTACTCTTCCTGTGCATCAGCCATTTGGCACGATCATGGAAAAATCTGGAGTGGAAACAAGGTCTTCAGAGTAGACAATGCTATCTGACGAAGCACGTGTCTTGGTGGTTACCGATAGCTCCTCAGAGGAGGATTCAGAGACAAATGACCAGTCATATTTCCCCCCGAGGTGCATGCCCTAACTTGGGAGGGTTATGTTGCTCATATCGTGTGTATTGTATCTTGCATTGCTATGTAATTTGCTTAGTTTAGACATGCTTTGTGTGAATGCCACCTGTTTAGTGTATAATTACCATATATGTGAATTATGCAATGCCATCTTGTTGCAAGACATTATATATGTGAATTATGCAACGTCATCTTGTTGCAAGGCATTATGCATGTGAATTATGCAATGCCATGCTGTTTAGGCAAGCGTCATATATGTGAATTATATCATGCCATCCTTTTTTTGTATTTCTCATTGCTTTTGTCGACAATGTTTGTATATTCAACTGCTCTTCCCGTAAATCAGCCATTTGAATTGGTGATGGAGAAATCTGGAGTGAAAACAAGGTCTTCAGAGCAGACAATGCTACCTGCTGAAGCAGATATCTTGCTGGTTATAGATAGCTCTTCAGAGGAGGATTCAGAGGCAGATGACCAGTCCTATTATCAAGCTGAGGTGTATGCTCAAACTTGGCAGGGTTATATTACTCATATAATGCATATGTTGTATTGCAATGCTTAGTTTTTACATCATATACACAATATTGAATGCCATCTCCTTAGTTGACACATCATATATGCGATTGCCCTCTGCTCACTTCCTTAGTATATAAATCATATATTTGAATTATGTCATGCTATGATGTTTACATAGACAGCATGTATCTGAATTATGGCATGCCAACCTATTTTCTAAAGACATAATATAGTTATATCATCTCATCCTGTTTACATAGTCATCATATTTAAATTATGTCATTCTATCCGTGAATTATATCATGGCATCATGTTTCCATCGACGACATGTTTGTGATTTATGGCATGCCAACCACTTTAATAGACACATCATATAGTTATATCATGTCATCCTGTTTACATAGTCATCATATTTTGAAGTATGTCATTCTATCCTGTTTAGTTAGCCATCATACATGTGAAATTGTGCCATGCTATCCTGTTTAATTAGCCATCATATATGTGATATTATGTCCTGCTATTCTGTTTGCTTAGACAACATAAATGTGAATTATTTCATGCCCTGTTTTCTTCCCTACTATCCATTGCACCTGTCTATCTTACAATGTTTGTACATTCAATTACTTTCCTTGTTTATCAGCCATTTCAATTGGAGAGAGTGATGGCAGTATCTGTGGGAGTAAAAACACGGTCTTCAGAAAATATCGTGCTACCTGTTGATGCAGGTACAACCACGGTTGTACTTGCCCAAGAACCAGCCCCACCACACATAACCCACACTCATGCAGATTGTACCCCTACCCAGTTGGACAGAGAACCAGCTACACCCCTTCTAACCCCAACCCCAGCAGATAGACACCCAGTTCCCGTTGACACAGCACCGTCTCCACCACAGAGCACCCAAACACGAGCAGTTAGTAAGGCAACTGGAGTGCCCAAATCATGAGGACCACCACTCCGAACACAAAGTCAACGCTTAAAGCAGAAGAAGAATTGTTCTCAGGTCAGGTTCCGTAGCTATGGTGCATACTACTTTTCTCTTGCATCACCGTATTTACTGATACCAACTAATTTCAAATTTGAAGGATGCAATTGAAACTCCAATGGCGCAACAGGTATGTTTTAAACCTGTTTCTTCAACGTGTTTGGCTGTTTGCTATTGTAACTTGCTCTATGTTGATTTCAGTTTCAATTGAATAAACAGTTATGTTCTCATGCCATGCACATTACAAGTGTTGTTATTGCTGTGTAGTTTCCCACACTTATATTCTGTCTATGCTACTTTGTCTTAAATAGATATGATTCGAACTGTATCTATCTTGATTTGGCAACATAAACTAGAATCATATAGACCATACAGTGACCATACTACATAGATATATGTTTGTTTCATGCTGTTATCCTGTCCACCTTACTACTGAACTGGTAAACCTGAGATGTGTTTGTTTGTTTGTTTCTCTTTTAGAACGTGGATAAAATATTGGAGAAGAGTACCCTATTATGCAATGGTAAAGGAAGTAATGCAGATAAGGTTCAAGATAGTGAGACATCCCTGTTGGTCTCCAAGAAAGCTGATAAAAACTATATTGAAGACAC